>NC_141545.1:49510602-50110602 GCF_021556685.1 Rattus norvegicus | reverse complement strand
AGTGAATGTGTGTGTGTGTATGTGTGTAGCTGTATGGGTATGTGTGTGTATGAATGAATGTATATGTGTATATGTGTGAATTGTGTGAGTGAATGTGTGTGTATGTGTGTAGCTGTATGGGTGGGTGTGTGTATGAATGAATGTGTGTGTGTATGAGTGAATCGTGTGAGTGAATGTGTGTGTGTGTGTATGTGTGTAGCTGTATGGGTATGTGTGTGTATGAATGAATGTGTATGTGTATATGTGTGAATTGTTGAGTGAATGTGTGTGTGTATGTGTGTAACTGTATGGGTGCGTGTGTATATATGAATGAATGTGTGTGTGTATGAGTGAATCGTGTGAGTGAATGTATATGTGCACGTGTGTATCTGACTGCGTGACTGTGTGAGAGCATGTGTGTGTGAATGTGTTCATATGTGTGTGTGAGTTAGTGTGTGTACATGACTGAGAGCGTGAATGTGTATTTATGAATGTATAAGCATGTGTTATGTGTGACTGTGAGCGTCAGTATGGACGTGGAGGATACACACATCAGGCAGTGATGAGGGCTGACAGGTGTCTCCAGGATGTTCTCCATGTCCCCAGGGGTCCTCACCCTCCCTGCCTCCCAGCAGGGTGTCCTGCCTATGGAGTAGGCATGACCCCCGTCCCTCCCCCACCCTGCCCTCCACCCCACTGTCCCTGTTCTGAAATCTCGCGTGTTCATTCCTTGGCCTCCGTCCCTCCTGGAGACTGTCCAGTCCCCCAGAGTCTCCCCGGCCCTGGGATGGGGGGGAGGTTTTCTCCCTCCGAGTCTCCTGTCCCCTGGGGTCTCCCTGGTACTGTTGCCTGCCTGACAGCAGCCTCCCCCCAGGGGTTACCTGTACGCTGGGCTGGAGTTCGGCGCTGAGTGCTACTGTGGTCACAAGATCCAGGCGGCCAACGTGAGTGAAGCGGACTGTGATATGGACTGCAAAGGAGAAAGGGGCAGCGTGTGTGGTGGCATCAACCGCCTCTCCGTCTACCGGCTGCAGCTGGCCCAGGAGTCTGCCCGACGGTGTACGTGAGTCCGCCCCAGCCCACTGCTGCAGCGTCCACTGCCCAGTCTGAGGGGCCCTGATGGTCTCACCCTCAGTGTCTGCCCTGAACCTTCTGTGAAGCCCCATCACTCCAAGATCACAGGAGCCTTTGCCTCCCACCCCAGCAACCACTCCAGCCCCTCAACCTCCCTGTGTCCCTGCTCTCCTCTGCCCCAACACAGTCTGGACCTGATCTTAGCCTGTCTCTTTCTGAGATGAAATTGTCTGTGATACCTAGGGCAAGGTAGTAGCCAAGACCGTAAGGGCACAAACCCCTTGTCCCTTTCTGAGCGCTGGGTATGGACTAGCTCATGTCATCTTCATGGTGACCCCTGAAACAGGCAGGAGGAGTGCTAAGCTTAGTGACATGGGCCTGGCAGTCCTGCTACTGGGGAGGCTTGTGGGGGATTCTTCCAAGTCAAGGGCAGCCTAGGCAACAGTGAGAACCAGTCACAGAACAAGTTTCAGGGTTTGGGAGGGTGTTGGGATTATAGCTCAGTGGTAGAGTACCTGCCTGTCATGCACGAGGTCCCCGGGTCAGTCTCCAGCACCACAAGATAAAAAGGAAGGGAGGGAGGGAAAGAGGGAGGGAAGAAAGCACAAGACCGTGCTTTTAGATGCTCCCATCTGAGGTAAGTAACCTTAGTCACAAAGCCCATGAGCAGTGGGGGGAACTTCTCCAGTTCAGACCTTCCTGCTCTTTAGAAAGATCCCCAGGGCCCATCAGTGTTCCCAGCTGGAGCCTTGCTGGGAAAACTCTGCAGTTTTCAAACCAAGGAGAGGATGTGGGGGGAGAGGCAGGAGATATCTCTTCTGTGGTCGTTGTCCCACAGTCCTTCCCAAAGCCTCAGCCTCCAGGGTAGCCGGGATGACAGGCCTGAGGCACAGCTGGGTTCTACACCCCTAAGATGCCCACAGGCCGTTCCAGGCTGTCTCTCCGTAGCTCCCACCCTCTGTCCAGGGAGACGAGAACACACGGGTGTGTTTGGCTGCAGCTTCGCACTTGGCTGTAGGGGTGGGGCACTTCCTCCGTGGGTGTCTCTATCACAGTCGATGGCTTGAGATCCTGGACCTTGGTAGTAGCATCGTGCAAGCTTGGCCCTGCTGCAGACAGGGGAGAGCGTGCCACCGATTTGCAGATGTGCCGCCTGCACCTCTGTTCAGGTCTGAAGGTTGAGCTGGCAAAGCGCAGAGGTGGGAAACCCCAGCTGGAGGAAGCCAGTGCAGCGGGTTTGGGCCTGACCGTCCTTGAGACTAGGTTCTAACTAAAGGGCAGATTGCCCGTCCTCAGGATTGGCCTCATTTGTACTGATAATCAAGTTCTGATAATGGTGGCGCTTCAGCCACCTGAAGAGACAGCCTCAAGCATTGCAGGCACTGACAGGATGCGGCTGCCAACGGTGGATGCAGCCAGGATGGTGGGAGAGTTGTAGGTGTTGTGCCTTGCTAACTGGATCATCCGAGAGGCCCCCTTCTGGTTCTCTGGTGTTGCACTTGGATCAAAGGCTTCTCAGCAGGATGTGGTGTGTGACAGGCACAGGTGGTGGGATCTCCTGTGCAAGATGGGCTCTACACTTGTAGGGAGGACTGAGTGGGAGGACTGAGTGGTGGGGATGCACCCTCCTGCCCAGTCTGCCTATCTCTGTGGAAGTAAAGGTCCCCTGGGTGGAGCACTGTACCAGCCAAGGAAAGCTTCTTTCTGTTGTGCTGTGTCCAGAAGGAGATGGGGCTGTTTCTACTGAGGAACTGTGCATCTTCTAGGTCAGTGGTTCTCAACCTTCCTTATGCTGTGGCCCTTTTTTTTTTAAACATTTATTTATTATGTATACATCATACAGCTTTCTGCCTGCATGTACACCTGCAGGCAAGAAGAGGGCGCCAGACCTGATTACAGATGGTTGTGAGCCACCACGTGGTTGCTAGGAATTGAACTCAGGACCTCTGGAAGAGCAGACAGTGCTCTTAACCTCTGAGCCGTCTCTCCAGCTCTATGCTGTGGCCCTTTAACACAGTCAGTCCCTCATGTTGTGGTGACCTCCAACCATAACATTTTCATTGCTACTTTGTAACTGTAATTTTGCCACTGTTATACATCATAATGGGAATGTCTGATATGCATGATATCTGATATATGACTCCCCTGGGAAAGGGCCATTACGCCCCTAAAGGGGTCGTGACCCACAGGTTGAGAACCACTGCTCTAAGGACTCCCCCTCCCCCGAGAGATGTTTCCAGTGTGGTGTGCAAGTTGTGAAGCCTCCCACTGGATGACTAAAGGAAAGGCCAACCTTTATTATGAACCTCAAGGCTGCTTCCCCTGAGACTGGAATGGAGGTGGCGTGGGTAAGAAGGCAGACAGTTGACCAGATGTCCAGCCAAGATGCCTGCTGGCTCCCAGTCAGCAGAGTGGCGTGTGGAGACTCTGAAGTAGGACACTGCGTACTCTCGTGTAGACTCGATGCGAGATGTGCAGCCGATCTTCCAAGGCGGCCACAGTCCTGGGGTAACGGTCGGATGCCAGCTGGGTTGATTCAATCTTGGAGGAGAGCCAAGGAAAGGGGACACTCAAGTGGAATCCTCTTCTCAGGAGGGTTGAGGGGAACAAGAGAGCATCACTCAGCCAGAAGCAACTTCTAGATTCAGCAGAGGCCTTGCTGGAAACGGCTTCCTCGTGTCTCCATTATAAACTTGTGGAAGCAGAGGTGCAGAGAGCAGAAGTAGCTCTGTGGAACACCCTTGGGAGACACCGAAGAAGAGAGTGCATTTGGTGGGGTCCTCAGACCGTGGATTAAGCTTTGCCTGGTAGAGACAGAAGGACACCCAGACCTGAGACACACTACTGAGGAACCCAGGGAAATCTAGGCAAGAGGGGCTGCACATTAAAAAGCCCGGGTGCAGATCAGACACAACAGACACAGCTTCCTGATGTCCTGGTGCCTTCTGGGAACTGCAAGTGGCTGGAAACCGGTTTTGACACCCAGCTGGAACGTCTCTGCAAGGACTCAGCTTCAGCCTGACTCCTCTTCCCCAGCCCCTGACCCCTGACTCCCTTTTCTGTCTCCTGGCTCTAAGATTTTTGTCATCTCTGCTGCCTTTGCCTTGACTCCAAAGTACCTTTGACTCCCATACCTGGGATCTCCATTAGCCATAAACAACTCAGAAAGGTGTCTTCTAAGTCTCGGACTCTTGGCAAACTTGGCAGGGGTGACATAGCTAGTAACATGAGCACCCTTTCCAGGAAATGAAAAGAGCAGAGACAAGACTCCATCCTTGAGAACTCACAGAGAATATTTCCAAGCAGAAGGTCCTACGGGGGCATTTATTTCCTAAGTGCCACCCTGGTGGGGCCTGTAAGGAGATTAGTTGCTTCTGCAGTAATGAAGACATTCAGAGGTGGGCTGGGCCAGTCCCTGCAGGTGCCCTGCCTTCCTGTCTTGACACAGACTCCAGGGCACAGGGATTCACTCTTGGTACATACAAAAGAAGCAAGAAATGGGCTATCTTCTTGGTGAGATTACATTTGTCACAACAGTTTGCTAAATGTGCCGTTGAGTTTCGCTTTCTTCCCCCAAGGGACAGACCAGCTGGTGGTGGAGAACATTGTGATTTTATAGGAGGTCACAAAAGAGTGTGTCTGCCTGAGGATGCTTGCAGGATTCCTGGTGGAGAGGATTCAGAGGGCTGTGCAGAGAGATCCTGAGTCTCCTTGGGTGGCTGTCCACGGTGCTGATTGCCCTTGGGTGCAATTCAAATCTCAGGACTGCCACCCAGCAATCCCTGGGCTGATCTCATTTTCCCTCCTTCAGCTCCTTCCTCTCTCCTTTTCTTAGGGCTCCTTCTTCACCCTCCCCCTGCTACTCTGACCTTTGCCCTCTCTTCTACCTTGATGAGGCATTATAAAATTCACAGCAAAACCAAAGCTCTCAATACCCAGTGAATACATCCCAGTCTGGATAGTGAGTTCTGCCCATGACTGTTAGCTCTGTAGATTCCCATCTCTGAGAGTTGGAAGGAAGATTCTGAGCCTTTTGTTGTTTATCGCTTACTGGTACTTCCTTCCACGCCTCCAGCTTGTCCAGGAATCTCATGTCTCTTTGGATGTAGCTTCTCAGCTCCTTCTCTGCTAAAACGCTAACATAGGGCACTGGGGAATCTCACAGCCCTGGGAGACAGGACCAGTTTTAACAGGTGGGCTCAGCTTGCGTCTACACTGACTCTGGCCAAGCTGCAGGTCCATTCCGAGTCTCTGACCATTGTCTGTAAACTGGGGACAGCTCCAGACATCACTGAGGCCACCAAGCAAGTGACAGCCTAGACAGCATCATCATGGTGCACGGTGCTCCTGACGGAGTCTCTGAGTTTGCTCTGAGAGCTCCGCAGTTCAAGCTGCTTGGATATCCAACATCCACAGGACCTTCTGATGATGTCTAAAAATAGCCGCCTCGAACCCCCTCCTGGTCAGGGAGGCTCTTTGTGTAATTCAGTGTGTCTCTGACTGTAGGTAATTCATTGGCTGAGAATAGCTCCAGCTAGCGGTATCCCCCAGCCAGCATCTTCAATGCAGTGGAACTTGGCCTGATTACCCAGGGGGTGGTGTCCTCTTTCAGACCAAGGAAGACTCCTCCGTGTCTGCCTCTGAGCTGATTCCCGGAGATATTTACAGAACAATGAAGTGACAGGGCCTCCGACTCTTGCAGCTGCCCCCCAGCAAACGAGTGTCAGCACACCATTGCCTGCTCAAGTCTTCCTAGAACAAGTTCAAGCTACTGGGTCACGCACGCCCCTGCTAGACTGCCAGTACAAGCCGACATTGTCAAAATGTGGGGCACAGGCTTCGGGGGCACAGGCTTCGGCGGCCCTCCCGGTATCCTGCTGCGGAGCCCGAGAAGAATTCTGGGAAATAAGTGTGGCTGGCATGGAGTCTCCGGTGCCCCACCTTAGAACTGAGCATAGGCTCACCTCACTCGGAGAAGCAGAGGAGGCTTCTTGATGTACAAGAAGACCAGAGGCAACGGCTAGCTCTGCTCCCTGTGGCTGTGGGAACTGGAGATGGGGTCCTTCGACGTCTTGGGCTCTCCGCATGTAAAATAGGGTAACAGTACTGATGCCCTCACAGTGAAGGAGAATGGAATATGCCCAACATGATGCACACAGCAAGCCCCTGTCGCGGCCACCATTGCAACGTGACTAGGAAGTGTCACAATCTGCAATAGTGTCCGGTCACCCTCATCCTGTCCTGGGATGGGCTGTATATTAAAGGGGCACTGACAGTTGCTGTACTGAGTCTCTTAAGTACTCATGTGAAGGAGAGGGAGACCCCATTCACAGATGAGGAAAACTGAGGCTCTATGAAAACTGAAGATGGCCATCTCGATCTGCTAAATCGGATACATCAAGCATCTGCACCCAGTCCATCTGGCTCAAGGTTGATCCCTTTTGCGCTGGGCTCCAGAGGTCTTTTTTTTTTTTTTTCCCAACAAGAAAACATCATCCTAGTGCTGTGGAAATCCAGATATTTTTACACCACAGGAAGGCCAAGGGAGCCGGGGGTCAACTCACTTCTATTTTCAAATGTAAGAGGCACTAGGCAGACAGTCATGTGACCCCATATCAAAGATCAGGGAAGGAGGGCAGTGGAAAGACCCAAGATCTCAGCCACCATTGGCATGTTTAGTGTCCAGCTGACTAAGCTAAAAAGGACAGCCACTTAAAGAGAGAAATGGCCTCTGCCAGGCTCCTGAGAGTCAGCTAGCCCCTCTCCTTGCTGACTTAGAAGGCTCGCCTATCTTCACTGGTCATGAGGAGCTCCGCTGTGGCTCCACTCTTACCCAGGGGCTCAGAGCAGGAAGATCCTATATCCTGGTGACTGGCTGCTCTGAGAGCCAACTCCCAGCCTGCGGCCCCCTGCACCTGCTCCCCAGATGCTGTCTCTGGCTCCTTCAGACTCTGCAGACCTCGATTTCAGAATCAGGGCTCCCTGTTCAGCCCTCCTCCCTGGGCTCCATTCATGGGCAGCTGGTAAACATCAAAGAAGATTTCCCCTCTGAGCACTGGGCTACAAAGCCCTCACGCTCTCTCCCTACCCTTGGCCGTCTGGACTCCTCATGTCCAGGCTGGGACTCTTTCCCCTTGTTCTCAGTCTCAGTACAGCAGGCAAGGAGGCAGAGCTGCCACAGCTCACAGCTTCTTCACAACGACGCTCCCGGTACAGACATAAGAACATTGGGGCCTCCAACCCCTCCCCTACCAAAAAGGACCAAAGACAGGGAGATATGAGACAGCATATGCCCCGGCATGATGTAAGAACCATCCTGCAAGCCAAACACGTGTCTTTGCTGTGGGCCAATGCCAGTGTAAACAGCTCAGAGACCTAAAACTCACACGTGTTATTCTTGAACATCCCACTCGCTGTGTGGAAGTAACTCTTCATCCTTTTCCACCCCGTAAACCTGAGCAGGTGTGTCCTGTGCACGCCCAGGAACATGGGTCTGCACTGTAACACTCCCAGATCCGCAGAGCTGGAGGCCTGCAGCCTTCATACCTCCCTTTTGCTTTCCTGAGGCCAGACTGTTTCTGAAAACAGCTGGGAGAGAATGCCGGCATCCCTGTCCACAGACCAGGTTTAGTTTACCGTAAGGAGTTCGCCTCTTGTGGGCTTTGGTGTGTGTGTGTGTGTGTAAGAGGGGTGGGGTCGTGGGGTTGTGAGAGGGCTGGGGTTGCTTTGTTCTATAGCTGCTCTCAGATTTACTGTACAGCCAAGGATGGCCTTGAACTTCTGATCTTGCTGCCTCTGCCTCCCAAGTACTGGATTGCAATCTTCGGTCCCCATGTCTGGTTTATTCGGCGCTGGAGATGGAACTGGGTTTCGTGCATCCAGCCAAGCCACATCGCTAGACCCCCTTGCAGAGAGTTTTTATTAAGTGGGACATGTTGGCATCTCTGTGTAGTACTCATCAGGGTGCAGGCACATAGTAGGGACTGTGTTAGGGACACATAGTAGGGCCTGTGCAAGCACCACCTGCCCCTGTTTCTGTGCTCAAGATTTAGGTTCTTTGTTGTGACTGTGTCTCTGGGAAGATACATTGTATTCAAGATCTGAGCAATGAAGGGCTAGGGGTATAGCTCAGGGGTAGAGTGCTTGCCTGCTCTAAGCAAGCCTCGGCTGAGTTTAGTTCCCAACAGTGCAAGGAAGCAGAGATCTGAGTTTTAAAACATGCTTCAGGAACCTTGGGACAGATCCCAGGGGCCGCGTACCACTTTTCCTAGCTACATAAAATGCATATTCATTGTGGGGAGGATTAAAGAAAACATTGTAAGTAGGCTTATACGTTTGCCTCGGACCACAGTTCCAGGTGTTCTCTTTTGGGGGTGATTTCTCTTGGGGACCCAGCAGTGGGACCTAGGCTTTCTACTAAACAATTGCACTTCCAGGTTAAGGATCTTAAAGAGAGTCCCCTCCCCATCCCCTGCCAAAATATCAGCTCTTGCAGCCCGTAGGTGTCTACTTGGATTGGCAGAGATTTCTGAGGTCTAGGAACTGTCCCCTAAAGCCCCGCATGGGGATGTAAGGGAACTCTGGGAATGGAAGGACAGTATACTAGAACTGCTGGGAGCTTTGCTTCCAAGATCCTATAGCCGTGTCCTTCTGATACGAGTGTAGAAACCCCTGTACGCCATGTTTCATGAATGAGGCACAGGGAGGCTAAGAGAAAAGGGGGTTATGGTGGCCCACAGAGAACCCATCTCAGTCACCTGTTGACATAGACGCTGGGACAGAGGAGACTCCCTTGAAATACTGAGCTCACTCACTGGGAACCGGCCCATTCTTTTCCTCTCTGCTTTGGCGTGCTATGTGACCTCGGGCAAATTCTGCCTTCTTTGGGCTTCTAGGTCTTCCTTCCAGAAGGGGATTTATTAGAGTGCCTTAGTGATCTCCTGGCTGTGGTCTGAGTAGTTCAACAATGGCCACCTCCTGACAGAAGAGCTAAGGATAGGGTAGTTGTTCGATCCATGAGGCTGGGTGTCAACAGTCCCAGTCCAGCTCTGTAGTCCTAGAGAATTCTGGAGAGCTTCGGTCTACATTGAGATTCCGAAGAAGTAGATTCTAGTAACGGTGAGAGAATGCCTCAGCAGCAGGGTGGATGAGCTTGCCAGGGAGAGCAGGGGTGTGGGGGGACAAGCAGGGAAAAGCTTTCCTCTTCCACATTTCTTTTATGAGGGCTGATACCAGAGGTGTGGCCCAGGGTCTTAGTCAGGGTTTGTATTCCTGCACAAAACATCATGACCAAGGAGCAAGCTGGAGGGCAATTTGGCTTACACTTCCACATTGCTGTTCATCACCAAAGGAAGTCAGGACTGGAACTCACACAGGGCAGGAACTTGGAGGCAGGAGCTGATGCACAGGCTGTGGAGGGGTGCTGCTTACTGGCTTGCTCCCCATGACTTGCTCAACCTGCTTTCTCATAGAACCCAGGACAAGCCTAGGGATGGCTCCACCCACAGTGGGACTGGCCCACCCTTGATCACTAGTTGAGAAAATGCCTTACAGCTGGATCTCATGGAGATATTTCCTCAAGGGAGGCTCCTTTCTGATAACTCCAGCCTGTGTCAAGTTGACACACAATACCAGCCAGCGCACTCAGATTTTGGGTGGATCTTCCCACCTCAAGTGATCCAATCAGGAAAACCCCTTGTATGCTCGCCCAGCTACTGGAATTTAATTGGTTCCAGATGCAGTCAGGTTGATGCTCGAGAGAGCCGTAGCTGGGTCTGACAGTTCGGTTTCCCCTGGCTCCTCAGATGGTAGTGCCGTGTTCAGAGGCTGCTTCCGGCGACCCAACAACCTTTCCCTGGCCTTGCCCGTGACAGTCGCCATGCCGAACATGTCTGTGGACAAGTGCGTGGACCTCTGCACAGAAAAGGTAAGCTGGGGCTGCTCACTGCTCTTGGGGTGCAAGGGCAGGGTGGCCGGGGCCACTAAGGAGCATTAGTGCCTCCCTCAGAACAGACAGGGTCACAGGTCGTGACCGATGATGAGGTCATAGTATGTCATGGGACCTAGACCTATGACATAGTAATCTGTTGGTTCGTGAGTTCAAGGCAGTAGAGCTGCAGAGCGGAAGGAGTGTGTCTCACGGTGAGGGAGTAGGAGGCTGAGGATAGCTGAGGGAGGAATATAAGCTCTCCTGGTTAAGCAACATCATTAGCAGTAGCCCAGGGTGGCCCAGTGGGACTCCACTATGTGCTACCTTTCTCTCTGAAGCCCCTGTAGAGTGTCTTAGAAGGAAGAGAGACCTGTGGGTAGAACTCACTGGGTGGGATGTATGATTTTCTCTCTTGAATCTTCCTGGACCCAGGGAGATGTCCTGGCTGTGTCTTGTTTAGAAGCCAACGGGACAGAGGCATATCCCAAGGCAGCTCTTATATGCCCAAGCATACATCTCTGTCCTTTTGGATTTAAAGGCACAGGTTTGGGCCAGCAAGATGGCTCAGTGGGTAAGGCGGCTTGCCACCAAGCCTGAAGACCTGAGTTTGATTCCCAAACATGGTAGGAGGAGAAAACCGGTTTCTGCAAGTTGTGCACTGTGGCATGCATACAGGTGCCCAGTCAGCTGATAATTTACAGGGCAGATTTTGACAGAGCTTCCCAGGACGTGCACTATGTGGCATTGTCACAGGAAAGACAGAGCCAAGATGGACAGGGGCACATGCTCCAGGGGAAAAGCATCAGCACAGTCTGACACTCTCTACCAGGGCCCTCGATGAATCCCTTTTGCTGGAGAAGGTGGCACTGACCGAATTTACCGCACTAGCCACCTAGTACCACTGGGGTTGGGCTCCAGCACAACCTGTGGATACCTGGATCTCAGGACACTCAGGGGTCTTCCTGGGCCAGCAAGGCTCTGCACGTCCTGACTCCTTTACAGCAGCTCTGGGTGGCTTCTAACCCCCAATTTGGTACTGATGCTGTGTGAGGGGTTGCTATGATGACCGCTGAGGGAAAGCAAAGGGTCCAGATGTTCAATCCCCACATAGTACTTTCCTGCAATGTTTTTGACCTCACCGTGGAGCCCGGGCAGATGGGAAGAGCTGGCACTTTCTGTGGGTCTCCCTTTGTCACCTGGGAATGTGCTGTGCAGGCACCTGCTTCTTCCCTGCCCTTCCTGGTTATGAATACCAAGTCTCTCCTGAAGTCTTATTTCTGGTAAGGGATCAGATAAACAAGCAGCACAAGAACCAGGAGGGAGTCTAGCCGCCAGGTCTGGGGAAGAGGATGCTTGGGCTGCACCAGGACTGACTGGGTGACTCTCGCTGTGCTCTCCTGCCCAGGAGTTCCCCCTGGCAGCCCTCGCGGGCACCGCCTGCCACTGCGGCTTTCCCACCACACGGTTCCCTCTTCATGACCGGGAGGATGAGCAACTGTGCGCCCAGAAGTGCAGCGCGGAGGAGTTCGAGAGCTGTGGGACCCCCAGCTACTTCATTGTGTACCAGACACAGGTCCAAGGTAAGGAGAGCAGCTCCACTGATGTGTCCTGGCCAGGGGGTCCCTGAGCGGGCAGTGAGGCTGAGGGCTGCTGGAATGAGACAGGAAGTGCCTGGAGGGAGGTTCTAACAAGCCAGAGTCTGTCCCTCCAAGGCAGCTCTTTGCTGATAGCAGAAGCTGTGATGTTGGGTAGAGAGGCAGCCCAGGGTCTCTTCTCCAGCACAGACCCAGTGTGTGATCCCACACAGGCCTCGGTTTCTTCTTGTGAGAAATGAAGCTATAGATGGTTGACCTCCAAGGTCCTTTTTGGTCTCAAGAGTTCTGTCAGTGTGCCTAAAGCTGCTGCTGCTTCTCCTCCTCCTCTTCTTCCTCCTCCTCCTCGTTCCTCCTTCCCCCTTCTCCCCTTTCCCCCCAAACTCCATCTCCCTTTTCGCCTCTTCCCTTTGCCAGTGGAGCCCTCACTGACCTTTTATCTCTACTGCCCACATGGACGCCAGGGATGGCAATGGCTGGGGTGGTGAGGATGAAGACAGTGAATATGGGAATAGAGGGGACCATGAGGTGATGGCCACAGCTGTGTTGTTAGTTCGGTCACAAGCTTAGATGTGTCTGGGAGGAGGGGATCTCAGTTGAGGGGCGTCCCCATCAGATTGCACATAGGTGCTGTCTTTACTAATGATTGAGGTGAGAAGTTCTAGCCCACTGTGGGTGGTGCCATCCCTAAGCAGATGATCTTGGGTTGTGTAGGAAACAGGCTGAGCAAACCAGAAAACAGTTTCCTCTGTGGTTCCGGCTTCTGCTCCTGCTGGAGTGCCCACCTTCACCTCCCTCGGTTGTTGACAGTAATTGGGATGTGTTAGCCAAAGAGACATTTCACTGGCCAGTGTTTTATCACAGCACCAGAGAAGAAAACTGGGACAATGGTGGTGATGGTGATGGTGGTGGTTGTGGTGATAATGGTGATGTAGATGGGCAGGTGCACACTGCATAGATGTGTCAACAGCAAAAGTGCACACAAGGCAGCCCCCACTCTTGTTTGACACAACCGAGGGGGTAAGCAGCAGACACCTGTTTACAATTTGCATATGCATCCTATCCCTAGCAGGCAGTCCCACCGATCTGATGTTACATACAGGGTCCTGGTGAGCAAACACCACTCATTTATAGTCCAGGGAGGAGGGAGGAGGGTGCACTGGTGTCTTACTCAGAGTTTCTATTCCTGCACAAAACATCATGACCAAGAAGCAAGCTGGGAGGAAAGAGTTTATTCAGCTCACACTTGCACATTGCTGTTCATTCACCAAAGGAAGTCAGGACAGGAACTCAAGTAGGGCAGGAACTTGCAGGCAGGAGCTAATGCAGAGGCCATGGAGGGGTGCTGCTTACTGGCTTGCTCCCCATGGCTTGCTCACCCTACTTTCTTATAGAATCCAGGACTACCAGCCTAGGGACAGCACCATCCACAGTGGGCTGGGGGTCCTCCCCCATTGATCACTAGTTGAGAAAATGCCTTACAGCTGGGTCTCATGGAGGCATTTCCTCAAGGGAGACTCCTTTCTCTGTGATAACTCCAGCTTGTATCACATTGACACACAAAACCAGCCAGTACAGCTGGTTTTCTGGGATCATCCAGTGCCTGGGCAGAGCTGCCTGGCCCCGGCCTGGAGGAGAGTCATGCACAGATTAATTGCACTGTGGTCACGAGGGGCTTTGCTGAGACCCCGCTGGAAGCTGATGTCCTCTCGACAGCAGATAGCTTCTCTGTGCTCATTCTCAGCACCCTGTCCCCAACCTGCCCAAGCCATGCTAGCAGATCCTACACCCTGAGAAGAATTGTATGCCATGGATTCAGCAAACTGCCCAGACCTTGCTCCACAGAGGCTGTCCTTTATTAAGCCTTGTGACACTCCTGGTGGGGACTGAACCGTTAACAAGCTGTGTGCTTGAGGCACTTTATCAGACTTAAGCCATCTAACCCTCCCGTGGCACGATGGCACGCATGCTGCAGTGTGACCAGTTTACAAAGGGGTGACTAAACACAGAGAGGCTGATCAGTATGGCCAGAGCCACACAGCAAAATAAGACAGAGTTGGGATCCAGGACCTGACTTCTCACTGCAGCTTCTCAGCAGGATTCCAGACACTCAACTCTGAGTGGCCTGTTCACTTCTGTTCCCTACAGGGAGGAGACTGCAGTCCAAGGAGGTAAAGACACCCAGTGTTAAGCAGTCAGGGTGTAGGTAAGGCAGTCGAGACTGTTAGTTCTACAGCCTAGAAAATGCGACCTCTAGCTCCTGCCTTGGTTTATGAGGCTTCGGAACTAAATAGACTGTTACGGTGCTGAGAACCAGGACCTAGCCTGAGATGTTACAAGGTAAAAAAAAAAAAAAATCATTTTTATGGCTAGGCCAAACTTACAGTCTCCTTGAGGGTAGGAGAAGGAAGCAGCTCAGACCAAAAGCAAAGGAATCTCTTCATTGCAAGCAAACGATTGCAAGAGTGGAACTTTGCAGTTATTTCTATAATCACAGGAAAGGTGCATATTACAGGTTTATGGTCAGCCGGTGTCTCACTTAGGGTTTTACCGCTGTGAGCAGACACCATGACCAAGGCAACTCTTATAAGGACATTTAGTTGGGGCTGGCTTACAGGTTCAGAGGTTCAGTCCATTATCATCAAGGCAGGAGCCTGGCAGCATCCAGGCAGGCATGGTGCAGGAGTCCATTATCATCAAGGCAGGAGCCTGGCAGCATCCAGGCAGGCATGGTGCAGGAGGAGCTGAGAGTTCTACATCTTCATCTGAAGGCTGCTAGCAGAAGACTGGCTTCCGGGCAGCTAGGAATAGGGTCTTAAAGCCCACACCCACAGTGACACACCTCCTCCAACAAGACCACGCCTCCTCAAACAAGACCACACCCGCTCTAATGAGACCACACCCCCTCCAACAGGGCCGCACCTCCTAATAGTACCACTCCCCGGGGCCAAGCATAAACAAACCATCACAGTTACTGGAACACACTGTGAAACATTTCATGGTCAATCAGTTCTCAGAACATACCATGAAACAATGGGAACTATTCATGATGTGCAAGTCTTAAGATTATTAAGAATGAACAAATAAAAAAATAAAAAAACCAAGTTGACCCTTAGCTGAGGACATGACTGGGGAGGAGAAAAACACCATAAAGAACAACATAGAAATAAATCAAAGTCTAGCATTGTTTAACTTAAAAAAAAAAAAAAGGAAAAGGAAAAATGGAGTCGGCTGGCCCTTAACATAGACGAAATAAAATTTAGTTCAGAGGACAACAGCTTTTATCGTAGAGCTGACCTGTGGCTTCCCAGAAAGGTTTGAGTGGAGAATTCTTTGCCAGGGAGGGGGAGATGAAGGAGTGGGTTCTGTGCCCCACCCCCCAAATAAACCTGTCAAACCTCAGAGAAGAGAAATGTTATGCAAAGTCTGCTCAGAGGCTTCTGTTTGCCTCTTCTGCTATTTTACTGAGGCACAGATCTCACCACCCCTTGTCCTCAGGGCCCCCTTATTTCCTGCCTTCCTGAAAGATGTGTGGTCCTCAGCGAGAGTCATTAATTACATTGTAACATTCTCTCCGGACTTTCTTTTTTTTTTTTTTAAGTCTCCTTCCTGTAGAGGGAGAGGCAACTTTTTAAGTGTGGTGTGGTCCATGACCACTTAACGGCCCCTAACCCTTGTTTTCTGACACCAAAAGGCACCAGAGAGCTTTCTGGCTCAGGTGGGGGCTGCAGTGGGTGGGGCTTCAGTCTCCAGTAGGCGGGCTCTCGGTCCCATCGACTTACCAGTCCAGTTGAACCATTGCAACCACCGATTGTGAGAGACTTGCTGTGCTGGAGACAACTGAGACTGGACAGGAGGCTTGTCCTCCTACTGGACTAATGCTGGTCCCTACTGTGCGCTCCACACAGCACAGTGCCTCTCCTCCTCCTACTATGACCTTGTCTCCAGGGCACACCGTGCTGACCCTTCTGCCGCCCTCCCCCCACCCCCCCCCCCCCCGCAGACAACCGCTGTATGGACAGAAGGTTCCTCCCAGCCAAGTCGAAGAAGCTCATCGCTCTAGCCAGCTTCCCGGGCGCCGGCAACACGTGGGCTCGCCACCTCATCGAGCTGGCTACCGGCTTTTACACTGGCAGCTACTACTTCGATGGCTCTCTGTACAACAAAGGTGAGGGGGGAGGGGGAGGGAAACACACGTCACTCAGCATGCCTGGCCTTATGGGTCATGTGCCTCATGTCCTCCTCCCTCTTATGTTGGACAAACACACCATGTGTCTCCTATCTTGGTACCTCCCCTGAGCTTGCAGACTGACAGACATCTATCAAGCACCTAGTGTGTGCTGGGCACCTCACCCCGGATACTGACAGACCAACAGTGCTATGCTATCAATAGAGGTATAATAGCCGATTCTTTTGAGGCATTTATTGAGTATCGACTGTTTACCAGGCATCTCACCTACAGTATTTGAGGTGCACCCTGCTTTATTTTGACGCTGTTCTCACACATTCACCAGGCACAGTTATGTCGGAAATATGCTTCCCACGTGTGGTTTTCAAGATGCATTTATGGAGCACCGACTGTTTGCCCCGTATCTCAGGGACGTTCAGCCAGCCCCAGATACCATGTTGAGCTATGGTGCTGCCTCCAGTCTTGAAAAGTGGGGCTGAATGAGGGGAACTAACTGGCCCCAGAGTCACAGTTTTCATGCGTCTGGTTAGAGAGCGTGGCTCAACTGTTTCCTAGCTCACCCTCACACCCTTACTCCTCTTGGGCTTCTTACTAGGGAGCTAGAAATCAGGCTGCCTCAGACAGGAAGCGCTCTCCTTGGTATGGGTTTTACATCTATGTGTGGACAACCCTTGTTTGTGGCTATGGCTGCCTTTTAGTGGAGGAACGCTTCCTGGCTGTGTGACCTTGGGCACACTCCTGTACTTCTCTGGTCCTGCAATCACACACCTACTAAACCTAACGGGGTGGGTCTCATGAGGCTGATATAACAGCAGATGGATGGGTTGGCTCACAGGACGAGTTCAGCAGGTGGGAAATGAACCCCGCGGCCGTTATGGCTCAGCTAAGGAGAAGCTGGTCAGCAACCGATCTCAGGATGGAAAGCAGGTGGGAGGCAGAGATTGAAAGACAGGGTGGGAGGGGAAGAGGGTGGGATGAAAGGTTGAAGCTTACAGGGGTGTGGGAGCAGGGCAGGGGTGTAGGAGCAGGAGTGGGGAGGAGCAGGGCATGGGGGTAGAAGCAGACTTCCTAGTTTGCTTTCACTTGCAAACACTGACCAAACTCAACTCAGACAGGAAAGGGGCAGGAGCTGATACAGAACCCATGCAGGGGTGCTGCTTACTGGCTTGCTCCCTAAGGCTTGCTCAGCCTGCTTTCTTATAGACCCCAAAACAAACTAGAGACACCCATGGAGAAGGAAGCTCAACTCAGATCCCCTCTGTCAGATTGGTCTGTTGGGTATTGATTTATAATTAACATAGGAGGACCCTGTTCATTGTGGGTGGAGCCATCCCTGGGCACTATAAGACCTACTATGTGTGAGGTAGCACCTACTATGTGTAAGGCTCCTATCAGGATTTTGAGCCCAGACCCTCAGCAGAACTCGGGCTGTGCTGTCCTTTTGAGTTGGTGACAGGAACAGATCAGACATTGTGGGTCGGCCCATTTTCACTGCCCTGCCTACACAGGCTCCACCCTCAGAGGCCCAGGATCTAAAGGATTTTCACCTCCTGTGTCAAGTTCGGTGAACCCTGCTTTGCAAAGACCTGTTGAGAGAGTTCTGAGGTCCTGCTCTCCCTCAGTGGCTTGGAAGAGAGGAGGCAAAGCAGCCACCTAGACACCTGGTTCTGGCCCTCCCACCAGCTCCCCCCTGGCTTCAGAAAGCGATGGATGGAACTGTCAGTCCGAATGTTCATGGTACCTTGCAGATGGGGCCTGGGCTCGGTTTCTCCCCCTCCCAAGCCTTGGCCTCTTTATCTAGAACAGGAGGAGTCAGAGCAGCAAACAGAGGGGAAACAACCAGAGAATGGCAGGAGGGGACCTGGGGACACTGATCCAAGGCACACCTAACCTAGAATAATGGCGCTGTGAGATGAGAGACAAGGGAAAACATTCTTCTGCAGCTCTGAGGCCAGGGCTTGGAACAATTATTGGGGGGGGGCTCCTCAGTGCCTGAGGGTCACATGCTCCCCAGATAAGTAGATAACTTGTGTAGTGGTGACTCTGAAGAATGATATTTAAATTTGCCACGTTTGTGTAGCGGAGCTGCTGGGTCAATTAGAAAACAGGGGTGGGGGGGGAGGGGGGCGCAGGGCTCTGGTGGTGGAATTCAGCAACATTCCTCAGGGAAGCTCAGCCCATGGTCCCTCCTCAGGGACATAATAAAATTCTTCTGGTGACATGTTCTGCTGAGTAGCACCACGCCTGTCTACTGAACGTTTAGACTCTGGAGTAGGTATTTCTAGATCAGCGTGGTTTATTTTCAATCTACACAGTATTACACTAGGTTGACACTATGGTGGCCTCCAAGACACAGCATGTCAGGTCTCCTGAGACTGGGAAGTGACTTTCCAGACCGTCACAGTTGATGACGTCATGGATGCTTTCCTTCCGGCGTAGGGGAAGTTTTCGTTACCTTTTTTGTTGGTTTTGGTTTCTGGAGATTGGGAGTCCCACGCTATAACCGGGATGGCTTCGAACTGAGGGCCACCTGCAGCATGGGGAGGTCAGGTGTGGGCCGACACAGCTAGACCCGAGGCTGCGATTCTGGGGACCTGTTTTCTCCTCAGAGTGTTGGGTTCTTACACGCCACCTCTTATCTCTCCATTACTGGGCCTGTGAGAGAATGGGTTTCAGCATAGACCAAATGAAGGCCTCAGGTGGAAAGTCCTTGTCTGAGGGAAGTGTAGCAACGGGGCTCCACACCCCATCCTCAGCACCCTCAGGGCAATGGGTCTCTGTGAGCCTCAGGGCAGTTGATAAAGCCCCGCCCTCTGGTGCTCAGACTACAGACAGGAAGGAGTGGCTAAGTGAAGAAGGTGGGGAAGCCTGAGGTTGGGGGGGGGGGGCGTTGGGGGAGAAAGGGGATGGGGAAGATGCTTTTTACCCCACCCCCACCTCCCCAGTTTCTAACTTCTCGGCTGGGGTTTGGGCCCAGGATTCAAAGGTGAACGCGACCACTGGCGAAGCGGGCGGACCATCTGCATCAAGACCCACGAGAGCGGCCAGAAGGAGATCGAGGCCTTCGACTCGGCTATCTTGCTCATCCGCAACCCCTACAAGGCCCTCATGGCAGAGTTCAACCGCAAATATGGAGGCCACATAGGCTTTGCCGCCCACGCCCACTGGAAAGGCAAAGGTACAGGAGGGAGCGCCTGGGGCCGCGTGGGTGTGCCGGGCGGCCAGCAAGGAGCTCTTAAGAGCCACACAGAGCTTGTGCAAAGCTGCAGCTCTTAGCCGTGGAGCCCTGGCACCAAGGGCCACACCCAAAAGCACCAGGAGCTAAGGATTCCAACTTTACAGTGAATCTTGATAACCGCACTCGCATCCCTTCCCCTTCCTTGAACAACTCTTAACTTTCAAGACTTGGGAGTTGTGATAAAACTGGGGTTCAAAAGGCTGGGAGGTGCGCTCTCTCCTCAGCAGCTGCGGTTCTCAATACAGGGACGGAGGCACTGCTAGTCAAACCCAGATGGTGTCGATTGCCACATTTGTGGGTCCTCTCTTAGGTATCACATATACACACATACACACCCCACAGCATACATACACCAAAGCACACTCCCCCCAGAATACATATACCACACATTGAACACACACCACATCATAACACACACCTTGCACACCAAACACACATAGCACAGCACACACACCATGCACATGTGTGTGTGTATATACACATATATATACATATATACACACATATATATACATATATATAACTTATACCATACACACACAAACCACATCATACCATACACACAGAGACACATACCACACATGCACCACCTACCTCACATGCACTGCATACCTCCCACACACACCACACACCAGC
The DNA here is from genome assembly GCF_021556685.1 of Rattus norvegicus. NCBI lineage: Eukaryota > Metazoa > Chordata > Mammalia > Rodentia > Muridae > Rattus > Rattus norvegicus. Next base: position 50,090,965 of record NC_141545.1, on the reverse strand, counting down.
CTATGTGGTGGTGTGAGCCTACAGCGGTGTGACCAGGATTATTGTAGTAAACCTGCCTAACTGTTCAGAGAGACCAGTGATCCCCTGGTGTCCCAGCAAGCAGGGCCCCATGCTCTTCCCTTTCTAGATGAAGAGGTTTGAGCCAATGAGCAGACAGTGGCTGGAACACGGAATTCAAACCCAGCTGGGTCTGAGCTGAGAACCCTGGTTCTCTCTTTACAAATGAGCAAGCAGGCCTAGAGGGGCAAAGACCAGGAAGGTCACTGGGAAACACCATGGCCAAGCTAGGCGGCTCTCCTCTTCCCAGGCTTCCTGGGGTCTGAGAGAAGGGGAAGTGTGGTTATCAACTCACTAAACAGCCCCTCTCTCAAACCCTCCAGGAACTAGGCAGACACGGTTCCTGTGGAGGGGTATATGGGGCTTGGTATGCACCCGGGTCTCCTGAGCTGTGATCCCAACCCCCCCTACCAGCTTCCACATCCAGAGACACTCCCACACCAACCTCCATGTCCAGAGACATACACTCCTCCAGCAGCCACCTTGCCGACCTTTTTGCTTATTTAAAGACACCTGAACCCCTGGACCAACACCAAGTCAGAGCATTGAGCCAATTCAAAACCAACAGAGGGCGTGTGGAGGATGGGTCTACGCTCATCTCATACTGGGGCTACATTAGCCCCAGAAACCACTCTCAGGTCAAGAGCACTCTCTCCAGAGAACAGAGCCCCCATTCTCCACCCCAGCCAGCCACCCATTCCTCTCCTTGAACACCCTAGACAACACCAGGACAACAGGGAGCTCATTGACAATGCAAATCACTAGGCTCTACTCCAGACCTGCCTGATCAGAAAGGCTCCATTTTCACAAGCCTTTGGGGACCTTACACACACACACACACCCCTCTTAAGTTTCACTGCCTTAAAACCCTTACTGCTCATGTGTGACTGGGGACTGACTGCAGCAGTGTCACCTGGGAAATTTGAGGGTCTGTGTCCAAGCAGATTTCACCACAGGGGTTGCGATGCTCTCACCTGCTTCAAAACACCCTTGATAGACAGTGGAAGGGGACCTGGGAGAAGCAGAAGCCACGTAGCCATCCAGTCCTTGTAGTCCTGTTCCTCTCCGATTAGAGCCGAGATAAGCCTCCCCACCCCCAACTTTCGTTCTATAACGTTAATTTTACGGCCCCTCTGGAGCAGGACGGAGGCGAAATTTTATGTGATATGATTACACAAGGTGAATTGTCCTGGATCTGTTTAATGAAACAGATCCTGCGTTTAATGATTCCGTGGGGAACTGGCACGGAGAAAACATTAATCAGGGCCTGGTTCCTCCTGACGACAAGAAGCTGGCGTGAAGACCGCCAGGCTGTGCGCAGAGACAGCCGCACCCTGCGGCTCCTTGAGGTGCCTTTGCTTCCAGGTTTGTGGGTGCTGATCGATTACCAAGAGCCCTGAGCCAGCTGGCGGAGGACTTTTGTTCCCGTTTCTGTGCTCCTTTGCAAGGAAGTCATTTAGCAGCTTTGAGGGGTGGGGGTTTGGGATAGTGTGGCTGCACGTCTTGGAAGGGAGAGCTCAGAACAGCTCAGGGAGCTGCTAGGTGTTTGGGAGGGGGTGGATGGACTCAGACCAGTAGGAAGGGACACGTGGGGAGCTTTGGGGAGTCTCAGGAAAAGGTGGGGGCCGCCATCGCAGGAATTGCCACAAGCGGCCGTTGCTCTTCTGCACCTGGTACTCCCATCAAGATCTTCTCAGAGATTAATATTATCCTAACACTGAAACACCCAAGGGGAGCAAAGAGATCACCCAGTGCCGGTGGAGAAGAGCGGGGTTTCCAGCCCTAGGCTCCGGGCTGCAGAGTCATCTAGACAGCCCCTGTGACTCTGCCAGCACCCAGAGGTAAAGAACACCACCGCGGGTAGGCAGAGAAGCAGCTTCCCCAGAACAAGCGCAGCAGGCGATGGGAACAGAACGCAAGCTCATCTGGACAGACCAGGCAAGAGGGTCGCACTTGGCCACACCTGAAGTCTACACCTGTGGGTGTTAGGTGACAAGAGCCAGCCTCACCTGGGCTTCTCCTGGGATGGTGGTCGCTGTCCTGAAATCACCGAGACCGGGAGGTGACTCAGAAGTAGGGACAGGCTGACAGAGGGAAGGAGCCCCTGTGTATGCTTAAAGTTTCCTAATCTCCCGAATACATCTGGTCCTAACCCATTATAACAGTACGGGCCCAATTAGTCAGCTGCCATGTGAATAGTCTATTTGAAGAATAAAAAATAACCTGTCGTCAGCATAAATATTTCTCAAGTAGCCGTGGGGTTCCAGGAGGGGACTGGGAGGAGCATCTAAGGACAGCTCCGATGTGTTGTCAAGAACAGCGGCCCTCCATCACGGTGCAATTTAGCCGTTGGAAATTTCAATTTAGTTCAGCAGCGACTCCCCCCAGCTCCTGCTGGGTATCAGGCTGTGTGTGGGAGCAAGTGGGGATAAGGCTGGTGGAGGCAGGAGAGGATCTGGGCCACAGGGTAAGACAGGGTGGCCAGGATGATGTTTCCCTGCTATGTGACTAGGTCACTTTACCGGTCTGGGCCTCAGTCTCCCTCCTGGTGATGAGCACAGGGCAGTTTCAATGAGCTAGTCGGTAAGGATCTGTCACCCAGCGAGGGGTTAGGATTGAGGAGGATTGCAAGGTCCCTAACCAAGCTTGAGAGACCCGCCGGTCTCTAGAGGGAGGGGCCTGAGGAGGGCCACACCCTCCGCAGTTGAGCCCTCAGTGTGCCCCTTGGGATTCTCCAGCTCTCGTGTGTTGGAGGCTGTTTGCAGTATCCCAGTGCCCACCTTGGCCGTGCCCCAGCTTCTCTCCCGCCTGAGCCTCAGCAGCTCTCCCTGAGATCTGCTCTATAACTACCCCTAAGATCGCTCCATGTAACTTCTCTCTCCGGTCAGGCAACCCTAAAGGCACCCTCCCGGTCACGTGACTTTCCATCACATGGCAAGATGGCTCACCAGCCCCCAAGAGGACACAGTCTGTAATGGTTTGAATAGAGGAGAGACCACAAGAAGAAGCTTAACAATCCTAACCCGAACCCCAGGGGCTCAGGCTGCTTCGGAGACAAGAGGCGTAAGCAGGATGACCACACTGTAATGGCTCGCTGTGTGGTCAGGAGGAAGAATGAGACTTGTAGAGCCCAAAGGAGGCCTGTGTGAGCCCTGGGGTCCCAGGGACCATGACGTCATACCTGTGAAAGATCAATCAGTGAGGACAGCAACCATGCTTATTGAACAACTGCAGGGCTCAGGCCCGCGTGAGCTCTGGCCACACCCTGTATACCGCCCACCAGTGAGCAGGCTGTGATTCTTTACAACTCCTTGGTAGGAAAAAGCCCAAGCAGTGCCGCGTGCAGCTCAGCCAGATCCTGCTTCAACTCTCATTCTAAGTGACCTTAAACAGCCCCATCTCTGCTTCGGTTTCCCCTTCTGTTAAATGATGACCATTAGAGATGGATACCGAGTAAGTTATCTCCTGCCCGCATCTATGTAGTGAGAATACAACCACGATCCAGCAATCCACCTTCATAATTAATGGAAATCACAGACCTATAGTATGAATAAGTTACATAAATTATACATACTAGAAATCTATTTTATAAGGCCAGCACTCAGACGGCAGAGGTAGGCAGATCTGAGTCTGAGGCCAGCCTGGTCTACAGAGTGAGTTCCAGGCTAGCCTGTCCTGAAAAACAAACAAGAAAATTATTTTCTATAAATTTTATAAAATTTTCATAGCATAGTCTGGGAGTACATTGGAAGTACTTAGATACCGGCCTGATCTTTTAATCAGAATAGAGTCTTTGATGTGATGGGGTTTTGGGTTTTTTTTTTTTTTTCTTTCAGTTGATGAAATCACCTAGTTTATCCTCAGAGGAGGGCACTGTAACTAACTCTGAATTTAGTTATCCTATTTGAAAGTCTTTTACAATACTATGTGTTATTCATTAACTAATAGTCCAAACTGGATAAACAGAGGTAAATATTCGATCATCGAAAAGCCTTATGACCATTATGGAATTTATGGGGGCATTTCAGATAGACATAATAACTCTCTCACGATTTTTAAGGGATTAAAGCGATGACTGACTCTTCAAACCACAGAGGTGCTGTTCAACTGGGGAACATTTAAACACAGGTTTAAATGTCCATTTAGTCAAAGGATAAACAAAGGTTTGTGGTTGCTGTCTTTTTTTTTTTTAAAGATTTATTTATTTATTATATATAAGTACACTGTAGCTGTCTTCAGATACACCAGAAGAGGGCATTGGAACTCTTTACAGATGGTTGTGAGCCACCATGTGGTTGCTGGGAATTGAACTCATAACCTCTGGAAGAGCAGTCGGGTGCTCTTAACCGCTGAGCCATCTCTCCAGCCCCTGTGGTTGACTGTCTTAAGTGATCAAATCAGTACTTAAAATATAGAGAATTAAGCATCAGTATTATCTCAGAGCATTGAATTGACCTTAAACGTTGTAACTTCAGTGTCATTTTAACCTTGCTATAACCATATCCGTTTGTTAAACAATCCTTTTGGGGCATACTTGGATCTTATCATGGTGGTGTTAGAAAACAGTGTTAATGAGGTAATTTTAAAAGGAAGTTCAGGAGGCTGTAAGGTAAACCACAGGAAATATAGTATCTTCAATATCCAGTAGTTACAAACCCAGGTAAAGAACACGGACCAAATTTAAATTAAATATCTGTTAGAGATTTAAGCCACTCTGACAGGTACCTTGAAGTGTTTTGCTTTTGTTCTGGTTTTGGTTGTCACTGATAGATAAAAGCACTTCCTTTCATTGCTCTTTACCAGACATCAAAAGAATAGGTCGGCTGGAGCGGTTAGGAGCACTGACTGCTCTTCCAGAGCTCCTGAGTTCAATTCCCAGCAACCACACGGTGGCTCACAACCATCTGCAATGGGATCTGGCGCCCTCTTCTGGCCTTCAGGGATACATGCAAGCAGAACGCTGTATACATAATAAATCTTAAAAAACATTACTGATTTTAAAAAAAACCTGAAACTTTTTTTTTAAAAAAAGTATAAGGCGTCCAGAATAGAAAGAGCTTAGCAATTTGTGACTTTAGTCTTTTAATTAAAAGCAGTCAAATCATTCCTTTAAATATCTAATTACGGTGTAACACATTAAGAAGACCTGGGGTTGGGGTTGGGGATTTAGCTCAGAGGTAGAGCGCTTGCCTAGCGAGCACAAGGCCCTGGGTTCGGTCCCCAGCTCCGAAAAAAGAAAAAAAAAAAAAAAAGAAGACCTGGGGTTGAGGATTTAGCTCATTGGTAGAGTGCTTGCCTAGCAAGCGCAAGGTCCTGGGTTCGGTCCCCAGCTCCGGAAAAAAAAAAAAAAAAAAAAAGATCTGTAAACTCTAAGATGTCTATGCAAACCCCAAAGTAGGTTTTTAAAATGACAATTCAAATGCACACATTTAGGGTTTTCTTGCACATTGGCCTTGCCAAGATATAGATCTTGAACACACACACCCCTTTTTTGTTCCTTTACTTTTAAAGAGACCGTGGTGCTCAAAACCATTCTTCAAATGTTGGTATGCATATAAATGCTCACATATAAACAAGATATATCTAAGGCACAGATATGAGCCACCTTTTTAATCTCTGAGATAAAGAGCTCAGTGTCTGGCTCGGGGTAAGGCAGGGCGGGGCGGAGGGCAGGGGCTGAGGGGAGGGCAGCAACTGTCACTAGGAAAAATGTATGCTATCGTGTCATAATTACTTCATACCCTCCGCTGAATAAGGACCAAGGAGGTGACAAATTCATCAGAACCGTCTTTTGTTATTAAAGTTTTATCCATGTTTTTAAAATGTTTAAATTTGAAAACATGGTAACTGTCCCAAAGAAAGATTTAGGACCATTGAAAGAGCCATTATAAGGAGAAGAAGGAGATTTAGTAGATGGGGTCACACTGGGAAGGGGGACAATGAGATCTGTCAGACCCCTCAAGTCTGCCTTTAGGAACCTGAAGTAAAGTCTGAGAGAGGCAAGCAGTCTGGTCACTGGTCCTTGTCTGGGCTTCAGGCTTGTCTATAAGGTGTCAGAACATTGCCATGACCCTCTGAAATCCCTCTCAGGGAGACAAGGTCCCCTCCAGCTGGCCACCCTTCCTTCTCCCAGCTGCGAGTCCCGGGAGAGTCTATTTGCCATTAGGGTGCATTGCTTCACAGTCTGTTAGTCGGACCGAGACACACAGGTATCTCTTGAGAATATCTTCATTTGTGCCAGACTGGTCCCTCAGGGGATCAAGTTCTATGACAATGCCCAGAAAAGCCATGTTTTACCACAGATGACCCAGGACCAGAGCTAAGCGGGTCTGAGAAATGTCTGTGTTGATGTCAGGGCCACTCAGACATCGGGAGAGTTTGTTAGACCCGCGGAAGCAGAGGAACGCAGGACCTCCCAGTCAGGAAAGCAGACAGGAAACTCCCCTTGAAGCTGGGCCTCAGTGTAAGTCCCCAGGAGTGCTGGAGAGGGGGCGCAGGCATTTGGTTATCTTTAATAGCCTGAAGAGTCCCCCAAGCTCAGGCCAAGCTGAGATTTGGGGCTTTAAGGCTGAAAGTGTTGGGGTTTAAATCTCGGCTCACTTCCGGGACAGAGCACACCAAGCCACCATGGAGGGGTTTAATGAGAGAAGAAGAGTAGAAGAGAGGAAAGGCCGGCCATGGGCACGTGGAGGGCAGGAGAGCAGAGAAGAGTAAGGGCGAGAGACAGCAAGAGAAAATGAGGAGGGGGCAAGCAGCCCCCTTTATAGTCAGGCACAGCGGGCTGTTGCCAGGCAACTATGGGGCGGAGCATACCTGGCTGTTGCCAAGTAGCTGTGGGGGTGGAGCTTAGAATACCAACAGAAAGGATGCTGGGTTAACCTGTTAAGCATGAGAGTTAAAGGGAAATCAAGTTGCTCAAAGAAGCCTTAAAAGAGGCAACAAAGACCCAAACCAGGGAAAGGAAGGTCAGAGTTTGCCTTTGTTTTGTTATAAAACCCTCTAAAAAGGTTTTTATTGTTGTAGTTGTTTTGGGTTTTGGTTTCTTGGGAGATTTTTGGTTGGTTGGTTGGTTTGATTTTGGCGTGGTTTGGTTTGGGGGATTTTTTTTGTTTTATTTATTTATTTATTTATTTATTTATTTATTTATTTATTTATTTTTGCATTTACTTTAACTCCCTTTAGCTCTAAGGTCTCTTTACTATGTTGAATTACGGATTTGATCAAGTTTTGGAGAGCGTTTTATGTTTTAGTTAAAGCCGCTGCCGGTCTGTGATTCTTTTAAAGACTTTCCTAGGACTTTGTTAAACGCAGAACCTAAACCTGAAGGAGGGAAGTGTCTTGGTTGTCTTTAGTCTGCTTTGTTTTTTTTCCCCAAACGCTCGCACGTTAGTCAGCAATTATCACTCACAGAGCCACAGAGCCGGCTAGAGGACCAGATGGCTGTCCGCAGGCGCAGGCGCTTCCTCCTTTCTGGAGGCCTTGTTTCCCATAGCTCTCTGTCCCCTCGCTCTCTCCCCCTCCCCTCTGCCCCCTCCTCCTCACTCCCTCCCATTTTCTCCTGAAAAGTCTCCTGCCTATGCTAACTAGGGAGTGTATGTTTTGGGTCCGTTTTTTTAGCATCTTCTCCCACTGGTCTGTGGATATCCTACATGTTTACACAAACACGAAGGACCCCAAGACAGGGCTGAACTTCCTGTGTGTTATCCCAGTACTCGGGAGGCAGAGGCAGGCTGCTCTCTTAGTTTGAAGCCAACCCCGTCTACAGAGCAAGTTTCAGGACAGCCATGGCTACACAGAGAAACCCCGTCTCAAAATAAACCAAAACCTAAACAAACCCTAACAGAATGGAGCATGTTTGTTGAGTTCCTCCCACTGCAGGTACTGAGGTGTTGTTCCCCCTGATGCCAGCACACTTTGGGGTGGGGTGGGGTGAGAGGGAACACGTGCCTCTTGTCTCCAGGAGATGATCATAAAACTCCTAAGGTCACAGGAGAAGGGGGGAGGGGCAGAATTAACCATTTGAGGCCAGAAGTTAACAAATGGAAACATTTCAAAGACAAGAAAAACTGAGACAAAACCAGAAACCAAAATCCCCTCAGAGTTCCAAAAGCAAGCAAAATATACCGAAAGCAAGCTAAACGGCTGAATCTAAAATGTCTTTAGCGTTCCGAGCGCAAGCAACCCAAACCAAAGGTTAGACAGAAAGGCTTTCAAACAGGCACTCAAAGCAGAGACCTTAAAACAAATACTGTGGAAGCAGGCAAAAAGAGATGTCTCAAAACTCGGTCTGTTAACCAGCTCAGAACAGATAGGCTGTCCACAAAACCGAGGGAGCCCCAGACAGAACTCACCAACCACCCAACCAAAGAAAGGACACCAGGTGCCTGGCTCCCGTTCAAGCAATTCCTCTGGTGAAAAGTGGACCTTTTTTTTGGAACCTCACACGTCACCCTATCGGATAGCACAAAACCATAGTTCTCATCGTAAAGGGAACATGAGAGAGTTTGTTCTGGAGCCAGTGAGTGACCGTGACCCAGAAACACCGATGTAGGTTACTCCAGATCCTGTGTTCCAATGTGGAAGCTGTTTCTTTTATGAAGTTTTTGTAGTTTTACAAAGCAAAGAAAGTCGTAAGCCAAGGCCGTTTAAAATACATCAGTGGGCACAGTAGAGAGGCGGGTACCACAGACAGGAGAAGCCTTTCTTTTCTATAGTCCGAGATGCTGCCTGATGCGTTTCTTAACCTTGGGGTTGGTAGAAGCTAGCTGTCTGTTAAGATTCCAAAAGGTTTCTATTAGTCAGGGGGTGTTAGTTCCAACACAGAGGTACGCAAGATGGAGCTGTGTGGCTGCTGGTCTTTGCTACTTTGTGGGTTCTTTGTTTCCCTTCTACCCTTTGTTAGCTCCAGCACAGCTGCAAGAGCAAACTGTGCCGTCTTTGCTACTTTGTAGGTTCTTTGTTTTTTTCTTCTACCCTTTTAACCCCTAATACCAGATAGGAGAGAGAAAAGGACCGAGAGGAAAGAAAAAGGGATGGTATTACTGTTGGGGTAGAAATCTCAGCCTGGGTCGAACAAACCACAACAGGCCAACATGGTTCCACACGGAAAGGTTTAATGAGAGAAGAGGAGAGGAGTAAAGGCTGTCCATGAGCACGTGGAGGGAAGAAGGGAGGAGAATGGAGAGGGAAGGGACAAAGGGAAAGAGGGCCAGAGCAAGAGGCAATAGAATGAGAAGGGAGCAAGCAGCCCCCTTTACAGTACCAGTCAAACCTGGCTGTTGCCAGGTAACTGGGGCGGAGCCTACTTGGCTGTTGCCAGGTAACTGGAGGCGGGGCTTAGAATGCTAACAACTATGCTTAGACTAGTTAGCGCTGATTAGGGCACCAAGTTTCTTGGGGCGAGTTTGATCTTTGCCATCAGGATATCTAATTTCTTCTTCTTTCTCCGTTTTTATGCACAATGACTTAACAAACCACAACCAACAACCCTCCTCTGGCCAAGGCCCTAGCCTAGCATTTATCTACCCTCTGAAAAGTCCCCAGAAGTCCCAGTGTCACACAATCACAGAAACTATCTGCAGCTGGCAAAATGGTTTGCCCGCTAGGGCACGAGGCAAATCCTAGTGGACAGCCTGAAGCAACTCCCTTCCTGTACCCGGGGTCATAATAGAAGCATATTCTTATATTTCTGTGTTTTTAAAAGAAACCAGAATTATCACTACCAAGCTGTTCCAGAGGTCTAGAACTAACCCAAGGTAAGGTCATTTAGGCCCCCTGGATCTGCAACATTTCAACCTCCCCACACAGAACGGCAGTTCTGATCATCAGTCTCTGCTGAGGACACAGCTTCCTCCCACTTCTAGCCTCCAGCACACTAGACAAGCAAGCGCCCTCTGCTCCCCAGCCATTCCTATAGGATTCTGCATCTCTGCATCTCCACAGTGCTGTGCTCTATCTGTGCATAAGGCTATGCCTGCAGGCACCAGCCAGGGGTGTGTTACCCAAGAAAGTACAAGTAGGTTTCAGGCATCTGGGAGGTTTGTCATCTGCCCATCTGGTGGCGTGCTGACCCTCTGCTCTCTCCCGCAGAATGGCCCGAGTTTGTGAGGAACTATGCCCCGTGGTGGGCCACGCACACGCTGGACTGGCTCAAGTTTGGCAAGACCGTACTGGTGGTGCACTTCGAGGATCTGAAGCAGGACTTGTTTACGCAGCTGGGTCGCATGGTCAGCCTGCTGGGCGTGGCGGTCAGGGAGGATCGGCTGCTGTGTGTGGAGAGCCAGAAGGATGGCAACTTCAAGCGCTCGGGGCTGCGCAAGCTGGAGTATGACCCTTACACAGCCGAGATGCGCAGGACCATCGCCGCCTACATCAGGATGGTGGACACAGCGCTGCGCAGCCGCAACCTCACTGGGGTGCCTGAGGCCTATGGCCCAAGATGATGGGCAGACAGGGAGGGACCCAGCACGCCGTGCCCCTTGGCTTCAAAGAGCTGGTTTCCCTCTGGCACAAAGACAGCCCCAGGCTTCTGCCTGCCTTCAGAAAGGCCCCTCGGAGGGCCTTGGGGGGAGATGTCTAGACACCGTCCCTGGAGAGTAGGCTGCCTGTTTTGGGGTATCCCTGTCCCCCGGCCATTGGTGGGAGAAGGGAGGTGATAATCTGGCAGAGGTTGGGAGGCTCTGGATGTGGCAGCTGGACAGTTGTAAGCAGTGACCCTGCTCAGACTGTGTGGGTCCCGAGCAAGCACCGGCTTTCTGATCTCTCTCAGGCCACCTCTGTGTGACAGACAGCCGGGACCTGTCTTTGTGGCCTTGGGTATCTGACTCCTGAGGTACTCGAGACTGGTGCTTTGGTATTACAGTGGGGAGCTGCCCCCAGGCTAAAACACATGAGACCCAAGCTGGGTGTTGTTCCACCTCCAGGACTGCAACCCTGTCCTGTCTGCTCATGCTATGTCTTTGGGGTGAGGGTGATGTTGGGGTTCTTGATCCTTCTTCCAAAGTCCCTTAGGTACCAAAAACCAACCTAACAGGTTGACCATGTGCCACATACAAAGCCCTGAGGACCCACCTTTGCAGGGTGGGGCCTGAAATAGCTGTCTCACACTGCCTGATGGATCCCTTAACCAGGAAGTCCTTTACTACCCAAGGCAGGGAATAAAAATGCTCCAACTCAGAGGGATCCATACCCAAAACTGTCCCCCACCCTCCAAGCCATCAGCTTCCCTGCCCTTGCTTGTAGACCAACAGGGCCAGCCCCCACTGGGGACTCCTCAGAAATGGGGTGAAGAACGGCTCTCCACCCCCATCGTACCGCTGCTCTATGATGCTGAGACACCAAAGGATTTCCGATTCGAGTTACTGATCATGTTTTGGGAAGCACGCATCCAGGATCCCGTCTCCCCACCTTGAATCCCTCTGGCTTCCCCTCCCTTCACAATCCCCATTACATAAACGCAAAAGCCATAGTCACAGCCCCTCGCTCTTCTGTCCAGAGCAGCCCCTGCAGCCTTGGGGGCAAACAAAACGCTCGTTCCCACCTAGCCGAGGAACCGTGGAGAAGGTTCGTGAAAAAAAAAAAAAAGATATATTTTTTTAAGAGGAATGTGACCAAGACATTCTGCCCCTTGGACACTGGCCACACAAAAGGAAGGGCCGGAGACTGGACCTGCTTCCCTTCTCCAACGCTCTCATCCGAGGGTTTGGACTACCCCAGGGCTCGGCCAAGGGGGCTCTGAATGTATTTTGTATGGTGTTTCCCCACCCCAGACTAATTTCTAGTTTTCTTTCACTGGGTAGCAGAGGGCCTGGCCTCCCCTCCTACTTGGAGGTCAGCTCTCTCTGAGAGACTCTGGGTCCAGAACCTGGGCCAGTTCCTTGCTAGTGGCCCCGTCTGGTCACAAACTTTCTGTTTGAAGATTCCTCAGGTTAACACTATCATTAAAAGAAAGTTTTGTTGCTAATTTATTGCGCTGTTATATATGGTGTGTTCACACATGGACATGTGTGTACGATGGGGTTGGGGGTGGGAGGGCCTGGGACGTGGAATTCTCTGGGTTGTTTATGCACAGATGTGGATGAGAGATGTCTCTTCTGTGTTCGTGAGTGACAGAAACCCTGTGTGGCTGCTGTATGTTGTCCCTGCAGTAGGGGAGCCAATGATAATACAGAGAGGACCAGGGACCCTGTGGTTCCCCATCTCCATCAACAAACCTCCACCTGGCTTCTGTTGCCAGCCAGACTGGACCTTCTGTGGGGATGGCTGTGACCAAAGACTTACCCATTCCAAAGGAGGAGGGGCTTTTAATGTTGTCTTGTGGGTGCTGAGGGCAGCTGAGATGGTAGGGAGAAGGCAGTGAGGGGCTTCTCCCCACTCAGAGTCCTGGGCCACCAGTGCAGGAGGAACAAGGACTTCAGTGTCAGAGTCCCTGGGGAAGGGAATGCTGCTCATGGAAGCCATGATTCCATGGTGAATGAGCTCCTCTGGCCCCAGGCCAACTCAGGTGTCAGTATTAAACCAAGTCTGACCTGTCAGAGGCACCCCTCCATCCTAGACCCTTGAACCTGGGCTGACCAGTCCTAGACTCTTGCTTTGAACTGAAGTCCCATCTGTGTCCCTGAACCCACCCATCCCCAGTGAAGGAAGACGTGACCTCAAGCTGGCCTGGATTCTTGTCTCAGGATCATAAGGGATCTGCCTCCCACTCCTTCCTGATGTCCCATAGCCAGGGGTGAAGCGGGGTTGTCACAACCACCGATGTCTGCCCTTCCTGCCGCCATCTGGGATCAAGGCTTTATATTTCAGACTTGGGAGGGACTAAAGTTGGTTTGTTTGTTTGTTTGTTTGTTTTCCACTCACACATACTTCCTGAGCACAGATCACCAGTCTGCCACAGGCCCTGCACCCTGTTTCAGAGACTAAAAAATAAAAGGACTTTAAGAACTCATCCCTGCAGAGTTCACAGAAAGCGTTTGGGGAAGAGGCTAGTGAGGCCCCTGGTGGCCCCTAGGAACTGCAGAGGCGGCTGAGCCCCAACAAGGAGATTGATTTCAGAGCTAAGACTCTCTGTGGAAAACAGTGTGAACAATAGCTGGGGGTTGGAGCATCCAGGCTGGATCCTGCTGTCTCCCCACAGTGACTCCCAGACTCAAGTAGAAGGAGGCTGATGGTTGGAATCAATTCCAGGTTTCCCCAGGCATCCTGGAGGTGGCTGCATCCAGTGTGGGAGGGGAGAGAACAGCAAGGGGATGCAGGCAGCTCCTCCCAGGACTATCCTCCTGGCAGAGGCCCAGCCCCTCTTCCCTTGCTTGCATCTCCTTGTTTTCTTTCTCCTCATCCCACCTCCTGTTTGTCTAAGAGCCCTGGTTTCCCTCTTTGAAGTCTGATTTCCTCCAGCTGCCCTGGTGACCCTTTCCTTTCTGCCTGTACCCAACTGTCCCTTTGCCTTTCTCCGTCCTCACCGTCCTCTTCACCATCCACTCTGTCCTCTCCATCCTCCTCTCTGTCCTCCTCTCCGTCCTCCACATTGATGCTGCAAGTGTCTCCCCACCTCTACCCTTGATCTTTGTACTCTCCACTCACTCCTCTCTCCTTCTCTTCCTCCCCTTCTCCCACCCTCATCTTCTCATCCTGCAGAGTGGGGGTGGCTCTGTGGGATCCAGGCCTGGTGAGACAAATGCACCCAGCCTGGTAACCAAGGAAGTGGTTTCCTTAGCAACAGAATCTGCACAACCAGGGCTCTGCTCTGTCCCATGCTTAGCTCTGCTATTATTGTAATAGGAAGAGAGAGAGGGAGGAAGTGAGAGAGAGACTGGGGTGGGGGGCGGAGAAAGAGAATGAATATCAGACAGTACCTGCCTCAGTGTGATGCTGCTAGAGGAGACAACACCCCTCACACAGTACGACGCTGCTGGGGTCCTTGATCATGGGAAATGATACCCCTCACTCAGTATGACGTTGCTGGGGTCCCTGACCATGGGGGATGACACTCTCACTATGATGCTGCTGGGGTCCCTGATCATGGGGAACGACACCCCTCACTCAGTATGATGCTGCTGGGGTCCTTGATCATGGGGGACGACACCCCTCACTCAGTATGACGCTGCTGGGGTCCCTGACCATGGGGGACGACAACCCTCACTATGATGCTGCTGGGGTCCCTGCTCATGGGGGAACGAAATGACACCCCAGCATCAGCTCACTGTCTGATATTTTAGGAATACTCAAAATTCAAGGCAAAGGGGTTAGAGAGAGGACTCAATGGCTAAGAGCACTGGCTGCTCTTCCAGAGGTCCTGAGTTCAATTCCCAGCAACCACATGGTGGCTCACCACCATCTGTCATGGGATCTGACGCCCTCTTCTGGTGTGTCTGAAGATAGCAACACTTTACTCTTATGCATAAAATAAATATTTTTTTAATCAAGGCACAGAGGGGGTGAGGGCAGAGAGAGGCAAAGTGGAGGGTGCTGGGGTAAGCACACAGAGGACCAGACCACACGTTGGGTGTGTAGAAAAGAAGACAAAAATGGCCAGCAGGACCTGTAGCTCCGGGCCTCAGTAGTGCTCACCCCAGGGGCATCCTACTCAGATTCCTCCCGAGAACACCATGCGGGCATCGGTGAGGATCAAGAGAGCCCTGTAGTCTCCTATCCCTCGGAGTTCTGCCTGGCAGGGATGGAGGTGGAAGGGTATAGAGAAGGAGGCAGATGTCTCCAATCATATCCTCCCTTCTGAACTATAGAGGAGAGACCTGGAGGTGGGGGTCACCCAGGGCGTGGCAGAGGCATGAAAGGCCCAAAGATGTTAACTAATTCCCTTTGGGACACAGACACTGGTGACAATGCTTGGGTGGGAACCAGAAACCATCAGAGCCTGTTTGGAAGGTAGAAGAGGCAGAGGGTATGCTGGGAGAGAAGAGGGAGAAGGGAGACAGACAGACAGACAACAGACTGACTGACTGACTGACTTAAATCATTGCCCTGGCATTATTTTATACCCTGACTGCACGAGACTGTAAATGACTATCTCCAAGAAAATAAATCTGGGTGCATTCCTTCCCTCCTAGAGGGGGCCCCGCTTCTAGGCTGATACCCGAGATTCAGAGGGGCACGGCAAGTATGATGGTGAGCGGCAGAGAGATGCTCATGGTTGACACGGAAACACGTCCCACCTCTCTCCAGAAAGCACCGATGCAGGGCGGTGAGGTGCCCTCAGCCATACGTCTATTCATTTGTCTACAGTGGTTTTATATCTCGGTCAGATTTACAGCCTGCAATCTGCCAGCATTCAGGAGAGACGTCTGTAAAGGAGCACACACCTCAGAACACGGAGGAGGGAAGGATGGGGTGTTTCTGCCCCACCCCTGCCTCGCCTCTCAGCACAATAGAGGTTATATTCCAGCAGCTGCCTACCACCCCCAGCCCTGTTGCTGATTGAAATGTGCGGGCCTTGAGGGAGGCGGCTCCTTGATGCAAATGACTTTGTGGTGTTCCCTGATGGCTACTAGACTACAGGGAGTGAACAGTCAGAAGAACGGCAGGGCAGAGCGGAGCGCTCGCTCACTCGCTTGCTTGCTGGCTGGCTCACTGGTGACCTTCATGAGTACCAAAGGAAAGGGCTCAGGGAGGAGACTTTGGTGAGGCCTGGGGTAGGCACTCAGCAGTTTCAATGGCTGTCAGGCCTCCTAAACACACAGCAGTGTGTGTGTGTGTGTGTGTGTGCATGTGTAGACAGGTGATCCAGAGAGCTTGCCAATGTCATGTAGGAAAGAGCACATAGAAGCTAAGACCACTGAGGCATCATCCCAAAGGTGCGGCACTGACAGCTATGGCCACCACCCAATCCCTTAACTACATCTCTCGAACACACTTGGCATCCAGCACATAGTAGGTGCTGGGAGTCCCTGAAGCAGTCATGTCCCAATAAACCTCCTAAGAGGAACCACAGTCAGCAGCCAGGGCAGACCTTAGTTAGCCCTTGGCAGACTGGGATCTGCACCCCAGGAACAGAAATGTCTTTCTCTCACACCCACTTGAGCCCCGGTGAATATTCTTGGCCCAAGGAGTGGCACTATTAGATGTGGCCTCGTTGGAGTGGGTGTGGCCTTGTTGGAGTGGGTGTGGACCTGTGGGAGTGTGTGGCCTCATTGGAGTGGGTGTGGCCTCGTTGGAGTGGGTGTGGCCTCGTTGGAGTGGGTGTGGCCTCGTTGGAGTGGGTGTGGCCCTGTGGGAGTGTGTGTGGCCTCATTGGAGTGGGTGTGTCACTGTGGGTGTGGGCTTTAAGACCCTCATCCTAGTTATCTGGAAGTCAGTATTCTGCTAGCAGCCTTCAGATGAAGATGTAGAACTCTTAGCTCCTCCTGCACCATGCCTGCCTGAACGCTGCCATGTTCCCACCTTGACCATAATGGACTGAACCTCTGAACCTGTAAGCCAGCCCTAACTAAATGCTGTCCTTATAAGACTTGCCTCGGTCATGGTGTCTGCTCACAGCAATAGAGCAGTGACTAAGACATCTGGTTTGAGAACCTACTTATGTAATCTGTACAGGATAGTCAGCATGGGGCAGATATGACGTCTGGATGAATAAGGGAGGTGTGGATCTGACAAGACACATGGGAGGATGCTGAGGGCGATTTTCTACTGAGGAGGAGGACGAGAAATGAGGAAGGAGACTCACCGCTGGGTTTCCTGGGTTTGTCTAGACCTCTAGGTTTAGATTGTGAAACAGCCACTCCAAGCCGTGCTTTCCAGATTCACACAATGGAACCCCAACTTCCTAAACAGGGGTGTTTGGTAACGTCTGGAGGCGTTGTTGGGTTTTTCCACAGCTGGAGGGGTGTTGCTGGCTTTTTGATGGGTAGAGACAAGGACAACGCACACAACACATACAACTAAAGTGACCAGGAGACAAGGCGCTCTGAGTGTAGTGGGCTCAGAGGTGGCCACACTGATGCCTTCCTGTTCTCCTGTTCTTAGCTGCAAGGATACCTTACAGGTTCCCATGACAACTGCCAAGCAAAGAAGGACCTTGGATTCTGGGTGGCTCACCTCCTGCTTTCTGCAATTCTGTCCTGGAACCAAAGGCACCCCTCCCCCACAGTCCTACAGAAGAATGTGCTAAAGAGAAAGGTGTGGTCCCAGACCTTTTCCTGAGATAATGAGGGCACTGCCCTAACTCGGGGTGGGGCATTAAAAACAAAAAGAGGGGAAAAGACTGTAAAACCGCAAACACCAAACTAGCATGTGTGGGAGAGACTGGAAAGGGAGGTGCTGAGCCAAAGACAGTTTGGAAACGGCTGTGCGTAGTTTTCCAATCCACCGAGGGACTGAGGTTGTGGCTCAGTAGTTAGGGTCTCCTCCCCAACCTCATGAACCCCGTTCCCTCCTCAGTGACACATAAACCAGTGTGTATACCTGTAATTCCAGCCTTCAAAAGGTGGGGGCAGGAGGATCAGCAGTTAAGGCCATCCTGGGCTGTTGTGACTTCAAGGCTAGCCTGAGCTACATGAGACCCTGTCTCAAGAAACCCAAAGATGAAGAAGAAGGAAGAGGAGGAGGAGGGGAAGGAGGAGGGGGGAGGAGGAGGAGGAGAAGGAGGAGAAGGAGGAGGAGGTGGAGGAGGAGGAGGAGGAGGAGAAGAGGAAGAGGAAGAGGAAGAGGAAGAGGAAGAGGAAGAGGAAGAGGAAGAAGAAGAAGAAGAAGAAGAAGAAGAAGAAGAAGAAGAAGAAGAAGAAGAAGAAGAAGAAGAAGAAGAAGAAGAAGAAGAAGAAGAAGAAGAAATAATCCATCTCTTGGGGTTTCAGTTTAAAAAAACAAAAAACGAAAAAGAAAAGAAAAAAAAAAAAAAAACGGTGGTATTCTGTTTTCAGTGTTGATGGTGACCTTTACTACAGAGCTCCCCACCCTGGGTGCACCCAGGAAATGTTTAAGGAAGCAGAGGTAGGGGAGGAGCGTCTGACTTCTAGTGGGTGGAGGCCAAGGCAATGTACCTAGGGGTGCCCCACGACAGAGGATGGTCTCACCCACAAGGGAGTGGTGTCAAGACACCGACAGTGCCACAGTGCCGGGTGTGACCTGAGGAAGGGAGGTGAGGACCGGCTCAGAGCACAGCTGGCGGGAATTTCAATCACTCTAATTGACCTGGGCTAGCGGCTGAGCACCTCTGAATCTCGCTGTCAACATGGAATTTAAGTCTCGGGATTGTTGCACCAGCGAGTACTGCATAGGACCAGGGTGGGCTGGAGGAGCAGCTGCTACCTGGGCAGTCGTGGCTAACGCCCCCGCGTTTGCCAACGTCTACCTGGAGGGATGGAAGCCGCGAGGAAGCCAAGCAGGCTCCCTCCGTCCGGTGCACCCTCCAAATGTTCGCTCCCCAGCCCTGTATGGGTTACTTTTTCTGTTGCTCCAGTAGAGCCCCAAGCCCAAGAGACCACAGGTGAGCTTTTTTGGGCGGAAGGTTCCAGAGGGGGCAATAGTCTACTGCTGCAGGAAAACGTCGCAGCCGGAGCAGGGAGCTGAGACCTCACATCCTCAACGGCAAACCACGCAACAGGGAAAACAAGCTGGAAACAACACAAGGTCTTTCATTTCAGAGCACACCGTCTTAGCCGGACTTTCTACTGCTGTTAAGAAACCCCGAGACCAAAAAACAACTAGGCAAAGAAAGGGTTAATTCAGCTTACACTTCTGTATCACTGTTCATCCCAACAGGAACTCAAGCAAGGCAGGAACCTGGAGGCAGGAGCTGGTGCAGAGGCTATGGAGGGGTGCTGCTTACTGGCTTGCTCCCCGTGGCTTGCTCAGCCTGCTTTCTTATAGAACCCAGGACCACCTGCCCAGGGATAGCTCCACCCACAGTGGGCGGTGTCACCCAAATGGGCGGGGCTCTCCCCATCACTCACTAATTGGGAAAAGGCCTTACGGCTGTATCTTGTGGAAACATTTTCTCCATTAAGAATTAAGATTCTGTCTTCCCATCTTGTCTAGGTTTGTATCAAGTTGACAAAAAAAAAAAAAAAAAAAAAAACAGCACACCCTCCCCCGTGACCACTTCCTCCAGTAAGATTGCACCACCTAAAACTCCGCGAAGAGCACCACAAACCGGGGACCTAGGCCCCAAACGCCTGAGATTATGGGGACCTTTTCTCATTCCACCAGAAGGCCTCTGCTGAGATCCAGCTGCCCTGTGAGTGCCAAGCGAGCCTGCATCTCTCTGGCTGTTCACCCATCATCTTTAAGTTGCTTGGCCTGTTCTCTCAGGAGCGCTGTGTTTCAGAAATACCACAGCTAAACTGGGCCCTGCTGTCTCTAGAGCTCAGGATGTCTCTCTGTAAATCCAGGATGTTAAACTATGTGGGCCCCTAAGGATTCGGTGTAATTACAGACAAAGAAGGGGTCAATCCCAGGCCTGGGGTCATAATAGCAACACAGGAAAGGACAAAGGCCCAGAGACTGGCAAAGCCTGCCACACCTACTTCCCCTAAACCACCCACTTTCTCCTCACATCCAAGGACTAAAAGAACTGAAGCGGGAGAAACCTGACCCAGGGAAAGCCACGCCCACTTCCTGGCCTCCCTAGGTTGCCCGGGAGCGATGACCCGCCCATCCCTTGCCTCCCTAGGCTGTAGAAAGTGTTTAATTAACAAACAAGCACCTAATGCAAGTTGATGTTGAAGAGCGACGTTTAAATGCTAATTATTGTTATCAGGGGCTGTTTTCTGCCTAATTAAATGCATGGATTCTGTAATTATTAGCTAATTCCCAAAGGGAAGCCAGGCCCTCAGGTGTTACAACTTTCTCTCCTTAGCCATTGACCCGATTCTAACATCCTAGGCAAGTCTAAAAGTCTGGTCTTGAAAGGCGGGTGAACTGGGGTCCTGTGGAAAGAAAATGGGCTCTGTTGTCACTTTATGCCTTTAAAAAAAAAAATCAATCACAGGGGCTAGAAGGATGGCTCACTAGTTAAGAGCACTTGCTGCTCTTGCAGAGGCCCAAATTCAGTTGCCAGAACCCACCTGGTGGCTCACAGTCGTCTGTAATTCAGTCTTAGGGGATGCAACATCCTCTTCTTACATCATGGCACATGCACATAGGGTGCACATAAATGAAATGGACCTCCTACCTGTGCACTTGCAGCCTGGTTTAGGTCATGACTCTTCCTTTCTTTACAAAAAGAAATTGTTCTGTTGGGTTTCTTTCACTTTGTTTCCCCACTGTGTGAGTGTGTGTGTGTGTGTGTGTGTGTGTGTGTGTGTGTTATGATATAGTATGTGTATATGTGCGTGTTGTGGTGTTGTTTGTGTGTATATGTGTGGAGTGGTATTTAGTATGTGATATATGGAAGGTATGTTGTGTATGTGTATTGTATGTGGAATATGTGTGGTGTGTGTGTGTGTGTCTGTGTGTGGTATGATGTAATTTGTGTGTGAAGAATGTATGTGTGTGTGTATATGGTATGAGTTATGTATGTATATGTGTGGTGTGAGTATGGTGTGTGTATATGTGAGTGAGTGTGTGTGGTATGTATCTGTGCTATGGTGTGTGTGTGTGTGATGTGTATGTACGTTATGGAGTGTGTGCTGTGGTGTGTGTGTGTGGTGTGCATGGTATGTGTGTGTGTCTGTGCTATGATGTGGTGTGTGTTCAATGTGTGGTATGTGTATGCTGTGGAGTGTGTATGCTTTGGTGTATGTGTACTATGGTGTGTGTGTGTGTGTGTGTGTGTGCTGTGGGGTGTGTATGTGTGCTTTGGTGTATGGTGTGTGTGAACTGTGTGATGTGTGTGTGGTATGATGTGGTATGTGTGTGGAGTGTGTTGTTCACAGGCAGTTGTGAAACACCAGCCATGAGTGCTGGGAACTGAACTCAGATCCTCTGCAAGAGCAGCTGGTGCTTTGAGGGGTGGGTCCGTGGCTCTCTTAGGGGTGAGCTGGGTGTTCTTTGTCTATCCCCAGGGCAAGTGCACTGTTGGTGGTAACACATCTTGGCCTCAAGAGCTTCCCTGTCCACCACCTTTGGAAGAATAGAAATCGCTCATTACAGTGATGTTCACTGTGTTGGGCTACTGTGTTAGGTTGTGTCTTGGTTTTATCTGTCAGACATCTCTGTTCTTGTGAACCCAGGCACACGGAGGCCTCTTCCTCCTCCTGTGGATGTTGATATAAGATTAACTCCTAAACTCTCTGGCATCCAACCTACAACAGAAGGCAAGTGTCTTAGGGTTTTACTGCTGTGAACAGACACCATGACCAAGACAACCCTTATAAGGACAACATTTAATTGGGGCTGGCTTACAGGTTCAGAGGTTCAGTCCATTATGGTCAAGGTGGGAACATGGCAGCGTTCAGGCAGGCATGGTGTAGGAGGAGCTGAGAGTTCTACATCTTCATCTGAAGGCTGCTAGCAGAATACTGGCTTCCAGGCAGCTAGGAGGAGGGACTTAAAGCCCACACCCACAGGGCCACACCTCCTCCAACAAAGGCCACACCCACTACAAGGCCACACCTCCTAATAGTGCCACTCCGTGGGCCAAGCATATTCAAAGCACCACCGAGCAAAGGATCCTCCATCTCAACCATTAAAACTGAGCCAGGGCTTGCAGGATATAGCACAATGGTTGAGAGCACTCTTCCTTATTGCTGAGGATCTGGTTTTGGTTCTCACCATCCACGTGGTAGCTCACAACTATCCCTAACTCCAATTTCAGTGGATCCAATGCCCTCTTCTGGCCTCTGCAGACACTACACAGGCACGGTAGATGATATAGACAACACACTCATGCACATTTAAAGTGCATGATTCACAGCCTTGCTCAGGGAAAAGCAGGCAAAGAAATTATTTGTGCTTTGCAGATAAATCTGTCCCAGTTGCCCAGCTAATCTTTGCAACAGTGTAGCAGTCATCTGAATTGATGGGATTATCTGCACGCCCATCAAACCCGTGCTTGCAAAAACAGTCAACAGTTCCATAGCAAAAGTTTGCAAACCTCTGGACCACTTCAACATCTCTCAGACCAGAGGCAGTGAACAGAGGTCACCTGAGGCTCATGATCTGAGGGGATGCCATACATCGTGGTGGGTAAGGTGCGGTGACAGATGGCTCTGCGTATTATGAATGTGCAACTGGTCCTTACTTCCTCAGACAGGACAGGAAGCTGGGCCAGGCTATAAACTTCAAGGTATATCCCTTCAGCCTGCCCCCAGTGACCCATTTCCTCCAGCTAGGCTCTATCTGAAGGGTCCATAACATCGCCGAACAGCGCCTCTGGTAGCTAAATGTTCAAACGCCTGAGCCTGTGGGGGGCTGTGGTGGTTTGAATAGGTTTGACCTCCATAGACTCCTGGGTGTGAATCATTGGCTATAGGGAGCGGCACTATTAGGTGGTATGGCCTTGTTTGGAGCAGGTGTGGCCTTGGAGTGGGTGTGGCTTGTTGGAGGTGTGGCCTTGTTGGAGTGGGTGTGGCCTTGTTGGAGTGGGTGTGGCTATCTATTGTTTCATGAAAACCATGGGCAAAGCACTTAGATTTCCCCCAACTATAACGCTTAAATTGCAATACGCACAACCACATGCTTGTGGGAATTTAAAATGGGAAGGTATTGTGCTCAGGGCTGGGGATGTAGCCTGCTCTTTGTTTGGCCACAGAACCAGGTTGGTTGTTTCCATCTGCCCAACCGTAATCCACCACACCAGTAAGCATTGCGGGAGACATTAAATACAGGTCTTTTCTATCAAATACCATAAAACCTGTGTTTGTGAGAAGGAATATTCAACCCTTTTTGTCTTCCTCCACCTTGTAAGACTTTTATGCAAATATTCCAATTCCTGATAGCAAAATCGTTGTTTACAAACGGGCTATACTCTCAGACTACAGCAGCTGACCTCTTCCCTGACCAAGGTTGGGCCTCTGCCAATGGGTAAAGGCACACACCGCGTTCACTTGCCTTAGAATAGAATCCAAGTGTGCTTCCTGTCCCACGTGCTCACTTCCACAGCCCACGGTGAGCCTTGTCTTCCTCACATCCAATGTGGGCCTCCCAAACCTTGCAGTAAGGGGAGGCAGCCATTGTACACAAACAACAAAGTTTGCTGTAATTCATTTGGCCATGATGATTCGAGTCCATGGGGTCTTTCTCCTCCCATCAACTCTGAGGATCCATCCTGGTCCTTCACGCTGGAGGGTGGGTTGTTGATCCCAATGTATGAGAGTGTAAGTCACACCCGTTGGGCTCAGCCCCAGCTAGCATTCGCCATACGCCCTCCCTCCTCTGTCCTAAGGCCATGACCAACTATCAAATGGAGGGCGGTTTACCAGCAGGTGTTCCCGCACTAAACATACAAGGAGGAAGTCGAGGTCACCTCTGACCACCCTAGAGGACACTGTAGTCCAGGGGCTGAATCAAGATTCTTGGGAGCTGGAAGGAGGTGAGGCCAAAACACAGACCTTTAATCTGAGCCCAAAGCCAATAGGTTGACCCGTTTATCAAGTGGCACAGAACGGAGCAACTGGGGAAGGAGATGCTCTGGGGAAAGTGTCAGCTCAGAGCCTTCCAAGACTCTGAGGGACTCTGAGGGCACACAGCGTGTGATGTCTTCCTCCGGAAGCTGGTGCTTGGTGCAGGAGGCTGTGGGGTACTCTCAGAAAGACTGAAATTTCCAAGCGCCCTTTCCTCTTCTGCTCCTCTGTGGTTTAAAGTCCACAACCCGAGCCTGCACAACCCGAGCCTGCCCATAATTCAATTAAGATGGGCTTGTTTGTGCTTATCAGCTCTTTATTTTTGTCTGTTAAAAAACAGGCAAATTACCCAGAGGTCTCTACAGCTCCTGAACCAAGAGGCAACAGTAATCCTGTTCTGTTAAATCTGATTAAAGGCAACTGCTGGAAGCTGTCTCTGGTGAAGTGGAACAGATCCAGGGTAGGGAAGGCAGGGCTCCAAGGACAAGGGAAGATGAAAAAGACCCCAAAGGGACAGCCAAGGGGCCTCTGATGGAGTAGGGTTTTATTCTTTTTTTTTTTTTTTTGTGACATGGTCTTACGTAGCTCAGGCTGGCTCCCTATGTAACCAAGGATGACCCTAAACTCCTGATCCTCCTGCAGCCATTTCCCAAGCTCTGGGATTGCAGGCATGCCTGAATGGCCACACCCTATCTGTGCTAGGTGGGGAACCCAAGGCTTTGTGCATACCAGGTAGCAAGCGCTCTACCTACTCAGTCACATCCACAGCCCCACATCCGTGGCTCCACCAGGCAGTCATGGTGAGGGCCTGTTCTATAGTCAGGAACACCAAGGCTCAGTGAGGAGCATCAGCCTGGTCAGGCTGGGTCTGGAGGGGATTTGATCCTCTCCCTGAAACCTCGGAGTGTCCGAATGGAAAGGAGAGAAATTAATCAGCCCTGGTCCCCATGCTGGTCAAATCCTACCTCCCAGGGTCTGAGGAGCTGCGGCTTGAGTCGCAACAAGAGTATTCTACCCATAGTAAATCTGTATAATGGCTACATCCAGATAACCCCACCGCTGTCAAAGCTGCCGTCTTCCCTTCTCTGCTGTTTTCCACCCCAAAAGGCCGAGGCCAGAGTGAGGCTAGTGATCTCGATGAGGCTGCAGTGACCCTTGTCTATGTTGCTTGGCCTAAGGCTAACCCTTTCTTCAAGGCTGGACCCATTGCCTCGGTTCATCAACGAAGTCTGAAGTGGGATGAGAGTGGTCAGGAGAGACTCGGAGTGATCCAAGAAACCGCAGCGAGAGACTCTGGCCAGTGGCCACGCCCACTGCTAGCCCCACCCCGGAGCGCAGAAGACCTGTAGCAGACTCCATCCAGCTTATTTTTCTCAAAGGCCCAGGGCCCAGGGACTGGATTCCTTATTTCTGGCAAGCCTCAGCCAGAAGACAAGGAGCTCAGGAGCAGACGCTGGAGTCCAGATTCCAGGCAGCACTAATCCCATTACATGAGCATTAAAAAAAAAGAAAGAAAGGAAGGAAGGAAGGAAGGAAGGAAGGAAGGAAGGAAGGAAGGAAGAAAGAAAGAAAGAAAGAAAGAAAGAAAGAAAGAAAGAAAGAAAGAAAGAAAGAAAGAGACCCAGGCGATCACACGACTCCACCCTTCCTATTGATCTCTGCCAGCCTCCAGCCTATCCTCGGGTTCCTAGAAATCTGTGGAGTTCCCCGTAGATAGCAGAAAATCGATCGCGTGTGACTGAACACAGAAGCCCTGGGCAGCAGCATGGGGACCCTCCAGAGAGAAGCTCTCTCTATTTCTGCCTCCACTGTTGGCAGTTCGTGAAACTGAATCTCATCCAGTCTGGCTGGTTCTATCCTCTGTGAAATGCTGAGAGAAGAGTTGTCTTGGTGACCATCAGTGATATTTATTCCGACTTTCAGGACCCCTAGGGCTGTGGTTGACCTGTTTGTGTCCCTTGTGTAGTTCACGGTCAGTCTCATTC
Source organism: Rattus norvegicus (assembly GCF_021556685.1). Taxonomy (NCBI): domain Eukaryota; kingdom Metazoa; phylum Chordata; class Mammalia; order Rodentia; family Muridae; genus Rattus; species Rattus norvegicus. The sequence continues at coordinate 50,065,470 of NC_141545.1, read as the reverse complement.
ATCCCCACTGTGTTAGGTGGGACCTGCACCTGGTATATTTGTTACAGTAGCATCTCTGTGAGTGTTGGGTGGGACCTGCACCTGGTGTATTTGTTACTGTAGCATCTCTGCGATCACAGTACCTTTTAGAAGCAAACTAAGACTGAAAAAGAATGACTCTGGTTCCCAGTCTGAGGAAGCAGTCCATCAAAGTGGGAAGGAGAGATCTTACAGAGGAATGTGTGATGGAGTTATTCTAATCTTAATGGGCCAGCATAATGGGTGTGTGACAGGCACCAGAAGCAGTAACCCTCAAAAGCCAGTCCATCCTAGATAACCCTCTCTCCTGACACCCTCCCCCACACCACCAAACATCTGGAAGCCAGGTGCTCACACTCACAAGCAGCAAACCTCGTTTGAAGTCCAACACATGCTGCTGTCCTGAAGGAAGATTTCCCAACTTGTGTTTTAATTCATCCATTTTACGGCGCTGGGGATGAAAACCAGGACCTCACGGCTGCTAGGCAAGTGTTCTTTCCACCACTCAGCTGCCTGGGAATGCCTGTCCCTGGATTCTTCCAGATCAGGGCCACCTGGTCCCCTAGTAGTATTAGAGGGGTGTCATTCTCGTTGCTATGACGAAATGCTCAACAAAAGCTCCTTAAGAACGGGGTTCATTCTGACTCACAGTTTGAGGGCACCGTCCATCGTGGTGGGGAACTACCAAGAGCATGGGCAGCCTGTCACATTGCATCTGCAGTCATCAAGTAAAGAGAAGTAAGGCTGGAACTCACCTCAGTTTCCCTAAAGACAGATGCTAACTAGAGAGAGGTTAGCAGGACACTTAACTCATTGTCATCTCCCTTCCTTTTTAAGATCAGCCAGGTGGTGGTGGCGCACACCTTGAGCTCCAGCGCTCATGAGGCAGTGGCAAACGAATCTCTTGAGTTCGAGGCCAGCCTGGTCTACAGAGGGAGTTCTAGGATAGCCAGGGACACACAGAGAGCTATGTCTTGAGAAAAAAAATGGGGGGAAATTGCTAATATTCTCTCAAACACACACGAGGGTGTGTTAATCTTTGGTTGTCAAGTGGACAGAATCTAGAATCAGTTTGGAGACAAAGTGGCCCATCTCTGAGGTGCTGTCCAGAGGATATTAATTGAAAAAGGAAGACCCAGCCCAGACGTACTCCTTGGATGTCATACAAAGAAGGAGTGCTAGTCTGGTAAACTGAATATGCTCGGCCCAGGGAATGGCACTATTAGGAGGTGTGGCCTTTTTGGAATAGGTGTGGCCCTGTTGTTGGAGACGTGGCCTTGTTGGAGTGGGTGTGACCTTGTTGGAGTAGATGTGGTCTTGTTGGAGTGGAGAAGGTGTGGCCTTGTTGGAGTGGGTGTATCACTGTCTGTGTGGGCTTTAAGACCCTCCTCCTAGCTGTCTGGAATCCAGTATTCTAGCAGCCTTCAGATGAAGATGTAGAATTCTCAGCTCCTCCTGCACCATGCCTGCCTGGATGCTGCCATGTTCCCACCTTGCTGATACTGGACTGAACCTCTGAACCTGTAAGCCAGCCCCAATTAAATGTCCCTTATAAGAGTTGCCTTGGTCATGGTATCTGTTCACAGCAGTAAAACCCTAACTGAGACAACTCGTATCTGCTCCTCTGTGCTTCCTGACTAGAAAGCAGTGCCATTCCATGCCCTGGTGGACGACACTCTGGAACTGAGTCAAAATAATCCCTTCCTTCCCAATGTTCCTTGTCAGGGACTTGCTTGCAGCTAATACAGACACATCTGTGGCGGACAAAATGCAAGGAAAGGCTGAGCCACTGATAGAACGATGGCTTGTCTCAGGACTGGTGGGTTGTGGGACCACTCAAGTATAGAGGATGGAGGGAGGGCTTGACCTCCACACTGACCATGGAAGCCTCCGTGTGGCTGAAACTGTTTAAAGAGCTCTGCGTACACCCAGAAGAGTCTTGGGAAATGACGTGAGATTTATGACAGGACCACTATTTGAAAAGAGATCGGTGACTTTGAAGACAGACCTTATGTGTATAAGCATTTTGATCACCTACGTCTGTGAACCACATGTGTACCCAGTGCCCTCGAAGGTCAAAAGAGAACAGCAGGTTACCCTTTAGTGATGGGGTGGGCCCTAAACGGGAGGCAGCCAGGAGATGATCAGATAAAGTTGGGAAAGTTTGAGATCAAGAAGTCTCACGCAAGCTGACGCCTCATGCAAGCAGGTTTATTAAGAAGTGTGGTGCCTCGTGTGACATTTCCAGGGGAGAAGTGGGACAGAGTCATCAGAAACACTAGGATGAAGTAACCGGGAAGCTAATCTGACAGTATTGCACAAGGGGGAACGCAGTATGTCAAGAACATTATAGACCCGCATAGTCCAATGAACTGATTTCTCAGGATGAGAAGCCACAACGCCCTTCAGGCTCTGGCCCCAGGCCATTACCAACCCTGCCAAGTATATTCCTGGTTCCTTCTCTGTACACCAGGTCCTCGGGGAGAGCCTTGCATTTGCCTAACCCTCACCAGGATTTATAAAAACTGCAGTTAAGGACAGTTGTGACCCACCATGTGGGTGTCTGGAATTGGACCTGGGTCCTTTGCAAGAATGACAAGTGCTTTTTTTTTTTTTTTTTTTTTTTAACAAATAGGAGGTAGATCTGTTGTCCCTTTTATTAAAAGCCAAAGTATTAAGTGGCGAGCCGATGTTTCAACATTCACCATTCTGTTCCTTTCACCAAAAAGAGGGGGTGTTGTTTCTTTGGCTTTTCCTTTCCTTTTTGAAACAAAACGAAAGGAGGAACTCGACCAGTTGGCCTAGCTTCCCTGTTTCTTTTCCCTCTTCCACAGTATGATTGATGAAATAAAGTAAATAAATGAAGTTTCTAGTTATGTATTTGTTTGGGAGACCCGAACTATCTCTCAAGAGAGAGTTGCGGGGGTTGGGGATTTGGCTCAGTGGTAGAGCGCTTGCCTAGCAAGCACAAGGCCCTGGGTTCGGTCCCCAGCTACGGAAAAAAAAAAGAAAAGAAAAGAAAAGAAAGAAAAAAAAGAAAGAAAAGAACGGGGCTGGGGATTTAGCTTAGTGGTAGAGCGCTTGCCTAGGAAGCGCAAGGCCCTGGGTTCGGTCCCCAGCTCCGAAAAAAAAGAACCAAAAAAAAAAGAAAGAAAGAAAGAAAGAAAAGAAAAGAAAAAAAAAAAGAGAGAGAGTTGCATCTCCCCGCCGCCCCCCCCCACACACACACAAGGCCAATTCCCTGTATGTGGGGGGAGGAGGAGGGGTGGACGGGAGCTAGCTGAGAGGGGGTGGGGTGGGGCGGGGCTGGAGAATATGCAGGTCCCTGAAGTTCTGTCGGGGAAATACTGCTGCTGCCCTAGCACGCTTCAGTGCCTCTTTAGAGTTTAGAGTTTTCTAAAGTTTTCTGCCTGAAATCAGCGAGTGATGATTTCACTGTGAATGTCTGATCATCGCTCTTGATGTCCTGTCAGGGCTCCGGCCGTGACAAGTGCTCTTAAGTACTGAGCCATCCCTCCAGCCCACAGAAAACGGTGTCTTTAATTCCAACTGGCCGGGAAGCTGGTGTCCCTATGGTGAGAGTGGAAAGGGACCAGAGAGCTCAGACCCCTGTTCTCCAGCACCACCTCAGTTCCAGCCTCTAGCTGTCATTCACGGGTTGAGGGAGGAGCTGTTGGGTCCAACCTCTTCCTAGTCTGAGAATTTGGGGTGAGAGGGGTGTTGCTGGAGCTCATGCATTACATTCCAGAATCAGTCTCTACTCCCATCTCAGGATGGGGTCTTCTCTCTTCACCAACCAGACTTTCTCCCCACTCAGCCTTGGGATCTGGCTTATTTAACAGGAAGCAGAATGTCTACTGAGAGGAAGGCCATGGCTCGGATCCCCAAAGCTTGGATTCCCACACTGCTGCAGCCAGCACACAGTATGGCTACGATTCCCACCCTCCTGCAACCAGCACACAGTATGGCTAGGGTTCCCACACCACTGCAGCCAGCACACAGTATGGCTAGGGTTCTCACACCACTGCAGCCAGCACACAGTATGGCTAGGATTCCCACCCTCCTGCAACCAGCACACAGTATGGCTAGGGTTTCCACACCACTGCAGCCAGCACACAGTATGGCTAGGGTTCCCACACCACTGCAGCCAGCACATGGTTTGGTATGACTAACTCATCAAAACAGGATTAGTGCCTTCTTTCCGAGTCCCCCAAGCCTAACTCAATGCATGCAATGCAAACCAATGGCGTCTCTATGGATCCTGGTGTCCTCTTCCTCACCCATAAAGAGGAGGCGTCTAAGCAGGGTGACTTAGGTTGGCTGATGGTCATTGTGTGTGGTCACTTCTCCCCGTACCTGAGAACCCATCCCTTGTAAATCCTCCCCAGTGAGGCATGGGTGCCTGACCAGAGCCTTGTGTTGTAAACACTGCTACTGACCCAGAGCCATCTGATGCTATTGGCCAACCACTTAGGCCTCAGGTCTCCCTTTCCTGACTCCCGGGTCCACGGACCAACATCTGGAATCAAACCAGAAACTCGCTCCGCTATCCAGATGCTTGCTGTAAGAAGCCAAACATCTGTGCGATGGAAACCAGGACACAGAGAAGCCTTGGGTCCGTCTCTCCCAGCGGATCTGGGCTGCAGAGGTTCAGGGCATCAGGGACCCTCCTGCCTGTGTGAGGACCATCCACACCAACACAGACCCGATGCTCAGCTGGGGCTTTCACGACTTCCAAGCAGAAAGATAAGCACAGGAAGTCTGTGGTCAAGGCAGCCATGCCTGCCAAGCCTTTGACAGAATCCTGGTCTGGAAGAGAGGAGAAACAATAGGACTGTGGGCGGGGCTGTGGGCGGGCTGGGGTGGAGGCATCTGGTTCTTTTATTCCCAAGCTGCAGACAATCAGGAAAGAGGGCCCAGGGAGGCAGAAGGTGTTAATGGAAACCTCTTCTACACCCCTTGAGGGCTCCTAACGGCTTCAGGAAAAAACATAGCTCCTACTTTTCATACATGATCTGGACCTTGGTTTCCATACCTGTAGAAGCAGGACCCCATCCTCTCCACGAGTCAAGCAAAGTGGAAGTCTTTGGAAGTGGGGTGTTGTGAGGTTTCAACAATAGGTGACCAAGGGGAAAGGATGCCATCGTAGGATTATTCAGTGGTGGCAAAATGCAAGCAGCATTTCCAAGCTGAGCTCTTCTGGGGGTTCTGGGGGTACAGGGCAAGTGGAGCACACAGGTCCCTGCCCTGATGGGGTTCTCCTCCCAACAGGGGGCAGGCAGGAGACTACTAAAGGCATGAGTGGAGTGATTCTGGTGGCCATGCCACAGTAAGATGAGATCTCACCTGCGACCTGAACGGAGTGGCAGTCTCAAGAGGAGATGGAGCCTCTAGGCTGGAGACTTGTTTACTTGGTTTGGGGCTGTAGTGTTTGAAGTAAGATCTCATTGTGTAGCCCAGGCTAGCTTCCAATTCCCAACTCTCCTGCTTCCGTTTTTTGATCCCAGGATTACAGGGGAGCTGCCATGACCATGACTAGCAGATAGTGACATTTAGGGGGTGGGGGGCAGGGAGAGCATAGGTAAAGCAGCATCATTCACAGAGATGGTGGGGAGGGGGACGACATTCCCTGCTGTCCACATCTGTTCACGCTGCTCTTTTCAGGGACATGGAGGGAAGGTCACTCCTGGAGACACCGTGGATTGATTTGCTTCTAAAAGATCTTTAATTTTGTTTTCAAAAGGCATCTTCATCTCAGACAGACAGATTGAGAGTTTGTTACGGCTCCTGTCATTACTTCCAGAGACACCACCTACCCACATCCAGGCCAACAGTGAAAACGTCTTAGGAGTATCTTGCCTCTGCTCTAAAGCGGGTTTTTGCTGAGACCTGCCTCTACTTCAGCCAGGATTCTGCTGGACCCGGGGCAAACGTTCACCGAAGCTGATGCTGAAAGCTCGGGGATGAAGGGGGCAGCTTGGTGAACCGTGGGTATCTAAGCTGATCTTTTAAACTGACTCTCAGGAGCACGTGGACACCCTCAGTGAGGTGGGAGGGGGTGTCCCCCAAACCACACCATCCTGCTCAATTTTGTGATCTGTGAAACCCAGGGGAAGTGGGGGGGGGCACTGAGAAGGGATGGGCTTGAAGCAGTGTCTCTCCCAAAGCCCAAGGGCTGAGAGGAACTGACTGGCAAACCCTGTAAATGCCATACCCTTCCCCTCCAAGGACAGCGCAGTCCTTGGACTTGCAGGAGTTGGGAGTGGGGGTTGGGGGTGGAGGACAGAGACTGACTAACTTCTTGGGAAAGCAAGAACTTTCTAACAGACAGACAACCAGACGACAGGGCTCTCACTGACTATATGACCTTATGCAAACCCCTCACCTTTATGAATCTCTCCATCTCTTCATCCATCTATAGGCGTGGCGCTGGGTCTTATCAAAAAGGTCTCCCTAAGTGCTTGCCCCAAGCCTGAGCACAGCCAGGCCACATTTTTAGTGCAGCAGCCACTGAACCTCTTCAGCACAGCGGGGCATTCTCTGGACCTGTGTGTCTTCCTCTCTCTCCAGCTCTGTGTCCCCACCTGCCCAGTGACCAGGCATCTAGGCCAGGAGTTGGGTGGCATGCCTAGGGTTGCCCCCATCCTCTGGAGGAGACACGTCTGGGTGTCCAAGGCTAACCCCCTGCACAAACACTTGGAGTGATTCTGGCAGCCACAACCTCGACACAGCATTAGCACGCCTGGGCTAATGTATGTATTATTTACAGAGTTTCCCGATGTACTCAGAGAACTCCCCTGAGAAGTATAATTGTGCACTGGGAGGTACGTTTGAATAATATTTACAATTAATTTCCATCAACAGACTAATGCAGCAGGACCTCTGTGCTGCACAGATGGGCCCAGCGTTGGCTTCCTGCTAACCGCTCCCCTGAGAAAGCTCAGAGCTTTTAAATACCGAGCCCTCTGCTCTCTCCAGCTCTCCCAGTCTGGAGGCCTCTGGGGCTCCTGCTGCTCAATGCTGTAGCCTCCTGGCTTCCTCCTCCCAGTGCTCTCCACAGCAGACTCAACAAGCAGGTCTGAGCAGATCAGTCTGCACAGTGTCTCCCCAGCCCTGGTCTTCTGTCCACCTCCCGTTCCCTGCTCCCTGCAGCCCAGCCCTCAGGGCTCCCACATGGCTCTCTCCCTCCCCAGGAGTCCTGGCCTGCCACCCCTGCAGGTCCACCTGGAGCCCTCCTGGACCTTCCACCCACTCAACACCAGCCCACTCTCCCCAGGCAGCACCAGTCTTTCCCTAGGGCACATCCCTGGCCTTGGAGAAGTCTGACCCTCCCCATGAGGGACCTCAAAAAACACAGACCCAAGGTCACTCTTTTGACAGGGAGTCCCTGGAGATGATGTTTCAAAGAGAACCTGGATGGCTCAACAGAGATGGGGATTCCAAGGTGGGGCGGCTTTACTCCATTGCCTGTTCTCCCTCCCTCCTTTCTGTCTTCCCTTCTGTCCTCCCTCCTCCCTCCCCATCCTGTTTCCATAGGCTGACAAAGGTAATGTCAGTTCCAAGCCCTGAAGCCCCACATTACTTCCTAGCCGTGTGGCCCTTACTTAAGTTTCTGCATGCCACACAGGGACACAGCATCGTCCTCCCCGGGGTCCAAGCACAGACTACAGTGCTCCTTGGCATCTGGATGCTCAGAAGCACACTCCGCTCCCCTCCCCCACACTCCAGCGGTCTCCCCTTCTTGTCCCTCCACACCTTGTCTTGGTCCCACTGCTCATCACCCACCCGGGGGGCAGCCCGTGAGGCCATCTGCTGGGTCCCAGCTCCAGAGAAGGCGCTGCTGGCCCTGTTGGTCTTTAGGGGGACACAGAGGGCCACAGCACTTTGCCAGCTGCAGGGATTATATGTAAGTCCTGGGAGATGGGGGATCGGGGGCAGTTAGGCTGTGAGAAGTCCGTGAGGACAAGGCTGAAGGTTTCACTTAGCACTTGGCGTGAACTGAAGTCAGCACAGGGGTGTTATGACAGCCAGGAGGAAGAGGAAGAGGGTGGGCTCTAGGGGGTTGACATGGACTGGCGTAACACTCCTGCTGGTCAGTTTTTCCAATGGCAAAAGATTTGCTGGTCCCCTGCCTGGCCTGGCCAGCCCTCCAGGAAGTGCACTGTCCAAGGGGCCATGTGGCCCTGGTCACGGACAGGCATCTCTGTTGATATGATGAATCCCAGACCCTGGCATGCCTTGGTTGCACATGTGTAGCCCTGGGAGGGTAGGGGCGGGACAATGGGAACACGAGGCTATTTTTAAACCTCCCCTGTACTAAACCTCCCCTGTACATTCCGCTCTCTGAGAAGCCAGAGGTTCCAGCTTGGATCAGTTTGGAACTGCCTCATCGTAAGACCCAACCGGGGAGGAACAGTCTGTCCCCTGATGAGGTGTGACTCCCAGCAATCTAAAATTCGGGAACTGGCCAGGCCAGAGGACGCATGTCTGTGTGTTTTGCCCCGGTGGAGAAGTGGCTTGGAGGAGAACAGAGGACACTGCAGGGGCCAGAAGGCCTTGGACCAGAGAGGCTGACCTGCCAGGCTCCTCCTATGCTCACTCAGCAGATTTCAGGGTGTGCGTGATGGGACCCATGGGGGCTGAGGCTGGAGACAGCCTTTTCTTCGAATGTTGGATTGCTCTGAAAACAACATGCAAAACCTCGTAAAGGCTATTAAGGTGTCCACGTGGATCCACTGAAAAACCTGTATTTGTGGCTAAAACCCCAAACCCATTAGTTTCCCCCACCGCTGACTCTCCATCTTCCTTTCAGCCAGGAGAACTGGGGTTCTAATCCGGTCTCTGCCAACACCTAGCTGGGCCCCCTTGGGCCAGTTGCTTAACCTCTCTGAGCCTCTGCTTCCTCACATGCACGAGGACCTACCCCAGGTTTCCGTGAAGAATAAATGAGAAGATAACGTGTGAAGTGCTTAACATGGTGTGGGACATGTTAAATAAATGCAAGCGACCCCATCCCCAGGGAGGGAATGACATCAGCCAGGTGGAGCTGGGCCTGGGTCTTTGTTACTGACAGTGCATGGGGTTGGGTGAGTCATTTCCCTGTCAAGGGAGGGAGGCCTGATCCTGGGCTGCCATCGGGGCTGTGATGCCCCACGTGGGGAGTGTGTTCAAGGAGGAGTCAGGTGAGCTGGTCAGCAGCAGCCTTTGGAAGACGCTTTGAAGATAGTCCCAGACCAGTCTCCAGGGACATCCCAAGCCCTTCCAGCCAGTGCTGGAATGGGTTGGAAGCTTCTGTGAAGAGCCCCCTCCAGCCTGGGGGTACAGTGCTAGGGGGGTATACACACTGAAGCAAAGAGCTGCCACCATCTGAACCCCCAAGCACCCATCGTTGTAGCTCTGTCTCCCTGTGGCATGATGGTGTGAGATATCCTGTACCCACATCCTTTGGGGTTCTCTGCTCTCTGTCTCCACCTCTTCAACACACACACACACACACACACACACACACACACACACATGCACATACACACACACACACACAAGCACATACACACACACACACCTGGGCTGCCCTTGCAAGCAAGTTCTATGAAGCCCCTCAGGTCCTGGTCCTCCCCATTTTTCTGAAATCCAAAGTCAAGATCTTGGAGGATGACAGTGGTGGTGGGGTATTTGCTGGTTTGACTGTCATGTCGCCATAACAGGTCTGCAGTGACGTCCTCACCCACACTGAAGACTGTGCAGCATGTTTGGGGCATCCACAGTGAAATTGTGTGCCTGTACGTGGGTCACAGCTCAGACCTTGGTTTCAGAGACCCTCCCTTTTCTGAGCCGGTGGAAGTTGGTCCTATACTCCTGCTGCTGGGGCTCAGGTTGCTTGTCTGCCATTTTGCTGGAAGAGTGTCCACACTTGGGAACTCCACCCAAAACAATGGGCCGCCTTGCGCAAGACGTAGCGGGCGCTGGGGCATACCCAAAGGCTCCAGGCGTGTCTCCTACCTCAGGAGACAAGTCCCTGGGCTGTGGAGCCCATTGGGGACAGTCCCAGGGAAGGCTCAGAGGGTGCTGGTCTCTTTCTCATTCACTGAAGCCTTCTCAATCAATGAGGACATCTTGGTGAAGCTCCTGTGACTGGGGTAGGAGGAGGGTCCTGTGTCCTCGCTCAGGGCATTCACCAGGCGGGAGAAAAGGGCCACCTTGAATTTTTTGAAGTCGTGGCCCATGAAGACGTACAGGATGGGGTTCATACAGCTGTTGGCGATGGCGACGGCTGTGGCCAGGGGCAGTCCCAGGCTGAAGACAGAGGCTGGCACAGCCGTGTGGTGGAGCTCCAGCAGGTAGAGTGTGTGGTAGGGGCACCAGCAGAGGAAGAAGGTGATGATGATGGTGATGATGATCTTGAAGGGCTTCTTGGTCTTGGCCAGGCGGTTGCGCTGCAACTTGAAGACGATGGTGAGGTAACAGGCCGTGATGATGAAGACGGGGATCAGGAAGCCACAGAGGAAGCGGGTGACGGTGACCGCCACATGTCTGCTGTACCCTACCGGGTCTGTTCGCGGGTGGGTGGAATGAGAGAAAGGCTCGGGCGCGGCCAGGCTGAAGTTGTTGAAGCAGGTTATCTTCCCGTGGCTGGTGCTGACCGTGTCCCGGAAGACGAGGGACGGGGAACTCAGGAAGAAAGCCAGGACCCAGACAACCACGCAGGTCATGTAGGCCAGACGCACGCTGCGGTGGTTCTGGGACCAGACGGGGAGGAGCACGGAGATGCAGCGGTCGAAGCTGATGACAGTGAGCAGGAAGACGCTGGTGTACATGTTGTGGCTTAGCAGAAAGCTACTAATCTTGCACATGGCTTTCCCGAACACCCAGTGGTAGTCCATAGCGGCATAGGTGATGTGGATGGGCAAGAAGATGTTGAACAGGAAGTCAGCCACGGCCAGGTTGACAAACCACACGGTGTTCACCGTCTTCTTCATCTTGAAGGTGGCGATGACAATCACCAGGCCATTGCCTAGGATCCCGAGGAAGCACACCAAGCTGTAGATTACCACCAGGAAGACCTCGGCCACCTTGGCCTCCAGTGGACCCGCCTCCTCCAAGTCCACGATGTAGTCCGAGCCGTCAGAATACTCCTCACCGTAGATGCTGGAGTCGTTGTAACCCTCGTACTCCATCTCTGCAAGGGAGGACAGGGTTCACGGGCTAAAGGTCTCCGTGGGCAGGTGCTGAGGCATTGCCTGGCACCACCGAGACTTCCTCCTCGTCTGAGCAAGGCCAGGGTCGTGACGTCAACCATCTCCCCCTTCGCAATTTCTTTTCATTTTGCATTCGCATGCCTGTTTGTGTATGTATATGTGCGTGTACACTTGTGTGTGTGTGTGTGTGTGTTGTGTGTGTGTGTATGTACACATGTTCACATAGGCAAGTGCATGTGGAGGGCAGAGGGCTACGTCAGAGAAGACAGGGTCTCTCACTGATCATGAAGTTTATTAGTTCATCTACCTATCTCCACAGTCCCACTTCTCCTCCTCCTCCTCCTCTTCCTCCTCCTCCTCCTTCTTCTCCTCCTCCTCCTCCTGCTGCTGCTGCTGCTGCTTTCTCTTCCTTTTCCTCCTCCTCCTCCTTCTCCTCCGCCTCTTCCTCTTCTTCCTCCTCTTCCTCCTCCTCCTCTTCCTCCTCCTCCTACTGCTGCTGCTTTCTCTTCTTCCTCCTCCTCCTGTTCCTGCTCCTCCTCTCCCTCCTCCCACTCCTCTTGCTTTTCCTGCTCCTCCTCCTGTTGCTCATCCCGTTCCTGCTCCTTCTCTTCCTGCTCCTCCTTCTCTTCCTCTCCCCCTCCTTCTTCTGAGACAGGGTCTCACTATGAAGCCCTGGTTGACCTGGAACTCACTATATAGACTATAGACCAGGCTGGTCTTGAACTCAGAGATCCATCTTTCTCTGCCTCCTAGGTACTGGAATCCTTCTTTGTTTCTTTTACAAACACCTGTTGCCATCTTACAAGAAAGGCGCTGTTAAAATGGTTAGCATCTAGAGACAGTAACAGCTGGACCCCACAGGTCCAGGTAGGGATATGAGGCCAGATGGAGACCCAACTGAAGCTGTAGAGGTGGAACAGGTTAGGACACGTGGTGGTTTGAGTGAGAACGACCCCCATGGGCTCGTATGTTTGAAGACTGGGTCCCTATTTGGTGGAACCGTTTGGGAAGGATTAGGAGGTGTGGCTTCATTGGAGGAGGCATGTCCCTGGGGTCAGGTGCTGTCTCTGCCTCCTGCTTGTGAGATATGAATACTCAGCCACCATTCTGCTACCTGCTGAACTGTGCCTTTGCTCTGCCCAATATAGACCCTAACCTCCTGAACAGTGAGCTCAATTAAATGCTTCCTTTTGGGCTGGAGAGATGGCTCAGTGGTTAAGAGCACTAACTGATCTTCCAGAGGTCCTGAGTTCAATTCCCAGCAACCACATGGTGGCTCACAACCATCTGTAATGAGATCTGATGTCCTCTTCTGGTGTGTCTGAAGACAGCTACAGTTACTTATATGCATAAAATAAATAAACCTTTTAAAAAAATGCTTCCTTTCACAAGTTGCCCTGGTCATGGTGTTCTGTTAAAGCAATAGAACAGGTGACTGATATGAAGCTAAATGAGGAAAATGATGTCACCCTCTGCCCCAACCGCAAGTCTCATCTGCCTCTTAAGCCTTCCTTCCCAGATACTCTGTGCAAGGCAAATAGTCATTCAGTGTGCCCTAGGGTATAAACTATCACACCAGCTCTACACGGAGTGGAGAAGGGACCCTGTTGCTATGACCGTGGTCCCACTCACATGTCCAAAGCCCCAGGGACCGCCAGTCTAGCATCCTCTCCCGATCCCACCCGGCTGATGGGCACTAGTCCTCTTTGGAGACATGAGTCCCTACCTTTGGAGACCTTCACTGTTCACTGTTGCAGAATAGAACTCGAGGGTAGGTCCTCGGCTGATCAGTCACTGTGCACGGCTAGAAATACCTGCGGGGAGGGAACACAGGCAGCAGGTAGACTCAGAGCCCAACAAGGAGGAAACAGAACTCAGAGGACTGAGAGCCACTCAGCCAAGGTTTCCCTGCTGGGAAGCGGGGCTTTGAACCTGGAACCAACTGGCTCTACCCAGATCCACTGCTGCACCTCCTCAACACTGGCATAGAGGGCTAAAGACTGGGGGTGCGACACAGGTGCTGCGCAGATTGTGGGTGACTCAGTGGACACTCGCCAACACGGCGGGGCCCAGAAAACACTAGCCCACCAGGAAGTGGGAGGATAGGTGGTGGAATGGTTGGTTGCTCCAGCATCTGCCAGGCTCCTACGACACGCCCTCCATGCCATTCCCAGGGCCTCTTCCTAGCAGGCATTGCTGCGTATGGAAACTGGGCTGGTAGTTTGGCTCAGCAGGTAAAGACACTTGCTGCCAAGGCTGGCAACCAGAGTTCGTTCCCGGGGACCCACCCACACAGTGGAAGGGAAGTGGGTCTTCGGAATTGTCCTCTGACCTCCATACATGAACACAGGCACGTCTGTGCTCCCACACGTGTGCCAAACAAATGAGTAAATGCATAAATATATAGATACATCGATAATAAAAATAGTTGAAAAAATAGAAACGTGGAGAACAAAATGGCTCGTGTTTATAATCCTGGCACTTGGGGAGGCTGAGGCAGGGGGATCATGAGCGTTTGATGCAAGCCTGGGCAACAGAGTAAGGCTGCCTCCCACAGAGTGTGAAAACCTAGCCTTAGAAAGCCTTCATCAGGCCTGCTCGCCACCACGAGTTAGATACAGACCTCCCTGTCCCCGTGACCTTGTGTGGGGACAGTGACCCACACAGCCCCCAAGCGTTTGCAGACTGCCAAGCTGGTCCTGAATTGGCCACGTGAGCGACCCTGCTGGGTTTCCACACCACGTCTTGAGAGTTTGTGAACTTGGAGGTGCCCGAGGCGGTTTTTGGGTGCAGGGCTCGAATTTGTTCCCTCTAAGCTGTACAATCCTGGGGCGCATGACTTTTCTCGGAGCTTCAGGCTCCCCACTGATAAAACAGGCCCGTTCAGATCCCAGAATGTGTCGGTGTGTTAGAGAGCAGTGGACATCAGGATAACGGGATGCTTGGCTTGGCACGAATGCACACGGGGAGCCATCAGTACTTAGGAGTGGAACCCTTACTTTTATCCCCAGTGCCAACCAACGCCTCCCTTGTTACCAGCCACCTGGTGTTCAGGGCTGTCCCTCTGAGGCTACAAAGTAAGACTCACTGCCTCCAAAAAGTGTGAAAACTGGGGCTTAGCAAGCCTTCTTTGGGCCTGAGTTTTTGTTAAGTGAGAGCCACTTTTCCCTGGAGCTCTGAGATCAAGGGACACAGATGTGAGCTTGCACGTGCCCACACTTTGCAGACTGGGAGCCTATTCCAAGGGTATCCAAGGGATGAAGAGGGTAGAATGGGCAGACAGAGCAGGGATGCAGTGCAGTGGATGGGTGCTCACATAGCACCTACGGATGCATATCCCTAGTGCTGGGCGGGGAGGGGGAAGTGCGGAGAGGGTGAGAAAGAAGTAAGGAAGGAAAGAGGGAGGGAAAGAGAGAGGCCCTAATGTTGGGGAAGGCTTACTGTCTATGGCAATATGAGTTACCACTTTCAAGTCTTATGTGTTCAGGGACTAGGCTGAGCTCTTACGCCCCACAGCCCCACTGTGTGTGTGTTCATATGTGTGCATGGATGGGTGTGCATGTGTGTGTGAGCATGTGTGTGTGCATATGTGTGAGTGTGTCCATGTATGTAAGAGTGTGTGTGTCTGTAAGCATGTGTGAGTGTGCAAGCATGTGTGTACACCTGTATGAGTATGTGTACATACATGTGTACACGTGTGTAAGCATGTCCACAAGCAAGTGTGTAAGTGTATGTGCATGTGTGTGTAGGTATGTGTGTAAGCTTGTCCATAAGCCTGTGTATGCATGTGTGTGAGCATGTGTCCATGTGTGTAAGCATGTGTGTGAGCATGTATCCATGTGTGTAAGCATGTGTATGAGCGTAGTCTATGTGCGTATGCATGTAAGCATGTGTGCATTGTGTAAATGTATGCATTTGTGTGTAAGCATGTATGTGTAAGCAAGTATGTGTAAGCATGTGTGCATATATGTGTAAGCATGTGTGCATATGTAAGCATGTATGTGTAAGCATGTGTGTGTGCATGTGTGTAAGCATGTTTATGTAAGCATGAATATAAGCATGTGTGTAAGCATATGTGCATTGTGTGTGTAAGCATGTATGTGTAAGCATGTGTGTAAGCACTCTTGTGGAGGACACATCTTCTTCAATCTCTTATCTCTTTGTTGCTGTTGTTCTGGGGATTGAATGTAATCCTTATGAAGGTAGAGCAAACCCTATACTGAGTAAGCATCTCCCCAGCTTCTTGGTGTCCTCCCCCTTCAACCCTGGAAGGGTTACCATGTGGCTTGGGGAGCAGAAAGCCCTGACCAAGCTCACAGCTGGGTAAAAAAGTTATCTGAAGCCAGCAGAGCCCAGAGTTTAATTGCCGTGCCACAGAACTTCAGGTCAGCTCTGTGTGTGTGTGTGTGTGTGTGTGTGTGTGTGTGTGTGTGTGTGTGTCCGTCCACAGTCCCAGGTATGGAGGATGGAAAACAATTTCCTAAGGGTCTCTCCCCATGGTGGACTCACATACATAGACAGAGAGGTAGTGCTGGGCCAGGGTGAATTCCAGATATCCCAAGAAGTAAGAAGGGCTGGCATCCAGTTTTCTGGGACAAAGGACCTCTGAGTTGGTAAAGGCCAAGCAGGAACCAGGATGTGAAAGCTGACGGGGGGTGGAGGGAGCTCAACCCATTGGCCCCCCCATTGTGGCACAGGGGATTCAGAGACGCTCCCTGCTGACCATAGGAAGATGACCCAGATGATGTCATGTCTGGTTTGTAGGCTGGGCTGGGAGTAGCTGGGGTCAGAGGCTGAGCCAGGGCCAGGAGAATAGATTCCTCTGATGGTGTAGCCTTTACCTCCCTGCCCCCAGCCTACATGGAGGAGGGGGGAGGCCTCTCTGTCCCCTCACAGCCTGAGCAGCATGGATACCCAGGGGCCCTGGAGGGAGTGACCTCAGTTGCACTTATCTATAAGGGGATGTGAAGGGTGCCAGGGTCTGTACTGTGAGAGGCCGCAGGAGCTGACATCCAATGTGAAGTAGGGCCATCTCCCACACGCCTGAGTACCGAAGTCCTAGCATCCATTTCTAAAACTATGACGTTTGTGTGTAAAACCGCACGCCGGATACTTCCGCTTTCCTGGGGATTTGGTTCGATGTCTAACGTCATGGACACGCGTGTGCATAGTCTTTGTAAGACAGAATATTGTGACAAGAAATAATAAGAAAAGGCCACGCATACTCAGAGCACACAGCATTTTAGACCAAACAGATTCTTTCTGTCTCTCTGTGTGTCTCTCTGTCTCTATCTCTCTGTCTCTCTCTGTCTCTCTCTGTCTCTCTCTGTCTCTCTCTGTCTCTCTCTGTCTCTCTCTGTCTCTCTCTGTCTCTCTCTGTCTCTCTCTGTCTCTCTCTGTTGCTGTCTGTCTGTCTGTCTGTCTCTCCTTTATTTTCCTTTTTAAAAATTTTGCTTGTCTTTTCTACTTGGTGTTTGTTTGTTTTGAGAGAGAGAGAGAATCTTGTTTTGTAGGTCAGATGGTCTTCAAACTAGTGATCCCCTGTCTCCGAAGTGCCGGGATTATGGGCATCTGCCATCGCAATCAGCTTCCCGAAATTCTCTTCATCTATGGCTGGTCAGATCCAGGGGATAGAAAAATCCATCAAAGAGGAGGGAGGGCTGGCTATGCTGGGAACTGGCCAGGCACACCGTGCTGTTATTGACTTTCCCAACCCCTGCAGTGGCCTTTGTCAAGGCAGATGGGGAAAGGCCAGCCAGGGAGCCCTGAGGAATGGTGTGATCCAATCCATCTGTGTCCTGCTTGGGTTCAGGGCCAGGCTATGGGTGCATGCAGGGCTGGCCGCTCCTGACTCCCAGGTTCTTTCAGTCATGACAAGCACCTCCCTCCTGCTGCCCAGGACACTGTGTAGTTGAGATCACAATGAATACCTGGCTTCTGTCAACTCCAAAGAGATATAATATGGCTGTCCCTCACAGGAATGTCCCCCACACCCTACCACTACCACTACAATGCTCATGGAATAAAGACCTGGGACCCTATATGTATCCTATGTCCACATAGGTAGCTAACCCAGGCCAGAGTGCTGGCCCCATGCTAGACATGCTCAGATAGCCCCAAGTGGTGAATGAGGAAACGGGTTCAGAGAGGTGAGGCCCCTTGCCTGCAGCCACACAGCTAGGAAGTGTGAGTGGGGTCTGACCCCCAGGACTCAAAGGAAATGCTCATACACCCCCATTCCTCTGAAGAATTGGCAGTCCTTAGTCCCAGCTTTCCAAGACTCCAAGCTTTAACCTTGCATCCTGAGAGCTCAGCCCTCCCCTGTCCTGACCCCACAAATGTGCCCTCTCTACGTCTCCTTCCCAGGGGTTCCTTCATCGTCCCTTTAAGGTCCCTATAAGCTGCGATCTGTGAGAACCATCCCTGCAAAGCTGTGTGATCTGTGTCCGGTAGCGCAGTACAAGGCGCCCACGGAGAGACGCCCTTGAGTAACATGGAGTAACATGGCTCCCCTTGAAGAACTGTTGTTTCCTCCATCTCCATAATCTGTGATCTCAATGAATCACTTCTCCCCATCTTCGTGTGGCCACAGGGAGGCGCGGGGTCGTGTTTGTGGATGCCGGCAGTGACTCCCTTAACTCCGTGGTTCTGCAGCTTGTCATGGTGGGTCCTTGTATATCTAGCCCTAACCTGTACACAGTCACCCAGACGCTGGACTAGGCCCCATCATCCTCGTCAGCTGCCAGGCTCTACCACCCTCAGGAGCAATACCGCTGTTGCTCCACTGTGGAGGTGAGGGAGCTCTCATCGTGCTCAGCCAGTGACTGCTTTCATGCCCAGATCACTCCAACCTCCACCCTTGGTTGTAGAACACAGAATTCGTTATTTTGAGTCTGCCCACACCCTTCCTGGTGCCCCGGGGAGCCCTCCCCTCTAACAGGACACCCTCCTCCTCTTGGTGGTTTCAGTAAGGACAGGCCCCCATGGGCTCATATATTTGAAAGTTTAGTCACCAGGGAGTGGCACTACTTGAAAGGATTAAGAGGCGTGGCCTTGTTGGAGGGAGTGTACTGCTGTGGTGGTGGGCTTTGGGGTACAGAGCCCATATCAAGCCCAGAGCCTCTCTGCCCTCGGATAAGTAAGTATCTCTCAACTACTGTTCCAGTGCCTGACTATCGGCCGTGCTCCCTGCCGTGATGATAATGGACTGACCCTCTGTAAGTGTGGGGGAGCATCCAGTTAAATGTTTTCTTTAATAAGAGTTGCCATGGTCATGGTGTCTCTTTGCAGTTAGAGAACAGTGACTAAGGCACTTCCTCTTGTCCCACTTTTAGAAGCCCTGTCCCTCTTAGCCAAGGAGCTCACCCTCCCTAGTTTCCAGAACCATCTGGCTGAGGTCAGGGACACACATGGGGTCCCAGATGAAGCCAGCACATCAGCCAGCCTCCCTGTCCTCAGTTCGCCTCCAAGCCCAGGGACAGGAGAATTGTCCTGCCTGCCCAAGGCTGCCAGGGTCTCCAGGCTCCTACCCACCTGACACAGGAGCCTACAGCTGCTACAGCGGGGACAGAGCAGCAGTCCCTAGACCTCTCTGAGGCCCCAGATACCCTGCATGCATCCGACCAAGCCCCCACCCCTCTAGTTCATCCTGGTCCCAGTAAGCTTAATAGAGGAAACCTAGGAAACCCAAGGCCCCAGCCAGAGGCCTCCTGTTGGGACAGGGGTGAGACGTTGGGGGGTATTGGGGGGGGGGCTGGTTAGAAGTTGGGTATGGAACATCCTTTTGAACCAAATCCAGTACTGGCAACAGCCACCATGATACAAAGCAACATTTCCTCTCAAAGGCATCCCTGAAGAGCAGGTTCCAGTCTTCCCCAACAGTGGCTACAATGATGCTGGTTCTCTCAGAAAAGTTGGTCTACTGGTGCCTGTGAATTGGAGCTAATTGTTTGTATGTGGGGGGGGGGGGCATGGTCTTAGCACAGTAACTAAGGTGAGACTGTCCTGCAAATGGGTTCTAAATGAGGTGACAGAAAAAGAGAAGGGGGGCTGGGGATTTAGCTCAGTGGTTAGAGCGCTTACCTAGAAAGCGCAAGGCCCTGGGTTCGGTCCCCAGCTCCGGAAAAAAAAAAAAAAAAAAGAACCAGAAAAAGAGAAGGTAGGCGGCCTGGACCTGTGATCCTCATGGCCAGAGAAGCCAAAGCTGCAAGGCAGAGCTTGTCAGAAAGGGGGAGGGGGGTGGGGGGTGGGGGGGAGAGAATGAGAGGGAGAGGGTGAGAGAAATAAGAGAAGACAGAGGGAGAGAGGGGGAGAGGGGGAGAGAGAAGGGGGAGGGGCAGGGAGGGGAAGAGAGAAGAAGGGGAAGGGGGAGGGAGAGGGAGAGAAGGAGGGAGATAGGAAGAGGGACACAGAGGAAGGTGGAAAGAGAGGGAGAGAGGGAAAGAGGGGAAGGGGAAAACAGGGATGAGATAAAGACAGACAGAAACAGAGAGAAGTGACAGAAAAACTTGACATTAGAAGGTGAGGTCACATGGCCACCTGGAGCCACTGGAGGAGGAGGAGGGAGAGAAGGGGGAGGAGATACCCCCTCCCCCAGGTGGATTGCATCTGACCCCTTGGACCCAGGCTTCTGTCCTTCAGAGTTTCCAAGAAACAATTTCCTATTGTTCTCACCCTTAGGAGATAAACAGTAGGACTTCCCACAGCAGACGGCTCACAGGGGCGGGGCCTATTGTCCTGTAGAAGCAAAAGACTGTGGCTGCCTTACAAAAATGCACGAACAGCCTGTTCTCTGAGGAAAATGGGGTCTGCTTCTGCTTTGCCCCCTCAGGTCAATCGAAGAACACTGGACACCAACCGGTGTTCCTTCTGATCTATTCTGCCTTCCTAGTGCGATCAAGCATCCATCCGCGTGGGGGCATGGAAGCGTCCTCTCCGTCTGGTGACCTCAGAGCGGTGGGTTCTACATCACAGCCCTGTGTTCTCAGAGCAAACAAATCCAGACATCGCTTTCTGACCGCTTTTTATGTCTGTTTAAGACAGTTACAGCCTCACAGCCCAAGGTCATCCCATGAAGCGTTCCCATTTCTCCCATAGTGCATTACGCACAGCTCTGATGGAGAAACTGTACCCCATCGCTGCTCAACCAAGGCCACCGCAGACTTAGATCCACTGCCTAACGTCAGCTCCTTCCCCATTAGCCCTGCTCTGGCCCAGCACACAGTAGGTACTCAGTAAATTTACCCCTTCCTCTTGCGCGGCATCAGAACCCGCTGTGCCCTTTCTACGTGCGTGTGTGTCTGTCCCCATAGAGCTCTGCAGTGAATGAGGTTGTCCACCGCCACTTTAAGGCTCCAGAGAGGCTCCTGTGTCCACCTGCGTCTCGTTTTTTTAATTTGGATCCTTTCCAGGGTCGAATGTTGAGAGCTGGGAGGCTCCATGGGCCCAGGTTCTGCCTGAAGCCTCCAGGGAAGCCCCAAATGCTGTGCCTTCCCTGTCGACAAGGGCTACATCCCCCTAAACTGTGAGCTGAAGTAGACCCTTTTAAAGTTGTTTCTAGCGATGGGAAATACTGAGTGATGGGAAGTGACTATGACACTCGCCCCCCACGCATAATCAGAAGAACCAAAGAGGAACAGCTATCTAGAACGGCCAAGGGACCCTGGGACAATCCAAATGGAGACCATGACCCCGACAGGAAAGTAGCCACCGGATGGGAACAGGTGACATTCCTTTTTTTTTTTTTTCTTTCTTTTTTTCGGAGCTGGGGACCGAACCCAGGGCCTTGTGCTTGCTAGGCAAGTGCTCTACCACTGAGCTAAATCCCCAACCCCACAGGTGACATTCCTAAACCGTACACACGCAAGCCAATGAGCAAGATGAAGGACACACGGGCACATGCTGCGGGGAGCTCTCTGGAGCTGGAAAGGCCTCGGGAGTCTAGGAACTGAGGTGACCAGTGGAAGCTCCTGGGATAACACCCAGGCAGCCCTCCACGGCCTGGCACAGAGTCCACTTGGGCCACGGGAAGCAAGTCTTCCTCTTGAGCAAACGCTTGAGTGAGTGAGGGGGATTTCTATGTGCAGGGATGGCTGCCAAGCGGTCTGGGAAAGTTGGGCAGGGGAGTGGGGCAGAAGGGCTGGGAGCCAGGAGGCCAGGTGTGGCATCATTCAAAGAGTGACCTGGGCCCGGTCACATCCAGAGTGTGACATACCACACTGTGGGAACAAGGCAGGCTGCTCTCCCCACCCCAGAGGGTCGCATATGCCCACCCCCTGCTCTTCCTCCTGCCAGCATCTTGGGTGTTCCCTACCTGTTAGTCCTCCCACAGAGCCCCAGGTCCTAGGTGCTGGGAGTAAGAAAGAGCCCATGGGGAAACTAGCACTTAAAAACAGTCAAGGTTCTGAGGACACCAGTGGGACATAGGTGCCTCTGCCAAAGGCTGGGTGCTGGAGCTCCTGAATGCTAATCATGGGGAGGAGGGGATTAAGAGGAGCCAGGTCCCCACCCTAGGACACTGAGTCACTGTCAGGAGCTGTTGTGCACAGAGCCCCACAGAGCAGGGGGTGTTAGAAAACTCATGCAAAGAAGCAGTACACAGCAGGGATCCTGTGACCTACAGACCCATAATGGACCAGCTTCGTGGGAGGAACATGGGGAGGAACAGTCAGGGAAGAGTACTGGGGAGGAGCACTCAGGGGAGCCAGACCCAGAACCCTGAAGAAAGCCCCTAAGACCAGAGCGGAGCCTGCAGGCAATTGGTAGTACGGGTCAGAAGGCATGGATGTTGTCTTCCTCATCTCTTTCTTGAGGGAAAACGAAAACAAACAAAATCAAAACAAACAAAAACCTCATAAGCACAAACAAACACCCTAAACCCCTGCCTTTGGTTTACACCTGGGCGACATGACACCCAGGTCACTGGCTCTACAACCAAGCTACGCTAGCAAAGCGAAAGTCAAGCCCCCCTCAGGGCCACACCCAACAGCCTTCTCTGCCAGGCTGGGGTGACTCGAGGGAAGGAACAGAGGCAGTTTAGCGGGAGGTCGCTGGTCACTGTCCCCACATCAGAAGGTCCTCAGCAAGCCGACACTTGCAGGACCAAGCGCAGCCTTCTGCCCACATCCCACATCTGGTTTTACCAGCCACAGAGAACAAAGCCCCAAGGCAAGTGTCATCACCTTCTTCCTCATTAAACTAACATGTGCCGCATTCTTGCTACATTCTGGCCACCGTCCCACATACTGTTACAAAGAGGCGACTGAGGTGCAGAGAAACTAAGTCACGTGCCCAGGCTCACACAGCAAGCTCTGCCAAGAAAGGTGACATCAAGCTGGCTGCTGGGCTTTGGGAGAAAACGGACAGGTGGTCGGCAGGTGCTTTCCCCCAGCGCCTCCCCAAGACACACCAAGCCCCATGTCTTTTGCCTTGGAGGAACCTCCTAGAACCCTACAGGATAATGCTGTTCACTGTCCTGAAGTTCCCTCCAGCCACTCTGCCTCTAGTGAGTGGCTGGCTGTGTGAGGGACACCTCTGATCACTCATTACAGACACACACACCCCATCTTTCAAAGATGTGCGGGCGGGCGCGCGGGGGGGGGGGGGCAGCTCTCTGAAACTGGTGCAGACCCTGGCATAGTCCTAGCCGCAGGAGGATGGGCCATGCCTTTTCCATCCTCGACCCATGGAATGGTCCCCACCTTGCTGGAGAGACACCTGAGGCTGGGGCCAGAAGCCTGCCCAAGGTCGCCCACATCTTACCTGGTGAGAGGCAGAATAAGCCTGTGCTGCCTGTGAAGACAGGGGTCCGCCTCTGCCGCCGCCTCTCATTGGCATGTGCTCCCCACCCCCATGGGCAGAGGATGGTGCAGGAGACATCTGACCAGCAGATGTCTGTCTGTCTTCAACTCTGCTTCTGTCCCTTCTGTACCCCTGGGCCACATGGGGTCCTATTCCTTGCCTGTCCCTCCTGCTGGCTTCTGGACCTCCCTCTCTCTCTCTCTCTCTCTCTCTGCTTCTTTTTGTCTTTCTCTGTAATCCCCCTCCCTGTCCTAGTCATGGCCCTTCACCTACATCTCTCACCTTTGCAAGCACCTGGGCTCCTGGCAGCTGCTTCTCTCTCTCTCTCTCTCCTCTCTCTCTCTCTCTCTCTCTCTCTCTCTCTCTCTCTCTCTCTCTCTCTCTCACTCACTCACTCACTCTCTCACTCTCTTCTCCACAGTAGATGCGGGCCAGCAGCCTCAGAACAACCAGGAGGGCCTTATCAGGGCAGTGGGCGTGGCTGTGAGGGTAGGAGCCAGGAGGGAACTTAAAACCCTTCTCCATCTCCAAATGGCCTGTTTGTTTGATCTGGCTCCTGTCCCCTTCTCCCACCACTCCAGCTGACAGTCCAGCTGGGTGATGGCTCAGCCACTTCTGTGGGTCTCTCTGCCTCCAAAGAAACGGCTTTTTAGAAACTGAGAAGTCGCTCAGAGGGTGTCCTGGACTAGAAACTGAGGTCCAGGGAGGGTGAGTGGCCCCCTGTAAATCAAAGAACAGAGAGAATTGGGCCAACCTGTGCTCAATGTACCCCAGAGCTTAGGGCTCAGGAGCTCACACACATTATGTTTTTGTGGGACACCTTGTCCCTGTGTCACAGATTTGCACACACAGGTTCAGAGAAGTCACATGATTGGCACAGGCTCACCCAGCATTGCCTTCCCAGGCTCCAGGGAATAACTCCAGACAGGGAGGATTTGGGGGTAGCTGCCCGGCTCTCATGGATGGTTCTAGAATCACGTAGGGGCTGCAGTCCTGGGACCCCAGGTGTCTGGAAACCACACAGATGTTCCAGCTGCAGGCCTGGCTCCCGGCCCCAGACAGAATTAGCTCTCAGTCAGTCGGGGAGAGAGTTTCCTCCCTGGTCCCACGCCCCCACGCCTAGCTCCCTCTGAGTCACCAGAAGACTGGCCCCATGTGCTCTGTGCTTGGAGGGTACTTGTCTGAGCCCAGGACTCTGAGGATCAGCAAAAGTAAAGAACCCATGCACCCTGAGGGCAGCAGACCCCAGGACACCTCGTGTGTCTGGTGGGGACACAAATAGAGAGTTCCCAAACACCCATACCACGGCCTGCTGCTCCTACTAGAGTATCCATGATTCATTCTAGGAGCCCAGTAGCCTTTCTCAGAGTGCTGTGTCTTTGATCCACTGCCGTCCTGATGTACCCTCAGGGTGTCCCAGAAGTAATCCTCAAGAGGTTTCCCTGCTAGGCATGGGGGGAGGGAGGGTGCACAGCTGTAAGAGGCAGAGGCAGATGTTTAAGGTCGACCTGGGCTGTATAGTGAGCTCTAGACTAGCCAAGGATGAACTAGTGAGAACCACCCCCGCCCCGCCCTGCTCCCTATCTAAATAAAAGCCTTCTCCCACAGTGTTACTGGGAAGCACATGGCACACATGGGGGCCGCTCACATGGCATTGGCCTCTCCCACCCCAGAGCTTAGAAGCTGGGGGGTGGGGTGGGGGGCGGGTCTTGGTGCCCCTGGAAAGGTGCTTCTGTAGCCCCTAGTTCACTAAATCTGGGCCTTCAGCAAGAGAGACAAACCTGCACGCGCCCCACCGGGGATGGGCTGGAGAGGGCAGCTAACAGAAGTGGCTTCCACACCCACCCTCAGGAGACAGGAGGGTGAGCCTCCAGGCTGGGCTCCTCCTTAGCTCCCATCAGATATGTATGAGACCCCTGGGACACCCTCTGGCGCCCAGGACACCAAGATTCAATGCGAATAACAGTGACCCCTTCTAGGTCCATTTTATTGTATGCCTACTATGCGCTGGGACACTAGAGTCACTGTAAGCAGGTAGCCCAGGCTGCCAGAAGGTGGCCATGCCTTCGGCCCCTTTCCAGATGTAGTTGGTGCTTAGGATTTCCATCCTTGGCCTCACTTAGTAAATGTCCTTAGAAATAACTTAGCTGGGTGTGGTAGACTGTAGGCTGCCTAGCAAGACACTGGCTCAAAATAAAATAAAATAAAGTAAAAACCCACAAATATGCCTGACTCCTTGGAGTCTCAATGATTTCATAGGCTCTTGTCCAACTTGATTCTACATTTGGGCCAAATGTCTATCCCCAGCTTACTGGTATGTCTCCTAAAAAAGACAGCATGCTTTCACTCTCTCCTGTGTGATCCTAGGCAAGTTACTTTGCCTCTCTGAACCCTTGAGTTAATCGCTTTCGAGATAAATAATACGTGTGTGTGTGTGTGTGTGTGTGTGTGTGTGTGTGTGTAAGAAACTTTTTTTGCAAGAAATGGGGGTGTGCAGGGAAAGAGATCCTTGGGGAATCCTCTGAAGCTATCATGTCTTTAGGTCAGTGGCCCTCAAGATGAATTTGCCAAGTGCCACGCTGGGCTCCGACCGGCTAGACCGGGCACTCCTAGCTGTAGGAAGGGACAGGACTCTGGAAGGGGGAGCCAGCCAGACCAGGCAGGCCAAAGGCTCTCTGTAGCTTTCATGTGGACTAACAGAGGTGGCTAACCTCTGTTTTCCGAGCTGATTCTGTAAATGGGGTCCGTGTCCCCATCCCTCTGAGGTTGTCACAGGGACAGCAGGAAACACTGGTCAGAGCACACTGTAGACGCTCAGCACACAGACGGCCATGGTGCTGGGAGGCAGCTGCTAGTCTGCCCTCCGTGGGGACAAGAGGAGGCTGGCCAGGCAATCCATTCTGAACCTGTGACTCAGTTTCCCCTTTCAGACATACTGCTTGGTTAAGGAAAACAGCCGGGCAGTAGCTCAGCAGAGCAGCCAGTCTCTGTGGCTCTCTGGAGACACCACTAGCTCCTCGCCCCTTACTCACAGTTGAAACACTGAGACTCAAGCAAGCTGGCCTTTCTTGGACAGCCAGCCATGGGTGAGTGGGCAGAGTGGGTGCTCCCACCCTGTAGTTGGCTCCTCCCTAGTTTTTCAGGAATCTGAAGCACTCCAGACACAACCCTTTCGGGTGGGCTGTGTGACAGGGAACAGATTGCCTCACATCTCTGGGCCCCGGGCTCTTCACCTTTATCACCAGGCTGTCCCTGTCCTGGCATTGTGTAGCTGTGATAGCAATGGGGTGTTACCCTTGGGTCAGCTGCCACACATTTCCAACCAGGCTCCTTGGGAGCTCAGTGCTTTAGGTCCACGGTCCACTCCCCACTCAGTCCTTGCCAGCTGCCTGAGCAGTCGGGTCAAAGCACATCCTAGGGGTCCTTGCTGGCTGCTCAACAGTGACCACCACCCACCGTGTTCCAGAGACCCCTGGCTCCTTCGTGGCAGGAGGAGGACTTGGAAGGGTCCCAGATGTTGCTAAAGGGAAAAGCTCCACTTGGCATCTCTGCCAGGGAGGGGTCAGGAGACAGAGGTCCTCCTGGGGACCAGGATGAGCCTCACCCAGATAGGCTCAAGCCTCAAAAAATCGAGACATTTCCAGCAAGGTGACCTTGACTTGGACTAGGCTCTGAGGACCAAACCCCTGCTCCCTGTTCCCATCCAGAAAACACTAACCAAGCTCATGTTGTGGGCCAGGCCAAACCCTCATGCTGGGATAATCCAGCAGGGCACAGACTAGAATGTGGCTACCCATGGGCAGGATGGGGTGTGGGTGACAGACACCTGAGACAATGCGAGATAGAGTAAACACCTCAGAGGCCCAGTTCTGCTGTGTCACCGGGGCAAGCCCCACCTCTCTCTGTGCCTCCTCCGTCCTATACCTGAAGACTGAGAGAAATAGAAGCTCCTGGTCCCCGTGATGTTCACGAGGATGAAGTTGTGCTGAGTGTTTCAGAAGTCTGGCCTTCTAGAAGCACCACAGGCACGCTGTGCGTTTACATGGGAGCAGCAGCCGCTGTTAAGACGAGCTGTGGGCACGCTAAGAGGAGCGCAGGGAAGACGCTCTGAGGAGCTAACATTTGAGTGGAGACTACGCTCAGAGATAGGAAGCCGTGTGGGAGCAGTGCATTCTGGGAAGTGGGGATCGGAGGCAGGGGTGGGTCTGGCGCCCCCCCACCCCCACCCCGTGTGTACCGAACAGTTTCCTAGAAGAGCTGGAAGCGAGCACATCCCGGCTGCCACCCTCCCGGCATGGTGCTGTGGGATGAGATGGCCCGGTCTCTACCCTCAGAGACAAATGGCATGGTCAGGGTCACAAGACATTGTCCTAAGTCCAGACCTCTGGCCAAAAGCCGCGTCTGGCCTCTGCTTTCAGGGTGGAGCTGGCCGAAGCCCCGACTCCTTCCTGTTGTTCCCGATTCAGTTGAAGTCGGCTGTGTGCTCTGCACCTCTGCCACTGTGTAAGGAAGAGCAAGGGAGGGCAAGAGAGAGGGATAAAGTCATCCCTGCTTTCCTCTGTCATGAGAAGGCGTGGAGACCTGAAAAAAATGTCTGTCCCGCTGGTCACTGGGAATCCCGGCTCTGCGCAAAGCGAGAGGCTGGATGCTGGGGGCAGGTAAGGGTGCCGGGGAGACCTCCGCGTCTGATCCGACCTCCGGAGGGAAGGCGTAAATCGTTTGCCAGGTGGATGAAGAAGGTATCCCAGTGGAGGGCGCTGTGTACGGATCACGGAGGCCTGGTAACGTGTGATTAAAGTAAGGGGAGGGCATAGGAGAGGCCCACAACACCCCAAGAGGCCTGAGGCTCTATCAAGCAGGCAGCAAGGAGCCATGGACGCCTGCAAACAGAGGACAGACCGGGGTGGATGACACGGGGTCTGCACTGGAACTGAGGAGGCTACAGGGGAAACTGAGGCACTGAGTAGAAATGGCTCCTGTCCAAGACCACAGCGCCAAGAAGGGCCAGCGGTGGGGTTGGGATGCGGGGAGCCTGACTCTCAGGACCTATACTGTCCGTGACAACACCTGTCCACTTGCCGGGAGCAAGGCATGAAAGTCCTGAGGCCACAGGTCTCCAGAGAAACCAGGAATGTTGAGGACGTCTTTGCAATGGGAAAGACGGGAAACCTGTTCTTCCTCTGTCCAGGAAGCTGGGAATTGGAAGTGATTAAGAGCCCATGATCTGTGTTATCTGCTGGGCTAGGCCATAATACTCCAAATGACCTCTATGCTCTCTGTACGGACTCTCAGGCCCTTAAGCTAGTACAGGAAGCGTATTTCTACAACCCATCTTCTTGGGAGAAATGACACACTATCCTGAGTTGAGTTACGATGCAATCACGTTTCCTTGCGCACTAGGGGTTGTTTTACAGCAGGAAAGTCCACCCCACCCCCCACCAAATTACACTGAGCTTAAATGCGTTGGGGGATAAACGGCCTGTTATGTATTAGGCTCCCCGAAGTCTGATCCAGGTTGACCAAGTCAGCCTGCTTTGGGTTTTCATCCTTCTCCCTTCCCCCGGGTTTGCTTCCCTGTCCTAAACCTTCGGAGATCCTCTCACCCACGAGCCATGGTCTGAGGCTCATCTCTTGGTTGCTGCCCTGTTCCCAGACTGGCCTTGGTCTGCCTGCCGTTGTACCAGCACCTCAGGAACTTCTAGTGATCCCCCCACCCCAACTTACCCATCTCCAGATGTGCTCCAAGGCGAGCAGAGGGCTGCAGGAACCTATACAGCCCAAGGAAACTCGAGAGGAGGACCAGGGTGCTGACCTACCCAAGCACCCAGCTACAATCCAGCCCGTGAGAATTCCATAGCCTCGGTCCAGGCAGTGATGAATGGGCTGTCGATGCTGCCAGGATGGCGGAGTGTGAGGTCCCACCCTGTTCCCAGGCTCTGGGGAGGAAGGACGGGGCAGTCTGCCCCTCCCGCCCCCAACTGTCCACACCACCGCCAATCTGTTGCCTCTTCCAAGGCGAAGGCCCACGCTTTAACCTGGGAGGGGTTGGGCCAAGGAAATGGCCCCTTCACCCTGCCCTGCCGCCATCGGAGGTCAAGATGCTGGCTGGGGACCAAAGAAAATTCAAGACTCTTAAGAGTCATTGTCAGAGAGCTCTGGGGTGAAAGCCTGCCACCTTATGTTGGGGAAGAAGGGGGTCACCGGGCTCAGTGTCGTGAGGTTTGGCCTCACTTGATGGCAGTAAGTCAGACCCAGGGCTGGGGGTGCGGTTCAGCTGTCAGAGTGCTTGCTGGCCACACACAAATCCCCGGATCCTATCTGCAGCACCTCATAAACCAAACCAGGCAGTCCAAGCCTGCAATTCTTGCCTTCTGGGGAAGGATCATGTCTCAGAAAAGAGTACACACATGCACACAAGCATACACAAGGTTTTGTTCTGTGTCTGTGTGTCTGTGAGTGTGTGTGTGTATGTGTATGTCTGTGTGTGAGAAAGAGAGAAGAGAGAGGAGAGAGAGAAAGAGAGAGGAAGAAGAAGAGGAAGAGGAGGAGGAGGGGGGAGAGAGAGAGAGAGAGAGAGAGAGAGAGAGAGAGAGAACAAAACCTTATCTAGCTGCAACCCGACCTTCAATTATTGTGATTCTGTCCTAGGACCCCAGGCCCACATCTGCAAACTGGGTGTTCTGAGGACCTCCTGAACCTCACACACACAGAGCATTGCAGCACCTGTCCCTTGCAAGAACTGAAGGATATCTTAGAGCACAGGATTCAGCGTCTGAATGAGGAATGTCCCTCAAGGACACCCCACCTTTGTAACAGATCAATTCAAACGCACAAGCCCTTCAGCCAGTAAGTTTGCAAAGAGGTGCTTTGGGGCTGGGTGAACAGTGTGAGTCCCCCAGTCAGCAGAACTTCTAGTTAAGACTCCTGAGTCATGGAGAGCTCTTCTCCATTCTCCGTTTACTAACTGAACTTGAGTGGCCTGGTGCAGGCCCCTGGAGCCGCCTGGAACGCAGGGCCACCTCCCTGTCCTGACAGTGCACACTTTCCCCCCTTTGACCTCAGCAGGCACTTTCTCAGCATCCTTCCTAACCCCTGGCCAGCTGGCCCACCCTGAGCCCTCGGGATACGGGGTGAGGGTGAGCTGCCTGGTGGGTGTGATGGGTTTTATCCATTCATCTGTTTGCTTGGGTCCTGCTCTGGTCCAGAAGGGGCTGGGAGGTCAAAGGGAAAGTTTGTATCCGAGGAACATAAATTACAAGCAAGAGTGAAAGCAGGAAGGGACCAGGAAGGAACAGACCTCGAGCCAGAACTGAGAAGGAAACAGACCAGACCAGACGATGCCGGAACTGTTCCCAGGCTCCTGGCAGGGACAAGATGCCAGCTTCCACGTCACATGGTCCTGGCTCTGAATAGTCCAAACCTCAGTGAGGCGGATTCCTGCTAGATGGGGTTGCTGGGGACCTAGCCACACCCATCCTGGGGTATCTCAGGAGAGACTGGCCGTGCAGAGTTGGCAGCAGGGTTCCAAACAGCAAGTCAGTCAAGCCATTTCCCCTGGGTGTACCAGGGAAAGTCAACTGTTCAGTCCAGCGGGGATATACATGGCTGAAAACTGAAAGAAATCTCTAGACTATTCCCAACTGATACTACTGAGTCTCTGCTTTGGTGGGGAACAGGCCTGGGCCAACCCTCTGGGCTCTACATGCCTTGTTTATTAATAATATGGTTCACCATACAAACTCAACAAGGCTTAGGGCTTACACTCCCTGCTTGCCACCAGAGAGTCCGGAGTTACACCCGTTATCCCCACGCTCATACTGTGGGTACCTCTCACAGTGCCCGGGTTGGGTCTCCCTAGCCTCAATTTCCAGCCAAGCCCCTTGTCCTGCCTCAATATGTTCCAGGAATAACCCAGGAACCTGCCATTGTTGTGATCCACACCTGAGAGAGAAGGAAACTACGTCTCAGAGAGCCACTCACCAAGGCAGCCACATACTGGTCAGGAGATGCCTAGGACCCTCATGATGGTCGGCTCGGCACAGAAAGAGCTCCCGTTGGTTTCTGTGTTCTAGTCGTAATGGCCAGACTGTGGCTCACTGGAGAGCACATGACCTCTCTGGCTCCTGTGACCAATCTAACAGGTGCCATCAAATCCCCACCCTTCTGAATCAGCTTTACCCTGCCTGGTCCACACACTGTGGGCCCTTGGGCAGGTGACCTGTCCTTTCTGACCCCAAGCTTATTGCATCTACATAACGGGGAGGAGTCCAGTTAGCCCCCTGGCATTAGGTGAGCAAGAGGCAGCCACATCTGGCTCAAGTGAGATGAACTTCCTCTAGAAAGGTCACAAACTCCACACAGCCAGCTGAGTTGTGGACAGGCCCATTGCAACATGAAAATGCTTCCCCTCGTCCCTAAAACATCATGGGGCTCGGGACGGACTCTTGCAGAACTGTGAGTGAATTCTCACCTGGCCCAGGTGCCTGCACTGGCCACGGTCCTCAAGGCTGGGCTGCCCTTGGCTCTAGGGAAGTGGAGAACCAGTCCTTCAGACTGCCCTGTGGGGCCTGGAGGAACTGTAGGCTATAGTCAGGAGGAGGCACAAGGAGCTAAAAGAGCTGTGAGGCAAGGGGGTGGACAGGCAACACCATGGTAGAGAGGGACGAAAGATGGAGGGTCGGAAGAGGTGATGGAGAAAACTCAGGGGTAAGAAGAGAGACGGTGGAGGAGAGGGACTAAGGGGTAGGTTAGAAGATCAGAGAAGTGGGGTTGGGGATTTAGCTCAGTGGTAAAGCGCTTGCCTAGGAAGCACAAGGCCCTGGGTTCAGTCCCCAGCTCAGAAAAAAAAAGAACCAAAAAAAAAAGATCAGAGAAGAGAGCCAACACCAAGAGACCGGGCAGGAGCAGTGTAAGCTCTGCTCTAGGAGATTAAAGGCCCTGGCAACCAAGAAGTCCCTGTGCTGAGCATAGGAGGAGCCCATGGGAGCTCATCGAGTGCTTTGGGTGACCTCACAGAAAGGCTGAGGTTTGTTTTTTCTTCACTGACTTACGAAATGCTGGAGACAGACCCCAGGGCCTTTTGCAAGCCTGGCAAAAGCTCTGCCCTGACCTGCAGCCCCGTTGAAAAGTGGCGTTACTCAATGCAAGCTGTTTGGTGACAAAGTGGGGGATGGTGTTTGGGAAAGTCCTGGCAGCAATGAGAAGGATTAAGACATCTCGGGCCACTTTCTGGACTGAGCGTGGGGTCACTGACTTCTCTAGAAACTTCTACCACCATTGGGAGTGAGCATTGAGGAGAGCCATCGCTCTCCCGTAAGCACTTCACTGAGGGCTTGGGTCTCCAGGTTGCCTCGAGGAGACAGCAGACCTGTGCTGAAACATTGCCTTGGCCCACAGGAAGCTGCCCATCTCATCTGTCTAGAGGATATGGAACTGGACAGAGTGATTCCAACGTAAGTCCCACAGGGATTCTTCCCCTGTGACAGGGAAAAGAACCAAGGTGGTTCAAAGTCCCAAACTGGTTAAGGAGGATGCCGGAGGCCGCAGGCCCAGGAGTTTGCTGCACACACTCAAGACAGAACGTTTGCTGTTGATGTTTCCTGAGAGGTTCTCCATTCCTGACTCAAGTTTAATCTAGTTTTGGTTATTACATCTCTGGCTAGGTGATACAACTGTATCTAGAGAGGTTCAAGCTATGTAAATTATAAAGAGAGTAAATTATAAATTATTACTACCCCCTCCACGCCAACATCCATCTCCCAGGGCACGGAGCTCCTTCTACTAGGTTTTTGGGTGTCTTTCTGGAGCCTCTGGGTAGTTACAAAGGGTTTTCCTGATTTCCCTCCCACTTTGCATAGAGGAAAATGTGCTCGCACCTTCCTTACCCAGTAGTCGATTTGAGAAATGGTGAGATACAGCTCATCCTTCTAGATCGCTACATAGTATTTCACTGTTGGGTTTACCAGCTTTCCAATAACCAGTTCAATAACCCTACAGGATATATTCTCAGCAGCGACCAATTCCTCACTGTTGGGATGTTACAGGCTGGCACTTGGTCTCTGTCTAGTCGCTTAGCCTTACCGTGTTGTAAGCAATTTTGTTTTATGTGCCACAATGTTACACTTGAATCCTTAGCCTTCCACTTGGTCTTACCAGAATCTGTTTGTTGTTTTAAGTTTCCCTTTGCCTTATCCTTTGTACCCTTTTATTTGTTTTGTTCCAATGTGGTGGCTGAGATGGAACTCACAGCCTTGTGCCTGCTAGGTAAATGCTTCTATAATGAGTAAACATTGCCGGTCCTGCACAGAGCCATGCTGTTTTAATCTGGGAAGAGCATCCTCTGATGTCAAACAGCCCTCACACAGCCCAGTTACACTGCAGCACCGTCACTGAAATAGCTGCTCAGGCTATGAGAGCTAGTCCCACTTCTAGCCTTCAGTTCCCACATCTATACGCTGCATCTAGGGCTGCAGCAGGGAGCAGGTAACAAGAGCGCTGAAGTGCGCTGGTTGGATGGCTCTCTAGGTTCTAGGCAACCCTATGGGTGTAGCCAGATGATAGGGGTTCAGAAGGTAGCCCGGGAGCTAGAGAGGCAGGCTCTGCAGAGAGCACATCCCCAGTGTCATCCCCGAGCCTGAGTGCATGAGGAGGAAGGGTGGTCTGGAGGTGACCTGGTGTGCTGAGGACCCCTGGCAGTTGCCATCTTGAAGTTGCATTTCCGTGGGTGTAAAATAAAATAGCAAAATCCCTGGGTGTGGGAGAGTGGGAGGAAGAAGCCACTTCTCAAACCCTTCAAGAAGGGTCGGGAGGAATCTTCCAGCCTGGCCCAGGAGCAGTCCCTGCTAGGCCGCAGTGCCAGCCTGCCCCTGGGCAGGAAGCCTGTTCTTCGGAACACTCATGGCTCTTCCCTACAGGCCCTGAGTGGATGACAGAGGAACCTTTGTCCTCCTCTCTGGTTCCTTCCCCTCCTGCCAAGACTCTTGGCTGTGCCTTCTCTGCTGGTTCAGGTTTCTAAGGCCTGTTGGGTCTGTAGCCAGGAATGAAAACCCTTGAAACCCTGGACTCTACTGCCAGGCCCTGAAGCTCCTCCCCAACCCTCCCTAGTCCTACTCAGGCTCCTCCTCGCCCCTCCCTAGTCTTCCTCAGGCTCCTCCCCAACCTTAATTTGACCTCAGCAACTCAACAGCCCTGGTGACCTACTCAGGAGAGAAAACTGAAGCTCAGGTGAGACAGGCAACTTGCTCAACAACACATAACTAAAAGATGGAGAAGCCAGGAACAGAGCCCCAAAGCGGTATTTGCACCGCTGTGGAGATAACAGCAGGTCACAGCTCTGGAGCCCGGCATCCAGGCTAAAGGCTAGTTCTGCTACATAGCCTCTAGGAGAACTGGATGCTTGGGTTCTGTGCCAGTGTCCCCACGTGACAGAGAGGTAGTGCATACCTCATGGGGTGTGTATTAGGATGGGAGAGAAGAAAAACAAACCCCAGAACAACTGGGCACGTGGTAGAGCCCAGTGCTCAGCCCGTGGTGGGACCCAGTCCATGGGCCTGGGTGGAGCCGAGCAAATCCAGTAGTACCCATGCTATTGTACAATGTGGCCTGGCACACGTGCATGTGTGCTTGAGCAGGACACCAAGGTCTTTTGTCACCTTTCACCTCATCCCTGTGTGACGGAGGTCCCTGGCTGAATCAGAATCTCACTGGTTTGGATGGCCTGGCCTGCCAGTGCACTCCCAGGACCCACCTGCCTCCGGCTCCCAGTGGTGAGGTCACAGGCGCACAAATCCTTGCCCAGCTTCCCACGTGGGTGTTGAGTATTCAGATTCCCGTTTCCGGAGGAACTATTACACACCGAGCCATGCCCCAGCCCCATCACTGTTACTGTCGAACAGGGTAATGAATCGCAGTGTTCTGAGCCGAGAATAAGCCCCAAAAATCTCCTCTCCTGCCTGCCATTCAGCAGACCTCCGAATGGAGTTATTGGCAACAGAAAACACATTAAGACGTTCTCTTCTTTCATACACAGAGCTGGGTGAGTGAGATGCCAGCCTCGGATACAAATTTAGGGGAGAAGGGTGTCCCCTAACTCTCCAATCGAACATAGCGATTTCCCGGACAGCCTTACGTTTTAGGGAAAAAAAGATTCACAGTGGAAAAATTACCCACATTGAAAGTGTCCTGACCTCGACCCTGACAGAGACACACCCTCGACACATTAAAACCACCCAAGCCCCCATGTCTTTACCTCTGGGGTCATCCAAGATGGGTGTCTGAGCCACCGTCCTCGGTAGAACTTCTAAGAATATTCGTCTACTCAGTACTGTCCCCTATCAGGCCCCCCCTCCCACACCCCTCCTCCCCGGCTCTGCAAGGAAGCATTTATCACACTGTTCAGGAAACTGATCTCAGCTGCATCGCCACATGTGTGCGGTAACACCTTTGTGAACCTGTGGTTAAGGCTTCAAATTCCAACACCGGGCAACACTGACCATGTGTCTTGGGTAACTCACTTAGCCACTCTGGCCCTACCTCCTGGGGTGGGGGGGGGCGGAAAAGCAAGAAGAAGAGACCTGTTATGTGCTGGGGACTCACTAGGACCACAGGGCAACTCTCAAAGTTTCTTGTGAGCCACTTGATGGGAGGCCACCTCAGCCCCCACCTCACCCTAGAGCTTGCCCAGAGGCTTGTGAAGGCCTGGAGTTATTCTCCACTCTCTTTTGCTTGTTCTCAGAGGTAGAGTCTCACCTGAGTTGGAGCTCAGGTGACCTCGAGTGAACTCCTCATCCTCCTGCCTCAGCCTCCCGAGGGCTGGGATGACGGCCAAGCCAAAGAGCTGCCTCTGTGTCTGAAGCACATGGACTTGTGCCGAAGAGGAATGCAGGAGTCACAAAGTGTTCAATGCAGGCCTGCACACATGCCCTCAAAATAATGTGAAGTGCTTTCAAAACACCACATGCCCTCACAGTAATTATGGTTAAGGTTTGTTCTCCCTGAAAGAGTAGGGGGAGGGCTTGAGTGAGGCCCCAGATCCAACTCCCTCACTGTCCCTTTACTGTTAGGCTCGGTCTCTCATTCAGCCCCTCAGCACCAGGATGTGGTGGATGCAAGGTGGGGCTGGTGGGCGAGTGTATTAGGCAGGGCAGACACACCCTCCCACAACCTGGTAACAGGGTCTCACCACAGACAGCTCCCGAGGGGAGGAGCCACCCAGACCCCTTCCTCTGAGGTCAGACAGGAGCCTGGGTACTCTCCCCACCCCCAGAGGGAGAGGAGGAAGGGAGGCAGAGAACTAGCAAGAGGGGGTAGGTGGTGGGAGAGGGGCATGACGCAAGCACTCCACGCTCCTTTCCTGGAGAAGCAACCCAGAACCCTAGCCGTAAGGAGCCCAAGATCTGCAGGGGCCCTCAACGTTTTCACACAGAGTCCCAGGGAGAACAAGCAGGGTGCTGCCCTCCCCAGGGTCGGCCAGCGGACCATACTGGTGGCTCCAAGCATCTTTTGAGGGTCAGCCACCTGGCCCTTCCTATCACCTAAGGCCACAGAGCACTGTCCCAGCCTCTAAAAACTCTCCTTTTCAAAGGCAGTTCAGTTTGCCCACCATGTCCTGTCTCTCTGAACCCATGCCTGTGGCTAAGGACCAGTCAGTGACAAGGATACAAACAGCAAGGCCAAGCCAACACCGAAACTAAGCCCTTCTGAGGTAGGTCATCAACAAA
Source organism: Rattus norvegicus (assembly GCF_021556685.1). Lineage (NCBI taxonomy): Eukaryota > Metazoa > Chordata > Mammalia > Rodentia > Muridae > Rattus > Rattus norvegicus. The sequence continues at coordinate 50,028,740 of NC_141545.1, read as the reverse complement.
ACAGTCAGAGATGAGCGCTCAGGGGCAGCACCCTGCATCCCTGCAGACCTGATTAGCCCGATCCCCACTGGTCCAGATCCAACCTCTTTGGATGGGCTTTGAAAATTTAGATTAAATAAATAATTATTTTTTTTAAAAAAATTCTGTGTTTATTTTATATGTGTTTTGCCTGTGTGTCTGAGAGAATGTCTGATCTCTGGAACTGGAGTTGCAGACAGTTCAGGTGGGTGCTGGGGATTTGAACCCAGGTCCTCCGGAAGATTGGCTAGTGATCTTAACCTCGGAGCTATTTTTCCAGCCCAACTAATGTTTAAAAGGTGATCCCCCGCCACCCCCACAAATCCTGCCAAAACCATTGTCACAACTCATTTCTCAGATGGGGAAACTGAGGCTGTCTCACTAGTAGGCTGCCTTAGCACACTCCCCAGTGAAGGCTGACCACCTCATCCATCTTCTCACATACCCCAGGATGGTGATCTTTTCTGGAGCCAGCCTGGCTGACACCCTTTCCCTCCCAGCGCCCACTATCACCCCTGCTAAGGAAGGCAGAACACTGCTGAACCACCACCACGGCCTGGCCATGGGTGTCAGTGTAGACACGAGCAGGCTCCGTGTCTGGCTAATCGAGACCTTGTGAGTTAGAGGAAGGAGGGAGGAAAAGCACGCACCCCACCTGGGCCTTAGTTTCCCTGGCTGTAGAGCAGGACCATGCGCCCCCTCCCAGGCTTGCCGTTCCATGTGCGCCAGAAGATGACACTGCCAGAACCATCTCGAGGTGTGACCTTGTGGAGGGGAAGTGGGATTGGGCAGGATCTGGGCCTGGAAGGCTGCTGTCCCTTCAGACAAGACGGAAAAGACTCCCTTTTCTCCATGACCTAGATCCTGGGAGTCTAGGCCTGTCGTGAAAGACTGAAGCTGCCCACATCCCCTCGAGAGCCTCCTGTGGTTTGGGTTCCTTCCCTTCGACGGGATCCTGTGAGGCCAGCTGTGCCTGTGTGTATGTGGCATGCACACCGCATGTAGCGTGTGTGGTAGAGCCTGACTCTGCAGGAAGGAATCGCCAGGCATGCCGGGAAGATCGGGGCTCAGATCCTGAAGCCGCTCTCTGATGTGCTACCAGAGACCTTCTGACAACCTGGTTTATGGCCTAAACAAAAGCCCAGACTTCGAATTTCAAACTCAATTAGCTGTGGTTGTCTGAGATCTTCCGCTTTCAAAACTTCACATTTAAGCACCGAGTTTGAAGAGGGCTGGTATATAACACTGGTAAAAGGGAGCATTTCCAGTCGCCCAGGGAACTGGGCGGGGCCTCCGGGGTCCTGCAGAGCCCTGCAGACTCTCCGCGCCACTGACCCCATAGTCATCTGCCTTCGACTCTGAATCCATGCTTCCTTCTCTGCCTCGAGTCTCCTATCCCTGCCAACTTTTCTCTGGGAAACTCAAGGCTAGCTTCTGCCTTGAACCCAGCTCAAAGGAGGACTTTCTGTTCGAGGATTTATTTCCTGTTGGTCCTATGAAAGCCATCTCCTCTTTGCTCCCATAGCCCTCGGTCACCCAGTGTCTCCCGCAGACATTAGTGTGTATGCATTTAACAATCTGCTCTTGGTCAAAACACACACACACACACTTGCCATGCCATCTGGGTGGATAGTGCTTCCGTCCTGGGAGTGCTGAGCTCCAAGCTTCCTGGGGGTTGCAGGGGTGGGGGTGGAGGGAGGGTGGGGGGAGCCTGCCTTCTGACCACTCGGGACTCTCTCTCCCTCCTCACTCAGCTGTCCTCCTGCACAGCCAATAACTCTTCAGGCAGGGCCGACTCTGCCCTGGGCCTATAGCAAAGCAGGTGTTTGGTAGATGCCCTCTCATCCCACCTACAGCCTTCCTGGCTCACTTTTCCCATCTGATAAATGGGAATGTGGTCAGGCTCGGGTGATAGAGTGGTCATCTCAGTTGGTGTCATCTCCACTGGGTAGAAGGTTAAGTCTGTTAGTTGAAAGTCTTAATAGCCCCTGACAGTGTGACAAGCCATTCCTCCAATTAAAAGGCCAACTCTATATCCCCTCCTTCTGAATCTGAACTGGCCTGACCCAGGTGTTAGCCACCCAAAAGGTAGCAGGGGTGATGATGCCCTGCTGGTGTCAAGAGCCCCAGTAGACTGAAATTTGTGCCATTGGTTTGTAAGCCCTGCTACCTGGGAGGCTAAGGTAGGAGGATCACAAGCTCGAGGCCAGCCTGGGCAATTTAATGAGACCTGCTCCTCAATCCTTACCCAATCTCCTGAAGTAAAGGGAAAAAGAAAAACAAGGGCTGAGGCAGAGGTGTGACTCAGAGTTAGTGATTGCCTCACATGTACGATGTCCTCCGGTCCATTCCTGGGGGGCGCGACAAGAAGGCAGCCAATGTGGCTGGTAGCAGACCTGAGAGCCGCATGCTCTTTCACTGAGCAGACAGAACCTGAGAGTCAGACAGAAAACAAGCCTGATTGGGCAGCTGGATCCCACCCTAGCTGGCACGTGACCTCACTGTCACACCTACCAGCAATTTTGGGGCGGAAATTACCTGTGCCTGTCACAGAGAGACCCAACCTAGAGAATGAGGCTGTCTGGGCCCTTGTGTGAGCATGCTTAGCCCCTTCAGACCTCGCCCCTACACACTGTAATCCTCACGACAGCCCTTATGGCCATCCCCTTCCACAGCAGCGCAGTCGCTTGCAGTGAGCCGCCCCTTAAACACGCTAAATCAGAGACCTAAACCTTCCTCCACGGTGCCAACGTGCAGGGCTGAAACCAAACCAGAGGACACCTCCTTATGACCAGCATAGCCCGCTGCTAGTTGGCCACACCCACACCTGTACTCATTGGTCCAAACTGTGCTCCTCAGAGCCAATGGTCCGGCCCTCTCAACACCTGCGTTTGCCCCATTGAGACCTGTTAATAATAGACAGTCCCTCAAAGATGGCCGCATCCGGGGTTGGGGATTTAGCTCAGTGGTAAAGCGCTTGCCTAGGAAGTGCAAGGCCCTGGGTTCAGTCCCCAGCTCCGAAAAAAAGAACCAAAAAAAAAAAAAAAGATGGCCGCATCCTGGCCCCCCAAATCCACACAGCTGTTCTCATACAGCGAAAAGTCACTCAACATTTGTGATCAATGAGAAAATTTTGGGAACTACGGAGAGGGGAGGGGGTGGATGGGAAGATGTAATCCGGAAGCTGGTTAGAGTAACTGCTAACTTGACAACGGCCTGGAATTACCTGGGTAGACAGCTTAGGGGCGGCGGGGGTGGGGGAGCGTTGTTCATTTCTTTTAGTTTTTTTTTTTTTTTTCTTCCATTACGGGAGAATTCTGAGACATCTAGGTGAGTGCTGGCAGTCATCCCTCATCCCCTGCCAGAGCCGGCCCTGAGCTCTCTTCAGCCCTGAGAAGAAAATCTTCTTGAGGGATTGTCTAGGCCACATTGGCCTGTGAGCGCGTCTGTGGGCCATTGTCCTGATTGTTAATGGATACAAGAAGACCCAGCCCGATGCTGGAGCCAGCAGGCAGCAAGGACAGCTTTACTGTTTGCTCCTGAATGGTGGCTGTGATGTGACTGGCTGCTTGAGTTTCCACCTTGGCTTCTCAGTGATGGACTGTGACGGGAACTGTGAGCTGAATAAACCCTCTCCCCTGCTAAGTTGCTTTTAGTCAGGCCGTTGTTCGCAGTAACAGAGAGGAAATTAGCCCAGAGTGAACTCGTTCCTCTCACACAAGGCTGTAGACTCTCAGACAAGGTCATACAACAGGGACAGAGCTTTGAGCGTCCGTCCTTAACCATTACCCTGAACACTCACTGAGCATGGACTACAGGCCAAAGACCACACACACTACCCTAAGCTACTCTGAGAGAGGAAGAGACCGAGGCTCAGGAGCTGAGCCACGGCTGCTGGACTTGTCCCACATTGTGTGTTCACTGGCCCTGTCACCCAGGGGTACACTGCATGTGCCCGTTGATGTGTGTATAAAAAGATAAAGAGATGGGGGGGGTATGTTTTATGTAGGTGTAGTCAGGTGTGGGGGAAGGAAGAGCCTCGGCCGGCCCATGCTGAGGCATCCCTTCCCCCCCCCCCCGACGAACCAGTCACTTGATAGTACAGTGTAGAAAAGAGTTTATTCAGAGCATGGAGAGGGGAGTCAAAAGGGCAGGAGAGAGAGAGAGAGAGAGAGAGAGAGAGAGAGAGAGAGAGAGAGAAGAAAAGTAGATAGATGCTGGCCATGAGCACGTGGAGCGAGGGGGAAGGGAACAGGAGGACAGAGCACGGGCAGGAAAGCAAGAGCAAGAGAGAGCGAAGGGGGCAAGCAGCCCCTTTTATAGTGTCAGGCATGCCTGGCTGTTGCCAGGTAACTTGGGGGCGGAGCTTAGAATGCTAACACCAGCCGCTCTGTGTAACAGTCTCCCCGACCGCACAACGACTACTTCATCACCAGCCTGATCTGAGATCTCAGAACCTGCATCCTGAGAAAGCAGAAGTGATCTTGGGCCTTGCTGACTCAGCGATGGGTACTTCCAGCATTTACACAGCACATGTACAGAGGACGCCCAGGCGCCCCAACCGGAGCTGCCCAGATCTGCCCAAGCGCATTTCCAAGCCCATGCTTCCTCTGAGAGGCACGCGCTGTGCTCTGCGCTCTGCGCTCTGCGCATGTCAGAGGGCAGATGAGGAGGCCAAGGGGCTGGGAGCTGACTCCCGGACCGAGCCGCTGGCTCTGGGGTCGCTGGCCACTGCCAATTTCTGTCCAGAGCGTTTCTTTCCTTGGCAGCACCATGGAAACCCATTGCCTCTCTGCTCCATCCAGCTGCACCAAAATCTCCAACTCCTTCATTCTTACTTGAGACCCTTGCTGCAAAGTGCCGAGATTCCAAGAGAAACAAACTGCCTGGTTTCCCACTCATGCTGGAAACAGCACGAGGGCCTGGAGTCCGGAAGACCACCAAGTGGCTGCCACAAACAAGCCCTTTCCTTGCATCCCAGGGCTGGCTTAAGGCTCCCTCTTAGAGGTAACACAGAAAGATTCATCTGTGGGAAACATTGTGTCAAGAGCCTCTGGAGGGTCCCTCAGCAGATCCCACTACCTCGCGGAGGTGCCTAGTAGGAAAATTGTTGCTTTGCTCCATCTGATACAGAGCAGGTACAAAAAAACACTTGCTGAGCTAATGAACAAAAGTCTGTTTCAAGTTGCCCCCTTCCTGAGGGGCTGATGGACAGGAACTGGGCCTGACTCACTCTGGCTTCTTGATCTTCCAGGGTTTCTTCACTTCACCCCATGAGCCCAGCCGGGTCATGGCCTCAGCCCCGACGCCTCCTTTTCTGCGTGACCAGTGCCTGGGACAGTCGTGCTGGGCACTCCAACCATGGTCCTGAACTGGCATTTCCCTATGCTGAGCCCTGACAAAGACTCCCCACCCTAGCCACTCTTGGGAGCACACACTGGCACATATGCACACACATCTGTGGGTGCTCCAACGTGCAATGGGACCATCAGACACGAATAAGGTTTCGTGAGTTCCAATTCTTGCAAGCTGTGTGACCTTGTGCAGGTGCCTCTCCCTCTCTGAACTCCATCTTCCTTTTGACACAGGATGTGGGAGGAGAATGTGGATGTGAAACCGGTCCACTCTTACGTAGTGCAGAGTGATATGGTTATCCCTGTCTCTTTTTTCTGGAAGGGAACAAGAACAGCCATTGCCTGCATTCCAGAAGGATCTGCATTTAGAAGTCCTGGGAGTCGTGTGGTAAGCGTAGTGGTCTGTCATCACTGTGAGCACGAGTAAAGACGAGAAGAGAGCAAAGGAGCTGCCATATTTGGGGCAGGGACACTTAGCTGTCCCTAAACGTCCCTTCTTCTGACGCAGACACAGCTGTGTCTGGGCAAGCACTACCTATGCCAAAATGCCGAATCCCAGCATCCTTTGCAACGCATCAGACTACAAATCCCAGCATTCTTTAGCTCACCAGGCTAGATCTCCAGGCCAGAAGCACTGTGCTTCCCCAACAAGGCCCCCGTTCGTGGGCCCCTTGCACAGGCCTTCACACTTTCCCATCTACCACTGAGCTCACAGGGACTCCACTAGAAGGGAGAGTCTGGCTGCAGGCTGGGTCATTGAGTCACTAGGGCGTGGGGACCCACCACTTAGAAATACCTTCTGTAAGCCAGGAATTGTGCTGGGCACCTGCCATCCCAGGCACTTGGGTAGCTGAGGCAGGAGAATTGCTTGATCCCAGTAGTTTAGAGACAGCCTGGGAAACATGATAAAATTCGTGAAAATAAAATAAAAGGTCAGAGAGAAGAGAGAGAGGAGAGGGAGAGAGAGAAAGAAGAGAGGGAGAGGGAGAGGGAGAGGGAGAGGGAGAGGGAGAGAGAGAGAGAGAGAGAGAGAGAGAGAGAGAGAGAGAGAGAGAGCAGAAGACACAAAGAACGGCCTGCCTTTTCATGTTTGGGACAGTAAATTTTCTCGGGCCTCTTTGTTCCCAAAGCTCACACAATCTTAACAGCTTGTGCCTCCTGCTGCAGGAAACAGTGGGAGAATCAGAATGCCTCTCCTTCCATGGATCAAGTCCAGCAGACGTCTAGAACATTCATCTCTTGAGACCCTGCTACTAGGTCTGCAGTCTGCAGCCCACTGTGCAGAGCAATGGAGTCTCCTGGAGAGAGTCTGGTAGGCTGCACCTCTGTTTCCGAGAGGAGCTGTGTTTTCATTGGTTTTCAGGTTGCATCTTTCTGTCTGTTTTTTTTTTTTTTTTTGTTGTTGTTGTTGTTGTTGTTTTCTGGGGTTTTTTTGTTTTGTTTGTTTGTTGTTTTTGTTTTGTCTTTAGACAAACGGACTCTGTAGCTTTGAGTCACTGCAAAGCCCCCGCCCAGGGGTAACGGGGTGAGATGGGACAGTGCTGCGACCCACAAGGCAGAGTTTCACTTCTCCACGCAGCCTTCTGGCTTCAACTGCTGACGCAGGGCACGTGGCTTCACAGAGGTCCACGGATATTTGCTTAGGAAGGAAAAAGAAACTCACGTGCACAGCAAAGCGTCAGGAGCGTGGACAGAGGGCAACCAGAAAAGCATGCCTGTGCTCCAGTCCGCCGCTCTCAGGTACGAAGGGCGTCAAAGTTTCTGAAGAGCCCATTTGGCACAGAGATGCCCTAGGTTTGCCCTCAGTCAGCCTGATTCACAAACACTGAAACTCTAAGAAACACCCGTGAGGGCTGGGGAGGTGGCTCGGGGATGAGAGAGCTTGTCCGTTAAAGGCCGGGCATGAGTGTGTGTGCGCCTGTAACTCTAGCCAGAGAGGAGAGAAGATGTGTGTATTCATGGAGCTTGATGGTCAGACTGAGGCAGAAACAGTCAGGTGTTGTTAGGCTAGAGACCTAGTTTCACAGCAGTAAGGTAGACAGTGACAGAGAAAGACACCCAGTGCTCTGCCTCCCCCCCCCACACACACACAGAGAAAGACAGAGACAGACAGAGACAGAGACAAAGACAGAGAAAGAAACCCAATGCTCTGCCTCCCCATATCTCTCACACACAGAGAAAGACAGAGACAGAGAGAGAGAGACAGAGAGAGAGAGACAGAGAAAGAAACCCAGTGCTCTGCCCCAACCCTCACACACACACACACACACACACACACACACACACACACACACACAGAGAGAGAGAGAGACAGAGACAGAGACAGAGACAGAAAGACAGAGACAAAGAGACAAAGAGACAAAGAGACAGAGACAGAGAACAGAAGCTCTCACCATTATTCCGATACAAGCTCAGAGCCTCCCCTGGGACGCTGTAGCTGATGGTCACAATGTCACCGGGAGTCTGTGGCTCTGGGAAGAGGTCACACTTAATGGGACCTGAGAATTAATAATCTGAAAACCCTGTATTAAGGTCTGGGAAGATGGCTCAGTGGGTGAAGTGTTTACCAAGCCAGCACAAGGATTGGAGACTGAGCCTCAGTGACCACTTGAGAGCCAGATGTGTGTGCAGTGCTGTGTCCCAGCGCTGGGGACGCAGAGGCAGGAGGATCCCTGAGGCTCGATGGCTACCCAGCCTAGTCAACTCATCAAGCCCCAGGTCACAGTAAGGGCAAAGTATATGGCACCTGAGGAACCATATACACAGTCAGTCCCTGGTCTGCACACATATACAGGTACACACGCATGAGAGGTCTGCTCTCCCATGAACTTGCACATGTGCATGCACTTACACATGCACACACACTCACACACATACACACCCACACTCACACATGTGTACACACTCACTCACACTCACATACACAAACACACACTCACACTCACACTCACACCATGTTGGCCTCTATGTGGCTCAGAAGGGATGGCGCAGGAAGGGGCTGAGTGCCCTGGACAACACTGACAGCATGCCCTAGTGGATCACTGTCTGCTAAGCGTTGCTGCCAAGAAGGGTCTATCTCAGTTCACCTTTGTGAAAATCCTACTGGGTAGCTCCTGTTCAGAACCCCATCTCACAGATGTGGAAACTGAGGCACAGACCTGGATCTGGAGCTGTGGGGGCCCTATGGAGTCTATGGCAGTCTATCCTTGGTATCCTAAAAGGTCTTGAGTTTCTAATCTGCAAACTTGGGTTTTTACTAGAGCCCTCATCGTGAGGCATGGTAAAGAGTCCAGAAAACCACCTCGAGATGTCATAATCAAGCGTCTAAGAGACAGGACTACAGTCTCCCAGCCCATTGTGTGGATGCTAAAACTGGAGCCCAGCTTCTCTGTGGACAGCACTTAGGAGGGGATGGAGGACCCCGGGAACATAACAGGGAGCTATAGCCTCAGGGAGCCCCACGTTGCTAGGAGACAAGATGATTGGCAGTTATAAGACCTTGTGGGAGCAGCTGTGGAGGGGGTGCAGAGACCTCCCCACTGGGTTCAGGTAGATAGGAGCCCATATGGGGTTGACCTACTCCTCAAGGAGTTAGGGGAGTCCCGAGCCACCACTCCTGGCTCTCAGATAACACCCTAACCTCTATGTGCCAGATACCCCACAAGTTTAAGCCAAGCCTTTCAGAAGAGAAACCTGAGCCAGCCCCTCCTGTGGCCTGAGTGAACCGTGAACCAGGCACATGGCAGCAGCAAAGCCAGTCCTGCCCTAGACAGAAGCCAGAACCACAGATCCCCTCGGAAAGGGGAAGGAGGAGGAGATAAAGGGCTTTCTTAAGACACAGCAAACACAAGACCTCCTCCACCACTTCCTCACTGTGTGACCTCAGACTAGTGACCTGCTCTCTCTGAGCCACATAAATATCATGTCAAACTCTCAAGTAGCCGCTCCCAGGTTGCTGTAGGTGGTGATTATCTGTGCCAGGCTCCCTCGTCTTAAATTAAATGCCTTAGGATAGAAACAGATGGAGAGTTGTGCTTTTAACAGAGAGCATGGTCAAAGGGTCTTCCATATGCAAAGAACTTTTAGTTAAAAAAATATGAACATCGAGAGGGCAGGTTTACACAGAAGAGTCAGAGATAGCAAGTGAGCCACAGACCAAATATATCAGCATCAACAATGGTACACAGAGGCCAGCAGGGAGATGAGAGATGGCTGGTTTTGTGAGCATGAGAGAGTTCAAATACCCAGAACCCACATCATGGTACACACTTGTAATCCCAGTGCTGGGGAGGCAGAGGCAGAACGATCCCTAGGGCTCACTCCAGCCAGCTTAGCCTAGTCAGCAAGCTCAGGGTCCCAGCGAGAGATGCTGCCTCAACAAATAAAGAGCTATAAGTGGAAAGGTCTCAGGAACTAGGCAGCCCTAGTGGTGGGGAGGCTCCAAGGTTATCACACCCCTATGCCATGCCATGAGCAGCATCACAAAGTGCCATGACCGGACAACTCACATATCTTTAAAAAGGGTAGGGAGTGAGGGGCTCAATAGTTAAGAGCACGGGCTGCTCTTCAGAAGACCAGGTTCAGTTCCCAGCATTGACATGGTGACACGCATCTATAACACCAGCTCTAGCAGCCTTGTCTCCTGGACCTGCACTCACGTGCACAGAACCACACAGATATTGGCATGTGTATATTGTAATTAAAAATGAAATAATTTTCTGAGACATGGTTTCTCCATGTAGCCCTGGCTGTCCTGGAACTCTGTAGACCAGGCTGGCCTTGAACTCACAGAGATCCTCCTGCCTCTGCCTCCCAAGTGCTGGGAGTAAAGGCTTGCACCACCATGCCCAGTGTAGACATCTTTTTTTTTTTTTTTTAACTAAGTAGTGAAGGCATGGGGGGATGACTTGTTGGGAAAGAGCACTTGCTGTACAAGCGAGTGGACCTGAGTTCAAACCCCCATCACCCATGTAAAATGTTGGGAATGGCCACATGTGCCAGAAACCCCAACATTGGGGGATAGACAGGCGGATGCCTAGGGCTCCATGGTAGCCAGGCTTCCTAAAATGGCTAGCTTCTGGGTCTGTAAGATCCCTTGACAAGGCTTATGATAATCAGAGAGTGACAGAAAAAGACATCCCACGTTGTCCCTCTGCATGCACATCTGACATCATACACCGCACCCCACACACAGTGGCATGGAGTCATGTACCCAACAGGACTAACACACAAAGCAAAACTATCCCACAAAGGGTTCGTTGCAGCGCGGGTAAGTGGTAATAATAAAAAGCTAAAAGAGAAGTGGACCTGCCCCAAGTCAACCTTTGCCAGCAGTCACTTAACTGTCGGCTGGGGAGCACAGACAGCCTGAAGGAGGTGGTCTGTGGCTAGGCACAAATTGGCTTCAAGCTGGGTTCGGGGAAGGATGACCTGTGATGGCCACACTGGTTTTCACAAACACAAGTGTTGCTCTTCAGGTCTGATTCTACACTAGAAACTTTTCCTTTGACACACACCAGAGAGGAGCTCCTGTCCCTGCCGGCGCGCCCCTTCCCGCCCTCTGCAGGATTCAAAGCCAAAAGCAGTACCTTCTCTCCAGTCTCCCCCTTGGGCTCCTGTGGCTTCAGGGTTTGGGAACTCGCGCCTTGGCCTCTTTCTCCTAGTCACAGAGTTGTTCTGGTAGCGGCTGTTTGCTTGAAAGCATTTCTTCCATTCACAGATTTCGTCTGAGCCCCGCGGAGCACAACCTCCAGCAACATCCTAAGAGCCCCGCTCTGTCCGTGTTACAGAACTCAGCCTGAGAAACAGCTGGAGCGGGGAGAGGAGGGAGGAGCAGGAAGCAGCCTGGGGAGGGCGGGGGCGCCAGCTGTGTGGGGTGGGGGCCACTAGAGGAGGCTGTGCCTGGCAGCCAGGCTGGGCTCCTGGGTGGTAGTGGCCCACGAGGGATGACCCGCCCCTTGGCTGGGAGCACAGCTGGAGCCGCAAACCGAGCGTTGAAACCAGTCTGCTGGGGAAGTAACTCTTGACCAACCTGAAGACCCACGGGCAGCTGGTTATCTCTGCCTGCTCTCTGTAGCAAGCCCTGTGGCCTCTTGCCTGATGTTCCCGACCTCTGAGTACTATCCCTGTCCCTTTTGTGGCCAGCTGGCTTCCAGCTCCTTTTTCGCACCTGATTCCTCACCCAATGAAGATGCTTCCCCAGGTTGGGACATACTGCCCTGGGTTCCCACATCACAGCCAGCACTGACAGGTACCATGCTGTCCTGCCTGCTGCGTGTATCTTGCTTGGACTGGGAACTCCTTGGGTGGCTTTCTTCCCTAGTCTGTCCCCACCACCTTATAGAGTGCCTAGTTTATTGGCTACATTGTCACCAACAGCAAAAGAATTGTTAAAGTAGCCAAGAACCAGGCAGGGTACTGGGCACTCAGTACATAAATCTTCACAGTGCTAGGTAAGCACTTGGCCCCAGATCCTCCTTACAGCAGTGGCGGTGGACAGGTATTACCCTTATTTTTTTTTTATTACCCTTGTTTATTGGTGAGGACATTGGAGCACAGAGAGGTTATGCGTCTTGCCCAGCGCTACCTAGCTAGTAGATGGCAGAGCTGGAGTCCAACCAGGCTGGATCCCAAACCTTGGCCTCCAGAAGGAAGACAGAACGGTCCTTGGTGTGTGTGACCCATAGTAAGTGCTTCCGTTGAGAGTGTCATGCATCGCCATGCTACGCATGGGTAGAGCGGCCCACCCATGGCGGACAAAGATGCTGAGAGGCTGTGGACCGGAATCTGTACCCAGGCAGCCCGCTCACAGCTGAGACCTAGCTGAAGTCTGTCAAGGTTGGAAGTCCTGCTGTCTGAAAGTACCTACAGGTGAGGAGAGAGGAGAGAAAGCAGAAGGGAAGGAAGCAGAGGAAAAAGTAATGGAGAAAGGGAAGGAGAGAGAAGAGGGAGGGGGAGGGGGAAGAAAGGGGAGGAGAGAGAAGAATGGAGGGAGGGGAAGGAGGATAGACAGATGGAAATGAGGGATAAAGACAAGAATAGAATGGAGAGAGGGGAAGGAAGATGGAGACTAGGGATAAAGACAGGAGAAGAATGGAGGGAGGATAAGGAGGTGGAGACGGAGGGAGGGGAAGACAAAGAGAAAGACCCCGAGGAGGTACCTTCTCAGCCCAGCTCAAGGTCTTAGACAACTGGACCATATCTGTCACCACCTTTCTTTGTCTTTGCAGTTACAGCGGGATACCCAAGACTACCATAGCTCACAGGCGGGACTTTATGTAGATCTGGGTTCTGGAGGTGGGAAGTGGCCCGGACGCTGCTGTCTCGTGGGCTTCCTGCTGCCTGTGGTGGGAAACAGGAGGTGAAGCCACACAGGAGCAGGGAGGAGAGGGCTGAGCTCTGCCTGTCGCCCTGTCAGCCGCCATGGCCTTAGTCTGCCAGAACACTTAAGACAGAATTGTCCCTTAAAGGCCCCATCCCTCTTTACCGTAGCACCAGGATGAAGCTCCCAGAAGCTACACCACAGGGACAGGTTCAAACCACCATGCTGCCTGGCCCCTTCAGAGGATGACCTGCCATTCCCAGTCAGCCAGCCAGTGATATTAGCACACAGAAGGCAGGGCTGCCCCGACCTTTCCACTTCTCCGATAACTGCTTGAACCAGAGAGGTTAAGTCATTTCCCTAGGATCACACAGTACTCTAGAGGACTGTCTGAATCCACATCTCTCTCTTCCCCTCTACTTGTTCAAAGAGGGACCAATGCACACAATGCAATTGTATACATTGTAATTGTATGTAATTGTATACATTGTAATTATATGCAAAGACACAATATGTATCACCATCCTGGAAGGGAGAAGAGGTGGTGAGGAAACACTGGACAGGAGCAAGACCAAACCCCAAACTCCAAATCCTGTAGATCCACATCCAAGGTCAAAGGGCTTAGATGGCTCCGCCTTCAAGCCTCACTGACTGCGACCAACTGCGACTGACTGCGACACACTTCGCTCTCTTCTGTTGTTTCCACTGTCAGCAGCACCTCCAAGATCTCGGGGTCTCCAGCATAATCCAGGATTCACCTTCATGAAATGGCTCCCTCCATACAGGACACCCCCGACACACACCTTTTACACAATGCCTTTACTCCCATGTCCTTCCTGACTCTACAGTCAGAACCACAAGTCTGTCCAATGCTGCCAAGTTCTGCTGCCTTCTCGGGATGGAGCCTGGGCCTCTCCCTGAGTTACATTTTCATAAGCTTTGATTTGTTGATCCTTTCCTTGGTTGAATAAGTTTTCCTTTGCTTTGGGACCCTAAGATTCCATAAGAGTTGCCAGTTCACAAGGCGGAAGCATATCTGGGTGGGGTCTTGCCCTGAGGGCACCACTCCCTTCACTCCATGTAGTGACTGAGCCAGTGTTTAAATGTCTCAACTCCTGGAGCACAGGACTTGGCTCCAACACTACGGTCTGAGGTTCTTCTCCTCATCAAAGTGTCCGCTTTGTAATTCTTTTCACCCTGTTTGCTTTTCTTTTCTTTCCTTTTCTTTTCTTTTCTTTTCAGAGCTGGGGACCCAGCCCAGGGCCTTGCGTTTGCTAGGCAAGCACTCTACCACTGAGCTAAATCCCCAACCCCGTTTGCTTTTTTTCATTGTAGTTCTGTACACTGTGATCACCGATGACCCCCGTGACATGGTCACTAGTAGGCTGTCTCAGAATCTCTGCCAATGAAATTACTCCAAAACTTTTCAGGCAGATTCTTAGAATAAATCCAAAAACAAAACAAAACAAAAAATAATGAAAACAAACAAACAAAAAACCAGCCACATATTCTCTGCCAAGATATCACAAGAACCATCTCTAACCCAGCTGCTAATATCGCTGCCCTCGGAAACCTCTTCAGCTGGGTCTCCACAGTGCTCTCGGCGCTATGATCTTCTATGATCCTAATATGATGGCCTGTTAGGTTCTGCTTACAGCTCTCGCCCACCTTCTTAGTCCAAAGTCCCAAACTTTTCTGCATTCCCCTTAAGACCCCATGGTCAGCCCGTCACCACAACAGTTCACTCCTTGGTATCACCTTCGGTCTCAGTCACTGTTCTGGAGCTGTGAAGAGACACCATGACCAAGGCGACTTTTTAATTTGGGAGTCACAGTTCCTGAGAGGGCAAGGCCTTCCTGAGGCAGAGGACACCCGTCTGAAGCCGGTAGAAGCTGCTGAGGGCGCTGCAGCGGCAGAGACAGGCGTTGCTCTCCTGGTGTTGGACTTTGGTATCGCAGATGCCATGGGAAGATACCATTTCTATCCCGGTGTTAGAAGCAGCACAGAGACTGGAGTCGGTTCCCCAGTGGCACAGCCACGTGTGGTAGAGCTACCCCTGCTTCCTCACTGTGAAAGATTCTGCAAAAGCCCGGATGGTCCTAGGCCCCGCCCCCACAGAGCCCAGAGTAGAGTCTGCAGGCCGGACCTGAGGGAACTGAGGCCAGAACGCAAGAGGAAGTGGCAAAATCAAGTTAGCCGATGTCCGATTCAGTGTCTACCTATGAGTCAGCTTTGATTCACGTCCTCAGAAACAGAAAGATGCGAAATCACAGGGGCACGGTGAATAATTTACCCTCATTAGAGCGCAGGGGCAGGAACGCTTTTAAAGCCTTTCCTCCTCGTGTGTAAGAACGTACCTTTGCTGCTGACATGAGGGGCCTTTGGAAGTTCTCCCGTGACGTACTTGCGGTGCAGTTCCCAAATGCCAGCCACTCCAGAGCCTTCAAAGGCTACAGACAAGCTGTCCTGGCCCCTGGCCCTCTGGTCCCCGCTCAAAACGGGAATGAGGCAGAGGCTTTTCCGTGCATTTTACAAAGAGGCTGTGTGCAGCCTTTATGTGGGTCATTTACAAAAAAATTTTAAAACTTTGAAAGCATGAAGTCTCCTCATGGCAACCGGCTGCCTTTTCCTGTTTTGAAAACTGAGCAGATCACTTCTCCCCTTAGCACAGTTCATTTTCTTGCCTTGGCCAAAGGCAGAGCTCAGGAGATGGGGCCTTCAGGATGCTGGCCTGAGCCCAGGAGAGCATAGGACCTACCTACCCCTCCCAGATGGCCTCTAAGCATGCACATGGCCTGCTGGAAGAACTGATTAAAAAGTGGTCAAGCCATTGAGAAAGCCTACTTCCAGCAGCACCTTCCTTCCCTTTGGTAGAAACCTGGGAGCTGAAGGCACAAGGCTGGCAGCAGGAAGCCCAGAATCCCAATTTAGAGTATGAGTTCAAATCCCACCCTACCACCTTCTTAGCTGTGTGACCTAAGCAAGTGACTTCACCTCTCTGAGCCTGAATCTCTTTGTGAAGGTAATAACAAAAGCAAGTGTGCCGTGGGCTGTAGTAACTGCTAGGACAATGAGCCTTGAGCTGAGGGGTTCACACACTGCACACATTTCTTAGCATAGCCCTGGAAGAAGTCGAGAGGCCCCAGATGGAGTGCTGGCAGATGCTGGGTCCTCTGAGGACCATCTTCCCATAGATGCCTAGCTTCTCTCCGTGACTTCATGGGACATACTGTTAAAGGAACTCTCTGGGGTCCCCTTTACAACAGCACTAATTCCAGTTTTCAGGACTCCAGCTTTAGGACCTACTCACCCCCAAAAGCCTCCCTCCTGAGCAACACAAATTTAGACTTGCCTCTCATAAGAACCCCGCCAGCCAGGATTGGGCTGTGTGGTCTTACAATTGCTTACAGACAGACAAAGGGAGCTTCTGTTGGCTTCCTGGGGACCAGTGGGAGAACCAGAACCCCAAGAATTTGGATAGGTGAGGAGCTAGCCATGGTCTAGACCAACACTTCCACAGGGGACTGGCGGTACATTCCTGTAACCCCAGTACTCTGGAGAATGAGCCAGAAGAATCAGGAGTTAATGGTTAGCCTGGGCTGCCTGGTGAGGCGGTCTTGACACAATCAACTGTACATGCATTTTTCCCAGGCATACTTGTTTCCAGATAGACTCACTCCTCACTCAAAGAATACAGGTTCCTGGCTAAGACTACCCCGCTGTATATGCCACTCAACACTGGGGTCACATGTGCCTGAAGCCATGACCAACCTTTCACACAGGTCCTCCTTGGCTTTCTTTAGTTGATTGGTTTCATGGCTGGATGTTTGGGTAGTCATGTGAGTGGACTGATGAACGGATGAATGGGTAGGTGGGGGGAATGAATGGATGGTTGGGTGAATGGGTGGATGGATGGATAAACAAATGGGTGGGTGGATGGATGGATGGGTGAATGGGTGGATGAATGGATGGTTGGGTGGATGGGTGGATGGATGGATAGATAAACAAATGGGTGGGTGGATGGATGGATGGGTGAATGGGTGGATGGATGGA
Organism: Rattus norvegicus; assembly: GCF_021556685.1. Classification (NCBI taxonomy): domain Eukaryota; kingdom Metazoa; phylum Chordata; class Mammalia; order Rodentia; family Muridae; genus Rattus; species Rattus norvegicus. The sequence goes on along the minus strand of NC_141545.1, from coordinate 50,011,994 downwards.
TGGATAAACAAATAGGTGGTTGGATGGATGGGTGGGTGAATGCAGTTAGTTTTATGTCAGATTGACCCAAGCTGGAGTCATCTGAGAGGAGGGAAATTCAACTGAGAAAATGTCTCCATGAGATGGGGCTGTAGGCAAGCCTGTGGGACATTTTCTTAATTAGTGATTGATATGGAAAGGTGTCTTAGGGTTTCTATTCCTGCACAAACATCATGACCAAGAAGCAAGTTGGGGAGAAAAGGGTTCATTCAGCTTACACTTCCACATTGCTGCTCATCACCAAAGGAAGTCAGGACTGGAACTCAAGCAGGTCAGGAAGCAGGAGCTGATGTAGAGGCCATGGAGGGATGTTACTTACTGGCTTGCTTCCCCTGGCTTGCTCAGTCTGCTTCTTATAGAACCCAGGACCACCAGCTCAGGGACGGCTCCACCCACAATAGGCTGGGCCCTCCCCACTTGATCACCAACTGAGAAAATGCCTTACAGCGGGGTCTCATGGAGGCATTTCCTCAACTGGGGCTCCTTTCTCTGTGATAACTCCAGCTTTTGTCAAGTTGATACACAAAACCAGCCAGTACAGAAGGCCAAGGCCATTGTGGACAGTGCTATCCCTGGGCTGGTGGTCCTGGGTTCTATAAGAAAGCAGGCTGAGCAAGCCACGGGAAGCAAGCCAGTAAGCAGCACCCTCCATGGCCTCTGCATCAGCTCCTGCCTCCAGGTTCCTGCCCTGCCTTTGCTGAGCTACAATAAGTGAAATAAATTCTTTCCTCCCTGAGTTGATTTGGTCATGATCTTTATTATAGCAAAAAAACAAAACAAAAACAAAAAAAACTCCTCTAAGACATCCCTAAAAAAAACATCCTCTAAGACAGTGGATGCATATGGATGGATGGATGGGTGAGTGGATGGATGGATGGGTGGATGGATGGGTGAGTAGATGGATAGACAGATGGATGGATGGATGGATGGATGGATGGATGGATGGATGGATGGATAAATAAGTGTGTGGTTAGATGGCTGGCTGGGTAAAAGGATGAGTAGACAGACAGGTAGATGGATGGAGTGAATGGATAGATAATTGAGGGGTGGATGCATATTAGAGAAATCGACAGCACGGGACAGACACCTGTGTGGTGATCAGGACATTTAGGAGTAAACGTTTGTCAAAATACCTCTTGTCGCTAGAAGGCAAGAAACAAATAAATGCTGCAGACAAGAGTGAGCAGCAATGGGTGCTGAAGGCGCCTACTGTTCGCAGGAGAGAGCGTGCACCTCAGCACCTGTGACCCTTGAGATAAGCAGGCTCCCTGCAGAATGTGACTCTGCTGGGGCTTCCTCACTCCCGGGGATTACTAACTGTCTGAGCAGAAAAGAAATAAAACTGTATCTCTCAAAAGGAATTCTGGGACCTATCTTGGCCAGCTGCTCTGCCTGGAGGAGCCTGTGATTAGCCTCTCCCCACCACAATGTAGCACAGCAGAGCCTAGCCCAGCCAGAAACATAAAACCCAAGCTCTGGAGGAAGAATCATTAAAGATTCTTTTGAAAACAGCAGCACTGAAGTGGGCAGCCACCGGCCCCTGCCACGGTCAAGGTGGGTGGACAGAGAAGGCTCTAGAGGCCAAGAATCTTCCAAGGCTAGCTCAGGCTGTAAAGATATGCTTCCAGAACGTTATTCTGAGGAAGCCACGGGGATCGATCGATGCATCAAGACTCAGTTGTGGAGGGCTGGGGTATTACTAGTATCAGAGTGCTTGCCCAGTGTGATCCCCAACATGACCTCCATCCACCCCCACCTCCGAAGACTGATACACGGAAATGTGTTCGCAACAGAATCCTATTATCGTATTAGAAAATATTTCTAATCTATTATCCGATATACTAGCGACAGCAAAGACTCCCGAAACGATGGTAAATGACAGACGTTAGCAACATCGTGGCTGTAACGTTGTTTGCGGCCCAGCTCCATTCCTCTGGGATCTCAAACTTATGCCTGAAAGAAGAAGGAGGAGGAGGAGGAGGAGGAGGAGGAGGAGGAGGAGGAGGAGGAGGAGGAGGAGGAGGAGGAGGAGGAGGCGGAGGCGGAGGCGGAGGCGGAGGCGGAGGCGGAGGCGGAGGCGGAGGCGGAGGCGGAGGCGGAGGCGGAGGCGGAGGCGGAGGCGGAGGCGGAGGCGGAGGCGGAGGCGGAGGCGGAGGCGGAGGCAAAGAAAGAAAGAAAGAAAGAAAGAAAGAAAGAAAGAAAGAAAGAAAGAAAGAAAGAAAGAAAGAAAGAAAGAGAAAAAGAAAAAAGCTCCAAAGGATGCATCAAAACAAACAAAAACAAACAAACAAACAAAAAACGGAAGGGGTTGAGGATTTAGCTCAGTGGTAGAGCGCTTGCCTAGCAAGCTCAAGGCCCTGGGTTTGGTCCCCAGCTCTGGAAAGAAAAAAAAAAAAAAAAAACAAAACCAAACCAAAACAGAAACGGAAAAGACAATCTATAGACTTGAAGGACACATTTACAATTTGTGTATCCGTTAAGGGGCTCCTATGGAGCCTGTATAAAGGTCCTCTGAAACTTATCAGGGAGTGGGGTGGCGGGGAATAGAACAATTGAGCCAATAGCTCAGTTTTTGAGTGGGCAAACACCGGAAACAGAGGATGCTGGGAAGAAGTAACAAGGGCTCACAGCTCATTAACATACGGGCACTCCACGTCACGGATTACCAGGGCAACGCCAATCGGCATCGGAGCCAGGCACCGCCTCAACCTCACCAAGATGCTGTGGCAACAAAAACCAGAAGGCACTTGCCTCCCGCTCGCTGTCAAAGGGACTGGGAAATGTGTGGCCCCTCTGGCAGATAAAAATAAATAAAAATAAACAAGAACAAAACGACAGTGACCTAGCAATTGTATTCTTTAACGAAGCTAATATGTTCAGGCAAAGAGCCGTACACAAATCTTCCCGGCTGAATTATTTAAGATAGCCAAAAGGGAGAAAGAACAAAAGTGTCTATCAATAGAGGAATGGACAACATACCCACACGGTGGAGTATTATTGTATTATTTGGCATAAAAGGTGAAGAAGTACTGATGCATGGCACAATACGAATAAACCAGTAAGCCATGAAATGTATGGTTCTATTTACGTGAAGAGATTGGGTGGGTTTATGGAGAAAGAAAGCAGGTTTAGGGCTGCCTGGGATTGGGGAGAACGCAGGAACGGACTGCTAATATATACAAGGTTTCTTTCTAGAACAATGGAAATGTTGTAAAATGGATTACAGCGTTGGTTGTACAATTTTGAGAACTCGATAAAAAAAAAACAAAAAAACAATTGAATTGTGTACTTTCCTTGGGCAAATTGTGTAATGCATCAATCACATGACAGTAAAGCTATTATGCAACTCACGAAGTATATTGCCTATTACAAAGCACCCAGGCAGGGGCTGGAGAGGCGGCTCAGCAATGAAGAGCACTGGCCGCTCTTCCAAAGGACCCAACCTCTGTTCCCAGCATCCACACCCACAACCATCGGTAATTCCAGCTCCAGGGAATCTGACGCCCTCTTCTGGCCTCCACGTGCACGCCACCCCTGTGCTTGCATAGGCAAATCTTTAATCAAAACAAGCAGGTGGACTTTTCTCCAGTGCCCTTTGCCTAGTGAGCGTGATTGAAAGAGACATCCTGAAGTAGGAGATTTCCCCAGCCCCAGACGTCGTGTCTGAGGTACAACCCACACCACTGGTATATTTTCTTTGAAGCCTCGTAGGTCATTTACATAATCCAGGTACACTGACCTTCTACTTCTGAGGGTGGCCATGTTCATTTTAATCTAAAAAGTAACGTAATCAGGCTAAGGGTGCGGCTCAGTGTTTAGCGTGCTTGAGGGGCACAGACCATGAACTCAGCACTAAGTACCTTATCGGTTTTATTTGTTTGCTTGCTTGCTTGTTTCCTTTTCTCCAAACCCATGAATAAAATTGATGTTCCCAGGGGGGTGGGGGTGGGGGGAGGAGAAAATAATTAGTGAAATGAGTAGCAGTCCCCTCTGTTTGATGACACAAGAGAAAGCCAAGCAAAAGGGCTGTGAACAGACTGGGAGACGACGGGGGTGTGGGGGGGGGTGAGAGAGGAAACGGATGAGATTTTAATGTAGACACCAGGAAAATAGATGCTCAGCGAGGAAACTGGAGGGACTGTGGGAAGAAGGGGGCGGCTGCTGTCTCAGATCATAGGTTTTCTTCAGCTGAGAGGTGTCCCTCTGCCAAAACCCTCGCTAATGTTGCACAACATTTAAAAAAAAAAAAAAGGCTTTCTGCAGCTGGAGACCCTGGAGGGAGAATGGGGCCCTCCCTGTCTTTGGGGAGATGGCTTGGCAAAGTCCCCTGACCCACACACACATGCTTATCTCACGCCACCCCCACCCGATTCCCGAGAGTTTTCCAGCAGCCTTGCTTCCCACAGGTGCTCAGGGAGGAGGCGAAGCCAGAGCCTTCACAAAGTTCCTGGGAGAAAAACCATACAGATGCTCTGAGCACAGCTGGAGGAGATGAACACAGTCAGATGTGAGGGGGCAGGGCAGAGCTGGGGAACCTAGCTGAGGAGCTTCTGCTCTGCTTCAAGCTAGATAGATGATCTCGGCCGATTCAGTTATCTCTCCCGGCCTCTTCCCCTACACAAAGATTCCCCACAGCTCTCTTACTGTGACGCCTATGACCCCTTGGATTGAACCTGCTGCTTCAGCTCTGCCCTCCACAGACCTGTCCGAAGCCCTTCATTGACCCCGGAACCCCCATCCTACCTTCAATGGCCATACGCCCCCGAAAGCCAATCTCTATGTTGACAAGTCGCTCATTCCCTCAACTGACAGCAGATTTCTCCAGAAGGCAGCACGAGTCAGGCCTGGCCGTGCACACCAGCGCTCCCTGCCTGCAGGAGGCTGAGACAGGAGGCCACAAAGTTGAAAGCCCACCTGGATTGTGCAGCGAGACGGTCTACAAACAGGACAGCAAGGCAGTATGGGTAGCGCAAGGCAGTATGGGAAGCAAATCCCCGTTCACTCCCACTTCTTAGCACCATCGTAAGAACCTTCTTGAGCCTCGGCCAGGTGCCTGGGGCTCTGGGGATGCAGTAGCTTCCTGTTCTTAGAATGACCAGCCATGAGGGAGGCCCTCCCTGTGCCGTGAGAAACAGAAGCAAACCACATACACAGCTCTTTCCTCACACCCACCCTGTGAGGTGGACACTCACTCACAGTCTGTGTGTGAGACATCCCATATGCTGGCTTACGGGTGAGAACATACTATGCACAGGGTCAAAAAAGCACAGAAAGGAGTCAAACCAGACCCTCCGAGCTCCGGCCAGCCTCCCCACAAAGACGGCTGGAATTGTCTCTGGCTCCTTTTGTGCTTTTGTTTCTGGGTTTTGTTTTTGGTGTGTTTGCTTTACCGAACAAGACATTGAATCCAAAGCCTCACGCAAGCTAGCTCTGCCCCTGAGCCACTTCCCAAATCCATTTGCATATATTTCATTTATTCACTAATGCATTCATTCATTCATTCATTCATTCATTCTCTCACTTGCTTCCTCTCTTTGGTCTTCCTAGGCTATATACTGGGACAAGACTGAAGCCTGCCAGGCGCTGCCTCAGCCTGGTCTGTATCTCTTATCCTCACGGTTTGGGGCTGTGGTAAAACACATCTCTGCACTTTGGATTCGACTACTAGAAATAAACACTGGAGGGGGGGGGGGGGTTGGGGATTTAGCTCAGCGGTAGAGCGCTTGCCTAGCAAGCACAAGGCCCTGGGTTCGATCCCCAGCTCCGGAAAAAAAAAAAGAAAAAAAAAAAAAAAAAAAAAAAACACTGGAGAGAAACAGAGGCCCAGTGCCGGCGCCTCAAACTTACCGCAGCTCTCACGTGGGTTTGTGTGACCAAACAGCACGCAAGGACAAGATGGCAGACAAATATGACATCGCCCGCCGCAGGCAAAAGCCTTTCTTTCCTGCTCTCATCCCGTCTCCTGACTTCCGACTTGCCGACGGGTTTGAAACACTTTCTCCGGCACATATCCATGAGGAAGAGCAGGCCTTCAAGCCCTGCTGTGTCGGGGCAGAATGGAACACACGCTTTGTGCGTACGGTGTATGCGCTCATGCACAGGTGCGCTCGCTGTGGCGGAAATGGGGTGTCCTGTTCTGCCATGAGCTAGGCTGGTGGCCAGCAAACCCCCGGTGACACCCGTCTCCACTCTTCACAGAACTGGGGTTACAGGGACCTGTGCAGCGATGCCTGACTTTTTTACATGGGTGCTGGGGCCCAAACTCATGCTTGCTGCTCCCTAACCCACTAAGCATGCTCCAGACATTTGGTAAATTGCTCTGTTTCACTGTTTATGCACTGTTTATGCTGATGTAGGTGTTTCAGGTCTACTTTTTGTTCAAGGAATGCCTGGGTTTTTGTTGTTCCTTTTTTGTTTGTTTGTTCCTTTGTTTTGTTAAGATTTGTTTGTTTGTTTTTCCGAGGACGGAACCCAGGGCCTTGCGCTTGCTAGGCAAGCGCTCTACCACTGAGCTAAATCCCCAACCCCAAGATTTGTTTTATTTTTAGTTGTTTTGTTGAGGTTTGTCTTTTACTGCCTGTGGTAATGCTAAGTGCAGGTCCTCAAGATCTAGACCCTGACCCCAAGTTAATTCTGATTGGTAAATAAAGTTTCCAACAGCCAATAGCGAGGCAGAAGAGACACATAGGTGGATAGGTGGGGTTTAGGTTTCATAGGCTTTGGGGAGAGAGGACCACAATGAAAAAAAAAAAAAAATCAGGGGTTGGGGATTTAGCTCCGTGGTAGAGCGCTTGCCTAGCAAGCGCAAGGCCCTGGGTTCAGTCCCCAGCTCCGAAAAAAAAAATTTAAAAAAAAAATCATGCAGCAGGAGAGAGAGAAGCAGTCATGGGTTAGGAGTCAAGAGAGAGTGGCCCTCAGGGTTGCCCGATTGGAGTTAACAGCAGCCCAGGTGACACATAGTAAGTAATAAGTAAACTCTAACAGCATGGAGAGGAGGCAGCTGCCCAGTTCTTGTGCTGCTTAAGTCGTATTGTAATTATAAAAGCTGTGAGTGTGGTTTTTTTTTTTTTTTTTTATTGGAGAACTCGATAACCAACGGCAGGGTAGAAACCTGGGGCCGGGATAAATATAATTTCTACTACAGTGTTTATATGAGCAAATACGCAGTCACAGATGCAGACAGCCTTGGAGGCCAGAGGTGTTGGATCTTCTGAGGCTGGAGTTTCTTATGATTGGGATCCACGAACTGAACTCGGATCCTCTGGACGAGCCCAGTCTCCTTTCCAGCCCCAGCTTGCTTGCTTGCATTTTTTTTTTTTTCCTTTTGATCGACAACTGACTCTCTGTTTTGTGTGACCACTTACATTGACCTGGAGGGCTGGCTACCCTTCTGACTTTTTTAAAGTGTATTTTTGCCACCGTTTTATTGGAGTGGGTTTCCGGGCAAACGTTAAGTTTGTGATATCACAGAGGAGGTGTCTCTGCAGCACACGAGTCACAAAGCTGGTTCTGAGAGGACAGAAGCCTGAACCATGCTGCCCCGAGAAATTAAAAATAACCCAGCCAAAGGATTCCATGCTCTCCATGTAGTTTGTGAGTTGGCTGAAGGAGGGACCATTTCCAGCAGTCCCGCTCTATGGAGGAGGATTTCTGAGGGCTTACGTAGGCTGCTACTCTAGCATCAGGGGTAACAGTGAACCACACAGCAGCCACAAGATCCCTGTGCAAGAACCGTCTAATTCTTGGAAAATCATAGACCTGAGAAACACAACTGTGCTTCACTGTGCACTGAGGGTTGCCCAAAGCCCTCAGAATGATTCACTAAACCACATCTGTGTGGAGGACTCAGGAAAGCTGCACCCATGCCGAGACGGGTATCTCCAAGGACTTCCAGGATCCAGCCACCCAGCCATCCACTCCCTCACTGAAATTTTCAACAACTTATTCTTTTTTAAAATGTTACCAGACAGAGTTACATAGTGACTCTTTTTTTTTTTTTTTTTTTTTTTTTTTTTTGGTTCTTTTTTTCGGAGCTGGGGACCGAACCCAGGGCCTTACGCTTCCTAGGTAAGCGCTCTACCACTGAGCTAAATCCCCAGCCCCACATAGTGACTCTTGATCTTGAGAAAACCAATAGGGTTTAGCTACAGCTGGTGGGAGAGGACAGGGAGCAAGGAACAGAACACATTTCCTGGACAATGCAGATGCACAGTCCAGAAGCCCCACCTAAAAGAAGCAACTCCGGCTAAGAGTATGGCCCTCAGGCTCCAAAGAGAGTACTACATATGCATGGCCACCAAGCCCAAGCCAGTCGTGGCCTGCTCAACCACAAGACACCTCCCCAGTGTCAACAGTGAGTTAAGACCGAGTCTGCAGCACTGACCTCCATTCAGCCAGGGGCACTATGGTCTGACCTAAGTAGTGACTTTCAGTTTAGGTCAACAAAGAACTTCCAAATGTCCAACTGGGGCCACACCCATGCTGTGATTTAACCACGCCCATCTTCAAGTAAGCTCTGCCTTATCCACACCCAGGCCACGCCCACCTCGTGCGTTAGCCACACCCAACTCCAAGCTAGTCAAAGGCCAGACCAGGCCCCAGACACATGCAAAGGCCACTTAAATTAAAGTCTGCTTGCTGTTGGTGACCATATGGGTGCGGCCTATGAAGTGCAGCAAGCCAGGCACAGAAAGACAACACAGGCTCTCTTACTTCGGTGAGGAGAGGCCAGTGAAGAGGCTCCATCCAGCTACAGTCAGACGAGAAGAATCTGGCTGTGGTAATGGTTGCTTTAGGATAATGAGTGCTTGGGCAGCGGAGGCAGAAGCAACATGAGTTCAAGGTCAGCCAAGGCTACACAGAGAGTTTGAAGTCAGACTGGACTACACACAGAGTGGTTGCCTTAAGCAAGCAAGCAAGCCAGAGGACTAAGTCACCTGTTTACACAGTGAACGCTGTAATTAGCCATTCTGTATCTTTTTCTTTCTTTCTTTTTTTTTTTTTTTTTTTTCGGAGCTGGGGACCGAACCCAGGGCCTTGCGCTTCCTAGGCAAGCGCTCTACCACTGAGCTAAATCCCCAACCCCCTGTATCATTTTCAAAATTGCTAAAAGGGAAGATTTGGGGGCCCTCACCTCAACACAAAGAGTGAGGGGTCCACTAATTACCTTCATGTGACCATTGCACTGTGACCATGTGTGGAGACAGCACATTGCACCCATAAATATGTACAGTGAAAATTATCACCACGTGTCTTAGTCATGTCAGAAAATACCATGAAAATACCCTGACAAACAGCGAGGGGAGAAAGAGGCTTAGGTTTTGGGGGTATTTTTTTTTTGTTTTTGTTTTGTTTTGTTTTGTTTTTTACATTTTACTGATGCATTTGGGGTGTGGGGAGGTTTCAAACATGTTACATATAGATGTAGAGGTCAGAGAACAGACAGCTTGCAGGAGTCAGTTCTGTCCCTCCACCATGTGGGTTCCGGGCATTGGACACGGGTCACCAGGTGACATCTTAGAGGCCTGGGAAAGGGTTTATGTCAGCCCACACTTCCAGATTGCAGTCCACCACTGTAGGACTGTGAGCAGTCGAAGTGGTGGTGACACGAAGCAGGTGGCACATCCACAGTCAAGCGTAGACAGAGAGAATTGATATGTGCACAACAGCGCTCAGTTCTCTATCTCTAGTCTTAAAACAAATTTTAAAATATAACATGTATATATGTATATATATGGGGGTGTATTAAAATATATATTTACTTATATTTCTATGTGTATGGATGTTTTGCCTGTATGTATGTCTGTGCACCACACAAGTGCTGGTGCTCACAGAGGCCACAAGAGGGCATTGAACTGCCCGGAACTGGAGTTACAGGTGGTCGTGAGCCACCATGTGAGTGCTGGGAATCAAACCTAGTTCCTCTGGATGAACAACCAGCTCTCTTAACAGCTGAGCCTCTCTCCGGTCTGCTTCCTTCACTCCTACCGAGATCCCCCTTCCTAGGGAATGGTCTGCCCACAGTGGGCATATCTTCCCACTTCAATTAGGGTAATGAAGACAACCCTCACAGACATGTCCAGAGGCCTACTTAACCTAGACAGTCCCTCACTGAAACTCCCTGCCCAAGTGATAAAGCTGAGAGCATCACAGGGCTCAAGAGTTTACATCTCCAGCAAACCCCAAGGTGGCATCCGTGAAGTCACTGGACCCAAACCGTACCTGAGCAGCCAGATCCCAAAGGAAATGTCTCAGAGTCTAACTCCCTCTTCCCAGCACCCCCACACATTCCAAGTGCTGAAAACAGACTGATAAAGTGAAGGGACAGAACAGATGGTGTCCTTGCAGCCTACCACGCTCCGATGTCTCATGACAATGCCCAGATCACACATCCTGTGTAAGGGTGGGTAGAAAAGCATCTGGGCCATGGTTGTCATAAACAGCAAAGCACCCATTCAAGGGCCGAGCCCCCAACCTGGGGCCAGGATAAAAAACACAGGACAAATGCAACTCAAGATGCACCAGGGGTCTTCATATCTAATTAACCACCATCACCCAGGCTTGGTGAGTCAGCAGTGCTTTAAAGTCCGCACTCCCAGGCATGATAGATAGGATGGGAATGGAGAGTCAGAGGTCTTCAGAGCAGTGAATCTTAGGGAAGGAGCTCGTGACTAAACAGAGGGAACAGACATCGTGGTCACCTCTGAACGTTTCAGAGGTTTCGGCAAAGCCAGATAAGAATGACTCAGGGACCCCCAATGCTCACAGAGACCAGGCTGGGCACAAGAATGGTAAACTGAGTAGGGACCAGTGAAGGACTGGTGAGGATTGCAGCCAAGTGAAGACCATATGCCCAGTAAGTGGGGCTATTTAGTGCAGCCCCTCTTAACAGACAGGAAGGCAGAATGACCGGGTAGGAGCATCCTTTTGATTTTTAAAATAAAATTTCTGGGCCATCTAGACAGCTCTGTGGATAAAGGCATTTGCTAACAATCACAGTGACCTGAGTCTGATTCCTAGGGTCTGGGATTGCAGGAGAGAATGAACTCTAGCAAGTTATCCTCTGTCACACATCATCATAGTACATGCCGTATGTACACACACACACGCACACAAACATACACATACAAACATACACATACACACACAAGCACATAAAAACACTGACATGCACACACACATTCATGTACACATGCATACTCAGAAACATATACACATACATATACTCACATACCCATCATAGTACATGCCTATATGTACACACATACACAGGCACACACACAAACATAGTCATACATACAAACATACACATACAAACACAGAAAAACATACTCACATGCACACATACATACTCAGAAACATATACACATACATACACTCACACACCCATCATAGTACATACCTGTATATACACACAAAGACACACACATACATATTCACACATACAAGCATACACAAACACACACATAAAACATACATACTCACATGCGCATACACACTCACAAGCACATGCATACTCACAAACATACACATACACATACTCATACAAACACACATATACACACAAGCACTCACACACTCACGCACACATACATACACAAAAAAACATATACACAGACACACACAATCACACAGACATACATACAAGCACAGTACACTCATATATACACTCACAAACACGTACACACTCATGAACATACACACACAAACATACACATAAAAACATACAAATAAATGAATAAATTTTAATTTTTAATTTGTCATTTAGTTATTTTGTGGGGATGTGTGTGATGTCTTTGGGGCATGCTATATGTGTGGCACACTCACTCAAGTGCATAGATGTGCACATGCAGACACCACCAGAGGACATCAGGAAGGTCCCTCTCCAACCTCCATCACCTGAAACTGTTCTCTCACTGAACTAGAAACTTGTTTACTTAGCTTGGCCAGGAGGCCCCTGGGGTCTGTGGGCTGATGCCCCAATGCTGGGGTTACGGGCAAACGCGTCACCGCCTGGTTATTTTTATTTGAGTGCTGGAAATTGAAACTCCAGTCCTGGTTATGCAGCAAGGGCTCTACCCACAGAGCCACATCCCCATCCTTTACGATTTAATCTTTAAAACATGTTAGCACTCACTTGGCACGGCAGCGCACACATTTAATCTCAGCTCTCAGGAGGCAGAGGCAGGCAGATCTCTGTGAGTTGGAGGCCAGCTTGGTCTCGGAGTAAATTCCAGGCCAGCCAGAGTTATGCAGTTGAGATCCTGTCTCTAGAAGGAAAAACTGAACTCAGACTTACAGAAGGTGGCTCAAATTGTTTTTTAAAGCCTCCACCTTCTACCTAATACGTGCAGCGTTCACTGGGCCAGTGTGACAGTGTGGGTCTCTCCAGATGGGAAACCAGAGGAACTGCCTGGAAAAACAAGTTATTTGGTGTTATTTTAAGTGCTGATCCCTCTGCTACAGCTTGTGTTGACCTCAAAGGAGCAGTCAGTGTTGGATGCTGGTCCTCAGTGCAGTGACATTGGGCCTTTGAGAAGTGGAACTTAGTATGCTGGCACCGGTCACTGGTGTTCCCATCCCACTCGGGGACTGCTCACAGCTGCCTGCAGCTCCAGGGGATTCAGTGCCTCTGGTCTTTGAGCCCACTCATGCATTGAGCACACACGTGCACACACACGTGTACACACACACACTATTAAAAACAAAATATCTGAAAGAGAAGCATGTGTCTTTACAGAAGAGCAGAGGTTGGCTGGGCAACGTAGCACACACATGGAATCCCAGTCACCTGGAAACAGATCTAGAGTTTAAAACAGCAAGGGAGAAAGGGAGTCTAGATCCTGAGTCTCTCTGGCTGCCTGTCTCACACAGTCCTGCCAGGATGCTGTCAGCACATGTAATGTAGACAATGAGGTCTCAGCAGAGGCTAAACTGATTAGCTCAATCTTGGCCTTCCGGCCCACAAAACTGTGAGATGAATAACCTTCTTTTCCTTATAAAGCGCTCAGCCTCGGGTATTTGGTGATGGCTACAATAAACAGACAGATTCTCAACAGACTCCTCAGAAACACTAGCCTGTCCACCCAAATAGCGCGAACTGAGCCACTAGCCCCCAGGTCCCATGATGAATGCTGTCCCATGGGCTTGTCACATGGGCACAAGCAAGTCCATGTCATCCACTAGAGTGCCAAGCACTGCATACGAAGTTCCTAAGATCACATCACGAGTGCCAGGTACTAACCAACACGCAGTGCAAGGCATTTATAGTACAAGACTGGACCTAATCCCCTCCTGAGTTGTACAGGGCCTTGACCCCAGCAGAGAGTGATTGGTTACCTCCCACGCCGCCTATAACAGATGTGCCACTACCACACGAGTGTGCGAATGCTGCATGCCATGCTGGTATTATAGTTCATAGGGTATAATCGTCTCCACGATTTTTCTCCCCTATAACCTGCATAACACCTTTCAGTGCTACGAAAACCACCCAGTAGGGCAGCAATGAAGAGTTCCAACTGACTCACTTACATCTCGAATCAAAATGTGTGGTGTCTTCAGAGTAAGCACTTGCCATGTAGGTCTGATGGGCAACCTAGAGGACCGACAGGAGCCTGTATTATCCAGGGCCTTCTTGGACAATGAATCATAAGGGTTTATCCTACCCTTGGCACTGAGAATCTTGCTTAATGATCCATAGCTTCTGGGAGAAGCTTTTCAGGGAATCTCTTGTCATAGTCTCTTCTTAGTAGATTAGATGGATGGATGGATGGATGGATGGATGGATGGATGGATGGATGGATACATAAATACATGTATACATACATAGATGATAGAGGATAGATAGATGATAAATGGATAGATAAGTAGACAGGTGAGAGATGATGGATGGAAGGATGGATGGATGGATGGATGGATAGATGGATGGATTGATAGATGACAGATGGATAGATGATACATAGATGATAGATAGATAGTTGATACATAACTGGAGATATATATATGGTTACAAGATAGTAAATTTCCATATGACTTTTCCATATTTCTTTCTAACTCTTGCTTCCCACTTCCACCCCCTCCTTGAACCTGTCATCCTCTTGACTGTCATATTCCCTGTGTTCTGTTGTCCTCTGTCCCAGCAAAGCCCCCACCATGGCCTCTCTCTAGTTTTCTGGCTTCTACTGGTTCTCTAGATTGAACTCACACCAAGAGACACAATACCAGATCCCACATGAGAGGGAGAACATGCAGCCACGGCCTCTTCGTCAGCCTGGGTGACTCAATTCAATGTTTTTCCATGTCTACTTACGTATCTACAAATTTCATGATTTAATTTTCCTTTACAGCTGAGCAAAAGCCCAGTGTGTAAATGTCTTCTTCTCCAGTGGGTGAACATCTGGGTGGCTTCCACTGCCTTGCTACTGTGAACAGAACAGCAGTCAACATAGATGAGGAGGTTTCTCTGTAGAAGAATGAAGCATCCTTTGGACATGTGCCAGGAGTAGAATAACTGGGTCACATGGTAGTCCTATTTATAGATTTTTGCAAATTCTTCACATTGATTCCATAGTGGCTTCCCAATCCCACCAAAGGTGAGTGTGGGTTTCATTCCCCTGAATCCTCTCCTGCACTTGGTGTTACTAGATTTCTTCATTGCAGGCTTCGCTTGGCTAACTGTTCCCTCTGCTGTACATCATAACTTCTCAGGTTCACAAGGCCCCATTCATCAGTCATTGGCCTTATTTCTTAGACAGCTGGAGTCCTGTAGCAGAGACTGTAGGGATCCTGTATGTGCACAGTGCCCACATCCTCCAGCGCTCACAGAGTTTCCAGTTTTATGGTGAGGTCTTTGATGCTTTGGGGGTTGGTTTTTGAGGGTTGAAAGATAAAGATCTGGGTTTGTTCTTGCATTTGTCATCTAGTTTTGCAGAGTCACTTGTCGAGGTGGTATTTTTTTTTCTCCAGTGTGTATTTCTGATGACTACAAAATGCCCAGGTACCCAGAATTGCATGGAGCTACATTCGGGTCTTCTAGTGCTCTCTCCTTTGCTGTCAGAAACTGGGCTGTTTCTATTTCGATGGCCCTGAAGTGTGACTTGAGATCAAATATGGTGATGTCCCCAGTAGTTATTCTGCAAGGAGAGATGCACAGTTGAACACGGAGCACCACCACCATTAGGCTGTGTGCATGTCTTGGTATACGTGTGTGTGTGTGTGTGTGTGTGTGTGTGTGTGTGTGTGTGTGTGTGTGTGTGTGTGGGCATGCTTCTCGGGTCATCAGGCCTGTCAGCAAACACCTTTACCCACTGAGCCATCCCAGCAACCCCAACCATTTGGTCTTTCTAGAATGGGATACCCTTGTCATTCTCCCTCCTGGGAGCAGGGCTCCTTCCCAGGTTACTGTGAGGAACTCACACGGTAGCCTTCCCAAAAGCCCAATCTTGGGACTGGGTTCTGGCTAGGTGAGTATGAATGTGCTCTGATCCTTCCTGTCTCCTGGCTGCTCACCTCAGTGGGCAGGCCAGCTGCTGCACGATGCCCAACGTACCCTGGGAGAAAGTGAAACCTGTTTCTCCTGGGGGTGGGAACAGGGAGCTGAGAAGCAGAAAACAGCCCAGGAATTTGGACAGAATCAGACCCATGCTCCTACAGGGCGGGGTTGGGGGAGGACAGCAAGACGGAGGCGCTAAAATAAATAAATAAATAAATAAATAAATAAATAAATAAATAAATAAATAAATGCTCAAAGACTCAGTTATGACCCCGACATTTTTAAACGATTACATTTTTAGCCCTTCTCTCCATTTGTGAGGTAGAAGTTCAAAGAGGTCTCCTCTCTGGAGCCTCCCAGATGCCATTAAAGATCACCAGCCAACTCCAAGAGAGATAGAGACTTGCAGAGGAAACGCTAAGGCCAACACTGCTCTCCCTCCCACGGGCTGACCCCTGTGTCCTGTTGGCTATGTAACCACCACGCTTAGGAGCTGGAGAGGAAGTCCCAGACACGAGCCCCACCCAGGCCTTCTGTGGGCTGCAACGAGGAGTGTATGACTCACAGTGTCTTCCTGTGTGCCCAGGTTCTGCTTCTGTCCTGTGAGATTCCCGGAAACAGGCAGTTAGGCAAGCCCAGATGGACATTCCCACACAGGGTGCCCAGTTGGGTGCTGGGTCCAAGCACACCCAGTGGCCTGCCAAGGACTGGTTGGGGGTTCTAGCCGAGCCTGTCTCCAAGGAGCAAGCTCTAAGTCTGCCTGGAAGCCAGTGGTGAAATACAACCGGGCAAGCCTTTCTTGAGATATGCCAGACAGACATGACAGTCCCCCAAGGCCTCTCAGAGCAAATGTTCCCTCACCCCACCTCAGAACACCATGTGCCTGGATCCCAGCGAGACATAAACATCACGGCTGAGCCCTTGTTACTTTATGCTCAACAGAAACTCCAGATCCTTCATGCCTTCCCATTCCCACGGGTGCATAGCCATGACCGCCACATCTGAGAGGGAGGCAATGCCGTGACCTTTGACAAAATGTCTCACGAGGCTCCTGAAGAAAGGGGGAGTTCATTTTAGCTCATGGTATCCGAGTACTTCACAGTGGCATGGCCAAGGGAGGGACTGAGCCCCCGAGTGCCAGGAGCTTGGTCCGTCTGACAAAAAGAAAGAAGGACTCCGATGGGGACTAGAAGGAGGAATTGCCTTCAGTGCCTCCCCACCAGCCAAGCCACAGCTCCTGGAAGTTCCATAGCCTCCCATACAGTGTCACTATCTGGAGACCGAGCGGCCGGACGAATGAACCTGTAGACACTTCACATCCCACCCATCACAGGGGTTTACCGTAGTGGGGTTTTGCTGTGTGATTCTGTTTGGTTTTGTGTTTTCATGTAGCCTAGGATGGCCCTTGAACTTAAACTCAATATAAAGTTGAGGGTAGCCTTGAACTCCACATGCTAGGGTCCCAGGTGTGCACCATCACACCTGGTTATGCAAACCCAGAGCTTCACCTATGCTGGGCTAACACTCTACCCAACGAGCTACAACCCCAACATAACCCGGGTGGTTGAGTTTGATGCTGAGGAACCAAAATCATTCCCCAACCAAATCTCTCTCAACGTCCCGATATAACAATACAGAGGAAAGAGGAACAGAGGAAAGAGAAAATCCCAGTCCACAATGACTCTCTGCCATCACCCCCCAAGGCAGCCACAGAACCCCAGAGAATCCACTTCATAAACCACTGCCCCAGACACCTGGAGAAACAGGCCCAGAAAGGAACTCACCTGGCCCAAGATTCTGGAGAGAGAGAGAGAGAGAGAGAGAGAGAGAGAGAGAGAGAGAGAGAATATGATGTTTGATGTTTGTACTGACTGGTTCTGTGTGTCAACTTGACACAAGCTGGAGTTACCACAGAGAAAGGAACCTCCCTTGAGGAAATGCCCCATAAGACCTAGCTGCAAGGCATTTTCTCAATTAGTGATCAAGGTGAAAGGACCCAGCCCATTGTGAGGTGGTGCCATCCCTGGGCTGGTGGTCCTGGGTTCTATAAGAGAGTAAACTGAGCAAGCCAGGGGAAGCAAGCCAGTAAGTAACATCCCTCCATGGCCTCTGCATCAGCTCCTGCTTCCTGACCTGCTTGAGTTCCAGTCCTGACTTCCTTTGGTGATGAACAGCAATGTGGAAGTGTGAGCTGAATAAACCCTCTCTTCCCCAACTTGCTTCTTGGTCATGATGTTTGTGCAGGAATAGAAACCCTGACTAAGACAATGTTACAATGAGGCCCCTCCCTGCCCAGCAGACAAACTGGCCCCTGACCAAGACCCAGTCAGGCTGTAGGTCTCTTCTTAACAACAGGGGAGAAAATGATGGGTCTGCTTGTTAGGAGACTAATTGGCTGCTCGCATGACTCTTGAGGTAGATTGGCCGCCTCATTACTTCATTGAATCTTCAGGTGGATGGCTGTGCAGTTGACCAGTTGGACAATCAGTCCGTTGATCGGTTGGCCATCTGGTTGATTAAATAATTAGCCGGTTTCTCTGACTGGCTCCTCAGTTGTCTAGGTGAGTGAATGGGTTTACTCGTGATTGGGCAGGTAAGTGAACAGGCGTGGGCATGGGTGGGTGGGTGTGGGTGGGTTCAGGCCAGCGGGCAGGTGACTGTGAGTGGGGTGTGTGGGTAGAGAGTGGGGAGTGGATGAGGAGGGACAAGGGCACATGGGTGAGTGGGAAGGTGAGTCACAGTATGCATGGGGGACGGGTGTGGGGTTGCCTCAGTGGGCTCTGGAGAAGACTGAGACCTGGACAGGACCCACAATGGAAGAGGCACTGAGCAGACAGCATGGTCAGAAGATCCATGGTTGTCACCACGTCACCAGAGCCTGGTATGGGACAGACACATGAGCCAGTGACTGGGAGCCTTCTAAGTACTGTGCCATCCAGGATACTGCAGGTGTCCTCACCTTCCCAACCCAGACATCCAGGAATGTATTTCCTCATCTCCTTCCCAAACAGCCCTGCTCTCCCACACTTAACCTTAGATTGTGCCACGCAGCAACTAGGTTGTGGGGGGGGGTAGCTTAGATGTGTTTAGATGTGTGTGCCTTAGCATGCACATAATATCTTGGAACAGGTAGAACCTGGTTTGTAGCAGAGAGTCCCTGTGGGGACAGTCATTGCAGCCCCCTGCCCAGCAGGAAATGTAGCAGAGAGTCCCTGTAGGGTCCAGTCGTTACAAGCCACTACCCAGAGGTAACCGTGCAGGCGGTAAAGGTGACAGAGCCTCTTGTCTTAGCCATTCCAGGGACCTCAGCTCTGAGGATTGACTCAACCTCACGTCAAAGGCAAGATCCAAAGAGGGTCGGGCCTTTGTTCTGGCTGGGAGAAAGTCACTCCAGTCTCCAAAGCCGGAACATTGCATCCTTTCTTAACCCGGACCACTGGGTGTTCAACTACCCCAGGGCCTCCCTAGCCTGCCTTCTCCCGCCCCAAGGCTTCAGTTCCCTCCCCGTTGGTGTTCCAAATGCCAACGGTGCTGCCCATGGGGATCCCACGGCGCTGGCCTCATGATTCCAGACAGAACCTCGGATCACAGCCCTGTCCCTGGAGCGAAACCAGTTCTCAGAGTTTGTTTGCAAGATTAATGGCTGGTACAAATTGCTTCTTCACCTTGGGACCAGAAAATCTGGAGAATACCATGCATCAGTCTCATAAATATCCCTGAAGGCTATTCCAGCCATCTGCCACACCCTCTGCCCTCTGACAACTGACTGTAGGTGCCTCGTGCTTTCCCATATATCCTTGCGAGGCCGGGGAGACACAGCGGGAGATGGGTCTGGTTTCGAGGGGTAGAGGAAATTGAGTTCCCTCCCCGCTGAGGGCTTCACTAGCCACTCTTTCTGGGTATTCGGGGAAAGATGGCGGTTCAGGGGGGCGCCCGCTGCTCCCCCCACCCCCCGTCTTAACTCCTCTAACAGAGGTTAGGGGCTACAGACATGGCCACACGGGTAAAGAACGCGCTGTAGAGGCGTGTGAATCAGAGTCTGGATTCCAAACCACACATAAAAACCCAGGTAGTGACAGCAAATCGGTAAACGCCTGTAACCCCGCACTGGCTAAAGCAGAGACGGGCAGATCCCGGGTATTCACTGAACCAACAGCCGGCAGAGGCAAAACACCGAGCCCCAGGTTCAGGGAGAATGTGGAGCCCTGCAGCAGTGGCTCGGAGGTTAAGTGAGCTCGCTTCTCTTCAAAGGACCCGGATTCCATCCCTAACACCCGTGTGGTGGCTCACAACTGTCTGTCTACAGTTCGAAGAGATACAAGGCTCTTTTCTGGCCTCTCTAGGCACCAGGCATTCTCATGGTTCACACAGACTCAGGCAAACGTATAAAAATAAATAAATCCTTCCAAAAAAATGTTTAATAAGATGAAAGGGCTCGAAGGAGACTCATTGTTGAAAGGACCACTGCTCTTCAGGGGAACCAGCACCCGCACGGCAGCTCAAAACCACCTGCGACTCTAGTCCTGGAGTTCTGATGCCCCCTTCAGGCCTCTGCAATACTGCACACATGTGTTGGGCATACACACATACATGCATGCATGCACACATAGAAAATAAAATTAAATCCTTCAAATTTTTTAAATAAAGTGGGCCAGGTTTGGTGATGCACACCTTTAACCCCACCAATCAGGAGGCAGAGGCAGCCTATGAGTGTGAGGCTACCCTGGTCTACATAGTGAATCCAGGTCAAGTTACATAGAGGGGCCTTGTCTCAAGAATAGAGAAGAATGACAGAGGAAGATGACCTCTGGCCTCCATGTGTATGAGTAAGCAGACCTGCATACACATGCACAAGCACACGCGTGCACACACATGTACACATAGGCATACAGACATGTACAGTCATGTGCGCACACGCACAACTAACAACAACGGTGCCATGTAGCTGATCCACTTTGCAGGCCTGCCTGCCACTGAGCAGACTCTACACATGTTCTCTTGGTCTAGCACCAGCCTCTCAAGCTCCGTTCTCTGCCTCCATGGGCAGATGACATAGCTGAGGCCCAGGGGGAGGAGCCACTCACAGCGGACTGGAGGATTCAGGCTTCTGGAGCTGGGGCACTTTCACCCCAGTGTGTGTTACACAGACAGAAGGCATAAATTTTACACCTGCCTCAGGGCCACAGCCCCTGGCAGAACTAAGAGAGAGAATTTGACCCTAGGGGACCGCCAGGGATGAACGCTATAAACTGCCTGCTAGGAACTCCTCCACTTCTGTCTGAGCCAAACTTGCCACTTAGGAGCTGCCCAGTCAAGCCTTACATCCTGGCCTTGGCCTCACCACCTCTCACTGCGGAAGCTTTGAGCCTTCTGAGCTTGTGTCATCTCTGCCCAGCTTTCATACGCTTGTTTTTATTACCAAGTAAAAAGGGCTCACAATTTAAAAACTCCTACAGACACGGCACCGCAGGCTTGTGACCCCTCAACCGCTCAGGAGCCTGAGGCAAGAGAACCCCAAGTTCAAGGACAGCCTGGGTTACGGGGGGCGGGGGTGAGCATCAGTTCAGAGGTCAGCCTGGGCAATTTAGCAAGACCAGATCTCCATCGTGCCAGAGAGTAAAACCTTACATCTTGTGGGGAGGCACCTTCAAACAGGACTCGTCCTACACAGCATGTTCTAAGGGAAGGGCCATACATCAGGGGAGCTAAGCTCAGCAGGTAAACAACCAGAAGCTTCACGTCCCCCAGACTAGCCAGGTTTGCTAGGCCTCTCCCTCCCCACGCATCTTTAATCCATATAAGGCCTGCCCAGAGGCTCTTTCAGACCAGCTCTAGTGCCTGGATAGGACATCCCCAGCCTGTGGAGCTGCCTGCAGGCTGTGCAGCGTGCTCTAGGTTCCCAGATTTTATGAGCTGTCACCATGCGGGGATGTGCTTTGCTGATACCGCTGTTTTAGAGTCCCTCCTGCTCCCGGGAGCAACCCCAGTAAAACTCATTGTTCGCCAAGTGGGATTATGGTGGTGTCCATGCTTTGGTCTGTCGTGGATTCCCTGTCTGGTGGGAGGAGACATCTGTTCATGTCCCCCCAGGAAAAGTGTGATACAACTGGTGATACAACTCAGGGAAGATCACACTCCCCCAGCAAGGCCCTCAGTCCAACCCTCAGCCTCTTGCTTTAAAAACCACAGTGTCCCTTTGTGCTAGTCAGCCTTCCGTTACTGTGACAAAATGCCAAACATAAGCGATGTTAGAAGGAAGAGAGGTTCGGCTTGGCTGGGCCATGGTTGGCTGGTTCTGTTGCTTGGGCCTGAGACAGTATGCTGAGGCAGGAGCACAGAGGAGGCAGGCCTGTCACTTCAGAGCAGCCAAAGAGGAAGGAGCCACAGCTCCACACCCCCTTCAAGGGCAGGGCCCCCTCCACCTTCCTCCTCACTTGACTCCATTTCCCAAACCTTCTCCCCGCCCCCCCTCAAAAAATGGAAGCCACACTCCAGAGCCAGGGATGCGCAGTGGGTAAGAGCACTGCCGTGCAAGCAAAAGACCTGAGATCAGACCCCAACACCCAGGTGGAAACACCAAACCTAGTTGGGCGAGCCCACAACCCCAGCTTCATGTGGGCTGAACAGGGGCTGCAGGCAGCTAATAAATGTCAAAGTGGGCTCAGCGAGGTCCTGTCCTAAGAGAATAAGGTAGAGATTGGCAGAGCAAGACAGGTCTTCCTTTGACCTGTATGCACAAGCAGGGCACATACATACACATATACACACGCACACACACACACATATACACACATACATATACACATATACACACATACATACACACATATTCATACACAACACACACATACACAACACACACATACACAACACACACATATACACATATATACACATACATACACACATACACACACATACATATATACATACACACATATACACATACACACATACACATATCACATATACACATATATATACACATGCACATACACACATATACATACACATACATACACATATCAGATACATACACATACACATATACACACATATACAGACATACATACACACATATGCACACATACACATATACATATACACACATACATATATGCACACACACATACACATATACACATGAACACATATATACACATGAATATATACACACATACATATACACATACATACACACATCATACAACACATACACATATACACACGAATACATATACATGCATACACATATACACATATGCACATATACACTTATACAGATATCACATACACATACTTATACACACAAATACCTACACACACACACACACAAACACACATGTCCCTTTCCTCTCCTTGTATCAACCCTTATATCATGGTTACTGCTTTCTTGTCCTTTTTCCTGGCAGCCCATTACAGCCTGCACTCCAAAACACTGCCTAGTATAGTGGCTCTCGCCCTTCCTAACACTGTGACCCTTTAACACAGTTCCTCATAGTGCAGTGGCCCCCAACCATAAAATTATTTCCTTACTATTTCATAACTGTAATTTTGCTACTGTTGTGCCTCACAATGTAAACTCTGATAAGCAGGATATCTGATATCCGACCCCCAAAAGGGGTCCCAACCCAGAGGTTGAGAATCACTGATCTAGGGTGTTCTTGACACAGAGTTAAGGCTGTGAGGACTCAACTATCCATTCCACTGATCTTTTCTTTAAATGCCATATTTATAGTGTGTGAATGTGTGCATGCACACCTGTGCACATGTACCTGTGTGTGTGTATGTGTGTGTCTCTGTGTGTGTATATGTGTGTATGGTGTGTGTGTATGTGCCTGTGTGTATGTATATATGTATGTGTGTATATGTGTGTGTCTGTATGTATGTATATATGTGTGTGCAGTGTGTGTATGTGTGTGTGTATATATGTGTGTGTGGTGTGTATGTGTGTGTGTATGTGCATGCATGTGTATATGTATATGTGTGTGTATATGTGTGTGTGGTGTACGTATGTGTGTGTGTGTAGTGTGTACAAACTCAGGCTTGGTGGCAAATGCTGTCACCCACTGAGACTGAGCCGTCTCTCCCCAGCTCCGCTTCGCTGATGAATAGAAAGGTTGTAATTGCAGCACAAGGCTGGTCACACAAGTCAGAAACAAACAACAGACATCATCTATCGAGCGATGCCCATGTGCTGTGTGGCTAGTCTGGTTCTAGACTTTTCCCAGCTTCCAAGTTCCCACAAGAAGCCCAGGGCGTGAGACCCAGCTGCACTGTTCTTCCGCTGGGGACAATGGAGGGTACCAAGGTCAAAGCTTGGCCAGGTCTCTCCATCAGGAGAAGTTCTGGTTCAAATTCTGGTTGTCTGAGTTCAGAGCCTGTGTCCTTAGCCACAGTAACCCTCAGGTCACTGTGACCCTGGAAGCAGTCCAATAAGAATGTGTTATGACCCCACCACTGTGCCAGCGTGGGAGCGGCACTCTGGAGCTTAGTCACCCCACCCTTTTAATCAGCTCTGTCTCCTTCCTGCCCCCTGCTTAAGCCCTCGGGTCCCACCATTGAGTTTGCCCTCTCTCTGTCACCCCCAGTCCTGCCACTCAGCCAAATCCCTCCACCTGTCAGCACTGCTGTATTTCAGATATGAGGAGCATCCAACAGAGGCCCTCAGGTACAGGCTTGCTCCAGGGTGATGGGGTCAGGAGGTGTGCTGAACATTGGCTAATGAAGCCTTATGCCGGGATTCTTGGTACTCAGACCCAGCTCTGAAGGAGACTCTGGGGCTCTGATTGCTTCTTCTTTTTGCTTCCTGGCTTATGATGTGACCTCTCATCTCGAACATGCTCCCTGACCTCACATCGAAGACCCTCCCCACAGGGGAGCCTCAGACAGGCACTGCACCTGGAGCTTCCAAAACAGATGAACCTCTTTGTACATATGTCAGCAGCCTGCAGTGTTTTCTGTAGACACATAACTGACTGATGTTACCAAGAGGAAAACGGTTCTGGTGGGTAGGAAGACGGAGTTGGTCTGCCCTTAAGGAGACTCTCACCAGCCCTCACCCACTGTTGTTACATTGTAACAACGATGTAATCTTTGAGAGAAGCATGTGACCACGCCACACTCCAGAGGGACGGTGAAAGACTTTAAGAGGGACAAGATGGAACAACCTTCAACCACCAAACATGAGCATAAATCTGGTGTGTAGGTATCTGAGCTCTCAGTAAATGCTTACTGAGCACCTACTCATTTCCTGGCTCTGTGCTAGGCTCTCAAGATACAGTAGGGAATAAAGATGGGGCCTGGGGCTAGGAGTGTGCTCTGAGGGCCTTTGCAGGGGCAGGGAGATGCTTTCCTTCAAAGGATGAAGATGACCAAATGGTCCCTAAGGACATCCCAGTTGGCTTTCTATGGCTTTGATACACACCATGACCAAAAGCAATGGGTTTGATTTGGCTCTGTTGTGCAGGGTCGGTGTGTAAAAGGGTGCTAAGAGGAAGTGTGGGAGTGAGCGGGCTGTGACATCTGTCATTTCTGATTGCCAGGGTTGATTCGGTGATCGGCTAGCTAGGTAAATACCTCCTTCTTTCCTCACCACGCCACACCGTGCGAGTCTCTCCATAACTTAGATCAAAGAGGGTGAAGCGCCTTGGGTGCGTGAGTAGCTGTGATCCTCCGCTAGATGGATCTGGAAACAGAGCCCTATGGGGTGATTGGGGTGGGGCGGGGCAGAGTCGGGGTGGGGGAGGGGCAAGGGTAGGGGTTGGGCCTGGTAAAGGAGGGTCAGGGGAACCATCTGGGGAACAGAATAGGTAAACCCTGAGAAGCAGTGAGACAAGACTCACAGAGGACCCAGCAGACCTCAATATGGCGGAGAATGGGAGGCAGTGAGCGAGGTTCAAGACAGAAGCCAAGGCCAGGCCTTGGAGACCCACAAGGAGATAGGGCTTTACGCAGAAGGCCACTGGAAGCTGATAAGGGTTCTAAATGTAGGTGAGAGTTCCTGGAAAGAGTCATACTGTGCCTTTCAGGGATTTCGGGGAGGTTGGAATGGTGCAGGTCCAACGCCTAATTACAGTTCACCTTGGGTTATCTTCAACCCCGGTAATAGAACTCCCGCCTACCTCTGACTCTGACTCACTGTCCTTTGTGACTAATGGGTGAGACCTTCTGGAATGCACTAATTTAATAGACAGGCCGCTTACTCCCACCAACCAAAAGGCTGGGTGTGGCAAGATGTGACCTGAAACCTGTCCTGAAAACTGAACTTTCTGATGTCTCCTGAGTTCTGTTTTTGAGTAAGACCAGGGCATGGGTGGGGTCCCTCTCCTCCAAGACACCATAACTGCCTCCTAATGCAAAAATCCATTCAGTACCCCAGAACACCATTACCTCATTTCACACGAAACGAGCAGGTTTGCCGAGGCCACCTGACCTGTTAGGACCGGCCTGGATGAGCATGTGGGCACCCATCTGGACATCTTTCTCCTGATCTAACTGTTCCTCTCGGAGCGCTGAGGTCCATGAACACCATCTGCCCCAGCAAGCCTTGCCAACCCAGGCAGGCTTGGCACTGGCTCTGCCGAGGAGGAAGAACGTCTCTTGGCTCCATACTCTAGCTGCTCTTTTCTGCCTGGGCGGCTTCAGTCTGGCTTACGTCATGCCCTAGTGCCCCACCCACCTGGGAAAGTAGGAACCCTGAGTGGCCCAGGAAGGAAATTCAGTGGAGCCCTGCCCTACATCCAGTCAGCAGTCCTGGTCAGGAGACCAGGTGACTGAAACAGGGGACCTGCAACAAACCATAGGAAGAAAGAAAAGATACAGTGTGGGTCTTGGCAAAGAAGGAGAAGGCTCTCTGGGAAGGGCTTCTGCCCTTGCTACACTCCAGGTCTAGGCCATTAGGTGTCATGTCTACGCCTCTCCATGTCCTGGTTCAGCTCTATACCTCTGAGCATCCCACCCCAGTGCCTGGGTCAACCGAGGGACCATCTACTTTCAATGAAAGGAAGTTTGGGCAAGGGACAGCAGGCCTAGAGAAGTCAGGAGCCAGGCAGCTTCTGATCTGGCCCAGGCCCTAGAGTCCAGGGCACTGGGATGAACAGAAACTCCTTTCCCACGGTTCTAATGGCCCAGAAGTACAGAGTCCAGATGCCAACATCTGGCGAGGGGCTTCACTGCCACATCATGACCTGCCTTAAGGGCAGAGGAGGAAGGAGAAAAGGAAGGAGGGAGGAAAGGAGGGAGGAAGGGCAGTCAGGTCACTCCCAGAAGAGTGAGTTTTTCATGAAAGATGGTGTCCTAGTCACCATTCTATTACTATGAACGGACACCATGACCACAGCAACTCTTATAACAGAAAGCATTTGGTTGGGAGCTCGTAGTTTCAGAGGTTAGTCTGTTATCACCATGGAGGGGAGCACGGCTGGTGGTGGCACGCAGGCAGGTGCTGAAGAAGTAGTTGAGGACCATACCGTGATGTATAAGGGGTGGGGGGCTGGGCCTTCTGCGAGCTTTTTGAAACTTTGTTTCCCACCCTAGTGACACTCTCCTTCCAACATGATCACCCCCTCCTCCTAATCCTTCCAATCCTTTTCAACAGTTCTACTCCCCAGTGATTCAGTGATTCAATGGGTGTTGGCAGGATATTTGATCACACTGTGAACCTCAAGAGGAAAGGGAAGCTACTTACAGGGCAGAACAGAGGGGAAGGGGGAGGGGGAGTTACCAGGACAGTGAGAGAGAGAGAGAGAGAGAGAGAGAGAGAGAGAGAGAGAGAGTATGTATGTGTGTGGGGGGGGGGGGGAGTCTGGTAGAGTGGGACAGTTCTGGAAGATACTTTAGCAACATTCCCTGTGGACAGGCCACAGGAGGCAGCAGACAGCTGTCACCATGTCCCCGTTTGCAAAGGGCCTTAGGAGATAAGCTAACCTGAGAAGAAAGAAAATATGCCCAGCCGCTTTCTCTCTGACCCGGGAAAGCTTTCTGACATCCAAGAAAGGCTGAGCTCCCACCAAGGCTCAGGTCACTCTAAAAGGGCTTTTAAAGACACAAGTGTTTGATTTCTGATCTGGCTGAATCGAGAGCTGAAAGGAGGTGGACACAGAGCACGCTCAGTGTTTCTGAGCTACAGGCCACTCCACACCTGCCCATGGCAGCAAAGGACAAGTAGTCCCCTGGCCTCAGTCCCCTGAGCTCTCAAGGAGGGGTCTCCCACCCACATTCATGGGTGTATCGGGGTGGGAACAAGTCAAGTAAAGATATTTTCATCCAGCAGGAAGTTCAGTCAGGAATTCTTTTCTCCTCAGAAGCTTCGGGAAAACTGAGGCAGCTCAGTAGCTAAAGGTTTCAAAATGAGGAGAGGCAGGTCTCTGATAATATTAAAGCCTAAAGCATCCGGTCAGACTCAGAGTCTATGATGAAATACCGGAAGCCCGGTCCTTTTTTGGTTCTTTTTTTTTCCCGGAGCTGGGGACCGAACCCAGGGCCTTGCGCTTCCTAGGCAAGCGCTCTACCACTGAGCTAAATCCCCAGCCCCGCGGCCGGTCCTTTTACATGTAAGAGGTTTATGTGTTCTGAGTCCTGGAGGCTTGGAGGCTTGGCAGTGTTGTGGCTACCATCTGCTTGGCTCTGCTGAGGGCCCCAGTGGTGGATGGCTTTATACACCAGGAAAGGAAGCAAGAAACAGGAGGGACCAAAATCACTGGTGTGACCATCTGTTCTAGTGGGCACATAACCAGTCCCGCTAGATTTGACCTGTTCCCCTGAGAGGGCACGAATTCAAAACTGGAGACCCTACTATCCAGGCACCTTCCACTAGACCCTGCCTCTCCCATTAGCATCTGCATTAGTTATTTGTTTTGCTATTGTAGCAAGATGGCAAACAGAAGAAATTAAAGAAAGCAAGTGTTTGCAGTTCCCATGGATACAGCCCACCAGGGACAGGGAGCCCTGGCAGCAGGATCCTGAGGAAGTGGGTCACATTGTATCCACAGTCAGGAAACAGAGAAGGATGGCTGGAGTGGTCAGCTACAGCTCTCCATTTTATGCGGGTGGTGCTCTGGCCTAAGGAATGGTGCTGCCCACTTTTAAGGGGGCTCTTTGGACCTCTATTTACCTGATCTGGACAATCCTCTCAACAGCTGTGCCCACAGGTGCCTCTTGGATGACTCTACATTCTGTCAAGTTGACTATCAACGTAACCATCAGAATTAGGGACCAAGTAGCTAGCCCTGGAGCCATTCACAGGCCTCCACAGCCTTGAGAGCAGATCATGGTAGTCCCATGGCCTTGAGAGGGAATTGTAGTGCCCCCATGGCCTGCTGGGAAGATTTGCAGTGGACAGAAAATGCCAGATAATTCCTCACTTCTGGCTCTTCTCCCTCCCTAACAGGAAGTTTTAGTGAAGCCCTCCAGGCAGAGACTCACTAACTGCAGCCAACACAGCCACCTTCTTGTAGCTCAGGGGGAAACATCCCCGTGTGTCTAACCCAAGGTCAGGGCTGAGGATACACAGCACATTCCCCAGCATCCGTGGGGGAAGCTTTGCCCTTCATCAGTGCATCCTGCCCTCCTTCCCCCACCTCCCTGATGCCATTAAGCAGTTGAGCCTTGCAGCTCCATAAGCAACAGCAAGGTAGGGAGGAGAGAAAACAGCAATTTCCGAAGGATTTGCGACCGTGTAATTTCCTCTCCCCGCTGGCACTGCCCTGGGAGCGAGCAAGAGAACGAAGCAAGCGTCCTTCAGCAGTCAATGACTTCAACGTTTGAGAAGCCTGCCCTGGCTCTCCCCAGGGGAATTGTGGGAGTGCCTCCATCATTCTTGTTTAGCTCTCCCAGCACTGAAGGGGCGAGGGCTCCTCTGAAGAGCCCTCAATGTCAAAACAATCCCAGCCACTGCAGAAAGCGTGTCTTTATGTATGCCTGCCTACCTAGGGCTGGAGAGATGGCTTGGTGGTTATCAGCACTGGCTGCTTATTCTGAGGACCCCGGGTTTGGTCTCAGCACCCTCATGGTGGCTCACAACCATCTGTAACACCAGGTCTGGATGATCTGATGCCCCTCTTCTGGCCTCCACGGGCACTAGACACATGTTACACCTACATACATGTAACATATACATATATGTAACACCTACATACATGTTACACATACATATATGTTACGCACAAAATACTGGGTAAGCCAACAGCTTATTATCAATGAACTTCAAGAAAGAATCAAACAGACAGCTCCATATCTTGTCAAGTGCAGTAGAAATTACATCTCATGTATGGAACTTATCACCAAGTACAGAGCCCTGGAATTAAACAGACCCAGGTTCTTTCTGACCTTCATTTGTAAAATAGAAATAATATAGTAATTCTTGAGGTTTTGGGGGGCAGCGGGGACCCGTGGGGTGGAGTTGTATGCAGAAGAGCGGCTGCAGAAGAACGGCATGGGTGAGACTCTGAGAACTTAGAGAAACATCGGTTCATGAGTGTGTGAGTGTGAGTGTGTGAGTGTATGTGGTGTGTGTGTATAAGTGTGTGAATATGTGTGTGAGTGTGAGTGTATGAGCATGTGAGCATGTGAGCGTGTGAGTGTGTGAGTGTATGTGGTGTGTGAGTGAGTGTGAGTGTATGAGCATGTGAGCATGTGAGCATGTGAGTGTGTGAGTGTATGTGGTGTGTGAGTGTGAGTGTATGAGCATGTGAGCGTGTGAGCGTGTGAGTGTGTGAGTGTGTGAGTGTATGAGCATGTGAGCGTGTGAGTGTGTGAGCGTGTGAGTGTGTGAGTGTATGTGGTGTGTGAGTGAGTGTGAGTGTATGAGCATGTGAGCATGTGAGCATGTGAGTATGTGAGCGTGTGAGTGTGTGAGCGTGTGAGTGTGTGAGTGTATGTGGTGTGTGAGTGAGTGTGAGTATATGAGCATGTGAGCGTGTGAGCATGTGAGCATGTGAGTGTGTGAGTGTATGTGGTTTGTGAGTGTGTGAGTGTACGAGCATGTGAGCGTGTGAGTGTGTGAGTGTATGTGGTGTATGAGTGTGAGTGTATGAGCATGTGAGCGTGTGAGCGTGTGAGTGAGTGTGTGTGTAAATAAGATGCAGGAAAGAGGGGGCAGGCAGTGACCAACCTGGATAGCTCGAAAAGCAACTACTGGACTGTCTTAGGGTTTCTTTCATTATGATGAAACACTATGACCAAAAAGAAGATGGAGGTGGGTATCTGGTTTATATTTCCACATCACTGTTCATCACTAAAGGAACTCAAGACAGGAACATGGAGGGTGCTGCTTACTGCCTTGCTTCCCATGGCTTGCTCAGCCTGCTCTCTTATAGAACTAAGGACCACCAGCCCAGGGATGGCCCCACCCACAGTGGACTGGCCCCACCCATGTGGCTTGGCCCCACCCACAGTGTCAGGGCCCTCCCCATCAATCACTAATTATGAAAATGCCCCACAAACTCGTCTACAGCCTGTTCTCAACTGAAGCTCTCTCCCCTCCAGTAACTACAGTTTGTGTCAAGCTGACAGCCAGGGCACGGTGATCGAGGCATCCTGGCAGTGCCAAGGGTGTCACTGGCTTCCTCTTCTTGCTTATGGTAGAGGCAGGAGGCATGTTGGAAGAATGATGGACCAAGAAGGAACAAGGACTTGCTGCGTAACTTCAATTTGGCCAGCTTCAGTAATGAGACTTTGCCTGGGCTGGTAGCACAGCAGAGTGGTCAACGAAGGGAAGCTGGACGTAAAGAACTGGGGGCAGAGGTCACCATCCCTCCAACACTGGGTTATGATAGCATCATCCTGGTACACAGGCAGAAAGAGGGGGAGAGGGAGGCGGGGGAGGGTAGGCACATAGACTGAGAGCCTGAAGTGGGCTTTTGAAACCCCCTCGCCCACCTCCAGTGACACACTCCCTCAAATAAGACCATGCCTCCTAATCCTTCTAATCCTTTCAAACAGTTCCATTCCCTGATGTCAAAGCATTCAAAGGAGCCTATAGGGGTCATTCTTATTCAAAACACCACACTGCTACAAGGATCACAACCTGAGAGCCCTCCAAATCCCAGAGAGAATCTCATCACATGAAGTCCTGGTGTCCCATCAGTCACAGTCACCAGTCCATAAATGCTGACTGACAGAGGGTCAGATGTCTGTGTGCAAGCGAAGCCTGTCTAGGTATAAGCATCTGGCTCTAATTTCTTACTGACGTATTTTAAGTCAGACTTCCTTGTAGCTCAGGTTCTCTTAGAGCTCACTATGTAACTAAGGATCAAGCCAGCCTCCACCTCCGTAGCGTTGACATGGTAAGTCCAAACCACAGTTCCCAGTTGATGCAGTGCTGGGACAAATCCAGGGTTTCGTGTGTGCTGGGCAAGTGATCTAACAACTGAGCTACATCCCCAGCTGGGGAGATGGCTCTGTGGCTCTGTGCTCTCAAGAACACCTGAGTTCCCCAGCACCCACATAAAAGTCAGGTACAACCATTCATGTCTGTAACCCCAGAGCTGGGGAGCAGAAGGGCAGGCAGACCCTGGAGACTTGCTGGCCATCTAGTCAAGCCAAAACAGTGAGCTATGATGGGTTCAAAGAAGAGCCTGTCTCAAACAACAAGATAAAAAGCAGTAGAGGAAGCTATCCTGTGCACAGCCCTGAGCATGAACACACACACACACACACACACACACACACACACACACAGTGCATACACACGCAAGCACACACATGCACATGAACAAGAACACGCTGGGGTTTGATCTAAAGAAATGGAGGTGAGGGGAGAGGGTTACAGAAGAGAGAGGAACCAATCTGCACCTCCAGAAGATTGCCCTGGGTAGTGTGCAGAAGTATCAGGGAGCCCAGTGTTGGGGACTACATCCATTCTTTTGTGTCCCAGGACACATTTCTAGGACTCTGCCCAGGATAAACAAAGGACCGAGCTGGCTCAGGTCACTTGGATCTCTCCATCTGTGTGGCCAGAATATAATTACATTTCTTCTGCAATTCTCCCAGGCAGGATCCCAGACCAGGGGGGAGCCAGAGGCGACTGGAGGTGCCCTTGAGTTAATTGGGAACACCTGGGAAGAGATATGGCTTTGCCTTCGACTTCGTAAGTCTAATTAAGGGAGCCACGGTCTTGCTAAATGGACTGGCTCCAGCGGATGCGCACGGCAGAAACTTTTTAATCATCTTTCTGAAATATTCCGGGAGGAGTACAGTGGGATTTGGTAGACACGCATAACCTGGCGAAATTAGATTTCCAGGACTCTGTGGTGGTATTATATCAGGATCTGTCCTTTATTCTACAGTGTGCTGTGTCAGTGTGAGGCACACAGCTGTGAAGGAGACAGATCGAGCCCCTACATCCCGGAACAGAGTCTGATGAGAGACGGAAATTGGCGAGCCGTTATTAGATGCTGATGGGTGAGCATTGCCCTCACCCCAGCCACGCCCTCTTTAGAAGTCTATCTTGCATAAACATTCGCCTGGGTAGATGGTCGCATAATCTGTGCCACTGTCCCCGAAAACATCAGTAGTAAAAGATGAATCGGTGACACCCTATAACATCACTTCAGATGCAAGACCAAGGACCTGGGGTCCTTGTAGCTGGATTTTTAAAACGTTCCACAGAGAGATAGCCCTGTGATCTTGCCTGCATCCTAAAGGTCCATCGCCAAGACGGACAGAAATGGGCCCCATCCATTTGGTGTCTGGATGCTTTCCCACTCCATCTCCCACACCGGAACTAGGCAGGGAGATCTCCTGACTCCCAGTTGAAGCGCAAACTTCACTCTCTTGACCAGGGAGCACGGATGCCAGGTCCGTTTGCCGATTCCCTGGGCCTAGAGGAACTTCAGGCAGTGAGGATCCTGGGCAAATGGCAGTCACCCCGCTTCACCATGCTCTGTGCAGGATTTACTGATGTCACTGCAGCTATACAACGCCCACGGTTGAAGAATTACTAAACAAGATAGTTCAGCGGCTGTTGATTTATGAATCCGTGGAACCATGCTGGGCAAGCCAATCAATGGGCAGAAATTTGCATATTAATGAAACTCATAAATAATGCAGCAATGGCAAACAGTGTTGATGCGGGCTTCGGGGAGGCAGGCCCTCTATGGCAGGGGCACTTGGTTCTGTAACCCAGCGGGGTTTGTTATAACCTGATGTTACAATCTTGTCCCAGGATGTCCTTTTAGGAGATCTGTAGGGTGTGGCCTGTGAGTCACACATAATCAGTTACCAAGAGCTGCTATGGTAACTGCCACCCCAGGAGATACATACATAGGTGTATGAGCACGTGAGTACACACACACACACACACACACACACACACACACACCACACACTCCCATGTGGAAGTCAGAAGTCACCCTCCAGTGATGAATTTTCAAGGCAGGGTCTCTTGTTGGAACGTGAGGCTTGCCAGTTAGGGTAGGCTGGCTGGTCAGGGAGCCCTAGGAACCCACCTGTCTGCACATCCCGGACGCTGGAAATACGTAATCTGAGCTTTTTTACCCGGATTCTAGAGATCAAACTTGGGTCCTCACTGTTGCACAGCAAGTCCTTCACTGACTGAGCCATCTCCCCAGTTCCCTCCCCTCCAGGAAGGGCACTGGCCACTGGGAAGGTGGGGGGGGCTGGGTCAGCGTCCTTGATCACCCTGTCTGTAAGATAGGGCCTTGAACAGACCCTTCTCAAAGGGCGCTGGGTATGGTCTTGGTGTTGTCGTTATACGGATGCCTCTGTGTATGTGTGTGTGTGTGTGTGTGTGTGTGTGTGCGTGCCCCTGTGTATACATGCCATGTGTGTGTACACACCATGTGTGTGAGTGCATACTGTGTATGTACACACTGTGTGTGTGAGTATGTACATGCCATGCGCATATGCACACTGTGTGTATGCCAAGTGTGTGTACACACTGTCTGTGTGAGTATGCATGCCATGTGTGTGAGTGTGTATATATATGCCAGGTGTGTACCCACTGTGTGTGCTCATGAGTGTGTGTGTATATATGCCATGTGTGTATACACGCTGTATGTGTTAGTGTATGTATGCCATGTGTGTATACACTGTGCGTGTGAGTGTGTGAAAGAGTGTGTGAGTGTGTGTTGTGTATGCTATGTGTATGCACTATGTATATGCCATGTGGGTACCCTCTGTGTGTGTATGAGTGTATGTGTGTGTGCCATGTGTGTATACACTGTGTGTATACCATGTGTGTACACACTGTGTATGAATGTGTATATGCCATGTGTGTGCACACACTGTGAGTGTGTATGAATATGTGTGCATACCCACACTATGTGTGTGGTCGCGCCTTTGGAGGCCTGAGGAGGCTGTCAGATCCCCTGGAGCTGGACTTACGGGCAGTGTGTGCTCTTAAGCAATATCCCCCAGCCTCAAGTGGTTCTCTTGAAGCTCAGATGAGGAGATACACCATGCTGGGCGGGTACCTGTGGGGCAAGAAAGCTCCAGAGGTGACAGAAGGAGAACGTAGGTCCCAGCAATTATGGCACTATTGTTTCCCTTTCCCCAGAGATAACTTAAGCCTTATATTGTAAATGTAGAGACATCCAAAGGCATCTGTGCGGACTCCTCAAACATGATACTTCTTCACTACCTCGGTTCGATCACATAAACATATTCAGGGAAGGAGCGCTCGTCTCCCAAGGTTGCTGTGTGACAAAGAACCAACATTGCTGCTTTAAAAAAAAAACCTCATATTTTCTTCCAGCTTTGAAGTTAAAGACTGTGAAATTGCTGAGGTCAAGGCGTCCTGGGCTGATTCCTGCGATGGATGACCTGCCTCTGAGGCCATCCACAGCATCAACTCAGGTGTCTTCTTTCTTCCAGCTTCAAGGCTGCGATCTGAGCGCTATCAGAGGCCCCTCTCTGCCTGCGCCATCCCTCCACCCCATGCTATTTATAACTTGCTCTGTTTGACCCTCTTTCTGCTGAGGAAGCACGGGATTCCTTGGGCCCCTGGACAACCCCGCATGCTCTCCTGGCCTGAGCATCTTTAGCCCAACCACATCAGCACAGTCGTTTTAGCCTGGGAGAGTGACGCCTATCCAAGCTCACGGCTGAGATGGAGGGACGCAGAGATGTGTAATTTTTATGTATGAAACACAAATGTGATTATCCTCAATTGCTTCGAGGGCATCTTAGCTGCAGAGATACACCCATAGCTACGAAGAGGCACAGCGGTGAGAGTCGTTTCTCAGACCCGATGGTAACCCCTTCCCATTAATATATCAACATAGTTACGTTCCTAGGAGACGCAATCCCACAGCAAACTCCCCGATCCTCTGGCTCTCGCCGTCTTTCCACTCCCTCTTCTGCAACCATCCCTGAGCTTGAGGCGTAGGGATATTCTGTCGATGTATCCTCTGGGACTGGGCTGGCAGGTCTGCCTTTTGATTGGCTGTGCTTTTCTCTAATGGTCTCTGTCTGTTGCAAAGAGAAATTCCTTCGACGAGGGGGTGAAGACTGCACTCATCTGTGGGTGAAGAATGAGTATTTGTAAATTGTTAGGGATTACGCTGGTTAGGGTTAGGGATTAAGCCGGCTACAGAGCCTCCTCCGGAAACCATGACTTTACCAGCACTGGGTTATTGGTTAGGTTTCCAGCACCAGGCATAGTCGCCTTCAGGTTGAGCGGATCTTAAGTCCAATTGGAGAACTGTTGGTTACTGCCACGATGTGTGTGTCACTACTACACCCTTAGGGTTATGGTGCCCTGCTGGTCATTGATGTGGTTCACAGCTGCGCGGTGCTGTTGGCTGTCCCCCTCCTTTGAAAGGTTGCCTGGGGCTGGAGAGATGGCTCAGAGGTTAAGAACATTGACTGCTCTTCCAAAGGTCCTGAGTTCAATTCCCAGCAACCACATGGCGGCTGGCTCACAACCATCTGTAACGGGATCTGGCGCCCTCTTCTGGTGTGTCTGAAGACAGCAACAGTGTACTTATGTATAATAAATGAATGAATCTTTAAAAGAGAAAGTTTGCACGAATCTGGTCCTCAGGGAGGGGGCTTCCAAGTCAGCTCTGGCTCAGTGGGTCTCTGGCCCTGCATTTGAAGAAGATTTAACAGGGGCAGGCTGTCCGCTGGTCCCTCCAGAGGGAGGTGGTCCTCTGTCTGCTTCACTTCAGCACAGTGAGAATGATTTCAGACTTCTGGCCTCCAAAACGATAAGAGAATAATAAATCCATGTGATGTTGTTATTTTCCACAGCAGCCTCGTGGCCCTGACATGGCCACTAAGTATTTAGTTTACAGCTGTTTTGAGACTGTCCTGTTACTCATTGAGTGACCACCGCCATTTTCTGTACTTATTATTATCATCCTCATCACTATTATTACAGTGGTTGCGGAGCTCCGTCCTCCCAGCCTGACAGCGATTGCTGTCTTGACACCAGAACAGCTGTGATTCCCTGGTTCACCAAGCCAGCATCTGCCCAGCCAGATGCCCATGACAGCAGGCATAGCAGTGAGAAGGTAGGTCCATGCCAATGGGGGGAAGGGGAGGAGCTAACCAGAGAGAGGCCTTAGCAGGGAAAGGGGAGGAGCTAAGTGGGGGCGGGGAGAAGAGCTTAATTGGGAGAAGGGAAGGGGCTAAGCAGGGGAAGGGGGAGGGGCTAAGCCACGTGGGGCCTTCCACGTGTGCTGC
The DNA here is from genome assembly GCF_021556685.1 of Rattus norvegicus. NCBI lineage: Eukaryota > Metazoa > Chordata > Mammalia > Rodentia > Muridae > Rattus > Rattus norvegicus. Next base: position 49,974,814 of record NC_141545.1, on the reverse strand, counting down.
TGAACCAGATGCTGCTCTTCAGTCAGAGAAATTAATACAGGTGACAAGATTTTTCAGGCTGTATTGCACCTTGCTAATGACATCTTTAAGAGGCTGAATCCCAAGACCAGTTAGAATTCACCTGGGTTGGACGACAGTTCGCCTTCCTTCAGCGTGCATGCTACCTCAAGGTCACCCTCATGGTTCCAGTGTTCCTCATGGGATGGTGAACTGGGACCTTACGGCGCTACCTGCCCATTCTGTGAAAAAGGTGTATTTCCTCAGTGATACAATGCTCACTTCTGGCTGCTCGGTGGATTTAGAAAAGGGGACTGGGGAGATGGTTCTGTTGATAAAGCGCCTGCCTGTCACGCACATGAGGATCTGGATTGCTACCGCCCACTAAAATTCAGTCACGGTGGTGCATGTGTGTATTCCTAGGACGGGGGGTGGGGTGAGGTGGGGGAGGGGGGGAGGGCAGGGACAGATGGGTCCCTGGATCTAGTCTTGTCTATCAGCTCTGATTTCATTGAGGGACCCTGTCTCAAAAATTAAGAGATGGAGGGAGATGCCTAATGTTGATTTCTGGCTTCCACATGCAAGTGAAAACACATGTGCACCCAACGCCCCCAAGTGGGTGTACATGTAAGCCCACACACACCAAATGTGTGTGTGTCAGTGTGTGTGTGTGTGTGTGTACATGTAAGCCCACACACACCAAATGTGCGTGTGTCAGTATATGTGTGTGTGTGTGTATGTGTACAGGTAAGCCCACACCAAATATGTGTGTGAGCACACACACACCAAATTGTGTGTGTGTGTGTGTGTGTGTGTGTGTGTAAAGGGGGGGGCACCTGGAGGAGACATGGGTGCCCCTAAGGCTTGAGAATGAGAACACCGTCCACACAGGCAGAAAACCCAGGCTCCCTGCAGAACTCTGGGGACCACTGCAGTGTGGCAATAACCTAACAAGGTTATTAAGCAAATGTTACAGCAGCCTACACCTGTGAGTGCAAACAGCTGCAGGTGTCTGGGATCCCCTGGGAATGCTGGAGTAATTTCATTCCCTAGCTCACTCAAGTTGTCCTCATTTCTATAACTGGATTTTTTTAAAGTTGGGGGGAGGAAGAGGCCTGTTATAGGATAGGGACTGAACCTCTTAAGAGGCTTTTGAGCGGGGGCTGGGGATTTAGCTCAGTGGTAGAGTGCTTACCTAGGAAGCGCAAGGCCCTGGGTTCGGTCCCCAGCTCCGAAAAAAAAAAAAAAAAAAAAAGAGGCTTTTGAGCCAGTTGAGGTCCTTGTAGGATGGGCTAAAGGGATGTGTACCCCATTACCCCAGCGCCCTTGTTTGTGTGCTGGAAGTTGCTAGAAGCTCAGAGGGTTAAAGGTGGTGTGGGGGTGGGGAGGGGCACTATGATAGAAACAATGTAAAAAGACAACTCCAACAGCAACCTAGGGATTGATTCCAACTGTGGCCAGCAGCAGAATTCCTTATACAACAGTGGGAAGAGCTCATCCCCAAATCTGTGGCAGTAAAAACCAGTTAGGAATTTGCACTGGAGGGCTTCTGGTCTTTCTGAGACAGTGCCTAATCGAACTGCAAAAAACCCCCAGCAGACCATAGTTACAGTGATGTGTGGTTTTCCTGCCCTGCCACCAACGTCACACAGTGTCCTTTCAAGTCACTGAGCTTCCCTGAGTAATCAAACCACAGAAGGCACCGGAAGGGGTGCTGTCTGTCCTGTGCCCCATGACGACACAAGCAAGGGACCAGACAGGAGTGGCCGCAGCCGTGCGTGCAGAGTGTGGAGGCCATGTGGCTTGAGGCAGAAGGAAAGAGAACCCTGTGAGCTGAGCTAAGAGCAGCATAGGGAGAGCTGGCTCAGGCCTCAGCCTGTGCCGATCTAGGGTATCAGCTAGGCTGTATTCAGATCCACTCATGGATGGGTTGGCCGCGGTGAGGACAGCAGGTGTGCATAGGAGTGTCCAACCAAGCCCAGTGGGAATGAGAGGCCCACTCTAGCAAGCACAGCCCACTAAGTCCTCTAAGGGACCAAGAAATCGGTGGCCTTCCTAAAATGTGAGCTGTCCGTCCTCGGGTATACTCCAAGGCTAGTCACTGGGTTTGTATAAAGTCCGGCCATGGGTGAATCAAGAAAGCTAGAAAGCATGAGGACTTCTGGCATTGCTATGGAATGTCTGACGCTCTGTATGCAGGACAGACCCATGAGGCCAGCTCCCAGTGATACCCACAGTGGACAGAAGCTATGATGGGGCCAGTGTGGGAATCTCTGTGTCCAGCACAATGTTGGCATAGGACCCATGTCTGTGCGTGGGGTGAGAATATGTGCCCTGTGTGTGCATGGCCTAGCCCTCTAGAAGCATTTTCATTCAAGCTAACAACAGGTAAGTGTTTGACCACCAGAGGCCACGGACACTGTAGCCCAGACTACTGATGGAGACTGTCTTAGTTAGGGTTTTACTGCTGTGAACAGACACCATGACCAAAGCAACTCTTGTAAGGACATTTAGCTGAGGCTAGCTTACAGGTTCAGAGGTTCAGTCCATTATCATCAAGGCAGGCATGGTGCAAGAGGAGCCGAGAGTTCTACATCTTCCTCTGAAGGCCACTAGTAGAAGACTGACTTCCAGGCAGCTAGGGTGAGGTCTTAAAGCCCACATCCACAGTGACATGCCTACTCCAACAGGGCCACACCTCCTCCAACAAGGCCACACCTACTCCAACAAGGCCACACCTCCTAATAGTGCCGCTCCCTGGGCCAAGCATATACAAACCATCACAGTTATTAAGTGAAAATTCCAATACCAGGGATGAGACACTTTCTTATCAGTCATTGGCCAGCAAGGCACCCAAGGCCCACAAAACACAACAGTCTATTGCCAACGATGTTTGCTGGGAACCAGAACTCGATAGTAAGAGTCTGTTGGTGAAGACGCCACACACTAGGTTGGGCCACCAAATGACAAGAATCCCCCGCAGCTCCCAAAACTGATGTTCATCGTTTACGTATCCTCAAGTGGCCACGGGACTCTGAGAAATCGGCCAGGCACTGAGACAGAACCTTCTCCCAGGATAATTGGCTTTCCTGGAAACAGGAGGCACCATGTAAGCTGCTGGGGGACAATGCCAGCCAAAGTCCTGCTTAGTCATGGGGGTCCTGCATGCTACGCTGCAAAGAGACACACGTTACAGCAACTGACACAACAGTGGTGTGGCTGTTATACAGACAACCAACTACTTTCCTACTGGACTTACAGTGCACAAGAAGGAACCCACATTTGTATTGTAAGCCAGAGGGGCGGGTGGAGGGTAGGAACTGAGGCTGAGAAGGTCATAGTCCTCAGTGTGGAAACACGATCACTTTTTGTAAAGTGGCTGTGATGTCGCTGGGTACAGAAGCATATATTTGTAATTTGAGTCAGAAGATTGCCATGATTGGGGACTATCCTGGGCTACACAGAGAGTTCTAGGACAGCCGGGGATACATAGACCCTGTCTTTAAAACGTAAAAAAGCAATGTGATAGGGGTTGGGAATTTAGCTCAGTAGTAGAGCGCTTGCCTAGCAAGCGCAAGGCCCTGGGTTCGGTCCCCAGCTCTGAAAAAAAAAGAAAAAAGAAAGAAAAAAAAGAAAAAATGCAATGTGATAAAATAAATGAATAAATAAATAAATAAATAAATAAATAAATAAATAAATAAAAGGTGTGTTGTGATGTGCCCGCCAAAATGCTTTCTAACATCTGTACTTCTACCCTAAGCTTCTTTCACAGTATTATTGCCAAGACGGACAGCCCATCAAATGTTCAGGATAGGGACCACTGCTTGTGATATGATTCAGCCTTAAATGGGAGGAAATAATCGGACATCTTCTCACTTCCTCTGAACCCCAGGAAACTCCCTGGTGGGAGATGAGTAGGAAAGACTGTAAGCGATACACACAGCATGGGATGTTGTAGAAGAACTATCTTTCAGACCCATCGTGGCCTTCGCCTGGGACTTTGGTGCTGGGGATCTCTGGGTCCACTTTCGTGGACTCCCTAAGCTTATGCTCAGACTTACTTTGCCAGTAAGTTGTGCCATATTGAAGACTTCCTGGGCTTGAGCACGCATGCTCACAAAGCGAGCATGCGCAGAAAGCAAGCACGCCCATAGAGCATCTGCCCTTTGCAGGGCAACAGAGGAGCTGAAACCCTCCTTATGGTTACAAGGTATCTCTTCCTGACAGATGGTCCCACCCACTTCCAGTCTTACTCCCCCACAGCTCCACTGAACCTACCCTGTCACAGTCACCTCCCAGGGCCAGCTTGACTTCAGGAAAACAGGAAAAGGTCAACTATAAAAGGTAGAAACCTGTAGTACCGCTGGTCCAAGAGACACATTCTTCACATTCTTCATGTTCCTCTATGGGGTTGGATGCTTTGGGCAAGGAACTGGCTGCCGCCTGTGGAGCAGAAGCAGGATTCAAACCCATATCAGCCCACACTCAAAGCTACGGCTCAACCACGATGCACACAACCTCTCTGCCCACCTCCCCATGACCAGAGGGACCCGGATTGTAGAGGACACAGCTGCGGTCAGCAGATAAGGACTCACATAAGTCCCCAGAGGCAAAGGATTCCATGGTGGCCCTGTGGTCAGTAAGCAGGTCCCTACCCACAGCCCAGGGCACCTTCCCTTCCTAAGCCCTTCGACAAGACTGCCCATCCTGCAAGGTAAGGGCACTCACGTGTGAGGAAGAAGACAGCTGAGGATGCTCCCTGGAAACCCAGCTCTTAACCTGAGGGAGAAAAACAGTTTCAAACAAAGAAATGGGAGGGAAACAGAGACACCATTGTCCTTGATAGCAGGTCAGAGATTGTAATGTTGCAATGGAAGAGAAATGGGGGAGCAGAAGGGAAAGGGGGTGAGGGCAGGGAAGGAGGAATCACCAGCCCTAGCTAGAAGGCTGTGGAGTGCCGTTCTGTACTGTAAATGGGCGAATCACTCTCTGTGTAATGTACCAAAACACGGACTGCTCTCAAATAGGACTCAGGAAGCAGCTACTGATTACCCTCCCAGGACCAGCACCCCTTCTCCCTTACCCGGTCAGCGCTGAGAGCTCTGTTGAACGATCGATCACATGGCCAACTCTGGAGGACAGATTTAGACTTGTCTAAAACAGGCTGAGGGGACAGCGAGATGGTTTGTTGGTTAGAGGTGATTGCCACCAACTCTGACGACCTGAGTTTGATCCCCAGAACCCACGTGGTAGAAAGAGAGAAGTGAGTCACAAAAGCTGTCCTCTGGCCTGAACACATGCACACGTGAGAGTATACACACACACACACACATACACACACACACACACACACACACACACACTGAAAGAAGTAAAGGGAGATGGTTCTCTCGGTGAATTGTTTCCAAGCAATCATGAGGACCTGAGTTAATTCTGAAGGACCCATTTGAGAACAAAATAAGCAAAACCAAGGGTGTGTGAGCCGGAGAAAGGATTCAGTGGCTAAGGGTGGCTGTCTCTCACTGGAAAAACCAACAACCAAGTAGCTGCTCAGTCCACAAGGCCGCGGTGCCCCAGCAGACAAGATGGCAGCAAAACCCTGCAGCTCCCTGGAGAGCCGCTGGTCTTGTTGACACAAAAACCACAGCTCTTATCTTAAAGGAAATGTTTATTCTGGGCCCATTTTGAGTGACCGTGGCCTGGAAACACAGATTTAGGCTGCCCCAAATTCTAACCTGCAATTGGTTTTAGGAAGTTTTTGTAGTTTTACAGAACAAAAAAGTCATAAACCAAGGCAAGTTTAAATACATTGGTGGGTACATCAGAGAGGCAGGTACAGAGAGACAGGGGAGTGTTTTCTATACACCAAGATGACGTTCTTAGCTTTAGGGTTGGTGGAAGCTAGCTGTCTCTTAATAGATTCCAAACAGGTTACTGCTACTGGTTAGTTAGTAAGGGATGTTAGTTCCAACACAGAGGTGGCAAGGAAAAGCTATCCAGGGGCTAGAACTAGCCCAAGGTAATTAATTAGTCCCTGGATCTGCAACAGTGTGGTTGCAACCAATCAGTCAGTCTCTGCAGACACAACCTTTAGTCCATGATGGAAGCCTGCGCACCCGGGGTTCTGATGTCAGCAAACGAATCCGCAGCAGCAGCAGGATGAGTCAACCCGGAGGCAAGAGAGCAAAAGGGGGGTGACCCTCTTTCTGCCACAACCTTCTAACGACACTGCTACCAGAAACCACAACTGGGCGGGTCCTCCCATGTCACCCAAAGAAATCTGGGCGTGTCCTCCCATGTCAGTCAAAGTCATCAGGGCAGCTCCTCTGGTGGGGCTCCCTACGCAGGTGAGTCCAATTCGTGGCAAGTTGACGGGAAAATGGCCATAGTAACATTTGACCTCTGGCCTCCACGTGAGTAAACGCACAGAGGAAAAGAGAGAGACACCTAGAAAACTATCTAACCCCATCATGCTGCCCTGTGTAGGGCTCAGATCTGAACCAGGGAGGAAGGCGCGCGCATGCGCAGAGAAAGGGCTGCCTGGCTCTCATCTGCGCTTCCTGGTGTGGAGCCCTGGCTTGAGTCTTGGAGCAGCAGCAGCTTGTTACCGTGAAGATCGCCTTCGCCTACACGATAGAATCAGCAAGACAAAAAAAGATAGGAAATATCCATTACACGATTACCTTCTAGAACAATCTTTTACCAGGCATCTTAGTGAACAAATAAAGGCCATGATAGCTTAAGCTCCTCTTTGTTGGGGGTCGTTTAGTTTTTTGTTTTGTTTTGGGTTTTTTTTTTTTTTTTTTTTTGTCTGCCACATAGTAAACTCTTGGTAATAAGTAACAAACCATTTCGAGCTTGCAGACAGCAATGATTCCCTTGCGAGTCTTAACTCTGTGGGTGAAAGCGATATACACCCAGAAGTCTGGTAGAGCTAAACTTGAGTTTTAATCTTTACCCCACACCACCACCACCACCAGCAGCAGCAACCCCCTCGGATTGGTGACACAGGGTGACTTCCTTTCTGGCAGGGCTGGACAGCAACAGTGAGCCGGTTCAACCAAGCAGTCACCTTAGTGGCCAGCTGAGTGAGAGAGGAAGATGTTAGATTTTTGTCAACTTAACCCAAACTAGAATTGTCCAGGAAGAGGAACATCGTTGGAGAGAACGCCTCCATCAGATGGGCCAGTAGGCAAGTCTGTGAGATGTTTTCTTGACTGATAAGCATTGGAGGGGGAGCCAATCCACTGTGGGTGGTGACACTCCTAGGCAGGTGGTGACACCCCTAGGCAGGTGGTCCTAACTGTCAGAAAGCAGGCTAAGTAAGCCGGTCAGCAGTGTTTATCTACTACCTGTGATCCAGAGGTATGAGCCGAATAAACCCCTTTACCCAAACTTGCTTCTGATTTGGTGATTTGCCCCAAATTGCCTTGATTTGGCAACAGATACCAAAGTAGATGGGTAGCGGTGGCACATACCAATGTTAATCCCAGCATTCTAGAGACAGAGGCAGATGGCTCTCCGAGTTCCGGGCTAGCCTGGTCTACATAATGAGTTCCAGGACAACCAGGGCTGCATGGAGACACTATGCACGAGAAGGGGAAGGGTATGACTGGGTTGCAGGACCTACCTGTTAATCTGCATTCTCCCAGCTTCCTGCTAAGTGACAGGCTGCTGGCTCTCTGCCCACACCACAACCTGGATCAGGGTGGCTGGTGCAGATCTTGTCTGCTCAGTATCAGCCTCCCCTCAGAAGCTAGGAATCCCCTGGTCTCTCTTCCAAGGCTCCAGAACAAAGGCTGATGGGTTTGGTGTAGGCCAGGGACCATCTGTGACTTGAGCCACCCTGGGCAGGTTTGGAGGGTTGCACCTAAGCACAGTGAGCAGGAGCAGACAAGGAGACCTCAAAGGGAAGGTGGAATGCCCAGCCAAAAATGTCCACTGAACTCTGGGATCCAGTAGTGTTTTCCAGGGTGCGGTTGGAATGTAGGGTCCACGTTATACACATCTGTTTCCTACCTCGCGTGGGATAAAGAGTCAGCCAGACCCGGCTGTGGCCCTTTGCAGCTGTAAGGAGGCACCTGCCTGACCCTCTGTCTCCTCGTCTCTAAACGATTAGTGGCATCCTTCCTGCTCCGTTCAACAGCAGGAAGGAGTCTGGGGCAAAGCTGCCACCAGCATGACAGGCACGTGTCCCCTTGATCTCCTCTGCTTTCTGTTGCCTGTAGGGGAGGTGGAAATCAATTCGTTCCCCATGGCTTCTGTACCGTGAACACTGTCACCCGGAGACTCAGGTCCACTCAGAACCTATGACCCTGACCTTGTTTGAAAACAGGGTCTTTGGAGACGTGACCCTTCTGGGGGGGAAGTCACAAATGGTCTGGAGAGGGGACTCACTTCAGTGACAGGTGTCTGTATAAGGAAAGATTTAGAGTCATCAGCACATGGGAAGGTGGCATGTGAAGGCAGGCAGCGGGCTGAGCAGTTAAGAACACGGATACAAAGATAAGGGGGGTATGTTCTATGGCGGTGTGGTGAGGTGTGGGGGAAGAGAGTGCCTTGGTGGACCCATGCTGAGGCATCCCTTCCCCCTGAGGGACCGGCCACTTGATGGTGTAGTATAGAATAGAATTTATTCAGGGTATAGGGAGGGGAGTTAAGAGGATAGTAGAGGCAGAGGCAGAGAGACACACAGAGACACACAGATAGAGAATGTAGAGGAGTAGAGGCCAGCCATGAGCACACGGAGAGAGAGGGGAAAGGGAATTGGGAGACAGCGGGGACGGGAAGGCAAGAGCAAGAGAGGAATAAGAGAGCAAGAGTGAGAAGGGGACAAGCAGCCCCTTTTTATAATGTCAGGCATACCTGGCTGTTGGCAGGTAACTGTGGGGTAGAGCTTAGACAGAATGCTAACAGATGGGATCCTTAGGAGGCAGGACAGGTCCTATAGACACTTTCATTCTGGACCATCAGGCCTCCAGAGCTACATGGGTAGCTGGCTAGCCACTCATTTATATTGTGCCCCTGCTTTGGGTCAAAGGTTCAGTACTGGCTGTATCTTCACTTGAGGATGAATTGGGGAACTGGCCTCTCTTTCTAGTTCCTGTCTCCTCCCCTTGCACCTGAGTTTTGATGGATGGTTCCCTCCAAGAAGCCACCCATGCACACCGCCCAATAAAAGGAGAGAGGAAATCTCATAAGATTCCAAATGGCCTTCCCCTGAATGCGAATGGCCTTCATATATTAAGCCACCAGCAAGTGCGGCAGCTCAGGGTTCTCCCCCTCAGCGCCTCCCTCGTATTCTCCAGACAAGTTCCCATGCTAATGAATTCTAGATTCTCATTTAATAAATGTTGCGTGGGAAGCCTCATCATTCTCGGCTTCATCCATCTCCCGCTGGCACACAGACGCCCCTGTGGAAACACCTAGGATCGATAGAGCATGGGGCTCACGTCCACGGTCCTCCGATCTGCCACCTACAAGAATTCAAGTAATTGAAAAGACCTTATAAATCAATACAGCCAAATTGAAAACTCCCAGAGAACAGCACATCATTCAGTGGGGTGCGTTTGTCAGGATTTCTCTCTGCCTTCCTGGGAGGGGGAAATGCAGAAGAAGGGCAGGCAGGCAGGAAGACAGCTACTGTCCTGGCCCGGGGAAGGGGTGCTTAGCACCGGAGTTCATCTAGCTTTGATTGTTTGTCTGGCCTGGTTCATTTTCTTTGTGTCCTGGCATCTAGTCAAACACTAGATTTTACCACTCCAGACAAAGGTTTGAGTTTCTTCTAAGGAGATAGGACTTCAGAGTTGCCTTGGTGCTAATTACACCCTGGGGAGGGCCCCTCTCCAAGATGAACAGAATGCTTGGAGCTCGCCATTCACCAAGCAGAAAGGAAATGGTATGGAGGACCAGGAGAAAGAGAGGGTATGCTCGCCCAAGGAAAAGGAAGGTGTTTGAAAGCCGGAAAAAAGAAAGAAAGAAAGGAAGGAAGGAAGGAAGGAAGGAAGAAAGAGGAAAATCTAGTTAAAACAATAAAAGGAAGTCTTATTGTCAATCAGATTAGCCAATATTAATTGCCCACCCTTGACAAGGCAGAGAGAGGTGGAGACCCTTCAGCAAATAGGCAAGAGCTACAAGCCTGCAGGTCCACCCTGCCTCCTCTCCCACAGAAACCGGTACAGACAAAAGGAAAAGCTGGAAGCCTGTGTTGGTCCACAGGGGGATAGATAATATCCTGTTAGGTTATTAAAGAGCTCTTTCAAAAAAGAAACCAGGTCTCCTTGTGCCCAAGACTTACTTATAAGTAACTAAGAAGAACTTGCAACAGTCTGTGTGAGTGCCTGCCCATAGCAAGTGTTCAAATGGGGAAGAAAACCCAGTAAGCACCAAGCTGTTGGGAAGTAGACCGGGAGGACAGTCTGGACTGATACTTTGTATTCTAGGCAAAGAAGAAAAAAAATCTAAAACAGAATAGAAATAAACAAGGAATGAGGTCTATGGGTAGCAAACACAATCGCCTGCCTCAGCTGTTCTTTAATTTTATTTCTTTCCAGTGCATACTGTGGCCCCCACGTGGAGGTCAGAGGACAGCTTCCAAGAGTCACTTCCACCATGGGCTACAGAGATCAAACTTGGGCCACGCAGCCTATAAGCAGTGCTTACTGATGGAGCCCTCCTTCTGGCCTTGGCAACGTGGGTCCTCACCTTAACTGTTTAGAAGGCTTTCAGGCATCTTGCTTACTTACCTCTGACCCCTTAGCATGAGGTCCTTATGGGCTGGTCATGGGGTGTGTGGCCACCAGAATTCACCGTAAATGAACAGATCTAGACAATCTCCTGGACTTAGTCATAGACTTTGAGCTCACCCATTCTTCGTGTTTCTGTAAACCATTATTTCTGGTTTGTTTCCCTTGACACACTGGAGTCCCCTGGCAATGAGTATTGTGATCCTTCAGCCTTCCTTGGTTACAAATGAAACTGAATTAACAGAAGGTAGAACTCATTACAGGGTTCAACAAAACATCTGCTGTTCCGGCTGCCTCTATTAAAAGCAGAACTTGGCTGGGTTTCAGGACCGGCTAGATCCAGGAACTTGCACTTTCTCACAAAGCACTTCACCTGCTTGTGTTGTCTTCACACTGGAGTCTGTCACATGTCAAGGCAGTTTTAGCACAGCAAAGTAGGGGGAAGAGGTCAGCTACCAATGTACATAGCTCCTTCCTACGGGTACAAAATCACTCAATGACACACTCACTGAGGAAGCTCTGGAGTGAGATGATATTTTATCCAACCTATGTGAACTCAACAGGGGTGCCCCCCAATAAAATTTAAAAAACAGAGGTGTGGCTGAAACCCACCCCCCCCCACGGCTTCACATCATCTCCTCCTTTTTCCTTCTCCTTCCTTCTTCCTTTCTTCTTCCCTCCCTCCACCCTCCTTCCTCCCTCCTCCCTCCTTTCCTTCTTCCTTCCTCCTCACTCATCCTTCTTCCCCTCTGTCTTTGAAAACTAACTTCCATGGGCTAGCAAGACGGCTCAGCGGTTAATCACGACAAGAGTTCAGATCCCAGTACTCCTATAGAGTGTTTCACAAGTTGTTCTCAAGAAATCAAACAGCCTCTTCTGGCCTCTGAGGGCACCTGTGCACACACACACACGAGTGCGTGCAAAAATTATTAAAAACAAACAAATAAACCAAAACCCAGGTTGCTTTAGGCATCTTAAACTTGGTAGCTGGAACATATACGCCTGCCATCAGCTCCCACATCCACTTACCCTGATTCTCTCAATACCAAGTCTCCGAAGGCAGGCCTGTGTCAGTCACCTCCTGCTGCATAACAAAGAGCCCCGAGCTGAGTGGACTGGGATTCCACATAGCTCCCATAGTCTTCTCCCATAGCTTCCACATAGTCTGGTGTTCTTGTAGCTGGATCGTACTGGCTCTGCTATTCCAGAAGCTGTAGGAAGGCTTGGTTAGGGCTGAAGAAGCCATCCCAGGATAGTTCCTGCAAATGTAAGGCAGATGGGGTTGGGGATTTGGCTCAGTGGCAGAGCGCTTGCCTAGGAAGCGCAAGGCCCTGGGTTCGGTCCCCAGCTCCGAAAAAAAGAACCAAAAAAAAAAAAAAATGTAAGGCAGATGAGCACTGGGGTTCACAGGAGACTGGCAATCCCCACACACAGCTGCTGATGTGCCCGGAAGTGAGGGATGCAGGTGTTGAGCATTCGCCAGGAGCCACGCTCTCTGACCAGCCATGGAGGTGGCTTACCTCGTGGTGGTCACTGAGCCCCACCGAATGCAAGCAGCGAAATCACACGGCATCACGTGGGGGAAAAGAACACTGGAGAGCATGTGGTCCTGTTTCAGAGCCATCACCGGGTGAATGGTCTTTCTTAGAATAAATTTTCATCCTCGAAGCACGATCTGTGACCAGCAGTGAGGGCTTCCAGTTATTCTCTCTGTAATCCTATAGGTATGGATGAGAAAGAAGTTTCCAGAAAGAGAAGCCTCACAAGGAGGGATGGGGGAGGGAGGGACGGAGAGGAGAGGAGAGGAGAGGAGAGGAAAGGAGAGGGAGAGAGAGGGAGAGAGAGAGAGAGAGAGAGAGAGAGAGAGAGAGAGAGACAGAGAGAGACAGAGAGAGACAGAGAGAGACAGAGAGAGACAGAGACAGAGAGAGAGAGACTCTTTTCCTCCAGCAGATCCTGGCAAAGGATTCTCATTGGCTCAATTGGCTTCAGACCACTCTATGGAGAGTGTCAATCACTGTGGCCAGGGGGCGGGACTTATTGCTAGAATGTGGGAATGGAGGTGGAGTTACCCCGGTGACATGTGACATTCTCCACTGAGTGTTTTTGGACTTTGGATATGGAAGGGGACCCCATAACCCTTGGAGCTGAAGTTACAAGTATTTGTGAGCCACTTTTTTTGTGCCCGTTTCTCGAAACCCCAAAAGACCACCAAGAAGCAGATCCCAATGCAATCACACTAGGGTCTTTTTTAAGCTTGAGTTTGGTCCCCGCTGCCATCACTGACGCTGCAGGATGGGAGGGTGAAGCCCTGAGCTCAGTTTCTTTTTTTTTTTTTTTTTTTTTTTCGGAGCTGGGGACCGAACCCAGGGCCTTGCGCTTGCTAGGCAAGCGCTCTATCACTGAGCTAAATCCCCAACCCCCTGAGCTCAGTTTCAAGCAAGCGTTTATAGAGGCAAGGGGGTTTCCACACATCTGATTGGGTGAGGGTGAGGGAGCTGTGGAATATTTTCCCCTTTAAAATGATTGGCTGGTGTCGGGAGCAGAACCATAAACTTAACTTCTGCTTTCTTCCTGATGGGCGGTTGTTAGGGAGTGAACTGGAAACTGGTGCTAGGTTGCAGGCTTGTTGGTTAACTCGAGTTCAACCTCAGGTTCAGGCTTCTCTAAGATAGCGCCTGAACCCAAGATGGAGTCGGTCTGGTCTCTCGACCTAACGCAGGTGCTGAGATCGGAACTCTGGTCCCCATGGCTGAGCAGCGAGCACTGACCACTGAGCCATTTCTCTAGCCCACATAGAGCCACCAGGCCTTCTGCAGAGTTGCTCTGACAGCCGACAGACCTGTAAAAGCACCGTGTTCAGCATCACCAAAGTCTGATCAAAGTTTTCTATACGGAAGATATTTATTATGGGGTCTTTACAGAAGAGTTTCCAGACCCTTCTGTGCAGGCAAATTTTTCTGTCCCTGTCCCCTCTCTGTTGAGCAACACTGTGACAAGACAGCAAAGCAGACCTCTGCAAGCAGAAAAATCCCCCCAGGTCCCATCGCTTCCTGTGAAGCCTGTGAGTTCACATCAGGCTCAAGAGCAAATGAAAGGAACTTTCACAGCCTCTGGAGCACAGACCGACTACTCCATTACCCATCGCAGAACCTCCCTGCTCAAAGATCAATGTTGTGCAGCCTGCCTGAGGCTGGCAGGTCAGGGACTGCCGCCCGGTCTTTTTAGGAGACAAACAGGAAGCCATCTCTAGCCTTTCCAGCCAGAAGACAGTCTTAGTTAAATGACTTTATCTCCTAGCTGAGCGATTCCGGGCTGCAAAGAGAAGCACAGGGCGTGCATGCTAAGTCGGCCTGGCCTGGGTGCGTGGCCTTCTGTGTCAGCGCAGTGCAGAGCCCTGGAAGCCACACTCTCGCGACTCCACAATAAAGATGGTGTCTGTCTCCTTTACTGATCTCCATAGCACCTGTCTGCTTTTACTCCTCCCTTTTTTATTTTATTTTCGTTTGTGGATGTTGTGTCATGTTTTGAATATCTTTGGCCCGGAAAGTGGCACTATGGGGAGGTGTGGCCCTGTTGGAGGAGGTGTGGCCTTGTTGGAGGAGGTGTGGCCTTGTTGGAGGAGGTGTGGTCTTATTGGAGGTGTGGCCTTGTTGCAGGAGGTGTGGCCTTGTTGGAGGAGGTGTGTCACTATGGATGTGGGCTTTAAGACTCTCATCCTAGCTGCCTAGAAGTCAGTTTTCCACTAGTAGCCTTCAGGTGAAGGTGTAGAACTCTCAGCTCCTCCTGCACCATGTCTGCCCGGATGCTGCCATGCTCCCACCTTCATGATAATGGACTGAACCTCTGAACCTGTAAGCCAGCCCCAAATAAATGTTTTTCTTATGAGAGTTGCCTTGGTCATGGTGTCTGTTCACAGCAATAAAACCCTAAGACAGGTTGTTTATTTGGTTGTTTTTTTTTTTTTCAAGACGGGGTTTCTCTGTGTAGGGTTTCAACAGCCCTGGCTGTCCTGAAACTTGCTCAAGGAGGCTGGCCTCAAACTCAGGGATCTGCCTGCCTTTGCCTCCCTAGTGCTGGGATTAAAAGCGTGTACCACCACCACACAGTTGTTCGTTTGTTGGTTGGTTGGTTGGTTCTGTTGAGACAGAGTCTCAGGTGACCCAGGCTAGCCTCGAAGTCACTACATAGCCAAGGATAACCTTGCTCTTCTGTTCCTCCCTCCTCTTCTCCTAACTGCTGGGATGATAGTCATTGAACACACCTGGTATATTCTGTTGTAAAATTATAAAAAATAAAGCAGTCTTTTTATCCCCACTAGGTCCATCACCGCAGTGCCCCAAGATATCTGCTGGATATCTTAATTCTCAGTCAGCAAAGCGTCTCAGCCGCTCTGCTCCATCCCATATCACACTGCCAAAGGCCTCTCCCTGAGCCGTCAGCAATCTCTCTACCTTTCTAGCTCCCAAGGCAGGTTTCCATGCCAGGAACACACATCCCAACTCCGTGGCGGCCCAGACCAGCTGCCGCACACTTTCTTACACTTAAATTGCTATATGAAAGAACACACAACACAATAACCTCTGGCCCAACTGATAAGATATAATTGCCCACCTAGACATACAAAGCCCAGTACACACCCATCCCTTAAGAACATTCATAACGGGGCTGGGGATTTAGCTCAGCGGTAGAGCGCTTGCCTAGGAAGCGCAAGGCCCTGGGTTCCGTCCCCAGCTCCGAAAAAAAGAACCAAAAAAAAAAAAGAACATTCATAACAACCTGCAAAGGTACAGCGTGGAATCTTTTTTTCGGAGCTGGGGACCGAACCCAGGGCCTTGCGCTTCCTAGGCAAACGCTCTACCACTGAGCTAAATCCCCAACCCCTACAGCGTGGAATCTTAACATCAGCTTCCATGTTGTCCCCGGCTCCTCCCCTTCCTCTCCTCTTCCTGTTCCAGTCTCCTCCCCTTCCTTCAAACCTCTCCTGCCCATCCTTCCTTCTCATCCAATGACAGGCCTCATTCTATCCTGTACCTGCCTCACCTGTGACATCATCCCACACTATTCACTGCTCAGACTCAAGCCCAGGACCTTGGGATGTCGCGCCAGCAGTGTGCCAGCTGAGCCACACCCCCAGCCCTCAACAGGCATCTTCCTCTATCCCTCTCCACCTTGATTTGTTTCCTTCTTTTGTGTGTATATGAATGCTCACATGTGTGTGTGCAAGGGCCTTAGGATGTTGGGCCAGCACTGTGCCAGCTGAGTCACATCCCCAGCCCCCAACAGGCTTCTTCCTCTCTCTTCACCTTGATTTGTTTCCTTCCTCTTGTATGTGTGTGCGGTATACATGCATGTACATGCATGTTCATATGCGTGTATACGCATGTTCAGGCCCGAGCTCCAATCTTCCACCTTATTCTTTTTTTTTTTTTTTTTTTTTTTTTTGGTTCTTTTTTCCGGAGCTGGGGACCGAACCCAGGGCCTTGCGCTTCCTAGGTAAGTGCTCTACCACTGAGCTAAATCCCCAGCCCCCTTCCACCTTATTCTTTGAGGTAGGGTCTCCCCTTCCAATGCAGACTTTGCTAATACAGCTAATCTCCATCAGCTTGCTCTGACGAGCCTGTTCCCACCTTCCAGGACTTGGGTTACAGATCCACCATCTTTCCTGCTTGGCATTTACAGGGCTTCCGGGATCCAAGCTCAAGTCCTTGCTTCCACTGGCTTTAACCATTAAGCCATCCCCTCGGCTCACCTCGGGTTTGATTTTGTTTGTTTGTTTTTTTAAAAGGTCTGTGTTTTTTACCTTTATTGTGTGTATGAGGATGTGGCTGCATTTATGCATGTGCAAACATCCTATGGTGCCTGTAGAGGTCAGAAGAGGACAGCCGATGGTCTGAATCTGGAGTTACAGATGGTTGTGAGCCACCATGTGGGTGCTGGGAACTGAACCTGGGCCCTCTAAAAGAGCAGCCAGTTCTCTTACATCTCTCTACCCCCAGGGTATTTTTTAAATACTTATTTTAATGTGTGTGCGTGTACATGTGTGTGTGTACACATGTGTGTACGTGTGTGTGTGTGTATATGTGTGTGTCTGGTCCTGCTGTCCAAATAAGGTCTCAGATCTCCTGGTACTGGAGTTACCAATGGCTGTGAGCCACCACGTGGATTCTGGGAACTGAATTCGGGGCCTCTGCAAGAGAAGCCAATGCTCTTAAAGACTAAAAGCCACCTTCATTTTCAAGACAGGGTCTCTCACTAAATCTGGGGGTCATCGAATGGCCAAACCAGCTGATCAGCAAAACCCAGGAGCCCTCCTGTCTCTGCCTCCCCAGCGCTGGGATTATGGGTGTAAGCTGCGACACCCATCATGTCCATGGGGGCTGGGGCTCAGACGGAGGTCTTTCTGTGTCGACAGCAAGCGTTCTGTTGACTGATCCATGTCCCCAGCGCCCAGCGACAGGTCAGGCTCTGATGGACTCTGGCAGGACACTTGTGCTGCAGATGGCCACTTCTCTCCACTGGAGGAGAGAGAGGCAGACTGTGACTGAGTGCCTGTGAAGCAGACGCGGCCCCGCCCCGCCCGCCCTGCCTGTCTTCTTTTTCTTCCAAGCTGCATCCAACAGAGAGGGGAGATCTCGGATAGCCCATCTGTTCTCATCCCTTTCTTGTAGCGAAACAGAACACAAATTAATACCTCAGTAAATTATCCTGCCACATAAAATTTCATGCTAAATCAACTATCTTCTCATACAAGCCAGAAGCAGGAGCCGATGATCTGAGTGGGGGAGAGGGAAGCAAAAGCCAATCCTATACGGTCTATGCATTTGGGGCTGGCATAGGGACATTTCCCCCCTATAAATTGGAAACATGATAATTTTGGTAGGAGGGAAGCACCTGGTAGACAGTAGGTGCTCAATAAATGTTTAGCCCAGCAGAATTTGAAGGGGTCAGAAGGGACAGCTCAGAGGAACCCCTCCGATGTAACACTACAAGTCACCCCTCTACTTCACCCCCGACACCCTGCATGTGGTGACCCCTTGACTCCTGTGGTCCTCAGAACCCTCCTCTGTTCCATCACCACCCTTTTCCCTAATCCAGAGAGGACCTGGGGCCAGATCAAGGGAATGAGATTTAGTCTGTACCTTTAACAAGTGACCAGGCAATGACCCAGCTTCCTGACATCACTTCCTCCTGAGTCAAGGGGGAGGGGAGCCTCCGTCCCAGTCTGTCCTGCCTGCCCTCCCAGATGAGTGGGGACATGGGCCATCATCAGAAGGCTAATACTAAAACAGACTGGGAGTGACATCAAGACAGACAAGGCCAAGCTATCACCTTTACCCCCAATCCAGCCCTATCTGCCACGAGCCCCCCTAACTCTGCCATCTCCTACTGTGGGTGCGGGGGAGGGTCCCTCTCTACTCTCTGACCTGCACCCTTGCTCTCACAGGCTGATGGCCCAACAACGCAACCAGAGCCCTTCCTTTTGAAATATAAACTGGACCTCACGTCTTTCCCAACTCCGGAGCTCCAGCAAAGGATTCTCAGTGGTACTTAATGCTTTCATTCCTCTCCCTGACAGGATTTGATACATCCATGGCCCCCAGTCTCATCATCTCCTGCACTCCGGCCTCCCTCACCCACCTGATTCCTTCTTCTGCCCAGGGAAACAGTAAACTCCTAGCTCTGCCCCTGGCTGGGCACTGCCCCTGTCCTCTCTGGAACTCCCAGCCTGTCTGCACCTGGGCTCTTCCTCTCACTTCAGGTCTCCGCTCATGGTCAGCTCCTTGGAGAGACCTCTCCAGACCCACCCAGCGTCCCCTCCCTCACTCCCTCCCTCACCAGCTCAGCAGCCCGCCTTATCCAGAGAACTCTGAAGTTTCACAAATCATCTCAGGTTCACCTCTCTGTTTATTGATTGATCTTCTGTTCCAGGCTGATCTAAACATGGCCAGAGTGGGGATCTGTCTGTCTGTTCACACATGCAGAACACAGGAGGTGAGGAACAGGGAGGTGAGCAAATGGAGGATCTGGTGGGCTTCTAGGAACATCTACGCCCACAGCCTTGGCCACCCATTGAAAGAACCAGTTAGCCAAGCAGGCCGGCTGTGCCCACCCCATCACTCAGCTTGCATTGAGGTTCATCAGGTAGCTAGGACCTCAGAGGGGACAGCTGAAGCCCTGCAGCCCCCCCCTCCCCTCTCTCTCTGTCCCCCCCACCTCATGCTACCACCACATCTGTTTTGTGGGGCTGGTACATCTATCCATCTATCTCTCCTCACTCTGTGCATCATAATCAGAATAGCAGACAGGGTTTGGGCTTCATAGAGGCTTTGAGCAGGATCTTTTTTTTTTTTGGAGCTGAGGACCGAACCCAGGGCCTTGAGCTTGCTAGGCAAGCGCTCTACCACTGAGCTAAATCCCCAACCCCTGAGCAGGATCTTAAAGAATTAAGACAGAAGAGCCCAATGCAAAGTACACGTGGTTTTGATGTTGGTGTTGGTGTTGGTGTTGGTGGTGGTGGTGGTGGTGGTGGTGTTGGTGGTGGTGGTGGTGGTGGTGGTGGTGGTGGTGGTGGTGTTGGTGGTGGTGGTGGTGGTGGTGGTGTTGGTGGTGGTGGTGGTGGTGGTGGTGGTGTTGGTGTTGGTGTTGGTGGTGGTGTTGGTGTTGGTGGTGGTGTTGGTGTTGGTGGTGGTGTTGGTGGTGTTGGTGGTGGTGGTGGTGGTGGTGCTGGTGTTGGTGGTGGTGGTGGTGGTGGTGGTGTTGGTGGTGTTGGTGGTGGTGGTGGTGGTGGTGGTGGTGGTGGTGGTGTTGGTGTTGGTGGTGGTGGTGGTGGTGTTGGTGGTGGTGGTGGTGGTGGTGGTGGTGGTGGTGGTGTTGGTGTTGGTGGTGGTGGTGGTGGTGGTGGTGGTGTTGGTGTTGGTGTTGGTTTTTTGGTTGGTTGTTTGGTTGGTTTTGGCAGGTGTTAGAATTCTCAGTTACAGACAGAGACCCAGAGCTGAGGACGGCACAGACTCTAACAGATTGGGGTTTTATGTGATTCTGGGTATCCGATTAGATAATGCCCCTCCCTCCCTTTTTCTATTGGTCTGAAGGTGTCCAGCACCCTGCCTCTGGTAGGGATTGGGTCTCTGTCCAGAAGCAGGGACATAACTGAACTGTTGACTGGCTGCATAGCTGTCGATTGAGATAAGCCTGGGCACCCAACCTCCTCTGCACTGAAGGATCTGTAAGGACTGCAGGCCCAAAACCCACCATGCAGTAGAGATAAGGGGACTTATTCCTCGGGACAAAGCCATAAAGAAACAGAAAGTTACTGCTCATTGCTGGAAGCCAAAAGTCTTAAAACCCAAACTGGGCTTGCTCCGTCCCTCCTCCTGTCCTAGAAGCCTCATGACAGCCTCACACGGTGGGAGCCATTCTCGGCCTATTTTATGGTTGGAGAGGGGCCGTGAGACTCAAGCTCAGGGGGCAGAAGGCAGAGCTGAGCCAATGCCATAGGAAGAGTTATACGGGGACACGTCACAGGGATACCCCAACAGTCCACACCAAGGCAGGAAGAAGCCTGCCCCAGCCTTTCTTTGCTGGGTAAGGCCCAGGAGCCCAGTTAAATCCAACCATAGCTGCATCCTTTCAATCAATCTCATGGTCTCTATAACAAGAAGAACACAGTATTGATTCTGCAACAACCCTGGCTGGCACTCTCACCCTCGTGAGCAGGTTCTGCAGGCCTGGGGAGACACAATCAAACTCAGCAACGGAATCCATTAAAGCCAAGGCAAGGCAGACAGATTGATGCTCGGAGGAGGGGCCAGCACTGACGAATATTTATGGCCATTTGTGGGTCAGAAATGGGGAAGGTTTATGTGTTGTGGGCCTAATTTGTTATCCACAGGGAACCTCAGGGATCTGTCCTAGCATTTCCTCTGTCCCGAGGGAGGTTAATCACACCAGGAGGAGCAAGTGTGTGGAGATGTTGGTACATCTCTGGTGGGGTGCCTGTGTGTGTGTGTGTGTGTGTGTGTGTGTGTGTGTGTGTGTGTGTGTGTGTACACATATGAATTTGTGTCTCTGTGTGTAAGCCTCCATGTATCTGTCTGTCTTTGTGACTGTGTTTGTGTTTCTATCCAGACCACACCTCTCACTCCTCTGTCCCCGTCCCTTTTAAACCTTTCGAGCCATGACTCAGTTAGGGTTTTACTGCTGTGAACAGACACCATGACCAAGGCATCTTTTATAAGGACAACAATCGGGGCTGGCTTACAGGCTCAGAGGTTCAGTCTATTATCATCAAGGCAGGAGCATGGCAGCATCCAGGCAGGCATGGTGCAGGAGGAGCTGAGAGTTCTACATCTTCATCTGAAGGCTGCTAGTGGAATACTGGCTTCTAGGCAGCTAGGGTGAGGAGGGTCTTAAGCCCACACCCACAGTGACTCCAACAAGGCCACACCTCCTCCAACAAGGCCACACCTCCTCCAACAGGGTCACACCTCCTCCAACAGTGTCACACTTATTCCAACAAGGCCACGCCTCCAAATAGTGTCACTCCCGGGGCCAAGAATATCCAAACCATGACAGAAGACGACAAGATCAACCTTGCTCCCTCAGCTACATCTGAGATGCCTTTCCTTCCTGAGGCACCTTCTCCCCTGCTGCTCAGAAAGCGAATCTTAGAACCAGTGGTGGCTTCTGTTCTGGGATAATAAGAGCATGTGACATAGTATGATAATAAACAGTGTGTGGTGCCAGGGTTGTCAGTGTGCCAGTGTGTGTGTGTGTGTTGTGGTATGTGTGTGTGTGATAGGTGTATGGTATGTGTGTGTATGTGTGTGTGTGATATGTGCATGGTGTGTTGTGATATGTGTGTGGTTGGTGTGTGTGTGTGTGTGGTGTGTGGTGTGTGGTATATGTGTGTGTGTGTGGTGTGTGTGTGATATGTGCATGGTGTGTGTGATAGGTGTGTGGTGTGTGTGTGTGTGGTGTGTGTGTGTGTGATATGTGCATGGTGTGTTGTGATATGTGTGTGGTTGGTGTGTGTGTGTGTGTGTGTGGTGTGTAGTGTGTGTATGTATTTGTCTAAGCACATTTATCTATGCACATTTCTCTCTGTGTGTACATGTATATGTGCAAATTTATCTCTGTGTGCATGCATTTATCTCTGCGTGCACGCATGCACATATATATATATATACACCATGGTGTACATTTGGACGTCAGAGAACAACTTGAGTTGTCAGCTCTCCTCCTCCCACTGTGTTGGACCCAGGAACGGAACCCCAGGCTTGGCTGTAATCAGCCTCACACCAGCCTTGTTAGTAAGTCATCCTCGATTAGAGCCAAGATTGTCGTTATTGCCGTAGAACACTTATTCCAAGTTACTCATTTTTATGCAAAGGTTTCTCCCCTCCACAGACTTGGGATGGCCGCATTCTTTAAATCCCTCTTGGTGTAAAATCTTAACCTTTGGCACCTCGTGGGTGGTTATGATTTACAATTCAAGTACAGAGCTGAACAGAACTGACAGAGGTGAGTTTTAGGTCCTGTGTGATTATGGACACTCAGTGTCCTCAGTCATCCATCTGCTGTCCCCTGCCTCCATGGCCTCAGAGCTACACACTGAGGGGACAGCCTGGAGACTTTGGGAGATGGGGATCTCACTAAGCCTGGAGCCCCCTGATTTGGCTGGGCAGTGAACACCGCTGAGATCCTCCCCACCCCACCTCCCCAACACTCAACTCACAGGCTTGTGTCATCGTGCCACCAAGCCTGGCTTCTTCCTGTGCGGTCTGGGCTGTTAAACTCAGGTCCCCAGATGAGCCCATCGCCACCTGAGCCATCCCCGGGCCAGACTTGGTCCTGTTCTGCTCTGAGAGCTGACAAACCTGACCTCTATGGCTGGATGACCCTTTCGTTCGTTTTTGTTTGTTTTGTTACTTTAAAGATGTTTAAATCTGGGCTGGAGAGATGGCTCAGTGGTTAAGAGCACTGACTGCTCCTCCAGTGGTCCTGAGTTCAAATCCTAGCAACCACATGGTGGCTCACAACCATCTGTAATGGGATCCGATGCCTTTTTCTGCTATGCAGGCATACATCCAGATAGAGCACTCATATAAATAAATACATCTTTTAAAAAATGTTTAAACCTTATTTTGAAGGTTCACTTATTATTTTTTGGTTTGCATTTATAAGTTGGACTTCTTTTTTAATTTATTTTAATTAAAACGTTGCATTCTTTCCTCTTTACCTTTACTTCTCTCTCCTCTCTCCAACCAACCCCTCCCCTGTCCCTTCCACCTTCCCCCATGCCCAACCTCACTTCCCCTCAACTCACTTCCCCTCTTTTTCTTTAATTACTATTGTTACACATGCATACACACACACACACTCATGCTCGTGCAAATATATAAATACAACCTGCTGATCTGTTTAGTGCTAATTGTGTGTGTGTGTAGTTTCAGGGATGAACACTTGGTATTGGAGAACCAATTGGGGGTCGCGTTCCCTAATTAGTTAGCCGTACACCTTTGTCCAGGGATGAGCTGGTGAGATTTTCCCCCTTTCACAACAACAGCACAACTATTGGCCATTGTACTGGCTGGTTTTGTGTGTCAACTTGACACAAGCTGAAGTTATCACAGAGAAAGGAGCCTCCCTTGAGGAAATGCCTTCATGAGACCCAGCTGTAAGGCATTTTCTCAATTAGTGATCAAGGGGTGGGGGAACCCAGCCTATTGTGGGTGGAGCCATCCCTGGGCTGGAGTCAGGTTCTATAAGAAAGCAGGCTGAACAAGACAGAGGAAGCAAGCCAGTAAGCAGCACCCTCCATGACCTCTGCATCAGCTCCTGCTTCCTGCCCTGTGTGAGTTCCTGTCCTGACTTCCTTTGGTGATGAACAGCAATGTGGAAGTGTAAGCTGAATAAACCCTTTCCTCCCCAACTTGCTTCTAAGTCATGATATTTTGTGCAGGAATAGAAATCCTGACTAAAACAGTCATCAACGACGTGTGTTCTTGTCTCTCACAGCATCTGGAGGGGGGCATGTGCTGTAAAAATAAATCTCAAGCCAACACCATCACCCAGCCCTGTGGCACGCAAGGGGGTAAGAAAACCCACCCATCCTTTCCAGGGTGACAGGCAGGAAGCCCAGCTTCCCCTGTGACCCTAAGGTTCACAGTCACTCCCTGAGAACTGAGCAGCTCCTGCAGAAGGAGCCGGGATGCAATCCTTTCTCTCTGCAAATCTATGGGATCCAAAGATGCTCTTGCCTGGCCAAGTTCCAAGAGTGCCTGCTCTTTGGCGGCAAGCAAGATGGGTTCCTGAAATGGTAGGTGACCCGAGTTCAAATCCCAACACTTCCTAGCTGTGTGAACTCAAGAGCTACTTCGCCTCTCTTGGGCCTGTGTGCTTGGTCTGTAAAATGTAGACAACACGGGCACTAGCTGCCTCAGGCTGTCCTGTGGTCTACAGGAAAGGAAACAATTGTTGCAACTGAGTGAAGAGCCACAGCCCTTCCTGCTGGCAGAAAAGATAAAGCGCTTGTGCTTGAACACACTCCTTCACTAGCCAGACAAAATGACCGACAGCTCTTTGGCCACCATTTGGTCTCGAATGCTGTCCCCAGAAGTAAACTTGACTTGAGGACATCCCTGCAGTTAGTACTGCTCTTCACCCAAGCTTGGCTTTAGAGGCTGTCGCTGTGACTAAGGGTGGGGTCTACTGCTTGCTTGGGAGAAGATAGAGGAGGAGGAGGAGGTAGTGGAGAAGGAGGAGGAGGTGGAGGAGGAGGAGGAGGAGGTGGAGGAGGAGGAGGAGAAGGAGGAGGAGGAAGAGGCAGAGGAAAAAGAGGAGGTCAAGGAAGAGGAGGAGGATGGGGGAGGGGCAAGTGTCATGGTCTGGGCATTGCTTTAGCCAAGTGACCAAGAGAAGCCCCAGGCAATAAGGAGGCTTCCCTATGGACAACATTCAAGTCACTTCATGGTGTTCCCCCTCCCCCCACACACACAGACACACATAGTTCACGGTTATATACTCCACTGATAGTCTGAAATATCTGTCACCATTTTTAAAGTGTAGTGTGGCACTGTGAGGTATCATTGTTTCTGTTGGTTATTAAAGTCTTGCTTTTTTTTTTCCTCCCAAAAAAAAAAGCCCTTACGGACCCCAGCCCCCACCCCACCCACCCACCCCTTCTCCTTCTCGGAACCTCACCGTACCAGACCGAATGAGTATAAATAAATAAATAAATAAATAAGTAAACAAACAAACAAATCAATGCTCTCCAGTTCTCAGGGCCCTCCTGGAGCCATTTGTTCTACCATGAGGGTGGCTTTTAATTCCACTTAGGTGAGAGCCTAGCTTTCATCTTCCCTCTCTGCTGCTATGGCAACCAATGTACTGGCAACATGGCTGGAAGAGAACTCATTCTCCTTCCACCAAGCTGAGAAGAGTGGGGAGACCACCCAGGGAGAGGAGACAGTTCAGGCAGCCTTTGTAAACAGCCCGTAGAAAGACGCTCAACTGACTTCAGGACCATGGAAAGCTCCGAAGGAGGCAGGAAGGCGGCTGGAGGTGGGGGGCGGGGCTGAGAGGGAGGAAGGGAGCCAGGGAGGGGGAAGGAGAGAGGGAGAAGGGAAAGGGGATGGGAGAGGAAGGAGGGGCAAGTTTGGTTAGTGAGTGCATCCTTAGCTTCCCCAGAAAGTGATGTGGGGGAGGTGGAGCTTGGTGGAGCTTGGTTTGTTCTCTGCACCCACAGAGGACTTTGTCATCAATGGGAATTCAGTTTCCTAAAGCCTGCTGGGAAGGAGGGAGCAGCCTCCCAGCCACTGTAAACAGTCCGTCCACTGAGCTTTCTCCCCACCTCCAGTGGTGTGCAGGTAGCTGCACTGTCCTGGTCAGTCATGGCAGTATGTCCCTGTAACTCCAGGCTGAGGCAGGGCAATTGTGAGTCTGAATCCAAGGAGAATGACATATTGAGTTCAAGGTCAATCTGAACTACACAGAGAGACCTTAGCTGGGGCTGGAGGTGCGGTGGGGGAGACGTCAGAGACTCATCGGATGAAAGCACTTGCCGTGCAAGCCTGACAACCTGAGTTTGGCTCCCCAGAAACCATCAGTGATGAGACAGGATGGTGCATGTCTGAAACCCCAGCACTCTTACACTGAGGTGGGAGGCAGAAACAGGAGACTCACTCACCCAGAAGCTCATGGGCCATGATGTCTTCCTACCACGATGATGAGACACTTATCAAACTTATCAAAGACAATGGGGTTTGGGGGGGCTGCGGTTCCAGAGGATTAGAGTCCATAGTGGTAGAGGGAAATCATGGCTGCAAGTGAAAGACCCCCAGAGCGGGGAGACCCTCACTCAAGTCTCGGGATGATGTGACCCCCCCAAGAACTCACACAAGACCATCCTTGCTGTAGTCACATGAGGTTTACTGATAGGAGCCAGTGCACTGGGGTCGAGACTCGTATCCCACACAGGGGCAGTGGAGTTCGACCCCCAGTAGCAAAGAGAAGGGGGATTTAAAGGAAGAAACCACAACC
Organism: Rattus norvegicus; assembly: GCF_021556685.1. NCBI lineage: Eukaryota > Metazoa > Chordata > Mammalia > Rodentia > Muridae > Rattus > Rattus norvegicus. The sequence goes on along the minus strand of NC_141545.1, from coordinate 49,948,529 downwards.
CAAAGGGATAGGGAGGCGTCACTGGAAAATGTCGAGAATACCAGTGAAAAATCACAAGGAGGAGCTTCCTGTTTCTCAAGATTGTTTAACTTTATGGTCCTCCAGTTCCTGGGAGAAGCTTCCTGCTTCTCAAGGTTGTTCTCTAAGATTTTAATCTAACTTTATGGTCAGCTACCTGCCGATGTAATTACCAATCTATAGTCCTAGGAGAAGCTTCCTGGAACATACAATCCCAGGGCCTAACCGGTTTTTTTTCTTTTACTCTAAACCTTTGTCTAGTGGGGGGAGGCAACCTTAAAACTTCTACCTTTCGGGGCTGGGGATTTAGCTCAGTGGTAGAGCACTTGCCTAGCAAGCGCAAGGCTCTGGGTTCAGTCCCCAGATCTGAAAAAAATAATTAAAAAAAAAACAAAACTTCTACCTTTCAGTAGAAAAGCCCTTCACCTACAGAGCCACCGTCTAATCTCCTGAAGAAGGTCTCCCTGTGCCCCCAGTCGAGGCTGCCACCAAGTCAAACCAAGCCCACCACCATCAAGTCATGGACTACCCCTGCGGGACCAGCCTGAGCTATCCCCTTTCCCTCCACGGACCCCCCCCCCCACCGCTCCTTTCTCAGCATCCAGCGGTGGCGCCTGGATGCCCAAGAGCCTGAGAACTGAGGACCCTGGCCTCCTTGCAGGCTTGAGATCTCCGGCTGTGTCCACTGAGCTTTCTCCCCACCTCCAGTGGTGTCCTGCGGCTTCCCACAGCCAGACACACGCCCTGCCTCAGCAGCAGCGGGGGCACGGTGTAACTGAGGTGGAGCAGATGAGGGAACCCCCACAAGAAACCTACAAGAAGCCATCAGTGGGACCACACAGCAAAAGCACCACTCCGCTCTGGTACCACGCACAGCTTCCGGGGAAATGCCCTAACCTGGGAGGCACATCCCTGTGAGCTCATTCACTGTGACCAGGGAATAGCTAGGCACTGGGCACACCAGCCCAAGGACACTGTGGCTCACAGACAGATAGCACAGGACAGTAGGCTGGACAATCTTTTTTTTTTGGGGGGGGGGTTCTTTTTTTCGGAGCTGGGGACCGAACCCAGGGCCTTGCGCTTCCTAGGCAAGCGCTCTACCACTGAGCTAAATCCCCAACCCCTAGGCTGAACAATCTTGTAAGCTCTTGGTAGCAACAATACATCCTGGCCTAAAACCAGGAAGAGGGCTCAGTCGACACATGAGGGAGTTTGTCCGTTGTGCACAAAAGCCAGGGATGAGTGAGGGAGCTAAGCCAAACCTGTGGCTGGGTCAAAGCACCCCATACGGAGCATCACTGAAATGCACCCCCCCCTCCCCGTGAACTGCTAAATAAAAAGCGCGAAGGCAGAATTACAGTCATCAGTTTAATTGAGTGAAATTGGCCGCACATTAATATTCATGATTATTAGAGCGGCTAATTTTCCTCTTTATAGAAAGCAAACGGGGGTTCGTTTCAGCTGCAACTTTTTTCCTCCCGTGGATTTGTGCAGGGGAGGAGGTGGATAAATGACAAGGCCCTTGGAATCAGCCACCCAGCTCTGAATGCTCATGCATGATTGTCAAGGACCTTTTAATGGCTTTGACCTCCTAGAGGGGGCTGGGGAGAAGCAGCTTATGAATATTAAATAAAGCACCCAAAGGCTTCTAAGAGAGCCCCGCCCCCATAGATCAGGGCAGGTCACCAGAAGGAGAGACTCATCCTGCTTACTCCATTGTCCTGTGCCTCTGAAGAAGAACCAGGACTAGAGCAGAAGCCACAACAGGAAACCCAAACCCTGGAGGGACAGGCATGGGGTACCCACCTGAGCATCCTCGTGAGACGGAAGACAGGGACAGCCAGTGGGGTAGTAAATGTTTACAACAGTCCAGCGCTGGAATCTAAGGAGAGTGATGGCTCTCCAGCCATCCCAGGAAGGGAGAAGCAGAGACAGAGCTGGATAGTGAGAGAAGGAGACCTTCACCCTTGAGAGCTCATCTAGAGAAAGGACATCTAGAAACCACACACACACATACACACACACACACAAACATATACATATACAAGTACACAAGCACACACAACTACAGAACTACACAAACATACATACATATACGTATATACACACATACACACACATGCACATACATACACACATGCATACACATACAAACACACACAAACACACATGTACACACACAAACACACACATATACAACCACACACAACTACACATACACGCACATATACAACACATACACGCACATATACAACACATACATATACACACAAACATATGTACACATACACAGAGACATATATACATATGCACAAACACACATACACACACACACAAAAATACACACACACACACACACACACAGCTTGTGTCCGCCCCAGGGGCATGTAGTGATGTGCCACTAGCTGCAAACATACCTGACACCATCGTTGTTCTAGATTCTCTGTTAAGTAGAAACAGTGTTCCTTTGAGAGGCCTGATGCCAGTGATTCTTCTGGCAAGGGGCCATGTTGTTCCAGAAAGCAAGGAGTACTCAAAGAATCAAAGAAGTCGAGAAACAAGGAAGCTTGAAGGGGACTTCGATGGCCAATGAGGCAATGTAAGCATCAAAATCAATGTCAGTGGAAACAGATACAACCACTCAAGAAAGATGGAGGGGGGGTTGGGGATTTAGCACTCACCTAGCAAGCTCAAGGCCCTGGGTTCGGTCCCCAGCTCCGAAAAAAAAAAAAGAAAAGAAAAGAAAAAAAGAAAGATGGAGACACAGCCTGGTGTGGTGGCTCACACCTTTAGTCCCAGTACTCAGGAGATAAGTGTGAGGCCAGAAGTGGGTGAGTTTGAGACCAGCCTGGTCTATGTAGTGAGTTCCAGGACAACTAGAGCTACATAGTGAGACCTTGTCTCAAGAAAGGAAGGAAGGAAGGAAGGAAGGAAGGAAGGAAGGAAGGAAGGAAGGAAGGAAGAAAGGCAGGCCTCAAAGTTACTCCTCATGAAACCACTTCTAAAGGTTTTCTTTTTTGAGGGGGTGCATTTTTAACGTATATGAGTATTTTGCCTGCATTTATTCTGTACACCACATTAATGCCTAGTGCCTGCAGAGACCAGAAGGCAGCATCAGAACTGGAGTCACAGATGGTTGTGAGCCAAATTACCAGTGCTGGGAACCAAACCCAAGCCTCTAAGAGAACAGACAGTGCCCTGACTGGCTGAGCCATGGCTTCTGCCCCACAGACCGTGTTCTAATAAAAGCCCTTGTGTGCTGCTGGGCCACATGTGACTGAGGTGGTCACTGTGGGAATCAGCCTGGAGGCTCCTCAAAAACCTACAAATAGAACTACCCTGTGGACCAGCTATGCTGCCACACAAAGGGTCCAAGCCAGCATTCCACATGAGTGTCAGTGCTGATGTTCTATCCACAGTAGACAAGATAGGGAAGAGACCAGGGCCACAACCAGATGGGGAAAAGGACCGTGCCATGCACAGAACAGAATAGTGAGTTTTAAAGAATGAAAGAGGGACATTTGCAGGGAAGTGGGTGGATCTGGAGATCTCTGCAACAGGGGAAAAATGTCAGTCTTTAAAAAGGACAATATTAGTGGGGATGGGATAGGGGAGTTGTGGAGGGGAAACCAGGAAGAGCAATAACATTTGAAATGTAAATAAATAAAATAACCAATAAAAAAGCGCATACTGGAGTTGGGGATTTAGCTCAGTGGTAGAGTGCTTGCCTAGCAAGCACAAGGCCCTTGGTTCGGTCCCCAGCTCTGGAAAAAAAAAAAAAGAAAGAAAAAAAGAAAAGAAAAAAAAAAGCACATACCAAAAAAAGACAATATTGTAGATTTTCTCTCATACTTGCAAACAAAATTTGTGCACATAAGCATGTGTGTACATATATATGTATGTGTGCACGTATGCATGCATATATGTATATGCGTGTGCATTGAGCATTTGTGTGCATGTGTACATACACACATACATGTGTTTGTGTGTGTGGACATGATAATGTATGTGTGTATGTATATGTGTGTGCAGGTGTATATATGTGCATGTATGTACATGTGTATCTATGCATGTATGTGTATATATGTATGTGTATATGTATGCATGTGAGCATTGTGTACATGTGTGTTTGTGTGCCTGAGAATGCCTGTGTACATGTATATGTGTGCACATAGGTGTACATTGTTCATGTATGTACATGTACATATGTGTGCGTATATGCATATATGCATCGAGCGTGTGTGCATATGTGTACATGCACACATACATGTGTTTGTGTGTGGAGGCATGATAATGTATGTGTGTGCGTATATGTGTGTGCATATGCGTGTATTGTGTGTATGTGTAATGTGTGGATATGAGTATACATGCGTAAGTGTGTGTATGCATATGTTTGTGTGCATGTGCAAAGGACATAAAAATAGAAAAGCAGCTGTGAGAGAAGAGACATGAGAGGAGGAAGAGTGGGGAGGATGTGGAATAGATGCGCCCTCTTCTGGCCACTCTGGGTACTGCATGCACATGGTGTCCATACATACACACACAGGGGTGCACAAATACTCAAATCTTTAAATGCACTTCCTATTATTGCAAAGGGATGAAAGCCCCAAGAGGACAAGACATCTCTCTCTCCTGCCATTATTATTAAAGATGCACACCCTGGACCTAATCACACAGAAACAATACACATGCATGTACACACGCACCCATGGGGTATCCCAAGAAGTGACAGCCTGTCCCCTTCAGAACTGTCCAAGTCACATGGCACAGTGATTCAGGCCCATAACCCCAGAACTCAGATGGAAATGGGAGGGTCAGGAGGTCATCCTCAGCTACAGTGGGCTCAAGGCCAGCCTGGAACACACAGAACCCTGACTCAAAAGGCAAACAGGGCCTAGTCCAGATCACAAGGGTCAAAGAGAGTCAGAGGAATGTTCCAGGTTGAAAGAGACTCAGGGGACAGCACAACTACATAAAATAGTGATCCTGAACTTGCTCACTGGGACAAGCAGACTTGGTGGCATCTAGGTTCTTAATGACCAGAATGCCTTGGGGTTAGTGTCCTGAACATGACTTTGGTGTAAGAGGCAGCTACTGTGCTCACGGGTGACAGGACATCATGTTAATAGTTCCTCATTTTCTCAGGTGTGGGAGCAGGAGGTCACTGGGATTGGATTCTTGACTTAGTTTGTTGTACTAGGGACTGAGCTTAGGACCTTCCATGAACTAGGCTAGTCTTCCCCTAATGAACTACATCCCCAGCCCTCTGCCTTCCTGTAACCATAGTAACTGTTCATTTGGTGCCTATTATGTGCTGTGCAACATTGTAACTGCTTCTATTTATCCTAATCCTACAAAAAAAAAAAATCACTCGATGGATTCCCATTTTACAGGTGAGAAAATTGAGATTGGAAGAGGTTAAACATCCACACATACACACTAGACCATTACTTCTCTCTGATGTTTACCATATGTCTGGGGACTGTGCCAAGCACTGAGCATAGACTGAAGAACAGAATATTCATGTCCTCCCCCTGTAAGGCGGACAGTCCAGGAGGAATAATGGGACACAACAGTGGTGAAGGCCAGGACGGTACAACATGGGGCTGGGAAGGAGGCTCACGCAGGGGAGGAGAGGGCTAAGTAAATGTGTGGGGCCCAGATTTCTGCTTCTTAGTAAGTCAGGTGGCAAGCACGACATGGAAGAGACCTGAGCAGTGCTCTGGGGATGAAGATTTTGTCTGTGATGTTACTTGCATTTGACAAGACCTTGCTCTAACCCAGGCTGGCCTGGAACTAACTCACTGTAAATCCGGGCTCATCCCAAACCCATGACAATCCTCTGACCTCAGCTTCCCAAGTGTGATTTGTATTTCAGAGGTAGAGAGAAATGGGTTGAAAGACGGAAACGGTACAACAAGCAGGGCTGGGGCTTTACCAGAATCAGCGTCCCAACCCCACAACTGTCTGGCTGCTTTCTGGACACTTTTTTTTTTTATTCTTTTTTTCGGGGCTGGGGACCGAACCCAGGGCCTTGTGCTTGCTAGGCAAGCGCTCTACCACTGAGCTAAATCCCCAACCCCTCTAGACACTTTTTAAAAAGACATTGTTTTTTATGCATATGGGTGTTTTGCTTCCATGCACATGTGTGTAACACGTGTGTGCCTCATGGAGATCAGAAGAGGGTGTCAGGTCCCCTAGAACTGCAGTTTCCAGACTGTTGTGAGCAGCCACATGGGTGCTGGGAACCAAACCCAGGTCCTCGGCAAAAGCAGCAGTGATCTTAACCACTGACTCTTTCTAACCACCTATAGAACTCCGGATGGACATGGTAAAAGGTTCTGTGGATATCTTCCACCCTTCCACACTCCCCACATCTGGATACCCAAGACTCCAGGGCAGTACCCAGAATGAGTATTGCCCTGGCCACTAGGGAAGCATCCTTTGGCGAATGACAGGCAAGCATTGGTAGATAATGCCCTACTGTTGTTGGGATGCTTTCTCCCGGGGAACTGTTAGCCAGAGGGCCACTTTTCAGTCCTTGGAGGATTCCATAATTTGTGAGCTGAGGGATGAAGGGAAGTTCAGACCCCCAGGTCCTCATCTCAGCCGAAGACAAAGGTGACATGCACCAGGCCCCTAAAGGTCAGGCTGGGAAAGACCAACACTTTATTTGAAAGCATCCCCACCTCAGGTTTTGGAACAGAATCTACAACGATGGTGGTGACGCTCTGTGTGCTGTCCCTCGCAGTGACCACTGGCCACGCAGAGCCACTGAATGCTGAAAATGAGCTCCGTGCAACTGAAGAACTGATTTTTTTCATTTTACCTAAATTTTCATTATAATTAATTCTCATAAAGACTTATTTTATGTATATGGGTACTGTTGCTTTCCTCAGACACACCAGAAGAGGGCACCAGATCCCATTACAGATGATTGTGAGCCACCATGTGGTTGCTGGGAATTGAACTCAGGACCTCTGGAAGAGTCTGGAAGAGTGCTCTTAACCTCTGAGCCATCTCTCCAGCCCTATAATTAATTTTAATGAATTGAAATGCAAACGACCCTTGTGAGACTGATGGTGATTGTGCTGGACACTGGGAACAAAGTCCTAAGGCATAGCACAGTGACACTTTCACCCGGCTCCTGAGTTCTTCCAAGAAAGCAAAGCCTTTCTCTGTTGCCCTGTCCTTGCTCTGTTGCCTGTCCTTGGTGCTCCCGTCCAGAGCTTTACCTGCAAGGCTCAACTCTTAGCCTGCATGGCTGTCCCCTTGACATGGTCCCCCTAAGGAGACTTCCCCTGGCTGACCCATCTTGCAAGCTTCTAAAGAACCCTTTCTACTGAGCCCGGGCCACTCAGCAAGGCTGGGAGGAGGGATCCAGTTCTCCCTCTTGCCAGTTTGGGCACAGCTGATGCAATCTGTCTCCTGCTGAGATGCAGAACTGGGCCCTGGAGCAGGAGCAGGAGCAGGAAAGGCCTGCTGTGTGGCCAGCTGAGTGCCATGTGGCCAGGTCTGTTACAGCCAGCATCGCCACCAGGGAGCCTCAGCTTTCCTCATACCCTGAGAAGTGAAGAGACCCGTTTTGTCAGAGTTGGATAGATAGGTTTCATTCTCTAACATCGAACTATGGTTGCCTTTTTCTTTTCTTTTCTTTTCTTTTTTTCGGAGCTGGGGACCAAACCCAGGGCCTTGCACTTGCTAGGCAAGCGCTCTACCACTGAGCTAAATCCCCAACCCCACTGTGGTTGCCTTTAAGGGGCAACTTCCAGCAACTCCTACCCTGGGTTGTTCTCCAGTGGCCTTTAGATCAATCACCCAGCCTTGAGCTCCCCAGCATAGCTGGACCCGACTCTTGCCCCTCCCCCCACCCTAGCCTGACCCCGTCCTCTCACAGTGATGAACCAGCCTTGTCTGAAATATCCTGGTTTCTGTGCTTTCACCAACACCCGCTCTTCTCACACATCCGGTCTTGAAACAGGCCAGGTCAGGTTAGAGTGCTCTAATGAACGGTCCCCCAAGTCCCCTGGTGATTGGACCACCAAGGCTCAAGATGCATGCATTCAACAAGTCCCCACTGGCAAGATTCAGCCGCCACCCCCACGGGCAGCTGCTGTGGCCTGTGAGGGAGGGAATGTTCTCTACAGCGGGGGTTCTGAGTCCCAACCCAGAACCAGCTGCATGACCTGCCTGAGCGTGGATGCAGAGAGAAAGGTACCCCAGGATGGACCTGACGGGGCTCTGACAGGTGGGGAAACAGGGTGGGGGTGGGGGCAGAAGCAAAGTTAACTTATCCAGAGCAACACAGCAGAGCAAAGTAAGGTGTCATCCACCTTCCGTTCCTGTGACAGAACACGTTAGAAAAGTAGCCCAGAGAGGCGACGTTCATTTCTGCCTACGGTCTTGGATCTCAGCTCACACACTTGGGTTTCATCATCGTAGAGTTGTCAAAAGGCAAAGAACTGAGATGCAGATTAAGGACAAGATGTACCCTTTAAGACACACAAAATGCCTACTTCTGGACAGGTCAATGTCTCACCGCCACTAACCACAAATCCAACCAGGGAGGGTTCCAACAGTGAGCTTGGTACACTCATGACCCAACTGCCTTTCAACAGCGCCACCTGCTGGTCAAGAAAAGTCATTCGCTGAAGAGCCCGCCTGGGAGCCCAAGAGCAGGACACAGAAGCTGCTCGCCCGACTCCCAGCCTAACAGAGAGAGGCAGCCTCAGTGAGGGCGGAGGGCAGCCCCGGCAAGCATCCTAGAACAGGCACCAGAGCACTACATGCAGTTTTCTCAGTGGCTTTCCGAGGGCTCTGTCATAAGATGTCATGGATACCAATAGGTGCGGCGGCGGCCAAATGACGAACTCTCCCGCCAAAGGCATACAGATGAGTCAACCGGAAAGTTCACCAGCTTACACAGGGCCAGTCATAAACAGTCATCAAGAACCTTTTAAGTTGAGTGTGTGGTGCGTGCGCGCGCACACATATAAGCATATACGTCTGAGGACAATCTTTAGAGTCGGTTCTCTCCTCTCCCCTTTCTAACATGAGTCCCGGGGTCCAAACCCAGGCCCTAGGCTTGTGTGGGGCCACTGTGCTATCTTGTGGGCCTGAGAATTTTAAAATAAGGCCATGTCTGTAAGATATCATCAAGGCATCCTTGAGAGCCAATGGAGGAACACTAGCTGTACAAAGTGGGGCTGCTCCTTATGACAGCAAGGGGGTTGGGCAAGTGTGGGTTCCCGAGCGAGCCACGGTAGCACCATGCTCCACCATAGAAGACAGGCCTAGGGGGGAAGAGCTTCGGGGTGAGATGAAGCCTGAGGCTGTGCAGTGGCCACCCCAGACAGGATCCCAGAGGCCAACTGCCCTAAATAAGAAAGCAGGCGGGCGGGGTGGGGGCTCACTGCCATCAAGTCCTAAGATGTGAGTTTGATCCCAGGGACCTACAAGATGGCAGAACAGGCTCCTACAAGCTCTGCTGAGCTCTACACAGGCTGTAGCAATCGCCCGCCCCACCCCCACTGTCTCAGATAGATTTAAAAAAAAAATACACCAGTTATCACGGCTCCCAGACACTGTGAGAGCCCAGGTGACATTGGCTGCCACCATCCCTACTGTGTTAAGTGAACTGATGAAGAAATTAAAGTCGCAGGAGACAGTGGACTCCGCTAGGCTGGTCACAAAAAGCTTCACCAAGAAGTTCCGTCTTTGCTGAGACCTGAAGGGTGTGGAGGAGCTGGAGGTAAAAGCAGACTGACCAGAGGGAACTGCACAAAGGTCCTGGGGTGGCAGAGAGCTGGGGAGCCACAGCTGGGGTTTGGGGGGAGCTCCTCCCACCTCCATGCTTTTGCTGACTGTCCCCTCCCTCTCCCCTCACTCCCAGCCAATCAAACTCTTACTTTGCCAGCTTCGCTCTAATCTCTTGCTACCCTACATGGTCTTCTCTGTTCCCTTATAGGAACGCTTGTCCTTCAGTTTAAGGCAAAGCCAAGAAGGGTCAAGGTAAGATTCCCTCATTGCAACTGCAGATTCCCAGGTCCCATTGAGGGTGTGGATGTGGTTATTTGGTTTGTTTTTGCTATTGGTTTGAGATGAAACTCTGTAGCCAAAACTGACCTTGAAGTCTTAAACCTCCTAGTTCTGCATCCTCAACACTGGGATCATAGACAGGCGTCCCAGACCTAACTAGACATGGAAAGGGGGTGTCTTAGGGTTTTACTGCTGTGAACCCACACCATGACCAAGGCAACTCTTACAAGGACAACATTTAATTGGAGCTGGCTTACAGGTTTAGAGGTTCAGTCCATTATCATCAAGGTGGGAACATGGCAGCGTCCAGGCAGGCCTGGTGCAGGAGGAGCTGAAAGTTCTACATCTTCATCTGAAGGCTGCTTGTGGAAGACTGGCTTCTAGGCAGCTAGGATGAGGGTCTTAAAGCCCACGCCCACAAGACACACCTCCTCCAACAAGGCCACACTTTCTAATAAGGCCACTCCCGGAGCCAAACGTATTCAGACCATCACAGGGAGTGCTGTTAAGCCACCATACTGTCTCAGGGTGTCTCCAGCCAGTCTGCCTCCCCTCCTTGTGCAGTTTCATATTTATTTGGCATGCTAACCTCTCAGGAAGCAAGGACAGGGGTCGACCCTGTGCTGTGCTATGTATAGAAAGAGCTGCTGCAGGAGCCTGAACCATGGTCTGGTCTAGAATCTAAGCTCAGGGCTGGAGAGATGGCTCTGGTGTGTCTGAAGACAGCTACAGTGTTCTCATAAAAATAAATCCTTAGAATTTAAGTTCAGCAGGGCAGTGAAGACACAGTGGCATCACTCTCATGCATAAGATAAATGCCTTTAAAAGAGAGGATTGAAGCCGGGCAGTTGCGCCACACTCCTTTAATCCCAGTGCTCAGGAAGCAGAGGCAGGCGGATCTCTGAGTTCAAGGCCAGCCTGGTATACAGAGTGAGTTCCAGGAGAGCCAGGGCTACACAGAGAAACTCTGTCTAGAAGAGGGGGTGGGGGAGACAGACAGAGAGAGAGAGAGAGAGAGAGAGAGAGAGAGAGAGAGAGAGAGAGAGAGAGAGAGAATGAATGAGAGAGAGAGAGAGAGGGAGAGAGAGAGAGAGAGAATATGAATTTGATCCAGCTGTAAAATGAAGTCAAGAATTATGCAGGTGAATGGATCACATTGTGTGAAGTGACCCAGACCCAGAAAGGCAAACATCACATGTTCTCTCTCACCAGGGGAGTGAGTACAGATCCTGGAACAATGGATCCCAGAGTAATGGATCCCAGAGTAATGGATCCCAGAGTAATGGATCCCAGAATAACTGCAGAAGCCAAGACAGGGAGAGGAGTTTGGGGAGCAACAGAGGGGATTTGCAGGATGCTGGTGCTCTGATCATTGGAGAAGAACCTTGGACCTTGGAGAACGTACAGACACCACTTTACTAAACCAGCACAATCCCTAAGTGCACTCTAAACATTGGTCCTTACACCCACAGGGAAGTGTAGCCCTCATCCCTCATCAAGGACACTTCTCTTTGTAACAGATGGCAACTGTTACAGAAAACCACAGCCAACCAAAATGCAGAGTTCTGGAGCCCAGCCCCAATGGAAACACTGTAATACAATACAACTCCTGCACCGCGAGGCTCAGGGAACATTTCAGCAACTGGGGCAGAAAAGGAATGTAAGAGCTGGAGGATCTGGGAGCTTGCCGTGAGATTTCTTCTCAGAATGTCAGAAGCTACATGCATGAAGTCTCACCAACATGATCGCCTAACATAACCTGAACGAGAAAGACACCAGCAGACATGCTAAGGTAGACAGAGAAACTCACAAGGCTTCGACCTTAATCAAAGAACATCAGGCAACGAGGGAATGCTGAAGGGAGAAACAGTGTAGGCATAAATATTTTGCTACCTACTTTATAAGGGTTCAACCTCTCCTCTAGCCCGCCACCCTGCAGAGGTAGTGGATGAGAAAAGCTGTTAGGATGTGGGAGAAGTGGACCTGTTCAGCCATAGTTCATTGGAGGTGAGCTCAATCTTTGGCAGCAGTTCAGTCCCATAGCAAACACCAAATACGACTCAGCAGCTGCAGGCAGACACCAGGCACGAACCAGCAGCTACAGCCCAGTCCTTTCACAAGCACACACCAGGCAGCTGCAATTCAATCCTGAAGAAACCGCCAGGCTCACCCATGGGCCTGAGGCCAGGCTGCGGAAGTGTCGAGCTGCCGCAGGAGCCTCAGAGCAGTTCTTGGGCTGGTTTCTCTCAGTGGCAGTGTTACCACAAGTTGAGCTCAACTTCCCTATGTATGGTGAACCAATACAAGCGTGTCTCTAGTAAAGAATAGCGAGGTGGGGCAAACCAAACCAATGCTCAGTGCTCGTCTCCCGCTGATGGTGGGGCCACATTGATATCCCTTCATCAGGAGTCCTTTCACATGTTTACTATATCAAAACATCCCTTCACCTGTGTCTGCTTCAGGAAAACATTCTCTCGAGTGTTTGCTTTCACCTGTGTGCCCCAGCAAAGCACCGTTTGGCATAACTGACTTTCCGAAGAAACTAGAAGCTTCTATTTCAAAACAGTTTCCCCCACAGGAGAAGAGCACACCCACCAGCTATCAAATGATCAGCCCTGAAAACATACAGACAGGTAACATCACACAGACCGAGCAGGTCGAGTTTATGTATTTAGGAATACGTATTAAAAGAAAAGGCCATGGACTTGAAAGTAAGAGGTGGGTACGTGGGAGGGTTTGGAGGGAGGAAATAGAAGGAGGAATGATGTAACTACATTAGGAGCTCAAAAACACCTTAATTCTTTAAAGGTTTTCTTTTTTAAGGTAAGGACTGAGGGTGGCAGGGGACGTGGCTCAGCAGACAAAAGCGCTTTGCCAGAGGACAAGCGGACTGTGATCCTCAGGAAAGCTGCCCTACCACCTTTGATACAGGGCTGCTCACTTCTCTCTCATGTCTCCTCACAGCAGTATGACGCAAACAAGTGTCTTGAGAATGTCACTGAAAGGGAAGAGGGTGTGGGAGTTGCATGGGGCTGAATGTTGAGGGCACCAGTCACCTCAGTCAGGTAGGTGGCCTGGAGCAGAAGGACTCAAGCCGGAGGGCACAGACTGATTCCTCCAAGACTCTGGAGAACCCAGGAAATGCCATTCACTCCCTCCCCGCTCTGAGGGTGGGGGATAGGTATCCTTAAGGTATAACAAGATATATAGACATAGCTTTATATTATGAGAGGAACTGCTGGTCCAAAAGTGCCAAATTATTTATGGTGTGTTTCCCAGAACTCAAAGAAACACTGAAGTTTGGTTTTGTTTTTTGGTTTTTTTGGGGTTTTGTTTGTTTGTTTGTTTTTTGGTTTTTTATTTATTTATTTTGTTTTGTTTTTGTTGTTTTGTTTTGTTTTTTTGTCTTTGGCGCAGGCCTGAAACCAAAGCGAATTTTATAACAATACATCAGACTTAGCAGTACATAAATCCTCCCACCTTACAAAAACACAGCGGGAATTGTTCACTCTCTGTAAGTGGCTCAAGGCCAGCCTGAGTTCGCATGTCACCATGGACAAATTCCCATCACCGAGAAGAAGCTGCTTCTACCGCAGGTGATTCCCACAGTAGCAGAGGGAACAACTCGAGAAGCAGAGAAATCCCCACAAAGTGGACTGTGAAGACCTACCCCAATCTGCCTGCAGTGCATGGACCCGGAAACTAGTCTCCTCTTACTGAACTTCTGTCCTTCTGTCTCTCACATGGAACCAGGGGCAATGCTAGAAAAATCTAAGGGTAGGAACTATGTCTAGGTTTATGTCCTGCTGTAACCCAAGTACGGTAACTGCTCAATAAATGTTGGTTTGTGAGGAGGAAGGAGACAGGAAAAACAGTAGAGAGGAAAGAGGACACTACAGGATACAAATGTATCAGTTACCCATTGCCACAATGCTGCTGTGTAACAAGTGCCTGGAAATTTCAATGACTGAAAATTATTCTTTTTATGGTTGTCTCCGTGAGTCTGAAGGCTGGCTGGAATTCTTCTGGCCCCAGCTGGATTCACTCACACAGTTCCCAGTGTTCTAGTTGGTATCTGGTGACCTGGACAGCTAAACTTTCTCCCTCCTCTCTCCCTGCAAGTGTCTTTCACATGTTCTCTGGAAGGCTGCTCCGGGATGTTTTCCAGATGCCCTGGGCATGTTTCCATGAGGACAGTATGGGTACCAAAAGGGCTGACCCAATGCTCCAAAGCGTCATTGGACAAAACAGGTCACCTGTTATGACAGATCCAGAAAGGGAGTGAGTGGTAAAATACAGGATGTGAATGTAGCCAGCCTACCTCAGAGCAACACCCAACTCCCGAGCTCCCATTCCTAGCCTATGCCACACCCAGCTACCTAACCCAGGGAGGGAAAACAGACACCAAGAAACCCCAGCCTCTCATACGGGAAACGGTTGGCCAAATGCTCTTAGAGACGCGTTTGTTTGGAGAGCAGACACAAGTCTTTGATGATTTCACAAATGTATACAATGTATGTTGATCAGACCAACCCCCTCCCCCCTCTAGAAGTCCCCCAGGCTTGCATTCAACTGGAGGCAGCCCTTCCATCACTCAGGGGCTGAAGTTATGGGTATCTCTTCACAACCTGACTGATGACTGGAGTCTTTTAAAGTCCCTAAGGAACGTCTTAGAATCGTCATCTAGGAGAAAGGCAGTCCCACTGACACCCCCCCCCGCCCCCATCTTCTGTCTTCCAAGGCTCCTTTGAGCTTCAGGCCAGCACTTGCAAGCCTTCTGAGATGGACTCTCCAGCAGCAGGATGCAGGGGGCGCCCCCTCTGTGTTGGCTGGTCCTAATGGCCAAGGCTAGAACGCTGGCTAAAGCGTGAGTCTGGGTAACCTGAAGCTCCGCGCTGATTGGCTTGGAAACTCTCGGACTGGCTGTGCAGCTAATGACCGGCCTTATCTGACTGCTAGTTTGTCAGTTAAGAAACCACCTCCCTGGTACAAGGCCTGGTCTGAGAGGAACTGTGCGTCCAACCACGCAGCTCCAAAGCACAACGCCTGCCGCTTCTCCTTCCTCAGCTGTGTCCGAGAGCCCGGGGTTCAGTCGGCCATGATGTCCTTTTCTTGGCTTGTCTGGTACCACTCTGCTTTATAGAATTTTCTCACTTCCTAGGACGACAGAATAGATTATTTTCCTGTTATATCCATGAAACCAGGACCAATGGCTTCCAAGGACTCATGAGCCTCCCGAGTTTGCCAATAATCCAGGTGGGCAGGCCATAACAGTGAGGACCAATGACTTCTAAGGACTCATTAGACTCCCGAGTTTGCCAATAATCCAGGGGGGCGGGCCATGTAAAACGAGGACCAATGGCTTCCAAGAGCTCATGAGCCTTCCGAGCAGTGGGCCCGGTGGAAGGGAGAAACCCAATCTCCTGAGCCAGGCTCTGGAGTAGTCAGGTGTCTTAATCATGGCCAATCAAGAACTCTTCCTTGGGAATTTCAGTTGTCTCCCGGAAGGCCGAGCGTTGCTCTTGGCAGGGCAGGGCTGAAATCCGGGTCTTCCATATACTCATGCTATCCAGAAGCAACCTGGTTCTTCCTGCCAGGTGGCTCTGGGTCCAGGGTTCCGATGACATCACTTCCTCAGGTGGGGGGGGGGGCGTCTGGCCGTGGTTACCAAGGTAACCTGCTATGGGTCCTTTGCAGATCCCCTTAACTGACCCATTTGACTTCTCGGTTGTTGTCATACTTGCATTGCCAGCTTCCCGTCGACCCGTCCACCCTCCAACCCCAGGCATCCTCTCGCACAAGAACAGCAACCTTCTCAGATGTACATTAAACCAACTTACCTTACTTTAACCCCAGTGGCTTCCCGTCAGCCTTAGAATAAGACCTAAGTTCTTCACTGCAGCCTACAGGGCTGCTGAATCCCTGCCCCCTCCCTTCCTCATCCATGCCCTTCTCCACGCAGAGCATTCAAATGCTCGCCCTGAGCCAGTCCCTGGGTGTGGCAGGCTCTTTCCTCTTCTGAGCCTTTGCCTGTGTCTTGAAAGATTTGCCTTACTCTCAACCCTGCTTCCTCAACCCCTCTCCCCGCTGTAATTGCCAGTATAAACGAACATTTCTTCTTCCAAGGCCTTCTACCCAGCCACCATCACCATCCGGTAGAAGGCCCACTGTCACTTTTGATTGTCTTGGTCCCTTTGACATCTCGTTCGCTTATGGAATGTCAGCCTTCCACACTGGCACCCCAGTGTGGTTCTGTGCCACCCTCGTATGGTACAACCAGTGCATATTCGTCAGGATTCCCTAAAGGAACAGAACAGAGAGACAGAGGGGATGCTGTGGGTCGGGATGGAGGAGGAGGCAGCGGCGCTGTGGTTCAGTTCTTGCGGCGGAGTGTGCTTGGCATCCCGTTACAATCCCTGGCGCTGCATAAATTGGGCATTGTGGCATCTATCTTCAACCCAGCGCTCCAGAGGTGGGAGTAGAAGGATCAGAAGTTCAAAGCCATCCTCGGCTACACAGTTTGTACAAAACGAACAACAACAAAAAAAAAAAAAAAAACAAAAAAAACTTTTTTTTTTCTTCCCAGCCCCTGCTCCTGGAATGGCGACTCCGAGACTCATTAGTCACTATCAAATGCCTAGACCATAAGCTTTGGTTCACTCCCTGACCAGCTCGTAACTCCACAGGGTTAGCTATCTCTGCTTCAGTCCCGGCCTGCTTCTTCCTCAGCGTCTCGCTGTTTCCCACAATCCTCTCTCTCCTATTTCCTGCCTCCGCTCCTTGGCCGTAGGCCTTTTTATGGACAGGTGATGCTTGTAAGAGATTCTCTCCTCATGGTTACCTGGGCCCTTTGCCCATTCAAGTTGACACCTCAGATTAATGTGACTCCTACAGGGCCAGCACCATAGATCTGTCAGATGAAAAAACTCAGTGGGGACACACAGTGCAGGGTCAACACTGGGGTCATCATTTGGGGTCATCATTTGGGGTCCTGGGGTCCCGAGACTGTTTTGAGTTGGGATACAAACCCAGTCTGGGGTCATTGCTGGGTTCTCTAAAAACAGGCTCTAAGCAAAGTTTGGTTGGTGTCTTATTAGGGTTCATTCAGAACTCAAGCAGGCTGGGCACCTGGAGGCAGGGGCTGATGCAGAGGCCATGGAGGGGTGCTGCTTACTGGCTTGCTCCCCATGGCTCGCTCAGCCTGCTTTCTTATAGAACCCTGGACCACCAGCCCAGGGATAGCTCCACCCACAATGGGCTGAGTCTTCCACCATTGATCATTAATTAAGAAAATGCCCTACAGGCTAGTCTACAGCCTGATCTCATGGGGGCATTTTCTTGACCAAGGCTCCCTCCTCTCAGATGACTATACCTTGTGTCAAGTTGACCAAAAACAGCCAGGACTGGACAGGACAGGAAGGACATGCACCATGGTGCACATGTGGGTGTCAGAGAGCGTGCTTGGGTGCTGATCCTCAGATTCCACCTTGTTGGAGGCAGGGCCTCTTGTTCTCTGCTGTGCACTTCAGTGTAGCTGGTCTGTGAGCCTCCTGCCTCAACGCTGCTGTGCTGAGCTTGCAGATGCCTAGGGTGACATTTGCTTGTGTGGTAGGTGCTTTGCCTGTGGATGCCAGCCCAGAGGTGCTAGTTTGAGAAGAACAGGTTGCCTAGGCACTAGGCTCACATCTGGTTCCCCCTAAGAACCCCCCCGATGCCGCCGACCTCTCTGATTAGGGACGAGTTCATTTCCCAGTCATTAAGGAACCATGTCCTCGGCTCCTGAACTAAATCCTTGGATGTCTGGCCAGCCCCTCCTCCCCCAGGAAAATGGTCTCTAAAAGAGAGGCACACAGTATTGAAAGCTTGACTTCCCTGGCCAGCAGGAGCCTGTGTTCATTTCCACGGTTCCCGTTACTATGACAACACAACACTTCCACCCACAGAGCTTTTGGGTATCTGGATGAATCAAAGGGTCAGGGAGGTATGAAACCCCTCTGCCCTGCTCTGGTCGCCTTGAGCAGATGAACCAGAGGGTGTGGAGAAGCTGGAGAGATTATGGGGGTGGCTCCTCTGGGGCCACACTGCATCCTGATTTACCGTCCCCCAGCGGGAGGAGGAGAGAGTACTGGTCAGGTTGTGGTGAAGCCTGATGAAGCCAAGAGTACACTGAGTGCCCGAGGCAGCTTCCAAGTCAACACTGCATCTTGGGCTTTTCGCGCCACTTAGGAGTCCTTCAGCTGGGGAAGGCTCATGCACAACTCGGGGAGACGGTGACTAGCGGAGTCCCCGCTGCATTCAGATAAACGCTCCCAGCCTGGATCAAGACCGACCACTTGGCAGAATTACTTCTGGGTCTGAAGAGGGAAGGGCCAAGGTGTATGGTCAGAGGCTTCAAGACGGCCCTGATAGTCTTCCCCATGACAAGTCTCCCCGACCACAGGGAACCTCCCACATCAAACCAAGAGCAAAGGTGACAGACAGCAGGTGGTTTCCAAAGATAAAGTCATAAAAGGCACTGCCCAAAAAATACTTGGGAGGCAGAGATCTGGCTGCATCTGCCTCCCCAGTGGTGGGATTAAAGGCATGGGACGCCACACCACGCCTGGCTAACATCCACTCTTGAGTTATTCAGCCTGGGAGGACCCCAGCATCATGCTTTGAGAATACTCAAACACTGCCATAGAGAGACTATATATATATATATATATATATATATATATATATATATGTATATGTAGAACCTGTCTTCATGCACACCAGAAGAGGGCATCAGATCTCATTACAGATGGTTGTGAGCCACCATGTGGTTGCTGGGATCTGAACTCATGACCTCTGGAAGAGCAGTCAGTGCTCTTAACCACGGAGCCATCTCTCCACCCGTCTCCCACCACCACTGCCTTTTTAAATGATGTATACTGGCTGCCTCAGCTGGTTCTGTCCTTTGGAGCCAAGACATCTACCTCAACTAGAAAAACATAACAGACATGTAGAGACACAGAGGCTCGTGTTTGGTTTGGGTTTTCATAATGGACAGATTTTTTTCACCCAGCCATTTTCTAGATTCTTTCTCATGAGTCGAGGCGAGCATTTTAAAAACAAAAAACAACAACAAAAAACGTCTTGTGTGCCCCAAGGAGGTGATTCTACCTAATACAAACTATTTAAGGTCGAGAAAGCTAACTTTTCAGGATGACTTCAGGGACCATATTTTGTACATTCAACAAAGAAAGGCCACAGCTTCTCCAGACCAGGACTGGAGGAGGAGAGCCATTCCAAAGGAGCTACCTCCCCCTGGTGGCCAGACAGCCAGATACCCAGTGCTCTGTTCCTTCTGCCTCTCTCCCCTGCATGTTTTGTGCTTTGGGTTTTGTTGTTACATTGTTACATTTCCCACTCCATATATTTCGATCATATTCCCTCCCTCCTCCCCACCCTCCACCCTCCTTCCGACATCCCTGAGGCCTCTAAGGTCAGCTCTTCTCAGATTACAACCCGGCTTACAGACAATGCCTACTGTTAAAAATTCTGAAAATGCTACCTTAGAACCCGGACGCGATGAATCTTTTGAGAACTCTGGCCGGATGTCAGGGAAGCAGTCACCGGTTAGACTTAACCCAGCATAAGAGCTGTGGGCTAGACCTCAGCATCTGCAAAGGAAGCCCTGTGTTCTTGGGTACCCCATAGTCCCTGCCCCTCCCCAGTGTCTCCCATTCATCAGCAGGGCCCTCAGAACTTCTGCATTTGCCCAAGACCATTAGAAATTGTTTATGTCTGCCTCCCAGGAAGCCTTGGAGAGAGGAGGGCACTACAAGTGGTAATTTTATGTCTGAGCATCTCTGCTCGAAAACTTCAGAGGGTAAGTGACTTGTGCCCAAGGTGGTGGCCCTGTGTGTGAATGGCCATCAGTCTGGCCTGAGAGCCCTCTTGTCTTCTGTGACAGCAACTGCCCCCGACACACACACACACACATTGTTTGCCTCCTCTAGGAAAGGCTTTTACAGTGAAATGATTACTTAGAGTGTCTGAATGACACCTCAGAGGTTGCTCAGAGAACAGCGTTGAAGACTCTTGATCATAGGTTAAGCACAAGAACCTCGGCACCAGCCAGGGTTACGCCATCCAGACACAGACTAGAGCTGTGGGTTCTCAACCTTCCTAATGCAGTCACTACATGTAATGGTTATCCTGGGTATTGTCAACTTGACTATATCTGGGATGAACTACAACCCAGAATTGGAGGGCTCACCTGTGATCCAGGTCTTGAGGCTGGAAGACACAAGTTTCTGAGCCAGATCTTGGCATGGAGATCTTGAGGCATAGTGGCTATGAAAAGATTAGTACAGGTCTTTAATCCCAGGAGACTAAGGCAAAGAGATCTCTGAGTTCAAGGTCAGCCTGGGACAAGGCAAGTCCCAGATCCAGGCGTGGTACACCTTTAATCTGGGCCACCCTTTTGCTGGAGACCTACATAAGGACATTGGAAAAAGAAGATTCTTCTTTTTCTTCACCTGCTTGCCAGCACATCTGTTGGAACCTACTTCTACAGGAGGCCAGCTGACACAACTAGCCTCGTGGGACTGAGCAACTAGATTCTTGAACTTCCCATTCACAGCTGACCATTGTTGGGGAGTTGGATTATAGACTGTAAGTCATCACAATAAATTCCCTCAATATAGACATCTCATACTTCTGTGACTCTAGAGAAATACACTGCATAATAACATTGTATTTTAACATTGTTTCTCATGCTGTGGTGACCCCCAACTATAAAATTATTTCGTTGCTACTTCATAACTGTAAGCTTGCTACTGTTATGAATCGTAATATAAATAGCTGATATGCAACCCCCTGTGGGGTCATGGCCCACAGGCTGAGAATCACTGTACTAGAGGTATCTGGAGGGAAAGGAACTTCAACTGAGAAAATGTCTCCATAAGATCCAACTTTAGGGCATTTTCTTAATTAGTGATTGATGGGGGAGGGTCCTGCCCATTGTGGGTGGAGCCATCCCTGGGCTGGTTGTCCTGTGTTCTGTAAGAATGCAGGCTGAAACCCGGATTGGGTGGTGAATGCCTCAAGTCCCAGCATTCAGGAGGCAGAGAGGTAGAGGCAGGAGGCTGAGGATAGCCTGGGCTACACAGTGAGTTCCAGACCAATTTGAGTTTCAGTGTCAAAATAAAATAAAATATAAAAAGACTCCATCAGCACATTGCCTGCAGATGACAGATTGCAAACTAAACAGGTACTACCAAGTCAGTTCTACTCAGACTGCAAGCGGCAGAACCGGGATATGAAAACCCAGGACTGTGTGGCTTCATGTCCCAAATCCAGAACCCGAGGGCTAAGGCAGATAGGAGCCACCAAGCGTGATGACCTGAGTTCAGTCCACAAACCCATGCGGTAGAAGGAGAAAGCCCAACGTTTGCAAGCTGATCTCTGTGCACGTGCGCGCACACAAAAAAAGTTTTTTGTTTTTTTTTTTGTTTTTTTTTTTTTAGTTAAGTGATCTGTCGTCCCATTCTGCCGTTGAGAAAACTGCAGAAGGGAGTAAGGGAGTAGTAACATGCTCCAAGGTCAGAAGATGCTGAGGGCAAAATCTGTGGGCCATCTGACTCCACAGTGTGCCAGTAACCTCTCAAAGCAGGCCCTGGAAGCTTCGGTTCAGTATTTGTGGGTTGGGATGGAGGCCTTCCCTCTGCACCGAGGGAAAAACAAAAAACAAAAAAAAAAAAAAACAAAACAAAAAAAAAACGATCTGGTAAACAAGAAGGCCATAGCCGGCCGCTTCAGAAAATGCAAACTTTTGGTTAGGGAGGGCATGTTGGCTCAAAAGGATCCCGGTGAATTCTAAGCCAGCTTAGGCTACACAGTAAGTCCCGACGGCGAAACCGGGACTAAGAAGTGGAAAACGTTGGGTGGCATGGCTACCGCAATTGCACACCAGAGAAACTGAGGCACACAGAGCCCAGGACGAGGACTGAAGGAGGTAGGAGTTGCTGGCTGGGACCAGGGATACAGGACCCCAGTACTCGCACCGGCCGGTGGCCTCGACCCCGCCTCCTGCCGCTTATTGGCTGCTGCCTGCACGAGACGCAAACAAGCGACAGCCAATGGGAGTGGCACACGGCGCGCCTTTCCCGGGCGAACTCGAGAACCCGGAAGCGCGACGGATGGACAGGTAGAGTTAGCCAATCCGCCGCGGCAAGGGCGGCTGGCCGTCCAATGGTGAGGCTTCGGAGGCGGGCCGAAGCGGCGGAGGGCGGGCCCGGCGACCGCGGCTGCTAGGAACGGCCGCGCGGCCTCAGATGGTGCGGCGGGCGCGAACCTTGGGCCGATCCGCAGAGAGACCTTACGGCAGCCTCAGTTTCCCACTTCGGGAGTAAGCCCAGCATGCTGGGCTCAAGCAGCTGCACAGGCCGCGCGAAGTGATGACGTGCGGGTAAGGCCCTGGAACTCCGGCGCCGCCTGTCAGAACCGCGTCATCCCTCGTCTGTAAACTGGAGCCACAGGTAGCTTGCTCTTCACCGGGGGCTCACAGCATGCAAGGCTAGCCGCCAGCGCAGTGCCCGGCACACATAGTTGCCCAATAAATGCTTATTGTTGGCAAGATGGCATTTGCATACCTGACCCCTCGCTTACCCCTGCCAGCCCCAAGCTTGTGCTCCCCTCGCCGAGGTAGGGCATCACCCACTGTTGTTAGCCAGGCCCTGGGCTGCCTGTCTAAGATGGACAAGCCAGGAAAGGAAGGCCAGAAGGGACGCAACACTGTGGATACTGAGGAGGCGTTCGTGTGGTAACATCAGGACACCAGACGTTTGTTCTTATCGAAGACACGGGCGTGAGCAGGAGCGATAGCCCAAACACTACGTGTCCTATGGCAACTGACGATTGTAGCAGACTGGTGGACTAGGGCTGACAAGTCCCTGACTTCACTTTTCTGAGCTCTTACTGCATCTGGAGAGAGCGCTGTGGAAACATCACCTCCTCGGGTTGTAGTCTGAGATTATGGACGTTAATGTATGTAGGAAGTGCTCTGTAAACGCCTTAGATTTCTATCTTGCTACCCAGGAGCAGCTAGGAGTTAGTTAGGATGAGTCTTTCCACCATGAGAGCTCTCACCTTCCCCCTTTCCCTGGTCCCTAGTGAATTAGAAGGTGTGGAGATTCTCCATGTTGGTCTCTCCATCTGAAATCACAGTTACTGGGAGCAGGTCCACTCTCCTCCCTCATTCTTTCCGACGCTTGGTTCCTCGTAGATTCTGCTTTCCTCTGAGACGGGATATGCGCCCTGGGCCCGGCCCTTAGTCCAGATGATACTCATGCCGATGGCGTCAGTGGTGGCAGTGGCTGAACCCAAATGGGTCTCAGTCTGGGGCCGTTTCCTGTGGATGACACTGCTGAGCATGGCTCTGGGGTCACTGCTGGCCCTGCTGCTGCCACTGGGAGCTGTGGAAGAACAGTGTCTGGCTGTGCTCAGAGGCTTCCACCTGCTCAGGAGCAAACTGGACAGGGCACAGCATGTGGTCACCAAGTGCACCAGCCCATCTACGGAGCTCAGTGTCACCTCCAGGGACGCAGGGCTGCTGACGGTCAAGACTAAGGCGTCTCCAGGTGAGCATACTGGCTATCTGGCCCTTGTCGGTTAAGATAGATATTTATAGAGTTCCTGCGAAGGCCTGTGGTAAGCATGAGGGTGTCACAGTGACTGAGACAGTCTGGAGCTCCAGTTTGGTAAGTGACTGAGAACAGGTGTCCCAGCATTTGGTGGGAGACACACCAAGGGTGGGCTGCACCTCGGCTCTGAATGGGAGTGGTCCAAGAAGCAGCACCTGAGAACAATGCTTGGGCCAAACCACTGGGGATGGAACTGGAGAACGGTCAGGGATTCAGGGAAGCTGAGTGAGGGTGCTTACCCTCAGAGGAAACAGAGTTGGGAAGAGCTGGGCTCAGTCCCAGGTGGTGTGCACAGAGTGTCGCAGCAGCCTGCCTCTGCTGACTGGATTTCAGCAGCACACTGTCCCCAGTGGTGACAACCAGACACTACCACAAACTGGAATCACATCACTAGAAGCAGGGGCATATAGCTCTGATGGCACTTGTCTGGTATGCACAAGGGCGGGGTCCCGTCCCCAGCACTGCCAGAAAACAGAAATAGTCCAGACATGGGAAGGGCCCAGGGAATACCTGTGAGGGGAAGGTGTTGGCACCCCCAGGCCTGAAGGAGAGGGGCTCAAGAGATAACCTGTCCACAGGGAAGTTGGGCCAGAGCAGCCACACTGTAGGGGAGAGCATAGGGAGAGCAAATGCCCAGACTGTCTATGTCAGGCAGAAGACAGTTGGCAGGGGAGCCCAACTGGTGCCTCCCAATGTAGAGTGGCCCAGGACACAAGACAGCACCAGCATTCCACCATCAGGGCTGTGGGGAACAGCAGTACCTGGGGCCTGGCTAGCCCACGTGGCGTGATTGTGGTGGTGTCCCTGGGAGGGCTGCACAAGGGAGAACCCACCCTCCTCACCAGGCCTCTCTGGCTTTCTTCTAGCAGGGAAACTGGAAGCCAAGGCCGCACTAAACCAAGCCCTGGAGATGAAGCGCCAAGGCAAGAGGGGCAAAGCGCACAAGCTCTTCCTGCATGCCCTCAAGATGGACCCTGGCTTCGTAGACGCCCTCAATGAGCTCGGCATCTTCTCAGAAGAGGACAAGGACATCATCCAGGCAGATTACCTCTACACTAGGGCCCTGACCATTTCGCCCTTCCACGAGAAAGCACTGATCAACCGGGACCGGACGCTGCCACTGGTGGAGGAAATCGACCAGAGGTACTTCAGCGTCCTTGACAGCAAAGTGAGGAAGGTAATGTCCATCCCTAAGGGGAGCTCAGCGCTCCGCAGGGTCATGGAGGAGACCTACTACCATCACATCTACCACACTGTGGCTATCGAGGGCAACACCCTCACTCTCGCAGAGATCAGGCACATCCTGGAGACACGCTATGCCGTGCCAGGGAAGAGCTTGGAGGAGCAAAACGAGGTGATCGGCATGCACGCGGCCATGAAGTACATCAACAGTACCCTGGTCTCCCGCATCGGGTCCGTCACCATTGACCACATGCTGGAGATCCACAGGAGGGTCCTGGGGTACGTGGATCCAGTGGAGGCGGGCAGGTTTCGGAGGACCCAGGTCCTGGTGGGACACCACATCCCACCCCACCCCCGGGACGTGGAGAAGCAGATGCAGGAGTTCACACAGTGGCTCAATTCGGAGGACGCCATGAACCTGCACCCGGTTGAGTTCGCAGCCTTAGCCCATTACAAACTGGTGTACATCCACCCTTTCATCGATGGCAATGGGAGGACCTCCCGCCTGCTGATGAACCTGATCCTGATGCAGGCAGGGTACCCGCCCATCACCATACGCAAGGAGCAGAGGTCAGAGTACTACCATGTGCTGGAAGTCGCCAACGAGGGTGACGTGCGGCCATTCATCCGCTTCATAGCCAAGTGTACGGAAGTCACACTGGACACATTGCTCCTCGCCACCACCGAGTACTCTGCAGCACTGCCAGAAGCCCAGCCCAACCACTCTGGGTTCAAGGAGACACTTCCTGTGAGGCCTTAACCACCAGCCCTCCCATGGCGCCCTGAGAAGGCCTTTCTAGAAACAGTTCTCCCCAGTAGCAAAAGGAGACCCTTAAACATTCTTTACCTCCAGGTGTTTTTCAGTTGAGAAAGAAAACTAAATTATTAAGCCTGTCTTTAGGATAATTTATAGTTCAGCCAAGTTATTTATTTTTTTACCTTTTTGGTGAGCTAGAGGTGCTGAGACCAACCCTTATGGTGACCCCAGCACCCAGTAGGGCAGCAGTGCTTTCCTAATGTCCTGAGCCTGGGTGCCTAGACAGAATTTGCACTAAGGGTGGAGGCAGGGAGCCAGATCTGTGACATGGAGCCCAGGGCCACAGGGGTCACTGGATACCTTGGAGGTCCTGTGACCTCAGAAGGCAGAACTGCCCTGCGCTGAGGCCGGCCTTCACTCCTGAGAGGCTATGGCAGCAGCTTCCACAGCAGGCAGCGCAGCCCTTGGACACAGGAAGCCAACGTTGCCATCTCCGTAGTTGACTGCAGATTCCAGGGACCCCCTGAGCTACTAACTTTTAACCTGAGTGCCAGGGGGTGGTACTTCCCTACCCAGCCTGTTCTGAGTGCAGAGGGCGGGCAGCATGGCTCTTTCTTATCTTTGTCCTGGACTTCACTCGCATCCGCTGAGGCTGAAAGCTCTCCATGCTTGACAACCTACCCCATCACGCCACAGGGCGGGTTTGCCTTCACCTCCCACTCAGTCTCCTGCACAGAGACCTTAAGGGTCCTGTGAGGACCTGGAGGTGAGGTAGAACACTACCCAGCATGCACCACACCCTAGGCACCTCCCTTAACATTACAAGGGAATGTGTCTGAAGTACCACGCCAAACCCAAACAAGCAGTTCTGATAAGAGTTAAAACGAGCAAACACCCGTGTCCACAACCTGGCCTCTCCCCTTCTGCCCTGTGGTTTTAAACCCTCTTCCCCTCTAACGCCACCACAGGGTCCAGCGTCCCCACGGGTATGTAGACTGTCTTGGAGTGGCCTTGTTCTAGTGACTTGTGAAGTGATGGTGTCGCGTCTGATAGACACGTTTCCAGTTGTCCTCTTAGAAGACAATAAACGCTCTTCAATCATTTATGGCTAAGCGCCAGTTTGATTGCTGCTATTCAGTCGCCATGGCCAAGTCACTGGACCGTGTTCTGGGACGGCCTCCTCTGTCCCAGCATGCTGTGCTTTGAATGGTAAACCAGCTGCCAACCCATGTATCCAGCGTCTAGAAAGATACCCCAGCAGTTTTCTGACGGATTGAGAAAAATGTGTGAAAAATGTGTGTGTGTGTCTGCAAGCGTGCCGCACCACCAACAGCTCTGCAAGGGCTGGGTGGCAGAGTCACCCGGCAGATGTCACCCAGAGACACTGCATCGATTGCAGCCCCAAGCTCCCAGCTCTTCTCTGCACACCAAATCTCACGGGAGGCTCACTTTGGCCTGTGGTGAGAACCTGCACTTTAGCTACGTGTGAAAATATTTTAACAAGTTCCTGGTTCTAATAAAGTATTTTATTACATAAGCATTGTGTTGGCTTATCTTTCCCCACCATGTATGTACCTTGTTCTGAAACCATATTCTGGAGCAGCTCAGAAACTGCCTTCCTAGCTTCCCGGCCTGGGTTTTCTTCACACATGCTTATTGTGTGCAGCCTTATAAACAGACATCAGGCCAGCTTGGAGCAGTTGGTTCCCTCTGTCCACCGAGTGGGTCAGAGCTCTCCCTGCTTGTCATTGTGCCTTCCCTGCATTAAATTACTAGTTTCCACCCACATTTAGGATGACTCAGTGGGCCCTGCTGGCGTGTGGAAAGACTCAACTGTGTCATGATGCCTGTGGAGAGCACACCGTCATACCTGGGCACTGGCTACCACGCAAGCAGGGAAGTCCCATAAACCCAGTGAGCTCCCTCACAGACCGACCTAGGATGAGTCCATGCCACAGGAAGGGCTCTGATCCACGGGTGTTGTCTACTAGAAAAAGGTCTTTGTTACGTAATAAAGACGGAGGAGAATCTGCATTTCGAAAATGGTAACATTTATAGGAAGGGTAGACTAACATTTACTAGATGTGAGCTGAACTTGGGCTAGGTTCTCATGGCATTGAACGTGCTGCTGTGTGTGCTGCGTGTGTCACTGCTGTAGGGTGGCTGAGGAGTACACCAGTATCTGGAAAAGAGCAGTGGACAGACACCAATGAGGAGGGCAAGGGGCTGAATGTCAAGAGCTCCAGGACACACACAACTACACTTAAAAATGTTAAGGGATGCCCTGGAGAGATGACTCAGAGGTTGAGAACACTGATTGCTTTTCCAGAGGTCCTGAGTTCAAATTCCAGCACCCAAATGGCAGCTCTCAACCATCTGTAACTCGTCCCATGGGATCCTCCTCTAAACTCCACAGGCACCAGACACCACGTGCTACTACTCATACACACAACCAGGCAAAACTCATTATTTTTTTTAAAATGTTAAGTTAAAAAAATGTTAATTTAAGAACAAAAAACCTTGGGGCTGGCCAGATGGCTTACCGGGTGACAGCCTTACAGGAGGTAGGCTGAGCCGTCCTGGGAAACCCACCCCAGTGGAGGCGAGAGCCAACTCCTGAAAGCCATCTTCTGTCCATAAGCGCACCACAGCAGTCACGCACACACGGAGGAGGGGCTGGAGAGATGCTCAGTGGTTAAGAGCACTCGCTGCTCTTGCAGAGGACCGGGGTTCAGTTCCTAGCAGATCCAGCAATGCTCTCTTCTGGTCTCTCCACATGGCATACACACAGACACATAAAAAATCTTCCTTCCTGAGGGGTTGGGGATTTAGCTCAGTGGTAGAGTGCTTGCCTAGGAAGCGCAAGGCCCTGGGTTCGGTCCCCAGCTCCGAAAAAAAAGAACCAAAAAAAAAAAAAACTTCCTTCCCAATTTTTAAGTGTGGGAGGCCGAGGGCTAGAGTGCAGAGAACCAAACCAAACTTGTAGGAGGCCTCAGTTCCATTGCTAACCCTAAACATCAAAGAAAGCGAGACTGGTTCATGGGCACACAGCACACACATGGCAGCATCCAGCACACATGCACGGCTCCCTCCCATTTCCCTCCAGAGTTTTATATGGAGAGTCCTTTCTCCACTGCCCTCCCTGCCCTTGCTGTAGGGCTTTCAGAAACTGTGACAAGGTGAGTGGTAAACTACCCAGCAGAGTCAGGCTGCCAGAAATGCAAGTCTGTTACCATGGAATCATGTGATCAGCAACATGGGATTGACATGCTGCACAAGCTGTCAACACACAGCTGAGGAAAAGCAGGTGCACCATGTGACAGATACCCCACCCAACTCACACCCACCACACACCCCCCACACCACACATACCCTACACACATACCCCCATACACACACACCTACCACACACACACACACCCCACACACATACACACACACACCTACCCCCCACACACATACCCCACACATACACACACACACCTACCCCCCACACACATACCCCACACATACACACACACACCTACCCCCCCACACACATACCCCACACATACACACATACCTACCCCCCACACACACCCCACACACATACACCCCACACACATACACACACACACCTACCACACCCACCCCACCCACACACCCCCATACACACACCACACACACCCCATACCACACATACCCTACACACATACCCCCATACACACACACCTACCACACACACACCCCACACACATACACACACACACCTACCCCCCCACACATACCCCACACATACACACACACACCTACCCCCCCACACACATACCCCACACATACACACACACCTACCCCCCACACACACCCCACACACATACACCCCACACACATACACACACACACCTACCACACCCACCCCACCCACACACCCCCATACACACACCACACACACCCCATACCACACATACCCTACACACATACCCCCATACACACACACCTACCACACACACACACACCCCACACACATACACACACACACCTACCCCCCCCACACATACCCCACACATACACACACACACCTACCCCCCCACACACATACCCCACACATACACACACACCTACCCCCCACACACACCCCACACACATACACACACACACCTACCACACCCACCCCACCCACACACCCCCATACACACACCCCACACACCCCACACCCCCCCCCACACACACCCCCCCACACACACACCTGCAATGCACACAAGGACTCTGTAAGAACTTCAGTTTAATAAACAGAACTAAATGGGAACTCACTCTGCACTGGACACGGCACCAGGCATGAGTGTTTGAGCAGAGAGCGTAGGTCTTCAGTCATCAGGCAAAGAAAATGGGCCACAGTGGGTGGCACACACAGCGGGTGGCACACACAATTCCTAGGAACAAGTGTTGCAGACTCCCCACGTTTAGGGAACATAAAACAGTCAAAATGTCAATTACAAATACATAATAGAAAAACTCATAGGCTCTTTGGACAAAACCCATCAAGCGAGCCTTCTGTGATGTCCCTCGGGCACTTCACTGAACAGGCCACTCTGATGAATGCGGCTTCTTCACTCCACCTTTCACACTAAAGAGTGATGGGCACGCGTGCTGTGCAGGGCCGGGGAGGGGGTTCGTAGAAAAAGGGCCAGAGGCGGTGAAAGTATCAGGACAAGTAGGCCTCGAAAGCTGAGTCCCTCCTTGTTAGGACACTAACGTACCGTGGGACAGCCCGTAGAGCAGTCGGCCTCCGCCCTCAATGTGAGGGAACACTCCTCACCGCCATGCTCAACATAGGCTCTCCCTTCCCATCTACACCGGAGGAGAAATCGGTGGGCACGCAGGTTTGAGTGCCCAGCCCTTCTGTGCCCAGGGCCCACAGCAGCCAGCCTGGCCAGCATGAAGGAGCAGGTAAGGCATTCCATCTCAGAGTCCTGCTCACTTTCTCAGGAGTAACTTCGCAAAATCGGCATTGGACATCTTAGGAGCCTCAGTGGCCACAGAGGTGGTGGCTGCCAGCCCCGGAGCTGGGCCGTTCTCAGCCTGAGGAGCAGCACCCTGGCGCTGCAGAGCCCGAGGAAGAAGCGAGAGCTGGGTCCGTCCCTTCCCGCGCCTAGAAGAACAAACATAATGACCCTTTGGCAGTTCGGACTCCTGGCCCCAGCTGGACTGAGATGCTGGGATTATCAGGCCAAGTCAGAAGACGAAACTGAGAACTGTTGCTGGCCCAGCATGCACAGCTGAGTTCTAACCTCACACCAAGAAAAGAGCACAGGAACCACAAGGCACTTGATCCCAGCTAGGAAGTGAGGGACACTTGAATGAGCTTCCTTCGTTACAGTTCTGACACTGAGCATCCCTACGCCAAGGCACAGAGGTGACAAAATGGCGGCCACCTCTCCAACCTCAAAGAGCCTGGTCCTGACAGTTCCATCTATCCGGTGAGCAGAGCAGCACAGCTGCCTGCAGTCTGACAGCCACGCCTCGGGAGCAGGTGGGTTCCAGTCTGCTTAGGCATGGAGATCACCAGACGGATGCCTGTGATGCCAGCTCTGTAGGAGGCTAAAACCCTGTTCCAAAATGTCTAAAGCCAAAACTGCAGCTGTGCTGGCTTTGTTAACCTGAGACATGCTAGAACCGTCTGGGAAGAGGGAACCTTGATGGAGGAAATGCCTCCACAGATTAAGTCTGTGCGCAAGCAGGCAGAGCACTTTTCTAGTGACTGCCACGGAGGTCCTGGTCAAGGTCCCTGAGGTCCTGAGGTCCCTGAGGTGGGGCCGTTCCTGGGTTAACTGAGAAAGCAGGCTGGGCTACAGAGAAGAGCACCTGCAGCTCCTCCAGGACTGGAGCTGATTCCAGCACCCGATGGGGGGTGACTCAATCAGCTGTGATTACAGTTCTGGCCTCCACAGGCACTGCACACACGTCCTCCCTATGTGTGGACAGACATCCACCAAGGAAAAGTACCCATATGCATAAAAATAAAGACAACAATATTTTAAAAAGAAAAATCAGGCAGGCAGGCTGAGGGGCTGGAGAGGTGCTCAAGGGTTAAGGGAACTGGCTGCTCTTGCAGAAGACCCAGGTTTGCTTCCCAGCACCCATAAGGCACTTGTAACTCCAGCTCTAGGGGATCGGATGCCCTCTTTAGGCCTCTGTGAGCACTGCACACATGTAGTACGCAGACAAGATACTCATAACGCACAACATAAATGTAAAAACAAAAAAAGTGTAAGAAAGCAGGCTGGGCCAGGCACGGGGAGCGAGCCGGTGAGCAGTGCCCCTCCACGGCCTCTGCCTCAGCTCCTGCCTCCAGTTTCCTGCCTGCCTTCCTCTCAAGATGGGCTGACTATGCAAGTGATCAGGCAAATGAAAAAGACCCTTTCTCTGATGGTCTTTATCACCAGGACCAGAAACCTAACACTTGCCTGGTGGTCACATCCCCAATGCCACCAAAAAACGGTGCAGACGGGCAGGTCGCCACAGCATGCTACCAGAGCCACTTCCCTTTGGAGACTTCCTGTGCACATCTCCACCAGTGAAACCAAGGACCACACTGAGAGCAACAGGTCCTGGCTTTTCTGACCTACCTACCCCTGCAGCCATGACTGCCTCAGCAAAGGCTGGACAAACCTGCACAAACAGAAGCAGACACTTACGCTCCATACATCTGCCGGGGAACCATGGGGGCTCCTGGGGCTGTCCTCACTTCTGGCTTCTCTGGAACTTTCCGCTGAGGGGGGTTGCTGATCGCCACTTTGATGACGTTCTCTTTGATGGTCATGCCATCCATCTTCAGCACTGCCTGAGAGGCCTGGGACTCATTCTCATACTCCACGTACGCCAAGCCCTGAAACACGAGAAACTGTAAGCCCAGCAAACACAGCATGGGGTGGAGGAGGACAGGGAGGCCCACACCGGCTACTCTAACAGACCAGCGTCCGCCTGGACCCACTCACCTTTGGCTTGCCGGCCCTGTTAGTAACCAGCCTGAGGTCCTTAACAGTGCCATGAGCCTTACAAATGCCTTCAAGTTCCTCTTTGGTGCAGGAAAAGGGCAGGCCCGAGATGAAGAGTTTGTGTTTCTCCAGGGTGGTGCTGTATCTGAACATCTGAGAACAAGGCAAAGCCAGTAGCTGTGGCAGGCTCGCCCAGCATGTGTGTCCTGCACGCACGCCTGGGCCATATCTGGTCTCAGAATCTTACGTGACAAAGTCACCTGGGCACAGCCCTCTGTAGATGGCCATGCACTGAACACAGGGGAAGGATCACTCTTGCCACCCTCTTAAGCACCCAAAGGAAAGCAGCCATCTTTCCAAACGCTAACTATGGCCATCACTAATCAAGAGGAGGAGGCTCAAAGTGACCAAGCCATGAGACAGCCTTCCAGTTATCAGCAAACAGCCCTTGTGGGCTCCAGGAGCTGAGCACTGCATATCTACCATGAAGACACTACCCTAAAGACATCCTTCTTCAAAGAACATACCTTAAAATCGGGATTCTTGCTCTTATCCACACAGGGGGACACAAACATCGGCCTTCCTTCCACATTCTTCCTGTCTAGATCCAGGGCCTGCTGGGCTGACTTCTCCTCTTTAAACTCCACATAGCAGTAGCCCCGGAAGTCCCCACGGTTGCTGAAGATTGGCCTGATCTGGACCACTTCCCCACAGGCCTCAAAGAGCGGCCTGAGCTTCACCTCTGGTTCTTCTATGCTGTAGGGCAGGTTGCTGACAAAGACAGTGACACTGTCCTTGCTGCTGTCGTGAGCCACCTTGGGCATGTCCCGCTTAAGGGAGGCGGCCTTCTCTTTCTGCTTGGAAGGAGGAGCAACGTCTATTGTTAAGCATTTCCCGGAAAGTTTTGTTTCTTCCTCCTTAGCTGAAGCCACTCCAGAGGCCAAGCTGTTCTCCATCCTTCTGCGTTTGGAAGGCTGTTCTGCAGGCATTCAAAAGAAGCACAGGCCGTTAGCCAGGCCTGCGCTCCTTCAGCATCGGGCACGTCTCACCACCTCAAACTGCACCGTGTCCACAAGAGGGACAGCCACCATGCCAAGTGTGAGCCCAACTTACACAGTCCAGCAAAGGTGCCTCATCAGTGAAGCCAAGAACATAAATGCCTACTGCCCAGTCATCACTGCAGTCAGGAGCCCCTCTCCTGCATCCCCAAGTCAGCCATGAAGACAGGAACTGGGAAGCGTTCTGAAGGTCAGGCAGGTGATGACTGCCCCACACACGCATTTTCAATACTGTCTAGAGCCCTCCCTTCTCCTGCACAGCCCTCCCTCCTCCTGCATGCTGCCAGCAGACATGGACTAGCCTTGGGTGGCCTCTACCACAGCCTCAAGGGGAAGCGACGCAGCGTCCTGACTAAGCTGGGGTGGTACAAGGTGAGGTCGGTTGCAAGTGCTCACCCTGAGGAAATCGGGCCACTCTTGCACAGTTCAGAGAGGATCTGTGCAGCCCCTGCCTGTGTGACGTTACCTTCCTCCTCTTCACCGCACTCTCTCTCATCATCGTCCTCGCCTGCCTTGCGCTTGTCTGCACCTCGCGTCTTCTTCTTTTTCAGGGCTTTCTTCTCCGCCCGCACCTTCTTCCGCTGCTCAGCCTTTTCTTCTTCCTGCTGCACAAGAGCTGCTTCCTTCTCTGCAGCCTAGAACAAGAGGGCAGGACGTGCTGGGAGCTGGGTCGTGCTGGTTAGAATCTGACTGTGGACTGGGCCCAGCCTGTTCTTTTTACTTCATTTCGGAACCTAGCCAAGAAGGGGTGCTGGCCACATTCAGGGTGGGTCTTTCCACCCTACCCGGTTAATCCAACTCAGAAAACCCCAGCAGGCTCTAAGCCTAAGCAAGTAGAGATGCTCACACCCCACTCAAGGCCTATTGTGGCTCCTTTAAAAACTTGATTCTTGGGGTTGGGGATTTAGCTCAGTGGTAGAGCGCTTGCCTAGGAAGCACAAGGCCCTGGGTTCGGTCCCCAGCTCCGAAAAAAAAAACATAAACAAAAACAAAAAACTTGATTCTTGATCAAATTTCCCCTGGTCTCCCCTCTAGCCCTCTTGGATCCCAGCCCCACATCTCCCCCAACTGCACTGACTTTGTCTTCCCACTGAGTCCTACTAGTACCATGGATGTGTCCAGAGTCTACCCAGTGGAGGAGGTAACCTACCCTAGGCTCCACCTTGGAAGGAGACTGAAGGCCCCTCCCAGTAGCTGTCAACTACCAACAGCTTCCAGGAGAGAGGCTCTGTGAGCCACTGAGGCTTCTGTGTGTGTGATCAAGTGTGGTTAATTCATATTGAGTTCAGAGCTTTAAGTGAAGCTACAAATGGCCAAGGTAAGTTTAAATACTGACCCAAATGCTTTATCTAGTAACTTATGAAGGGGCTCAGAGATGGTCAGTGATCACAAGCACCAACTGCTCTTCAGAGGACCCAGATTAAATTCCCAGCACCCATATGGCAGCTCACAACTCTCTGACACTCCAGTCCCAGGGCATCTGATGCCCTCTTCTGGTCACCGTGGGCACTGCCCACACATGGTGCAGACATTCATGCAGACAGAGCAGAGCAGTACAGTCACCACCCCTCGGGAAGCATGTCTGTCACCTTCATCCTTTGCTCGTTCACACGAGCCAAGCGCGTCTCTGTCTTCTGAATGGCTAGGTCCCAATCTTCCAAGGTCCCTGGAGACAGAAAAGCAGAGCTGACACGATCGCTCCTAGGCTGCAGCCGCGCTCCCTGACCCTCACAAGCACTGCAGCGGCTCTTGCTTTAGACAACGCACACCATCAGGCTGCAAATCTGTAATCCCAACGTCCTTCTGGGCTGCGGCTGCTATGTGTCCTCCTCCTTCCAAAGACAGACTTAAGGACAAAGACTGGACTTTATAGGTGCTCGATGGCAAAGGCCATAATGACACACCAGTGCAAAGTGCATGTGAAACTCAAGAGCTGGAGGAGCCACCCCAGTGTGCTGGCAACTCTGTGCTCACCCTAAATCCACACAGGTCCCAGGAGAGAGAACCATGCTATTCCCAGGCTCTATTGCTATAGCTTAGAACCAACAACACTGTGGCTCTAAAATCCCACAAGGGACCAAAGGCCATGTGGAGCCCGGTCTCTCCGAGTGTTTGTGGTGCAGATGCTGGCAGAGTGGCAGTGCTCAGGCAGGCAGGCTCCTGTTGGTCAAGGGGACCTGCTAGGAGTCCATTTGGCTGTGGTGCAGAGGACAGCTAGTGATGCTAAGCAATGAAGCCGGGAGTGTGTGTGGCCTGAGAACACGGAGCAACCCTGTCCTGAGGGCTGCCTTCCTGTGCCTGCAGACTGAGGGCTCCTGACACAGGCGAGCAACCAGTCCGCCCCCACACTGGGTGCTATTACCAGCAAGGGTGAAGACCACACCCCGGCCAAAGGCAGAGGTAAGGCTCCTTCCTACCTTCTGTCCTCTCCATGGTGAGCAGCACTTCACAGACATGCTCAGGGTAGTCGCTCGTGCACTGCACAGCTCGGTGCAGAGCCTTCCGACAGTGCTGTGTGTCACCGTGTGCCCTAGGGCACAAAACAAACAGTTGCCACCAGGGTTGTAGCAAAGACCACAGACGGGCTACCTGCTGCGGCGGAGAGGACTGCAGCTTTCAGAGCAGCATGGCCTCTGCAGTCACAGAGGGAGACCCTTCCCTGCGAGCTTTCTCTTGACCACACAGAAGCACCTGGAAATGCACCTCAGGCAGCAGCTGGAGCCAAGCCTTCTGTGCACAGAGGAGGAACAATGCAGGTCCTGACAAAGTTCTCTGCAGTCCACTTGAGGACTCTGTGAACCCATGAAGCCAAAATGGTTTACTTCATGTTGAGTCAGGTTTCACCCTAACGAGTCACAGGCTGCTGATCACACTGGCCCGCAAGTGTGGGGTGTGTGTGTGTGTGTGTGTGTTAACATACTCAGACCTTCAGAGCAGGGGTGCTTTGGCTATGGTCTGTACACCCAAGGCTTCAGGAGTCTCAGTGGAGCATCTGAATGCCCTCAGGTTTTGCTGCAGTGCTGGCATTTGCATGGATGGCAGAGCAGCAATGCAGCCTCCGGCGAGGATCTATGTGCTACATGGAAGTGAACAGGCATTCCTGTGCACACACAAGGATGGTGCTTCCTAAAGGAAGTGGGCATCACAGGATTATAGCATCAGGCCAAAGGCCTATCGAATCAGGGGGCAGAAAGACAGACATATTACTACTGCAAGCCATAGAAGCTCACAACACGTTTCCAGACACATTCCACCTAGACCTGTTGAATTTTGCTGTCATGGAGGGAAAACAGCAAGCTCATGTGAACAGCTGTGAGGCTCCCCCTTCCTACCCCCATCTGCAGGCCAGCCTCTTCATGCCCTACAATGACAACCACAGTGCAGCAGAGGGAGACAGGGACTGACGTGAGAAGCCAGTTAGTCAGCTGTCGCTTACTATGTGAACACATTTGCCACAACAGGAGACGCAGGTTTGGAGATGGCTCAGTGGTTAACAGCACCAGCTGCTCTTGCAGGAGACACAGGTCAGAATGCAGCACCACATGTTGGCTCATAGTCACCTATGACACCAGTTCCAGGGGCTCCACAGACACCAGGCACCCAAGTGACGCACAGATACACTCACACAAACGAACGTTCACACAAACAGCTGCCCTCAGAAAATAAATTTTTTAAATTGTGAGGGTGCACGCCTCTGATCCCAGGAGCTGGGAGAAAAGGAGCAGGCAGATCTCTATGGGTTTGAGGCCAGCCTGGCCTACATAGTAAGACCCAGTCTCAAAAAAAGAAAAAAAAAATGTTTTGTGGTTTTTGTTTGTTTTTTAAATTCCAGACTGTGACACAAAATTACCTGGAGTTTGGAAAACATAAACATTTCTTTTTCTTTATTCTTAAAAAGGGTATTTACGTTAAGTGCATAATTCATCATCTCTAAAGTCATTTTCATTTGCAGGCAAAGTAAAGCTGGCCTCCCCACAGAAACTGAAGCGTGGGAGCTGCTGGAGAAGCCTGAGGAGCCTGAGGAGCCCGGCTGGCGGCAAGGCCGTGAGACCCCCCCCACCACAGCTCTATATCCATTTAACTGTTTAATTCAGACACATTTTTTTTTAAATAGGAAAACAAACTTTTTTAAAAAAGGAAAAAGTACTAGAAATACTGTGGATTTTCAATATGTACTGAATCAGACAGCTGCAGAGTGATCGCAAGCCTGTCATCTTGATATGCACTTGGAAGGCTGAGCAGGTGAATCCCCATGAGCTAGCCTGGGCTACACAGAGCCTCAATCTTGGGAGGGCTGCAGCAGTGTAGAGGGCCACAGTTCAGACACACTCCCACCACACCATGACAGAGCCCCCCCAACCCTTAGTGACAGACAAGTCTGGTCTCCCGGCTGACCTGATGCTGTCTGGTCTCCTTTAGTGCCGTGTGCTTTCCTATATGTAACAGACTACAAGTAAACAACGACCCACACCCCAGTCCAGCCAGGCATGCCCGAAATAACAACGACTTTAGAGTTTCATGGCTATAGGAGCACACACACACACACACACACACACACACACACACACACACACACACACACAGAGAGAGAGAGAGAGAGAGAGAGAGAGAGAGAGAGAGAGAGAGAGAGAGAATGAGAATGGAAGTCGGGCCCTCACCTTTCCAGGTTGTAGTACTCCAGCCACATGTTGGCGTACTTGGCATTCCCTCTGGTCATGATGCTGTCCCAGAGTTCTCGAGCTTTCTGCATGTTATTGCACAGGCGAGCCTAAAATACGTGAACAAGATCAGCTAGGACCGCCCTGGACCCTCACCAGCACGCCTCAGAGCTCCTTCCTGTCCCACCCCACGACTGTCACCCTGATCCCTGAGGGTCGCAGGCCTCCCTCAGCACTGTCGGTCCTAAAGCCTCTCTGCAGCGGCAGGCCTCCACGGTCTGCAAGTGGAGCTGTAGCAAACATGGACACGGGGCTTCAGCACACGCAGTTCTGAGCGGCCATTTCCTCTTCCTGCATGTCCGACAAACCCGACTGCAAACTTCACTTAGGGAGCATTCCAGGGAAGACACTGATCCAGCAGCAGGCGCCAGACCAGCTACTTTAAAGTCAAACTGGTAACATCACCTAAGTGCAGAACCTGTTTCCCTGCCCTTCCAAACCAACAAGAATCTCGCCCAGAAGTAACCAACGAAGCTTAGCTCTACTGCCCAGCTCCCTTCATTGCACAGGGGTGGGGTTTCTAACTCTTCTCAGTTGGCTCTCTGGACTCCGTGTGCTGGCTTAGGGAGAGATCGAGTGTGCTACTACTGCTCAAAGAGCCCGCCTTCTGGACGGAGTTAGAGCTTCGGTCGCAGGGCTGGGCTCCTCACAGCACCTGCAGAGGCCTGTGAACGGCACGCCCTCAGCAACCCTCAGGCAGAGGTGAGGGAAGGGCTGAGAGGGAATGAGCCAACGGCCAGCGTCCGGCTACGCTGCTTCACGGCTCTGGCTGGCACCAAGCACGGCACACCAGGTGAGCAAAACTCCTTTGGGCCCTCAAACACAGCTCAGATGCTGGCCCAGTCTTCAGGGATGGGGACCGCTTGGTCAGAGGGTGGAACAGGTCTGTGAAGATGCTCACCTCAACCCGGGCCCAGCTCTGCATGATCAGGCAGCTTGGATCTCCGCTCTCGCTGAAACCTTCCAGAACAGGATGGAACAGTTAGGATGGACAGAGAGTAAGCACTCTGCCTGGGAAGAGGGGCTCGAAAGCAACACTGGTAAGGCAGTGGGCGGACAGCGGGCTGGGTCACTTACGCTCCTCAACCTCCTGCTGCAGATACTCCAGAGCACGCGTGAACATGGACCGCAGCTCTTCCAGCTCTTTGCTAGAGTCTGTTGGAAAAGGTGAGAAACTCCATAAAGCCACCAAAGCTGACATTTTAAAATCTCATACCAGAACCATGGAGGCCTACTATGGACTCAGGAACCTGCCAGACATCCTCTCATAATTAACAGCAGGAAGGTGTGGTGGCAGTGAGAAGCGCAGGCACCGGCCAGCAGACAGGCAAGTGACACAGGGACTATATGGAGCAGTGTGTGACCCAGAGACAGGAGGTGGCACAGGGACTGTATGGGGTAGTGTGTGACACAGGGACAGGAGGTGGCACAGGGACTGTATGGAGCAGTATTTGACCCAAGGTTTTTCTAACTGACCTTTGGTATGGATCTAAAAGATCTAAAAGAACAGAACAGTCTTCCTGAAAAAAAGCCTTGGGGTTTGTGACTGTCAATGTCAACTCCACAGAATATACAATCAGCAGGTGGCTGTGAGTGATGACCCCCATTACATTAATGGAGGGAGGGAGGGGAGCCTGCCCACTGTGGGCGGCGCCATCCTCTGACAGACACCTGCTGCTCTCCCTTCTCACCATACATGTCCTGCAATGGCTGCTCTAAGCTCCGTGCCACAATTCCCCTATGTGCTGGACTGTGCCTTCAACTGTGAGACTTTAAACCCTTCTCCCCTGGGCCACTTTTGTCAGAGTATTTACCATAGCAACAGAAAAGAGACTGAGGGGTTGGGGATTTACCTCAGTGGTAGAGCGCTTGCCTAGGAAGCGCAAGGCCCTGGGTTCGGTCCCCAGCTCCGAAAAAAAAGGAACCAAAAAAAAAAAAGAAAAAAAAAAAGAAAAGTGACTGAGACAAGGCCAATGGAAGGTCAGACACAGAAAATGAAGGGTGAGGCCCCAGCGGCTGCCAGGAACCTGAAAAAGCACAAGGACCACTATTCTTTTCACCTCACAGTTTGACTTTGGTTGGAAATTGCTAAAGTTTCTGAAGAAAAGCATTACTGAGGGCAGGTCATTCACCAGTCTTCCCAATCACAGTGTGTCTGAAGAGCAGAGACACATCTCCAAGGTGTGTTGAGAAAAGTACACCGTCCTAAAGTGCTTGCACGTCAGCACAGGGACCTGATCCCCGTGCCCAAGGAAAGAGCCCGTGAGGTGGTGCAAGCTTGCAGTCCCACTGCTGGGGATCTGGGGACCGTACCTTGTCTGAAGTCAACCCTTCTCCTCAGGTAGTCTAGGTACACCTGCCAGATCTCCACATAATCAGTGGCCTGGATGAATCCGGCACTCAGAGCATTCTCGAAGGTCGCTGCAATGTGAAAGATATGACATTCACTACTGACAGTTCAAAAGCAAAGAAAGCCGTCAGAACTCTATAAACAAGTGACTTGTGCACTTATAAATTATGCACTTATAAACACAGAGGGCTACAGGTTCCCATGCTCAGCACCACACACCAAGGAAGGAAAAGAACTGACCGAAGTGTTTAAAGGGAGCTGTGGTCTACAAAGGACTCTTCCCCAGTAAGCAAGTGAGCGAGTGAGCAGGTGGGTGAGTGGGTGAGCGAGTGAGTAGCCCAGCTGGGCAAGGAAGACAGATGGTGACTTCTACAAAACTCACGAGTGACAGAAGCTAAGAGCACCTGGGAACCACGAAAGCCTCTACTGCTGCAAGGCAGGCCCGGTGTGCCAGCTCAAGACTGCCACAGCTCTGCTCCCCAACTGAGAGAAAAGGCCTAGAGCTGCAGACAGGGTGGCTCATGCCTGTCATTCCAGCAAGCCTGGGCTCTACAGTGAGCTACACAGGAAGAACACTCTGAAAAAATAACTTAGAAATTCTCCCACACAAATGTTCACACCGGAAATCATTTGATGGTCCAGTCCGTGTCGCTCCATGGCCAGGAGGTACCGACTCCACAGGGCAACTGTCCATGGGCAGTTCCTCACAGCTCGGCTGTGTACAGATAAAACCAAATCCTTTACTTTCAGCTGTCGATCCTATGACAAAGAATTCCAGAGTGAGAGGACAGAACATAAGATGTCCTCAGTATTGGAACTGGAACAGAAACTCCCCGCATAGGCTCATGGGTTCCACCGCTCAGGACCAGCTACTGGCGCTGTTTTGGGAAGTTCTGAAACTCTGGGAGGCAGACCCCCCGCTGAGCAGGTGGGCCTGGGAGAGGTGAGAGCCTTCAGAGTTACAGCTCAGTCCTCCCCCAACCCTGTACCCTGTCTCTGGTCCCTGACGAAGACCAAGCCATAAGCAGATGGTTCTGCCAGAGCCACAAGATCACAGCGCCCTGTCATCACAGCGCCCCATCATCACAGCGCCCCCGCCCCCTCAGCCTCCTCCTTTACGCTGCTTCTTTTCAGGTTTTGGCCATGAGAAAAGTGATTCGTAAGCATCAATGAGACATGCCCCGCACAGCAAACGGGAACTGTCTCTCATCACGGTGGTGTGCACAGGTGTGACCTGTCACCTCAGCACTCGGGAAGCTGAGGCAGGAGAGTCACACATTTGAAGCCAGCTTGGGCTACATATTAAGACAAAAGAAATGAAGGCAAAGCCATAAATAAAAGAAGCTACAGCTTTGCTCCCTCAGGGAAGAGATTGCCAGGGGAGCAAGACAGGCAGGGCAGGGGAGCAGGCACTGGACACGGTCCAGAGACACATCCCTGACAGACGGACTTCACCGGGGCTCTTTCCTGCAGAAAGACCTCCATGTGCACACTGGGTCAGCAGTGAAGAACAGAGATGAAGACCCAGGGAAGGATGGAGTAAAGCCAACAGGGAGCCCAGCCACACGGGCTGAGCACTGCTAAGGCCAGCGGTGGTGGTGTGCAGAAGGCCTCACTTATTCCATCTCTCTCACATTTACAATGTTTCCGTACTGGAAACGCAGCATAGAGCACTGATCTATTAAGAGTCCTCAGGAAGAAGACCACAGACAAATTCTTTCTAGAGTTCCCAATCAGTTTAAAGTAGCCTCAAATGCAACAAATTCCTATGCAAATGACAAACAGGACTGCAGGACAGTGGAGGGAGGAGGGAGCGGAAAGGGAAAGGTGCCACCGCTGTATAAGGCTCGCCCTTGAAGGAAACAGAACTGGAGCAGTTATCTTACTAGGTACTGACTGTAGCGGATCCATAAGTCTGGCACCAGGCAGTTCTCCACCAGGGCACGCTCAAAGATCAACTGAATGCGAGCAGGATCCCCAACTTTCATCTCAAAGTCGATGTAAGCTTGGTACTCCGCCAGCCGTGGAGCCTCTGCTTGCAACTGGAACACAGGAAAATCACACTTGTTAAATTTAAGTGCTTGACAGTTTCAGATAGCATAAAACATCTTCAAACAGGTGAGCCTTGACAAGGGCAGCTAACCCAAGATGAGAGCCACCAGGTCTTCTTGTTCAGAACTGCCAACGACAGGATAGATCTGTGTGACCTGCAAGCACTGGGAGCTTTAGCCACCAGCATCCAAAATCTGCTCTACCACACCCCAAGCACACAGAGATGACTGAGCAGAGCCTGCCAACACCCGCTGCTCCCCGTAGTCCCTCAGGCGTCAGTGTTAGAATACAGGTGCAGGCTGAGGCGGGTGGGCCGGGCTGACAAGCTGCACAGCCCATTACCCCTCTTCAGCCCCTCTGCTGACAGCCAGAGTGGAACAAACAGCTTTGGATACAGACATGCACACACGCCGTTTACAGATGAAAGAGGGGAGCACACAGCGGCAGCTACGCCAGAGCCATGTTTCCACAGTGATGACAAGCTGGTCATCAAGACGCTGTGACAGTGAGGGACAAGAGCTGTCCCAGTAACAGCGACAGAGGGCAGGATGTAAGGAGGCAACACTCCTACACGAGCAGCTTGTGGATGAAAACACACCCATGATGTGAAATACCAACTGCATTCTGTACATCAGCAACCACAACAGAAAACAACTCTAGCTTACAAAGTCACCGAAACCCATTGTCTGCTGAAAGCCTCTATGAACAGTGGGCGCACTTCTGGGGTCACCACGGCCTCCGAGGTGAGATGGGAACTCCTTCACACTGCCCACAGACCTATGCAGCAGCGATTAAACATTTAACATAACTGAAAAGTTAAGTGTAGGTCTGACACAGACTTGATCCGGGCTGAGGTTTCAGGACGATGAACCATCACCAACAAAGACAGTAGTTGAAAAGTAAAAAGACACCATCAGAAGCCAGGACTCCCAAAAAGTACCCAGAAAAATAAAAGGAAAGGGGAAAAAGGGTTTTACAACTTCTAAAACTTTCAGGCTTCACAGAACAGAAAGCCCCAATGGCCAATGCACAAGAGGAAACGCTCTATCATTAGTGATCAAGAAAAGACAAACTCCAACCTGACTTGGAGCACAAGTTAAGCTCACTCGTGTCAACACAGGACTGGTCACTGGTCACGCTGTCAGGGGTGCAGAGACCCAGGACCTTCTGCAACATGGCCCTATGACCAGCAAGTTCCCTGTTCTAACACATGCTAGGGCTGGAGAAACTCCTCTGTCTGTACAGACGACACTGCTACACATACAACCCCACAGGGCAACACACAGGCTAAACATTGGTGACATATAAGCTACACACACACACACACATACACACACACACACACACACAAGGTGGGGGGGCGGACATGCACGCAGCCCAAATGACCACGTCAAGTTCTTCAAGCAGGGTCAAGCACTT
The DNA here is from genome assembly GCF_021556685.1 of Rattus norvegicus. Lineage (NCBI taxonomy): Eukaryota > Metazoa > Chordata > Mammalia > Rodentia > Muridae > Rattus > Rattus norvegicus. Next base: position 49,904,290 of record NC_141545.1, on the reverse strand, counting down.
TGTTAAGGGTCCTTTACAGTAGCACAGCTATCAAAACGGGTGGGACTACCATGAATTCATCAAGTGACTACCTCCAGGGAGAGGAGCACAAAGGAGATTCCTAGGGCACTGCAGTGCTCTTTCCTAACCTGGGTGCTGGGAACACGCATGTTGATGTTGTTATATGCAGTGCATGTATGCAGTTAAGACAAACCTCAGAGAGACTGTTCACATGGTGGGAGAGCTCTGGGACGTCCCAGGGCACAGGGCACTCACCAGTGCTTCCTCGTAAGGCTTGTACTTCTCCAGCTGCCCCAGTGCCTTCTGATAGCTCTGAAGTACGGACTCAGGTATGGGCTCTTCTGACCATTCTTCATACTCTGCAAAGGTGGCCTCCATCTCTACAGAAAGACGGATTCAGGCTGTGGGTTGTGCCATTGAATTTTATCAACAAAAAGCCAGAAGACTCAAGTGCCACCCACTCCTCCCACATCTGTGGTTACCACAACTCTCTGTTCAGTTCCCAGTCCTGTGAAGCCCGCAGGTACCCTCGGGACGTCTCAGAACAGCAACCGGACAACCTTCCCCACATGAACAAGGCTCCCAGCACTGATCAGGAGCTGCACAGCAGTGTACACTTCCTCCCTGCCCTCCTGGGTCCCCCACCTCCGCACAGTGGTGTGCTCCACTGCAGGCCCCAGGTTAGGTGAGGAAAGAAGCGGAAGTCTCAGCAGAGCAGCCTGGCCGCCTAAGCTACCAGGTCAGATGGAATCTACGACAGGTCAGCTCTGCCTTTTCTGGAATACGCCCAGCAATTCTAGTGCAGGCCTGAGATAGACAAGGGCGCCACCAACCCCACACAGGAAAGGCCCTCCCAGCACAGCCCAGCCTCACCAAATGGGCCCACCCACAAAGCCCCTAAAACTGAGACATGAATGGCTACAACCAACTTCTGAAGCAAGTCACTGCACAATTTGCAGGACGCCCGTGGCATGCACAGACAGAACAGCATGGGACTCTTGGTCAACAGTGTCTCAGGGAATGAGGCACTGTGACCATGTCCCCCTTTCCAACTATATCTTAAAGTAAAAAGAAATGTCAGCTGGGCTCCAGGAAACATGGCCTCTCACCCTGCCATGGGTCTAATAACTCAGATTAACACAAAGCAGCCTTTTCCAACCTGAACACCAACCCTGCCTGCCCCGCAGGATGCTGGGGAAGGCCGCGAATGAGGTACTAGCGAAGCAGAGGGCGGGCGGCAGACAAGGCTGCTCCTTACCGTACAGTGGGATCGCCAGCTGCCGCCGGAAGAGGCTGTGCACTCTCTCCAGCTGTGAATCAAAGGTTTGTTCCCGGTCAGAAGGGGAAAGGAAGGCAGCTATGGGCTAAAGAGGCAAATCAGTAGTAAGGGAAAGCACTGGTCCTCCTTCAGAAAAACTCTCAGCAAATCATCAGCTCCAACAGAAAAAAGAGTCTATGACGCTTTACACAGGCGGTGTCCTCCATACTGTTGCCTCTAGGGCTTATGGCAGGAAGACAGAAAGGCATACAAGGGACCCAGGGGTCAGTGAGATGACTGTGCGGGTAAAGAGAGTTTGCTTGTCCCTAGGTTGTCCCTAGGTCCACAAGGTAGAAGGAGAAAACCAACTCGCACACGTTGTCTCTGACCTCTACATGCAGCTGTTGTCCACATATAACACTAACACACGCACACGCGCGCGCGCGCGCACACACACACACACACATACACATAACACTAACACACACACACGTGCACATGCGCACACGCACATGCACGCACACGTAATAAAACAAACAAGCGAAACCCAGTTTTTTTAAAAGGAAAGAAATTTAGGCTGGAGAGATGGCTCAGAGCTTAAGAATACTGGTTGCTCTTCCAGAAGACTTTAGTTCGATTCCCAGCACCCACATGGTGGCTCACAACTCTAATAGGATCTGATGCTTCTTCCAGACTTCCAGACAGTTGTTCAGGAAGATAGAACACTCATAAATAAATCTTTAAAAGGAAGATGAAGGAAGAAAGGGAGGAAGGGAGAAAGGGAGGAAGGGAGGAAGGGAGGAAACCAACTACAGGTACAGAGCCTAAGTATCACAAAGGAGAGGACTTGGGGTCACAGCCTTGGTCGGGGACCTGATTGCTTACAGTACAGAGGCAAGACCTAAACGTAGGGCCAAGTTGCAGGCTCAGTAACTGCACTGAGAAGGCTATGGTAGAGCCACAGCAGACAAATCAAGTGTTTGGAGGGGCAGGCATAGCAGGCACGCGAGCCTAGCAGGGAGGCAGAGGCAGTAGATGCTATTGTCTGAGGCCAGCGTAGGCCTGTGTCCAGACGTCAGACTCTGAGCACAAACACAACCAGCCCTGGCACCCAGAGCAGGCAGACGCCTCCTCCACCAGCCTGAAGGCTGGTTTACACAATGTCACAGGAGGCCACAGGGCCAGGCTCCCAGTCCCACTGTCAGTCAATGCTCAAAAGGTTTAGAGCATGGAGCATTTTGGATTTCTCAGTTCTAGATTTGAGATACTTGACCTGTGATGACCACCTGTGAGGGGCCCCGGAGAGGGCACAGCTGTCTATCCACCCTTGAAAAGCCTCCCCTCAGTCACATGATCATGACACAAAGATATGCATACATTAATATACACATACACCAAGACACAAAACCCCATGTTCATGCACACACACACACACACACACACACACACAGAGTTATATAAAGCAAGAAAACAGTCATCTACTTCCAAGCAAGATAAGTCCCTCACTCTGCCAGAGACTACTGACTTTGCTGTTTACTGGCCATCCCTTAACAGACCAGCAAAAGCTGGTTAGACTCTTGGGGGCTTGTTTCAAAATAGCGCTTCCTACAAGTGTGGAATCACAGGCACTCACCCGAGCAGCTTCCACAACGGCACTTTCAAACTCCCGGTAGGCCTCCCAGATGGCCAGACCTTTTGTCATGTGTAGGCCAACAGATGACAGGGCTCGTTCAAACACAGAGCGAACTTTCTCTAGGCCACCTTTCTGACCAATGCCACCAACTGAGTACTGGCCATATTCTAGCCAAATGTTCGGACCTAAAAAAAAAGAAGCAACTTATAAGCCCAGCTCATTAATATGCCCCATGTCACCCTCATGAGGACAAAACACAGGCCCACCCAATATGTGCAGAACAGCACCGCCAACAAGCACTCCAGCCTCCCGCAGCGTTGACTCTCAGGAGCTGTCTGCATGTTCCTAAGCACAGCACACTGACCACTGCACGCCAGGGGACAAGTATGTAACTGAGTGCACAGTCGCAACTGAGGGGTAGAACAAGGAGCCATGCATGCAAGGGCCTGTGGGTAGGTTTATCTCCAACAAAGTGACAGACAGACAGACAGAAACACAGGTGGGGGGGGGGGCTTGAAGGAACCCACTTGCATATTTCAATGACTACAATTATAAATCTGAGTCACTTTTCCAAAATATCTCAGTTTCTAGAGTGTTTCTTGCTAGACCTTAGTCTTGCCAGTCTTCTGATGAAAAGGAACAGATAAACCAAGAGCCCCGAGCCTGTGATCAGGAATCCACTTGTTTTGAGATTCTGAGGCGAGGTCTTCCCTTCAGCCCCACTGACTGGTACACCTGTGACAACTAATGAGCCTACCACGATGGGTGTGGTGGTGACACCTGTACCCAGTACAAGAGAAGCAGAGGCAGGAGGATCACCACAAACATGAAGGCACGTGGCCACAGCCCCTTTTGACACAACTATTCTATTTTTGGCCATCTTAGAGCTATGATGCAAATGCTGCTCTCAGAGGTTGGGTTTTTTCTTTGAGACAGGATCTCATGTGTCCCAGGAGAGCCTTCATCTCACTAGATAGATACTCTAGGCTACCCTTGAACTCCTCATCTCCTTCTTGACTGCTGTAGCCCAGGCTGGTGACAGGGACACACCTGTGCATGTGCTGGGACGGGGCTGAAGCACAGCAGCCTGAGCTGGATGATGAGGCCTTGCCTAAAGCATCAGCAACAAGGACAGAGGGACAGACTCGTGTCTGTCCCAGCATTCAGGAGGCAAAAGTAGGATGCTCATGAACTGTAGCCTGGGAAGGCGCATGCGTGTATATATACCCCCAACACAGCACAGGGCAGGAGAGGTCAGGCACCACAGCACCCAGGGCCCAGGCACTCACAGATGTAGTCCTTCACGGCTCTCTCAAAGAGCTCGTAGACACGCTCGCGGTCCAGGCCATCCACAGCCATGCTGATCTCATCGTGGAGCCACTCCAGCCAGAGCTCTAGAAATGACGGACAGCTCAGCTCAGCACGGCTCAGCACATGCCTTCACCTGCTCCCACTGGATCTTAAAGTAGGGCACAGACTGCACTCCTGACACAGAGGCCGCCACAGCCGTCATGTCAGACACTCACTACTCTGCAAAGCACTTGACATGTTCCCATCCAATCTGCATGTCAATCTTGTAAGATACTCAGGGCCTGGGGTTGGGGATTTAGCTCAGTGGTAGAGCGCTTGCCTAGCAAGCACAAGGCCCTGGGTTCGGTCCCCAGCTCCGAAAAAAAGAAAAGAAAAAAAAAAAAAAAAAAAAAAAAAAGATACGCAGGGCCCACTAGCACGTGACACACCTATCCACAGGTGTGGATCCTACTCTGTTGTGTAGCAGCTGCCCTCGGTCAACTGCTGAGAAACTGAGTCTCCACAGTCTCCGTGCTCTGTTTATGGTCTGTTAGTGAGAAGCCTTAATAGAACCATTCAGTGTGCTCTCTCCCAAGTTTCATGTGAGTTCTGGGGGAGAACTGTGTCTGAACAACACCAGGGTTGCCAGGCTGAACAGTCAGCTGTAAATACGCACAGGCCCAGCCTGTGACAGAGGTGCTCACTGCCAATGTGTTTCTCAGGAGCAAATGTGTAGACATAAACAAAATGCACAACTACTGCCCCAAACACACATTTGCATGTGAAACTATTACATTTCCAGGCTGGGGGGATGACTCAGAGGTAAGGAGCTTGCTGCTCTTCCAGAGGACCTGGGTTTGATTCCGAGCACAGTGAAGTTAAATTATGTTAAAGAGGATGTTTCTCTTAGTATTGGGGTAAGAAACCAGTATTCCACACGTGAATCTGTATGATCAGACTACAGATCACACAGACTACAGACTACACACTGTTGTGCAGAATAGTGTGAGACAATGAGGAAACAAGAAGCAGGCAGCTTGGGGTTGGGGATTTAGCTCAGTGGTAGAGCGCTTGCCTAGCAACCGCAAGGCCCTGGGTTCGGTCCCCAGCTCCGGGGGGAAAAAAAAAAAAAGAAGCATGCAGCTCTTCTTCACTCACTCTGCAGGCCAACTGCTCCCCTCCCCCCACACCACCCCATCCCACCCTACCCCCAAAGCATGTGTTACCTTCAGTCAAGGGGAAGATCTCGCTCATCTTCTGTCGGGCCATCCTCACTTTGTTGAGCTCGCCTTCCAGCCGCAACAGCCTGATGAGCCCCACGTGGCAGTTGTAATCATAGCCATTGATGGACAGCTGAGAGGAAAGTCACAGGCCTAAGAGCCAGCCTCTCAGGGCTCAGCGCATATCACAGCACCGGCCCCACCACACAGAAAACACCAGAGGCCCCCCCAGGCTCTCTAGCAAAACAAAGAGTGCCATCCTTATCCCGAGCCAAGTGACCTGTGACTTCCTCAGCCTCGGCTCCCCAACTATATGGGGCCCGAGTCTCCGTCCACAGAGCTCATGGGGTTTAAATGGCAGGTGTGTCCCGAGTTCCTTGACTGTACTGAACAGAAGAAGTAAGGACATCAAGATGGTGTGGGACCCATGGCTGTAGCCACCAACCCTGGCACACATCCCAAACCTACCAAACAACTCCTGTGTGGCAAGACAGCCACAGGTTCCTGGGCTGCCTCTAGACAGACAATGCCATGACCACAGCTTTTTGGCTGTTTCTTGTTTTTAGTATTTTCTTTAACTATACACATCTAAGGTACCTGACATCGGTTGTTCTGAGTCTAGAAGGCAGAGCCACAGTCGGCTGAGGTTATAGGGAGTTCCTGACCTGTGTGCTGAGGGCCAAGCCTGGGTCCTCTGCCAAGTGCTCTCTCTCCAGTCTCATGTGACTGGTTTTTGAGAAGGGTGGTGCATTCTGGGTAGCCCTGGACACCCTCCTCCTACTCTGGAAGGCAGATCTTACTGTCACCAGAGACCCACTTGTCACTGGAGCTGAACTTGTTGCAGCACCGGCTCCCCAGCCTTGGCACCCAGCTCTCTACACCATGGCGTATCACACCATGGCGGGATTCCCCAACCCCAACTGGAATCTGCCCAAGCTCAGATGTACGGGCTTTTACATTTGGAACCTTTCAAGGTAAAAACTGAAAATACCTCTTAACTCTTGCACTCAGTGAAAATAGAATATAAGAACAGGATTAGCAGCAGACCCACCCCGAGAGAACCAACGAAAGTCTTCCGACAGGATGGCGTGATACTGAGGAGGGACTGTGAAGCCCACAGAACGGAAGGAACAGAAAACAGGTGAGCGAGGGGAGCCCTGTCTGTCTCCTGGGAGCCCTGTCTGTCTCCTGGGAGCCCTGTCTGTCTCCTGGGAGCCCTGTCTGTCTCCTGGGAGCCCTGTCTGTCTCCTGGGAGCCCTGTCTCCTGGGAGCCATTCCTAAATCATATCAGGAAGAACAGACGATTTAAGACCCTCTGGCCCCAAGTCAGCCTTTTACGAGTGGGAAGGGAAAAGGCTTCCACACCACTCAAGTCAATGCTAAGGCCCTCAGTGGAAGATGCCAACACACAGAGCAACACGGTGAGTCAGGCGTGCTGCAGTCCCAGCACTGCCCATCAGAGGTGAGAAGACTGAAGTCATAGCCTTGGCTACTTCGAGAAATTCCGTTTCAAGGGGGGAAAACTGGATGGTGTGATAGTGCATGTCTTTAATCCCAGCACTCAGACAGAGGCAGGCAGATCTCTGGTCACCCTCCTCCTACTCTGGAATGCAGATCTTACTGTCACCAGAGACCCACTTGTCTGATCTACACAGTGGATTCCGGGTCAGCCGTGGCGACACAGGGAACCTGTGTTGAAAAAGAGAAGAAAAAACTGGCAAAACCCTTTCAGCAAACAGGCAGACTGCATGAGGGTCAGCACCCTTAGCCAGAGAGGACAAGCCCACAGAATCCAGTGTCCTTAGATCCACAGGGGCTGACAGACACCAGTCCCACCACTGTAATCGTGCAAAGGCAAACCCCTGAGCCTCCACACCAGGACAGCCAGCACATGCGAGCTCATGAAGCCGTCTTCCTAGCGCCCAAACTGCACACAGCCGGCATGGTTACAGCGTAGGGCTAAGCCACGGTGGACACTCACATTCTGCTACACACTCAAAGGGAGGGACATTCTTGAAATGGAAAGGTGGTTCCGAGTCAAAAAACAATTAGTGTAACTTTCCTCTCAGCAGATAAAGGGGAGACAGTGACCTTACTGCAGAAAGGGCATCTGACAAAAGTGTCCAACCAGGACTTAAAATTTATATTTGGCAAAAGAACAGAAAGACAGAGTAGCCTGTGAGCTTCCCTGGTGATCCCCCATGGACATGCACCCAGAACCTTCTAAAACCACACAGAGATGTCCACAAGTGTTCTCTGGTCAAACATAGTTGAGTCTGAGGCTCACACAGCTAAAGAAAAGAAATGACTGCCGTAAGGGGAGGGAAAGATGACAATGCCCACGTGCTGAGACAGTGGGTAAACCATGGCTAACCTACAACTCATTAGAAACAAGAAGCCAGGCTAGCAATGCATACAAGTCTACTATCACAGGAAGTTTCTGGAGTAGTTAAACTCACAGAGAGGAAGCTGACTGGTGTGCTGGGCTGGGAGAGAGAGAAGGGGCTACTGCATGGGCACTGGGATCCAGGTCTGCAAAATGAATCCTTCTACAGATCTCCACAGATATGAACAGAACTTATACTAAGACCTGCACATCTGGAAATGTTCCAGATGGCAAATTCTAGACCACAAAGTCTGAAAATAGCACTTCAATAGGCTGGCACAGCACAACCCTAACTGCAAAGTGTCACAGAGCCTGTCTCCTGAGTGACAGCATGCTCTCAGGGCAGATATCTTCACAGTTCCTGAGGTCTTGAAGACCTACAGCAACAAGCTTATGTACCAGGAGTGCTTACATCCCGGACTCCAGAACTGTGGTGGCCCTCGCCTCTAGTCCCAGAACTCAGGCAGCAGAGGTAGGAGGATCTCTGTGAGTTCTGGGACAGTAGGGCCATTTTAGAGAGAGCTTGCACGAAAAAGAGGGGGAAAAGGGAAAACTTGTTTTGTTTTTTATGTCGGAAATAAAAGCAGTGCTGAGAAAGCAGACCGCTGAGCTGGCGGAGGACTGAGCAGGAAGAGCCCAAGCACACAGACAGCAGCGCTTGTTCTGTCCGTCCATCTGCTGAAACCAGCCAACGGCCCATGACTGCAACCCTGAGGTGGTAAAAACAGGACTCAGAGCCTAACTCTTATACCAGACTTGGAGTAGCTCTCCAACTGCTTGCTACCAAAACACACAGAAAGATAACAGAACATAAAAAGGACTTAGAAATGAGCTGGAGAGATGGCCCATGGTTAAAAGCCCTAGCTCTCCTTCCCAGGGACCTGGGCTCCCTCCTCGACACTCATGCAGCAATCATCCCTAACTCCAGATCCGGGGATCCACGCCTCTTCCAGCCTCTGACCACATGTGCAGTGAGCACTGGGTTTCTTTCTTTTTTTTTTTTTTTGTTTTTGTTTTTTTTGTTTTTTGGTTCTTTTTTTTCGGAGCTGGGGACCGAACCCAGGGCCTTGCGCTTCCTAGGCAAGCGCTCTACCACTGAGCTAAATCCCCAACCCCTGAGCACTGGGTTTCTTTAAAAACACAGAAATATTATAAAAATGTTTTTGTTTTAATCCCAGGCATGGGATACAGGGCTGCTTTAGACTGTCCACAGCAGCTAACTATGAGTGGTCTCGTGCCCTAGGAGGGGCATGATTTTGTCAGCTGTAAACGGTTCCTGTGACTACCTGGTGTTTGCAGTTCTGGGGACTTTTCAGAGGACAGATAAACGCTGGGGCCCAATAGTGGGAGGCTGGTTGGTGTTAGGATGCAGCTGACTGCAGTCTGTCAAGTAGTCACTGTGCAGAGAGAAGATCTGACATCCTGATGGCAAAGATCAGGCTTGCCCCAAGGAACTCGATGCCTTTAGTCAGCAGGAAGCCCTCCTGTCCCCTCTATCCTGTTTTCTTCTCTACCTACTAGTAAGGGGTTGATGGGTAGAAGAAAAAGGAACCCACAGAGTAGCAAAGACAACTACATACACACTTGTGAGCCCAGCATCGGAAGCTAAGGCAGCCTGAAGCTCATCCCACAACCCATCTCAGCATTGGCTGAAATGCACTGGCCAGGCTTGAGCCAGTGAGCTGGTCCTGCAGGCCCTGCACCCAGTGAGCTGGTCCTGCAGGCCCTGCACGTGCACTGTGCTGGGGAGCTGGGAAGGGCACACCTCTCATGGGTCCGTGCTTAAGATCGAGCATTAGTCAAGGTAAGAGCAATGGAGTGGGGTCAGCAGGGACATACTTCAGGTTCCCCCCGCAAGGAGAACACAGTCACAACACCTCGGGGCTGAGAGCCCAGGACCTAAATGTGCTCTGTGACCATCACAGGGGGTTCTTGATGGTTAGCGCCAGGGATGGCTATGTGTCCTTCCCATGAACACGGCATGTGGTCAATTCCCACTGTCAACTGACACAGCCTAGAATCACATGGGAAGAGTCTCAGTGTGGTTTTTCTAGACCAGACTGGCCTGTGGTGTGTCTGCAAAGGACTGTCTTGATCGCCCTAGGTGGGGTGGCACATTCCCTAGGCAGGGCAGTTCTGAACTGAGTTGAGTACACTCTCACAGGCACGCATGCTCTCATTCTCTCTGCACTTGACTGTGTGTGACTGGCAGCTGCTCCAGGCTCCTGCTGCCTTGACTTCCCTGTAGTGATAAACCAGACCCTCAGGTCGTGAGCAACTTTCCCCTAAGTTGCTTCAGTCAGGTTCACCACAGCAACAGTGAACAGAATTAAGACCTGACATGTAGGACTTGAAGCAAAAGCCAAAGCGAAGGGTGGCCTTTGGTGTCAGCTTCTGACTTTCTGAACAGGACGATGCCAGGATGGACTATGAAGGTGTGCTGAGCCCCTGACCCACATCGGACAGCCCAGGCAGCTCAGTGGGTAAGCACCTGTGGACCAAGCAAGTATGAACCAAGCACAGGAACCTGAGCTCGCTCTCCAGCGTGCACCTTAGAAAGCCAGGCATGTGGCTCGCTAGCAATCCCAGAGCTGGGGAAGGAGATGGGGGGGGGGGGGGGTGTTCAGGAAAGGATGGACTCTGGCCTACGTATGCACACGTACACACAGAAACCCTTCCAAACAGTTCAAGTGATGAGCGAGTGTACACTCTGTTCTATCCTAGGCTCAGGCCATCATTAATGACGTAAAAGGCTTAAAGAGGAGACTCAGGCAAAGCTACCTGGTCAAGACAGAGCACAAAGGATGCCACACACACAAGAAAGGCACAGCAGAGAGGGTACGGCTGGCCAATAGTGCAGAAGCCTTCACTTAACATGCATTATGCACCCAAATGGGCCACACTTACGGATGGGCCAATGTGAAAGTGCACATGACGTATACTGCCAATGCGAGAAGTGTGCACCACTGCACAGCCTGAACACATTTCCTCTTTAAGGGCAGGGAGAGCCAGTCTATCCCCCAGTTTCTGCTGAGTCAATGCAGTGAACCCCTGGGCATGGTAGCTAAAGGCTCCTAACTCTGCATGTGAGAGGCTGAGGCTAAGGCAGAAGATTGAGCCAGCCTAGGCTAGAGAGTGAGCGCCAGGTTAGCCTGAGCTACAAAGTCCTCTTGGAGCTGAAGAGATGGCTCAGCAACTGCAAACAAGCCCTACACTGTAACTTGGATCCTGGGGACCGCGATGAGGACGGAGAGGACTGACTCCTATAAACTGTCCTCTGACATGGCACAGGCGCACCTGTGTGAGCACCAAACAGAAGCCTGCATTCTAAAAGACAATAGCGCCTCTCAAAACAAAAGGATTCAGAACACTTAGTACTAAAAAGTAGGAATGATAACCACCTGCTCCAAAAGGCCTCTAATAATTAGACAAAGGGACAAGTGGGGCAAGCTAGAGCAACATTCTGTAACTGGAAAAGAATCAGTGCTATAAATGCAGGCCAATGCAATTATTGGTTAGAGGTTAGCCGATTGGCCTGTGTTACTCACCACAAATCACTGAGGGACTGCACCTCCAGGGGGGTATCTGGACCACAGATGACCATAAGAGATCAAGGCCCACTTGTGTGAATTCAGCCGAGTCAGATCCTACCATTTGCTGAGCCTCGTTTCCTCACGAGAACAGGCTTCATCTTTTTGGTCCCACTCCTCCATATCTTCTCCTTGTCCCATGAACAACTGGGGTGCACTAGATTTTGGTCTTCTGGCACAATGGTTTACAGCTGGGTTTGCCCAACAGGAGGCACTAGCAGAAGCATGGGGGGTGGGGGGAGACAGTATCAGGTCTCAGGTGCTACCTCCATGAATTTAAGGCTTTCCAAGTAACATAAGGCTCCCTTCACCCCTTCAGACCTAAGATAGACACCGAGTCCTGCTGTGACTGGCTACGGGAACAAAACTTGCATCCCTGGTTCCCCTGCCCACATTTATAAACAGTGACTATTCATGCATCTTTGCTCAAATTACTCTAACTTGACTTTATCACCTACCCCTGCTAGCACACTGGATTGTAAAGGAGCTATCGCCAATGACAGATCAGGGACCATTTTACTGCTAGGGACCGGGCAACTACGGCAACTTCACTAGGCAGGTGTCATGGGTTATCATAATTATGATAATCCCATTTTACAGGAGCTGTTGCTCCTAATTTACATCAGAAGCTGTTAAGAAAACAAAAAACAAAAAACAACAACAACAACAACAACAAAAAAAAACTTGAGGACACATGAGTAGAAGAGCTATTACACAATCCCAGAAGGATTCTGGCTCAGCGATGAGGACCACTGGTTGCTCTTCCAGAAAACCCAAGTTTGAGTCCCAGCAACCCCAGAGCGGCTGACAACAGTCTGGTAATTACAGGTCCTGGAGACCTGATGCTTTCTTCTGGTCTCAGCTCACACACTCATGCAGGCAAAACACTCATACACAGAAGATAAGAGGGAGTTAGTGGCTCCTGCCTAGCAGGGACGACAGAGGGAGGCAGACCTCTGTGAGCTCCAGGCCAGCCCGGTCTACATAACGACTTCCAAGTCAGCCAAAGCTACATACTGAAATCCTGCCTCAAACCCCGCCCCCACCAAAACAAAAAACAAAAAAACAAACAAAACAAAACAAAACAAAAAAAAAAAAAAACGGGCTTCAGATCAAAAGCCTCAACCTCTGCGCTTCTACTACAGTCGCGGTCTATTTTCCGTTCTACACCACATTTGACCATTATTACTATCCCTAAAGGAAAATAAGTTCTCCTCCGACTGTCAGACGGCTAAACCTTATCTGGTTAAGAGTGGCAGTCCCGGGCTGGAGAGATGGATCAGCAGGTAAAGTCGTTTGCCGCCACACCTGATGACCAGAGTTCAATCCCCGGAACCCACATGGTTATGAGACAACCGCGTCCGGGCATGCATACAAACACAAGTTTAAAAATACAAAAAGGATAAGAGCCCTGATTGGGTTCAGCCTGAAAAGATAAACACTTTCAGCTGAGTGTCACCTTGGGCAGGAGCCTCAGTTTCCCAGTGAAACCGGATTAACACTACTTCCCCAACCATGAAGAGGATCCAATGGAATACTTTACGGAAGTTCTGGGCACCCACTGAGCTCGGGAACCGGGGACCCACGGTGGCTGACAGCGCCCTGGAGACCTCAGCGGTCTCCATAACCACGGAGGACCGAGGGGGCGGGCCGGGCCTGGGGACCCGAGGGAAGAGAACCCGCCGCCCACCCCGGCCCACCTGCTCCTCCAGCCGCTCGATCTCCAGCTGGTTCTTCTCCTCCTCCTCGTCGTACTCCCACTCGTCCTCCCCGGCGGAGCTCTCGGCGGAGGAAGCCATGGCGGCGTCCTCCTCATCCCCATCGCTCTCGCTCACACCTTCCTGGTGCACCTCCCGCTCAGGGCCCTTGGCTTTGGCTGTCTCCGCGCTGGACAGCACCTTCCTGCCCACACCCGCCGGCTTCGCCTCATCCTCCTCTCCCTCAGCCTCAGGCCGGGCCTGGGGCTCAACCTCCGGCTCGGACGCCGAGGATGCAGTCGCCGTCGCCATCTTGCGCAGCCCGCGATTCTCGGGTCCTCCCTCGCCCGCCGAAGCCCGGCGAACATTAGGCTGTCCGTGGCGTCTGCCTGACCAAAACTCCGCTCGGCGCCAGCGGAAGTGGCACGAAGGGCCTCAGGGCGGAGGAAGCCGTGAAGACTCCACCACTGATATTATCCTTAGGCGTCTCTGGACGCCACTGTCAGGAAGAAAGGCTCACTAGCATAACCTGCGTCGGGCTACGACCTTGGACAGCTTTTGGGTCTTGGGACCGGAAGTGGCAGCCATACCGGCAGTTGTGTGTGCGTGATGGCCATAGTTAAGGTCCAGACGCCATCTTAGGAAGGTCAAAGTCATTTTTTTTTTTTTTTTTTTTTTTGGACTAAAGGATTTCTGCAAGGCTCAGCCCGCTCCAGTGCGTTGTTGTTTCGCAGCAACCGGCCCTCAGGTGCGGACAAAATTCCAGTTCCTCCGCGATACAATGCACCATTCACGAGAAAAGCCTATCTCTCAGTATAAAGCTCCCTCCCCTTTCTAGCACCTAGTATCTAACAGGTGTTAGACGCATCGATTTTGTGACTATATAGCCAATGCTAACACATTACAGTAAGTATCGTCTCGGGATGCAGTGGATTGTAAAACAAACATGTACATGTCGAGGAGGTATGGTGTTTGTTTCTTTTATACTCCTCGTTGTTGAGGTAGAAAAAAAAAAAAGAACACTGCTGTTTTCCTCTGCACTGCCTTTCTCCTTCATCAGCAAGGTTAACGAGACAGGAATTGCTTTCCTCGGGACTCCCAGGAATTTTTTTTTTTTAGTGACACCTAGTGTACACTTGACATGTTATTTGCTCCGTAGATGAAACGGCTGCCTTTGAATTAGAAAAAAAAAAGCCTGAACCTGAACAGAGACTCATGCAAGCTCGAATCCCAAATAAGCCTGAGTCTGAGCATCCTCGGGCAAGTCAGGCCCGGCTTCCCACTTCTGGGCGGCCCCACGCCCATCGCAGCACCAGACAAACGTGACCGCAGCTTCAGACCTTCCCGCTCTGCGCCGCGTCCACGCCCCTTCCGGAGGCGTGACCAAAGAGACCGGCCGAAACGCGTGCACGCGCTTGGAGCGGAGAGCGCAAGCGCCAAGCAGCGGTGACGTCATACAAGCGCGCCCTCCCTTCGGCGTCGCAGAGGTCGACGCAGGTGCAAGCCGGCAAGATGGCGGCGGCTGGAGCGGGCCGTCTGAGGCGGGCGGCGTCCGCGCTGCTGCTCCGGAGCCCGCGCCTGCCCGCCCGGGAGTTGTCGGCTCCTGCCAGGCTCTACCACAAGAAGGTATGGGCGGGCGAGGGGGTACGCGAACCATCGAGGGGACCTGCAGCTGTTGCACAGATAACCACCGAGGACCCCGCGGCCACCTCAGCCCCGCCGCGGCCGCTACTCCAAGTGTCCCAACTCTGACAGCCCAGAAGGGAGGGTCCTGGTATGTCGTGCCGGGGGTCAAGGGGCAGCACACATACATGCATGAGCACACGTTGCAGCACCGGCATGCTCACCAGCTAGGCCATTGCCCTGGCTAATTGGCCTTGAGCAAGTCACTGACCCTTGCCCAACCTTTCTCTTAGATCTCACATGGGTCTTCTGCAGTCCCTGTGTGTAGAGCGCTCGGTCCAACAAATGGAAACCACTTATGACGTTTACTATAGGAGCTGATGGCCTCGAGCTCAGCCAAGCACCTAGGCAACATAAAACTTCGATTCTCGGTTATTTATTTGTGGTGAGCAGAAAGTATGGAAGGGTAGTTTACGGCCCCCGCCTTCTAGGGACGTTAAAGTCCCCTTGACATGAGACTCACTCGAAAAAAACAAAACTACCACAAGCTGTACAAAACACCAAAAGTCCTGATTAGATGATGCGTGATGGAGCCCCAGGGCCAAGGCCTTCACCCCAAAGGGAAGGTTGTTTTGTTGACATTAGCTACAGGACCTTGTGCGAGCTGGCAGCGTTAAGGCACCAGAGGGCGCTCCTGCATCGGGGTGGCGGCGTGTTTGTTTACAGCCACCAATGACTCATTCATTCCCCAACCTCCGGCTCATTTCTAACAGTCACCTTGAAACTTCTTGGGAAATCTTACATTTGGAGCCATTTTTATTCTTGGGATTTTTAAGTGTATAATTCTCTTTGTGTATTGTGTTTGGTAAAAACAGAAATGGTGCTTGAGCACAGACCTGGTAGAATGTCTGAGTCAACTGATGGCTTTTGGTTGACAGCCCCTTGAAATGAAGGTGTGGCTGAGTTTTCACCGATACCATGGACGTATCTCCAGTACAAAGGTCGTTGGGGAGGAGATAGAGTTTAGGTCTCACTTTGAGCTCCTATCTCTGTCCCATACAAATTGCTGATCCGAGGGAGAGAGGAAAGCCTCAGTGATATCTGTTGATCTGCCATTTCAGGTTGTGGATCATTATGAAAACCCTAGGAACGTGGGGTCCCTTGACAAGACATCTAAAAATGTTGGAACCGGACTGGTGGGGGCTCCGGCATGTGGTGACGTCATGAAACTGCAGGTACTGGCTGGATGAAAAGGATCACCCCCTGCACCCCAACAAGAAGTTTGCTCACAGAGCATTTCATCTTGTCTGCCATTCCTGTGAGGAGGGATGGGCGGCTGACAAGGATGGGTCTCTGTTCCGAAACAGGTGGCCTCATTCTCCACAACACCACCACACCAAGGCATCGGTAGATCTTGCTTTCACCGAGTGAAAGACTTTGTGACTGTTCTGACCAAATGAAGGCCCCCAGTGAGAAAAGGAATGTGTTAACCAAACCTCTCCAGGAAAAGGAAGCGGGGTGGAAGGTGGTGGGCTGGGCCTCAGTCAGCTGGAGTTTTAGCTCAGCCTCAGCCTCCTTAATGGCAGGCAGAAAAGAGCTGTTAATTACAGTTGGTGCCCAAGAGAAAGGGATTGATGGAGACCTTGGTTACAGACTCTGTCAGTGCCTGAGGTGCTGATGGGGGGACATCTATAAACAGACCCCTGCAAAATAGGCACTCACATACAGCAGGCAAGGGCCGAAAACAACCAAGCGGGGTGAGGGGCACTGTTCCTTGCCCCTCTCCCAGCTGAGCCTGTGTGGACCCCAAGTTTCACTTTCTGTCGCCAAGTCCTTTGAAGCAAAACACAGTGATGAATGTCATGGCATGTGGAGTCATAGCAAACCAGGGCTCGTGTGGAACACTCACCTCTGGAAGTTCCCGGCTCCCGGATTCCAGGTGTCAAGCTGTGGCCTCTCAGCTCCCGTCTCTTTTCTAGATCCAGGTGGATGAAAAGGGGAAGATTGTGGATGCCAGATTTAAAACATTTGGCTGCGGCTCCGCCATTGCCTCCAGCTCCTTAGCCACGGAGTGGGTAAAGGGGAAAACGGTAAGGCTGCTCAGAGAGGGAGGGAGAGAGAGAGAAAGGGGGGGGGGGAGCCCATTTTTCTAAGGTTTAATTTCTCTTCCTACCCGAGCACTGATTACATTCCTTACTCTGGAAGTTTAAGACCATCTTGTTGCTTGAGGCAGTGTGTTAGTCACTGTTGTCACTGGTTGCCAGTTCAGTAGATGAGAATCGCCACCAGGCCTCCCAGCAGTAGAACTGAAAGATGGTTTTGGGCTTTCCCTGATGTCCCTAAGGTCACCAAGGTCCCCTAAGAGCTCCTGAGCAGCATTTACTGTTTGTTTCATCCCATCTCCTCCTTCAAGGAGGAGTCCAGAAAGACATGCACAGATTGCAAAAACAACTTTGTCGGAGGGAGGAGTTGGAATTCAAAATCTGGGGCTGGAGAGATGGCTCAGTGGTTAAGAGCACTGACTGCTCTTCCAGAGGTTCTGAGTTCAATTCCCAGCAACCACATGGTGGCTCACAACCATCTGTAATGAGATCTGATGCCCTCTCCTGGTGTGTGAAGACAGCAACAGTGTACTCATATACATAAAATAAATAAATGTTTTTTAAAAAGAAGCTAAGGAGCATTTAAAGAAAAAAAAAAAAAGACCCAGTAGCTGTGAAACTACCCACACCAGCACAAGGTGGTGGCACACGGCACACCAACCTGTAATCCCAGCTCATAGAAGGAAGGGGCAATTTTTTTTTTTTTTATCTTTATTAACTTGAGTATTTCTTATTTACATTTCAATTGTTTTTCCCCTTCCCGGTTTCCAGGCCAACATCCCCCTAACCCCTCCCCCTTCCCTTCTATATGGGCTTCCCCTCCCCATTACCACCCTCCCCCCAACAATCACGTTCACTGGGGGTTCAGTCTTGGCAGGACCAAGGGCTTCCCCTTCCACTGGTGCTCTTACTAGGCTGTTCATTGCTACCTATGAGGTCAGAGTCCAGGGTCAGTCTATGTATAGTCTTTGGATAGTGGCTTAGTCCCTGGAAGCTCAGGAAGGAGCAATTTAAAGATCGCCCCAGACTGTATGGGACCCTGTCTTAAAGTGGTGTGCTCACCCTTTGCCCCCTCCTGGGGCCCAGTTCAGGAAGCTCAGTCATGGATTGCTGTGCTCAAAACGCCAGCCAGCTCTCTAACAGCCACCTGCTCCTCCAGATTCGGGCATCTGGTTATTGAACTCCTGGAGGCCAGGGAGACCCAGACCTGCTTGTTCTGGGAGAAAATGGCTCAAAGGAAGTTGGTTAAGAAGCAGCTTTGGAGAAAGGGGAAGTGAGATTGGGCACCTGCTCCCAGGACCTGGCCTTTCAGGGCTCTGAACTGTATGGTCAGACAGTAGGAAGACCTTCTCTAACCTCGAGGTTCCCGTCTGAAGGAGACTGGCTTTTCTTTTTTTTTTTTTTTCCCTTTTTCTTTTTTTCGGAGCTGGGGACCGAACCCAGGGCCTTGCGTTTGCTAGGCAAGCGCTCTACCACTGAGCTAAATCCCCAACCCCGAGACTGGCTTTTCTTAATGCATAAGCAGGCCTCTCTGCCTCTCATCCCTCACAGCTCTCAGACCCAGGCCTCCTCAGGCAGACATTGCATAGCAGCCTAGGCAATGCCTGCCTTCAAGGGGCAGCAGGTCTTGTTCTTGCTTACCCAGCCAGGCAGCGCAGGTGTGTGTCCCCCCACTACAGATCCCTTGGTATACAGTGGCAGTCCTGCCCAACAGTGTTGAGTTACTTAGCAGGAGTTTTCCCAGACAGCCTGTCCTGAGGTGTGTTCTGCCCACCCTCAGCAAGGTCAAGTTCACTGAAACTGCACTTTCCTCCCTAACATTTCAGGTGGAGGAAGCCCTGACCATCAAAAACACAGACATCGCCAAGGAACTCTGCCTCCCGCCTGTGAAACTGCATTGCTCCAGTGAGTGCCCCGCATAACAGGCAGCTCGGGTCTGCTCAGAGTGCGCTGTGCCCGCCACCCCACACTCTGTGCCTCCCCAGTCTGTCTGCAATGCCTGGGGCCGTGGTACACTCACTGCACTGTCCCACAAGAAGCCTTGCACCTCAGAGCCTGCAGTCAGATCTGACACCTTCCTGTCCTCTTAAGCCTCCCCAAGAAAGCAGGAACGCAACATCACCCTAACATACTAGGCTTTCTGCCACCTTCCAGCTTCTCACCCACACCCCACCCTGTAACCTCACCCTCAGTACTGACCTTCACGGGTGGGTGTGGGAGGAGGTGAACAGACAGACAGACTGCCAGCGGCCATTCTTGGTTTACGACTGAGCTCAGCCATCACCTTTGACGGCCAGCCCACACTCCCTGGGACCTGATCTCTGTCCACAGTGCCCCCTCTGTCCCAGCCAGGAAGGCAGGACCGTCCCAGTCGGTGTAGCAGGCGCACACTCTTGGGTCTTTCTGATTCTAGTTCCCTCCAGCTTACAAAGCTTCTCTTCCTTCACCACCTCCCAGCAGGGAGATGGCCACCCAACCTGAGTTAGAACTTCTAAACCCACCCCCCAAAGTTGTCCTGTGACCACCACACGTGCCAGGCACATCCACCCATCACATACATGTACAGGCGCATGCATATATATTCTAAATAGATACATATTTATAACAACACACAAATATGCCATGATGTGTGTATAACTATAAAATGTGGAGACCACCCCTCCAGTGTCTAGAAATTAAAGCTGTCTACCTTTCCGTGCCTTCCAGTGCTGGCAGAAGATGCCATCAAGGCTGCCCTGGCTGATTACAAACTGAAACAAGAGGCCAAGAAGGACGAGCCAGAGAAGCAGTGAGCCCTGAGGACGCTCCAGCCGCTCACAGCAGGCCTCCTGCCACCCTGCACATCAGAGAAGCTACGCAAAACGCACACTACTCACTGTTTGCACTATGGCTCTGATACAAGCAAAATGTGCCGTTGATTACGCCTAATCCTGTGTTCCTTTCAGCTCACGTGTGTCCTTAGTGCAGTTGATGTCTTGATTGAGTTTGTGACCTGGGACTGAAATCAGCACCAAAGTCTTAAGCTCTGGAGAGTGACAGGGAGTTGTACCCAAGCTGCGGGGAGACGGCCAGCAGAGCACCTTGTGCTGGCTCTGATAGGATCTATCACTGTGTGTTTAGCAGATCTGCGTGTATATTATAATAAAAAATGGAAGACGATGGTTTTCTCTACTGAACCTGATTCTCGACTCCCTAACCCACCCCTAGTGCAGCCAAGCGCCTCAGGGTTCCCAAGGCCAGACTGCAGTGGGTGACAGCAACAGCCACTTAGCTTCTTTTGAAAGGCTGGAGGGGACGGCTGGTGTTCTTTATGCTGGGAAGCATGGTCAATTCACAAGGACTCTGAGCAAGCGTTCCTGCAATAATCCATTGGTCCGTGAAAGTCAGAAAGTAACCCCAGAAGCTGGCCCCTAAGCCTGTGGACCAATCAGGAAAAGCATTGGGAGATTACACCGTTGTACTCTAGGCCCAGGCCTCCAGCCTTCTTCTGGCAAATGGTTCTAACCTCCCAAGGCCTCCCAGGCTTTGTGTGGTGGACAGTGAACTGAAGCTGACTGGAGAAGCTCATCCGGTGCGAGTGTGTGTTTCTCACGTTCAACTGAAACAAGTACATGCACTGCCGTAGCCCTCAGTTCCAGATACACACACTGACTCCAACATTGGTAGCAGCTGCTCCTCCCCTGAGCTGCCCAGTTATGTAGCTCAGGGAAGGGCCCAGTTTTCCAGTCTTGGCATTGGGAGATGCAGCGAACTTCAAAAGCAAACTGTTTTCTGATGGTGGCTTTCTTGTCCAGGCATACACAGGCTGACTCTTAAATCATCCTTTAAAATATTCTGGGTTCTGGTGAAGGGCTCAGAACTTCAAAGGCCACTTCCTCCACAGTTGGGAGGAGACCACAGCCAGAGTCCATCAGAATCTCAAATTAGCCCCTGGGTGGATCCATGTCAAATTGTCCTGAAGGGCGTGTTGTAACTCAGTCCCTTACTTGTGGCAATGCCACAGTTCCCCACCCCTATTTCTGATTTTAAAATGAGACACTTCTGAATTCCACACATCAAGTTGCTGGCACGGTCCAACCCCGAGAATGTGAGGTGCAGCCCACAAGTCCAATTTCTGTAACTTTCTATAAATTTACTCTGCAATCAGGTCAATTTGGGACCCATGTACTCCTCACTGAACTAGTAAGGGGTTTGTCACAGTCTCCATGTGTGTCTTGGAACTCTTACATGCAATGGCTATCTGGGTCTGGGAGTATCTTTCGTTTCTTGCATCAAAGTACTCTTGCCTCGGCCTCCTGAGTGTGTCATTACGAGCATACGCCATCATGGGTGGGTCGCATGATTGGTTTTAAAAGGCAAAAAGATCTCTGAGGTCCCTCAAATTTTTCTCCATTGCTGGCAGCCTCTGAGGGAGCTGCACCTTTAAGCACACCAGCTGGCCCAGGCTGAGCAGCCCTGAGCCTACTTTTGTGCCCTGTCCTTCCTGGAATCACTGTGGCTCTGAGAACGTCAGAGGCTTCACCTTGAACCCTAGTGACGCATTAGGCCTCACTTGTCATGACCGTCACTCAGGGAATTATCATTGTGTGTCAGACACCTCAGTCTGTCACATACCAGGCACTGTAGCTAGGAGCTCTGTGGAGAGAAATCTAAGTGCTAGGAGTTTAACAAAGATAAAGGTGAAATGTGGGCTCCAAGGTCACGACCCCTCCAGTCAGGAGTAAGCAGGGGCAGGACCTTGACTGCTACTGTAGCTGCTGCCATGAATGAACACTGGCATCCTTCACTCTGCTGATACTCATAGCAACTGGCATTACCATGACAACCATTGGTCGTCTTTCATGAGAGATGATCTCAAGGTTTCTGCCTCTGTGTATTGTTAGCCTGGAACTACATAGTAGTGCACAGTACTCCAGTACTACACAGTGCTGCACAGTACTACACAATACTCCAGTACTACACAATACTACAGCATTCCACAGTACTCCAGTACTATATAGTGCTGCACAGTACTACACAGCACGCCAGTACTACATAGTACTACAGCATTCCACAGTACTCCAGTACTACACAGTAGTATACAGCACCCAAGTACTACACAGTACTACAGCATTCCACAGTGTTCCTATACTACACAGTACTACACAATACTCCAGTACTACACAGTACTCCAGTACTACAGCGTGCCACACAGTACTACACAATACTGCATAGTACTACACAGTACTACAGCACTCCACAGTACTGTACTACACTACTACATAGCACTATAGTACTATACAGTGCTGCACAGTAATCTAGTACTACACGGCCCTGCATAGTTCTACACAGTACTGTAGTGCTACACACTACCAAATAGCCCTACACAGTTCTACACAGTACTCTAGTACTACAGGGTACGACACAGTAATCCATGGTACTACACAGTGTTTCACAGTACCACACAGTACTTCACAGTACTGCATAGTTCTCCAGTACTATAGCATGCCACACAGTACTACACAATACTGCATAGTACTACACAGTACTATGCCATTCCACAGTACTCCTATACTCCACAGTGCTGCACAGCACTACATAGTACTACATGGTTTTATATACTGCTCCTGTACTACACAGTACTCCAGTACTACACAGAACTAAGCAGCTACATGGTATTACACAGTACTCCACAGATTCTCCTCCCATTGACATCCAAGCAGCAACACCCAGCAACTTCTGTTACACCCCACCACAGTCGGCCGGCCTGCCATTGGGCTGAACACTGTCCCCACCACCACCTAGCTGTCTTTGGAACCTCTACCCACCTCCACCCCTGTCCTCACTTCACAAAAACCTCACTCCCAGGAGTCCCCAGGGGCAGGGGGAGGAGCACCCTCATTACCCTGGAGCTGCAAGTGCAAAGTGGCTTCTGGACTCTCCCATGCTGCCCCTAGGCCTCTGACCAGTGGGGTCACAGGAAGCCTGAGTGGAGAATGGACTGGACCTCACTCTGACCAAACACAAGAGCGCCCGACAGCCCTGCGCCTGACAGCCTGTGAGCAGGGCCATGGGATTTTAACAACTTTGGAAGAAAATTCAAAGGCCTGAATTCTGTTCCTAACTATGCCACCTTCTATCTACAAGAGATGCTTAGATGTGCTTAGCCTCTTGTCCCTCACTGGGAGACTGGGCCAATTCTGGCTCCTAACATATAATTGCAAGGATTAATTCTCACATAAAGTGGAAAATTCAACAGCACTGGGCGTCTAACTGGTATTAGGCACCAGCACCGTCATCACCAGCACCGTTCACACCACCGTGGCTGACATCCTCCCTGCTACACAGCAAATTGCCTGTCCTCAAATACAGTGCTTTCTCCCAAAGGCTCCTCCAGCCTTCAATGGAGCTGAATGGAGGACAGTGCGTGTGAGGCTCTCTGGTTTTGGTGGCCACCTAAGCTATGTCTCCCAGGGAGAGCCTGAGGCTGTGTCCTGTGAGAGTGAGAGCCCTGGAAACAGCCTGGTTGTGGCAATTAAAGTTAAACAGACGTGCAAACCTGAGCCTTACCCAACAGGAGTGATGGACTTATAAGAAGGAGCCTTGCCAGCCGCAGAGAAGGATCAGAGGTTAAGAGTATCGACTGCTCTTCCAGAGGTCCTGAGTTCAATTCCCAGCAACCACATGGTGGCCAACACCATCTGTAGTGGGATCTGGCGCCCTCTTCTGGTGTGTCTGAAGACAGCTACAGTGTTCTCATATACATAAAATGAAGGAGGAGGAGGAGACTCTCTCCACACTCAGGGTAAAGGTGATCATGACTATCTACACTCCAGGGAAGATTGTGCGTCAGAAACTGACCCCGCACAGGAACCTGAATCACTGTGAGCTGGTGAGCTGTCCCACCTCTATAAGGTTCTATTGTAGAAGCCACAGCCAATTGTTCGGAGGCATTTTCTCAATTGTGGTTCCCCTGCTCAGATAACTCTAGCTTGTGTCAAGTTGGCAAAAAAAAAAAAAAAAAAAAAACACCAAAAACAAAACCTAAGACAGTCACCATCACTGTCCCCACCAATGGGATCAATACCCATCTCATCACCAAAATCAGCACCACCACCACCACCACCACCACCATCACCACCACCACCACCATCACCATCATCCCCACCATACCACCACACTACCATTATCACCAACCCATTTTCCCCAGAGAGACACCTTCCAATGGATGCCACAAGCCGGTGTTCACTTGAGGCTCTGCCTACCCATAGGGCAGTGGAGTAAAAATGCAGAACCGGGCTGAGAGGAGAGAGAAGCACGGGGTAGCCCGCCCAAGGCTTCAGTTCTCCCAGGCTGGGTGCTCTAGGCCTGATGTCCCTCGTGTTGTCCTGCGCCAGGACCTACATCTCCAACAGCTCCTCCCTCCCTTACTCTGTTGCCTCCTCCTTCCCCGGAGACTTCCAGTTCACACGCAGAGGCGCAGAGGCGATAAGACACTGATGACTAAGCCCCTGGAATCCAGAGCATCCTCTGAACTCGCAGTCCAGGGGTAAAAGTCTTGCTAGGAACGTCTTGCACTGCCCCACAGATCCTTCAGTCCTAGCGCCACCTCCCTTTTCCCACAACAGCAGGGTCCCCCAAGAGCACTGTCAGGGGGATTACTTGGGCATCCTCAGGCTCTGAGCCTCCTCCCAAGCTCCTCCAGCCTTCAATGGAGCTGAGTGGAGGACAGTGCGTGTGAGGCTCTCTGGTTTTGGTGGCCACCTAAGCTAGGTCTCCCAGGGAGAGCCTGAGGCTGTGTCCTGTGAGAGTGAGAGCCCTGTAGGACTCCATTTACTCAGCTCATTTGGGTAACCCTACAGGAGTGGTTTCCGCTACCAAGATGGCACATGGAGAGTGCCCAGCATCACCCCAGTGCCGGGAACCATCTTCCCGAGTGCTCCCCAAGACTACTGCCCCCTCAAATGGGTCTCACCCAAATGCCACCTGAGCACCACCTTTCAGATCAGCTCCCAGCAGCCACAGCTCAAGTGGCACAGGCCTGGTCACCCCACATCATCGGTGATGTGTTTATAAAAAGATAAAGGGAGGATATGTCCCGGGTTTTGGCACCAATGTTGTGTTTATAGAAAGATGGCGGGGGTGGAGGGATGTTCTGTGGAAGTGTGGTGAGGTATGAGGGGCCAACCATACACGACGGTATAGCTGAGAATAGTTGAGAATAGAGTTTATTCAGGGAATGGGGAGGGGAGTTAAGAGGGTAGTAGAGGCAGAGAGAGAGAGAGAGAGAGAGAGAGAGAGAGAGAGAGAGAGAGAGAGAGAGAGAAGCTGGTCATGAGCACATAGAGAGAGGGGGGAAGGGAATGGGGAGAGAGGGGACAAAGGGGGAAGAGGGTAAGAGCAAGAGAGGAGCAAGAGGGTGAGGAGGGCGCAAGCAGCCCCTTTTATAGTGTCAGGCATGCCCGGCTGTTGCCAGGTAACTGTGGGGCGGAGCATACCTGGCTGTAGCCAGGAACTATGGGGGTGGAGCTTAGACAGAATGCTAACAACTAGTCTCTAGGTTTCTCTTGCTCAGAGAGAGATCACTTCCGCACATCCCTGACACCAACACAGGACCTCTCTGTCACCTTCCTCCACACCTCATCCACAGTCAGGGGCCTGGAAAGCCAGGAGGCAGACCCTGTCCCTTTCTCCTCGGCAACTTTCTCTGCTTGCTTGCAGTCGCTCTGTCTACAAAATGAGGTGGTTGGATCCCGTGAACCATATTCCCTTCCAGCTCAAACAAAAAGATTCCACAGATTCGGAAAACTCCTCATTTTAGCCAATAACCAGTGCAGGCCAACGCATGATTCATCCGCGACGACGCTCCCCTAGAACAACTCCTCCCCCTCACCCCAACCACCAAGCATTTCTCCCCTAACCCAGCCACAAGTGGGGGCGGGTAGAAGTCTGGGTATCAAGATCCCCTCCTGCCTGTCTGCCACTGGCATTTTTACCCAAGCCTCAGAACGTCCTGAGCTCTGTCTGGAACAGCTCAGGGGGAAGTCCCAGCCCCCTGGGATCCCACCAGCTGAAGGAAACAGCAGCAGAAGTGTGTAGAGAAAGCGCTGAGCCAGCAGGCAAGTGGGTGATGCTATCCCTGGGAAGGCTCTGCCTGTCGGCCCAGCTCCCAGCTCTGCAGGGTCAGCACTTCAGGAAGCCACCAGCCAAGGCAGCAGGAGGAGGGTCTGTGCTCCTCTCAAAGCCTAGTCTTTCAGCTTGCTGAGGATCTGTCCACCCAGCCTCCCACGGTGAGGGAGAGCTGCGTTCCAGTAGAGACTGGAAAGCATTTGCTAAACTTCAGTGGCTGTCCTGGCCGCTTTTCTGGCAACTTAACACAAGGTAGAATCATCAGAGGGAAGGGAGCCTCAATTGAGAAAAAAAAAAAAAAAAAAAAAAAAAAACGCCTCCATAAGATCCAGCTGAAGTGCTTTTTGATGGGGAGAGCCATGCCCATTGTGGGTGGGGCCAGCCCATTGTGGGTGGGGCCATCCCTGGGCTGGAGGTCCTGGCTTCTAAAAGAAAGCAGGATGAGCAAGCCAGTAAGCAGCACCCTCCATGGCCTCTGCATCAGCTCCTGCCTCCAGGTTCCTGCCCTGCTTGAGTCCCTGCTCTCTGGTGGCTTTTGATGATGAGCTGTTAGGTGAACATGTGAGTGAAACAAACCCTTTCCTCCTCACGGACGTGGGGATTCGTCACAGCAACAGTGACACTAAGACGGTGGCCACACCGGTGTCATGAAATCCTAGCAATCTAGGAGTAGAAAGTGGGATCCTTATCTCTAAAAAGGTCATTCGCTAGGAACAGCAGCTGACACCTCCTCACTTGCAGAACACTGAAAGCATTCTCATGGACAACGGACTCAGTACACTCAGCCATCGCTACCATGAAGGCCATCATGGCCCCTCACCTCTGCCTGCCAACCACGCGGTCCCTTTTCTACCATCCTGCAGTGTACCACACATCGCCTGAACCCCTGGACTACCACAGCCCCTCCCCTGCTGTCTTCTCTGATGCTCCTATCTCCTCCACCACTGCCTTCCCCTTCTCCCTTACACACACACCACAAGGGCTTCTAGCTTGGCTTTGGCAGACCTTCCCACACACTCCAAGACACACGAACACCTAAAGCCCAGGACAGGAGACGTCTGAATCCGCCCCTCTGACGGGCAGCCTCTCTGGTCCTAGAACCACAGCATCTTCCCTGAGCTCCAGCTGGACACCCTGCTCCACATCTGTGTGCTGCCTCGGAGGGGAGAGGAAGAATCTCTTATTTTCTTGTCATAGAATGACCTCAACCACAGAGGCAGGCAGATCTCTGAGTTCAAGGCAAGCCTCGGTCTACAAGGTGAATTCCTGGATAGCCAGGGGAGCTGCACAGAGAAACCCTGTCTTGAAAAACAAAACCCACCGAACCCACCTTACAGCCATTCCTTACACGCAGCCATTTGTGTGAAATAAG
Source organism: Rattus norvegicus (assembly GCF_021556685.1). NCBI lineage: Eukaryota > Metazoa > Chordata > Mammalia > Rodentia > Muridae > Rattus > Rattus norvegicus. The sequence continues at coordinate 49,877,011 of NC_141545.1, read as the reverse complement.
AACGTGTTTCTGTTCCAGCCGGAAGCAAAGCTCTCTGAATGCCTTTACTCAAGACTCAAGTTTCTAGGGCTGGGGCTGTAGCTCGCTCCGTAGGGTTCTTGCCTGGCATGTGGGAAGCCTTGGGTTCCATCCCCAGCATCTCATAAAACCCGATGTTGTGGCTCATGCCCGTAACCCCAGCACTCATGGAATGAAGGCGTGGGGGTCAGGAGAGCTCCGTGACCCTTGGCTACACCGAGAGCAGGTGAAAACCAAGACAGGCAGGAGGGAATCAGAGTTCAGTCCTCGCCTGGCCCTGGCTGGAGATACCTTCTCTCTGTCCCTCCGTTCCCCTGTCCCCACTCATTCTAAAAGATGTGAACACAGCTGGCCTCTGGTGCGCACCCCAGTGCAAGCATGTGGGCATTTCTGTACACACTTCTAGAAAAGACTTTCTGAACCCCTATTCACCAATGTCGGCCACCTTCCAGAAGGGTTAATTGACCCCCACAGTCAGATGTGTGGAGAACAAGGCCAAGGCAAGATATGCTTGAGAGTCATGAGAGAGACAAAACCAAGGGTGGACTGTCCCCATGCTGGACCAGGTCTCCAACATGGTTCTGCATAGGCTGGGCCGTGAGGAAATCAGCCTTTGGGTTTGAGATGCTCAACTTTGAGCTAGAAAGGATAAGGACGTCTCCAGGGTGCAGGTTGTTGGATAGTGGAGAAGGTACAGACAGAGCTTGGGCAACTGGGGGAAATGGGAGTCTGAAGAGAGGGACGGAAGTGGTCTGATCCCTTGCCTGTGGGTTCATTTTGAGATCTCATGGAAGGGCTGTGTGATTTTGCTTAGCAAACACTGCCTATGGCAGCCCTCAACCCCAACTTAACAGCTCATGCGGACATGGGTCTGGGTCTGGGGACACTTAGGACTCATCCCTGGCTAAATCCAACCCAATCTTCATTCTCCTCTAAGTCAGAGACACAGCTGAGGCCCAGAAAGGGCAACTGACTTGATCCAGGGGGCCCAGCCCCACAAGAGACAGAGCACAGTCCTTCTTCCCAGGGTTCCCTGCCCAGGACCAGGGCCTAAATGAGGACCCCACCTCCATCATAGATCTCTGGAGAACCTCAGGGTGGTGGGCTGGGCTCCAGAGCCCTGGACTCTCACAAACATGCTGCACCTGGGGTCCAACAGGCAGGGCTCTGTCACTCATGTGTCCCCCTGGAGTAGGCCACTCAGCAACTTCCCTACCATTAAGAGGAAGATCAAGGGGTTGGGGATTTAGCTCAGTGGTAGAGCACTTGCCTAGCAAGTGCAAGGTCCTGAGTTCGGTCCCCAGCTCCGAAAAAAAGAAAAAAAAAAAGAGGAAGATCAATAGGTCATGGCTGCCACAGACTCTGCCACATGGTGCCCCTGAAAGTTAGGGGCCCGAGGGAAGCTGCACCATGTGAGCAGACAGACAGGAAGAGCCGGGTGAGAAGCCAACTCCAGTCAGAGCATTTGAAGACACTCTGGCAAGCCACAAGAGACAAGCTGTGAGGTCACCACAGGCTGAGGAAGTCTGAGCTCACTCGCCTTGGGTTCCTTCCCTCAAAACATTCACTCATTCACCCAGTCAGCCATTCACACATTCAGCCATTCGTTCAGCCATTCATTCACATTCATTCACCCATTCATTCAGCCATTCATTCACATTCATTCACCCATTCAGCCATTCATTCATTCACATTCATTCATTCACCCATTCAGCCATTCACCCACTCAGCCATTCACTCACTCAGCCATTCATTCGTTCAGTCATCCATCCATTCATCCAGCCAGCCAGCCAGCCAGCCAGCCATCCATCTATCCATCCATTCATTCAGTCAGTCAGTCATCATCCATTCAACCATTCACCCACTCATCTCATTCATTCACTAATTCGTTTGCTCGAGCCACTGTAGTGATACAGGAAACTGACTGTAGAGCTCAACCACCCAGGAGTTAAAGATTGGTTCAGACACTTTCTGGCTGTGTGACTTTGGGCAGGTGACTTCACCTCTCTGAACTTCTGAGTCTTTCCTTGGCAGAAGGCCAGTGACCTCAATGCTTCTCTCAGCTTCGTGAGGGGCTCAGTGCACAAGGAAGAGCATCGTCCCAGCACTGGGGAGGCTGAGGCAGGAGGATCCAGAGTTCGAGACTTCCCTGAGCTACGTGGTGCCCAAGAAGGGGTGGAGACTCTAAAGTGAGATGGGAATGTTGGGGAAAGACAGAGCTGTGGGGATGGCAGCTTGGAGCACATCATAGCACAGGCTTGCCCAGGAGGTGGTACAGGGATATCCAACTCATGGTCACCAACCTGCCCCCAACTCCTCATTTATGGGCCTGGTTTGAAAGGAGTGCCACATTCCTGATTGGCAGGGTTGGAAGGCAAAGTCACAAGGCCTGGCGGCCCCACTGCACCCTCATGAGAGCCTCCACTACCGTGAGCAGTAACGGCACAGAAATATTCCCCCGAAGGGTCCAGGCTGGGCCTCCCAGCCAGGCAGAGCCTATGGACTCAAAAGCATGGCATCCAGGGGCTCCAAGTTGGGAACACGAACTGCTTAAGTCAGGGCATGGATTAAATTCCAAGATTCAACCCAGGTCCTTGGGGACCTGAGGCAGACACCTCACACCCTCCCCCAACTGTGCCTGGCCCAGCGGGGGCAGGCCTCCCCCATCCACATGGCCAGACAAGTCTCCAGCTGCTGACCCAGACAACATTCTAGCACTGGCCACGGTCACCTCATCCCCAAGGGGAGACAAGAAACAGCTGAGCCGTGACCCTTGACCTCCTTGAACAGGGATGTGTGGATCAGCGGGCCAGTCTTTACTTAGTCAGTCTCTCATCCTCTCTCCCTGCCCGTGCATAGGGTCTCCACACTACCATGACAACCCCAGCTCTGATCTCTCCACCCTTAGACCGTTTGCCTGCCCCAAGGAAGAGCTGCTTTAAGACTCTCAATTTGGCTCTAGGAGAGCTCAGGCCCCAGAGCCTCTAAAGGTACCTCAGAGAGGAGAGGCAGCCTCCTCTCCATCCCATCCTTTACAGCCAAGCACCCTCAGGAGGCCTGATCTCCAAAAAGACTCAGTTCCCACCCTGGGCCATGGCTTCCATTTCAGACAAGCCCATTCAAGCCCAGAGGGGACAAGTGACTTGCCCAAAGACACACAGCTGGGAGACAGACGGCTTTGAGATCCCAACCCTGTGTTCCCAGCACTGTGCCATGGCCCTCAACGCTCACACTCACGAGCCCCATGTCACTCTGGAGAGAGAGACCTAGTAACAGCATGGGCCCAGGTCCTACTACATCCCCTGCCTTCTACCATCTAGCTCAACCCTCTGTCCCCCTCCAGATCCCTTGATTAACCGAGGACCCTGAAGCCCTGAGGGAGAACCCCCACTCCCACCTCCACCCCTCCCTGTCCCCACCTCCACCCCCTCCCCACAGTCCTTCCAGGGAGGACAGACATCACAGGCACCTCTGGCACCAGTGTTCCTGGGAAGGCTGGTTTACAAGCTTGGCTATTTTTTTCTCTGTGCAGCTGCTATCATAAACCCTGCCCCCCCATTCCACCCCCAAGAGGAACAGCTGTAAAGGGTCTCCAGGGCCCAGAGCGGGTGCCAAGTCCCCCACCCCCACCCGGCTTGCTATTTCTGAGCAGCCAGAGAAGTCTTGGAATTAAAACCTCCCGAAAGAGGGGCAAATTGCTGTTTCACTCCTGCAGAGGCCCATCCTTTCTCCAAAGCAGGACCTGCACAAGTCTGCCCAGCACCCCCCTGGGCCGCATGTGACCAAGTGTACTAAAAAGACCAGGAGCTAGAGACGGGGCTCAGCAGTTTAGAGCATTGGCTGTTCTTCCGGGGGATCCTGGTTCAAATCCCAGCTCCCACATAGGGGCTTATAACCATCTGTAACTTCAGTTCCAAAGGATCCAATGCCCTCTTCTGGGCTCCACCCACACCAGTGACACACATCACACACGCACATGGCACACCCATATTTGCGCAGGCAAAGTACCCACACACAGAAAAAGGGGGTGGGGCTGCTTTAGATCTATCTGATCTGTCTCCAGAACATCCAGAGGGACCCCAGGGGATTCTTTTTAAAATGTTAGCCAGGCATGATGGCGCACACCTTTAAATGCGGCGTTTGAGAGGCAGAGGCTAACCTGGTCTCCGTACCTAGTTCCAGGGTTGTCAATACTACATAATGCAGTCCTATCTTTTTTTTTTTTTTTTTTTTTTTTGGTTCTTTTTTTCGGAGCTGGGGACCGAACCCAGGGCCTTGCGCTTCCTAGGTAAGCGCTCTACCACTGAGCTAAATCCCCAGCCCCGCAGTCCTATCTTTAAAAGAGAAAAAGGAGACAATAAAATAGGTACTTATTTCTTTTAAGATTTGTTTATTATATATGCGTACACTGTTGCTGTCTTCAGACACACCAGAAGAGGGCATCAGATCCCATTACAGGTGGTTGTGAGCCACCATGTGGTTGCTGGGAATTGAACTCAGGACCTCTGGAAAAGCAGTCAGTGCTCTTAACCGCTGAGCCATCTCTCCAGCCCCTAGGTATTTATTTATTTATTTATTTATTTATTTATTTATTTATTTATTTGCTTATTCATTTGCTTATTTATTTATTTATTTATTTGTAGGAAGAAACAATAAAATAAAATAAAATAGGTACTTATTTTATGTGTGGCTGAGAGTACATGCATATGTGATCATAGGATCCCTTGGAGGTCAAAAGAAAACACAGAATCTCCTGGAAACAGAGATACCGATGGATGAGCCACCACGTGGGTGCTGGGAGTCGAACCTCGTCCTGCCAGCACTCCTAACCTCTGAGCAGTCACTCCACCTCTGTTGGTTCCTGTAGTCGGTTTGCCTTGACACAATGTCCAGCAAGCACAGCTTAAGGAAGGCTTTACCTTGGCTCGTGATTTGAAAGGATACAGTCCCCCGCACCGTGGTGGTGCTGAGACACATCACTCTGCTCCCGAACCCTGGTACTCAGCTGCCTTTCTCACTCCACCCCAGGCTTTTGGTCTGAGACCCCGGGCCACAGGACGTGCTGCTATCTTCAGGGTAGGCCTTACTATGTTAACTTCTCTGGAAACATCCTCACAGAGAGGCTTGGAGGTGTGACTCCCGGGTGACTCCAAGTCCCATCAGGCAACAGTGAGGACCCACCACAGTTCTATTCGAAGTTCCGTAGTGGCCACGTGATTTTGGACTCGATTTCGCTGAGTCTCCATTTTCCTCTCAGATCTCAGGGACCCCTGGCATACTTACACCACGTTAGCTGTAAGGAGAGTTCCGGAGGCACACTGTCTGCATATTGGCGCACCACTAAAGCCACACTTGGAATATGCAAATACGGAAACATGAGTGTTATGGTTTGTATATGATCAGCCCAGAGAGTGGCACAATTAGAAGCTGTGGCCCTGTTGGAGTAGATGTGGCCCTGTTGGAGTAGGTGTGGCCCTGTTGGAGGAGGTGTGGCCCTGTTGGAGGAGGTGTGGCCCTGTTGGAGGAGGTGTGGCCCTGTTGGAGGAGGTGTGGCCTTGTTGGAAGAGGTGTGGCCCTATTGGAGGAGGTGTGGCCTTGGAGGAGGTGTGGCCTTGTTGGAGGAGGTGTGGCCTTGTTGGAGGAGGGGTGGCCTTGTTGGAGGAGGGGTGGCCTTGTTGGAGGAGGGGTGGCCTTGTTGGAGGAGGTGTGTCACTGTAGGCGTGACCTTTAAGACCCTCATCCTAGCTGCCTGGAAACCAGTATTCTGCTAGCAGCCTTCAGATGAAAATGTAGAATTCTCAGCTCCTTCTGCACTACGCCTGCCTTCATGATAATGGACTGAACCTCTGAACCTGTAAGCCAGCCCCAATTAAATGTTGTCCTTATAAGAGTTGCCTTGGTCATGGTGTCTGCTCACAGCAGTAAAACCCTAACTGTGACAATGAGCTTTTAGTGGCTTATCACTTTTGACAATTTCACACTTGTACACAGTGCATGTCAATCACCCTCATAACACTCCCTCCTCCCTCTCTCACCCCTCCTTACCCCCACCTCCTCATCCTCTCTGCTCCTACAGATCCTCCTCCACTTTTACATCTGTGTGTCAGTCCGTGTCTCTCTGTGTGTCTGTGTCCATACATCATGGTGTGCATGTGTGGAAGTCAAAGTACAACCAGTATGAGGGAGTCAGTTCTCTCCTTCCATCACGTGGGTCTCAGGGATTGAACCCAGGTCAGTCCCTAGAGATTAGCAGCAATCTTCCTTGCCCACTGAGCTCTGTCATGGGCCCTAGCCCATGGTCTTTCCAGTTGCACTAAAATGTGCTTTTGCATCCTTTCTGGAGGTTAATGATTAGCTGTGAGGTCCCATTCTTCCCACAGGTGCCGTCAGAAGGCAGTGAGGGAATAACACAAACTCTACTTTTGGTCACTTCAAACTAGAAGCAAGCCAACTGCCCAGAATCATGTGGTTGGATGAACAAGTTGTGGTACATCCATGCAAAGGGGAAACCTACGCAGCAAGGAAAAGGGTGACTGTTACCACACACCACATCCAAAATATTGACGTGGAGTAGTAGAAGCCATTCAGGAAAGCAAACATCATACAGTTCCATGTATATAGAAACAAAGAAAATAAACAGAATCTAGTGACTTCTGGGGCAGGGTGAAAAGGAGACATGAGGAGGTGAGGTAGGGCTTTAAAGAAGTCCAGAGTAATGTCTGCAAAGGCAGGTGTGGGTCCTGCCATCCACAGGAGGCTCAAGGTCATCCTCAGTTACATGGTGAACTTGAGGCTAGCCTGGGCTACGTGAGACATCGTCAGTTGGGGGGGGAGGGTTCTGATAAGTGTGCACAAGTCATCTGACAGCCAGGGTAGTGGTGAGGGGGATGGAGCCTCACCCCCTCTTCTCTTGGACTTTGTATCTCTCGTCTTCCTGCCAGGAAGTGGGGCTAGTGCTGCTCTCAGTGGGCTTTGTCTCTTCCTTCCCTGCAGGGTTGGAACTAGGGGACTTGCTCGTGCCGGACAACCACTCTACTCTGGGCTACACCTCAGCCCTAACCCCGGGATGAAATACCCGCTTCTTCTTCACACTAGATCAGATACCCAGAGAGGTGGGGTGTGCTCAGGGCCACATGGCTGGGGATAGAGCTGACAGTGAGCCAGAAGTTCTGACTCCTCCACGGGAAGGAAGAGGCTTCCTTCCAGAGCCACACAGCACTCCAGTGTGCAGAGGCTACGTTCTGCCTACCTCTGTTCTCAACTGAACCTGACCGGCCTGTCCCTGGAGCTGACCAGAGCGGGGTGAGGAAGAAGGGTGCCTGCTTCCCTTTGAGGCTTTTCAGCCCCTCCACCACAGGTCATCAGCAACACACACACACACACACACACACACACACACACACACACACACATGCATACATGCACACACATGGGCACACACAAGACACATACACATGAGCCCCCCCACACACAAGCACATACACACACGAGCACACATATACTCACACGTGCACACACACAGACACAGACACACAGACACACACACATGCATACATACACACACATGCGCGCACACAAGACACATACACATGAGCCCACATGCACACAAGTACACACACGAGCACACATACACTCACACATATACACACATGCATGCATTCAAGCACACACACACACACACACACACATATAGTGGCAGCAGGCCAGGCTGGAGAGGGATGAACAGGTCACTAACAGGACAGGGACAGCCTGTACAGACCTCAACACCCCCCCACCCCCTGGGGAACACTGAGGGTGTCTCCCTTGACCTTCAAGCCCAGTTCTGTCTCTGTGGTCCCAGCCCACAACCCATGCTCTCCCTCTCTGGTTTCCTGGGTGTGCCCACAAAATGGGCCTTCTGGGTAGATCCCTGCAGATGTGGAGAAATTAGAGGGCTCTAAGTAGGAGTGGAGCCCCACTGTCTCCTCCCTGAGGGAGCCATTCCCTCCTCCCTGCCTCACCCATTCACCCACCCATGCATCCACCCATTCATCATGCCTCCTCCTCCGTCATCCCTCACTTCCCTCTGTCCATCCTCCCATCCCTCCCTTCCTCCTCCCTCCTTTACTGAACACTCAGAATGGTCTCCACTGGGCTGTGTGACATGGGTTTCTGGCTGTGCTGCCCTGGGTCTGTTTCTTTCTTTGGGTTGTGGAAGTAATAACATCGCTTCAGAGTCCGAGGGTCTCAGTGAGTAAAGTGTCAGGTACGGAGAGTGGTCCTGGCCAAGGGCGGGGGTCCAGTCACCGGGTACCTTGTTCACCACAGGCCACTGCCATCACTGAGTGGCAGGAGCTGGAGGCTGATGCTGGGTTAGCTCTGGTGAGGTACAGAAGGACCGGAGGGTATCGTGTCTTCGGGAACCACACTGCAAAAGCTCAGAGGCACCAGGGCCCCTGTCCTGACACTCAGGCCACCTCCTTAATCCCTCCCCCTCCAGGATCAGAGATGCACACTACTATTAAGGCCTTGGACCACCTCCCACATTCTCCGGGGAGCTCTCCTGGAATTAGCAGGAAGCTGCTGGCCAGAGAATTACCCTCCAGTGTCTTCGGGGTCTCAGTGTGACCCGAGGGAACTTATGTGTTTCCCGGCCACAGTCAGAGCCGGTCAATAAGGACACAGCCCCACACCAGAGAAACTGAGCCACTTGGCCAAAGCCACACAGCACACCAGAATGGGAGGTGTTTGGGTGTTCATGTCAACTCTCCTGGTTCTTGGAGAAAGCTAAGCTGGGCTGAGAGAGGCCGGTCCTCTCTCAGATGCACAACACAAAAGGTCATTATGTTCTGTAAACCAAGCCCGGGACCTCAAACTGGATGGTGGATCCTTGAAGGATCAGGGTTGTAGGAGACAGCCGCCATGGCACCTCCATCCTGGGAACCTAGCATATGTTTCCAACCTCCATCCACAATTGGATTCCAGAGCACCCAGGTGGGGGATCCTCCAAGGGAAAGAGGAAGCTAGAAGTGGGGGATCAAAGGCCGAAAGACCTACCAAGGGTGGGTGGTATGAGCAAGTGTTGTCCCTGAGGCCCAGCTGAGGCTCACCCACCTGCAGGCAATGAGTGGCCATGACTGCACCCCTGCCTTGTCCCATAGCACAAAGAGGTGGCTGTGGTATGGCCACACCAGCTGCAGATCCAGGCTGTCTGTGTGTTTGACACACTGCCTCCAGGACTCCTAGGTATGTGGTCCAACACCTATGAGCACCCACACACATTCTCAGCTCTCGGACCTGGCTGATCCCCTCCCCCAATGCTGCCCCCAGCCCATAAACACCCCATCCCTGCAGGCCTGTGCAGCCCCAGATAGTCCAGAGAGACTCAAGCCAGATCAAGGTTTATTATGCTAGTGTGTCATATATCCACACCTGAAGAGCTGACGTCTCGGGGAGCCCTGATGCAGGTGTAGTGAACCCCAAAATCCCCAACAGGACAGAGCCTCAGCACTGTTGAGGGTTGAGGAACGGTGTGGGTTCAGGCTGCTAGACCACTGTGTGAGCGTAGAATGGGCCAGGCCCCTGCTCCAGGCTGGGCGTCAGAATCCAGAATGGCTGTGACCCCCAAACATCCCCTTGGCTTCTCCCTCACCCCAGCATTGACAGCAAGATGTCTTGCACACACCCAAGTCAGGGTCACTTGACACTTGAGTGAGCCGGACGCCCTGCGTGCCACATTCCAACTCTGAACCAATCAGGAAGTGGGGTGCCTTGGAGAAAACCTGAGAACACTGTTTTCCAGACTGGGTGCTGTGAGATTGGACTTTGTAGCTATGAGACCTCCTGGTAATAATGAAGCAACGTGAAGAAAGCGTAGCAAAGCCAGCCCAGTGGGAACCCTTAGAGTAGCCACGTCAGTCTTTGGAGGGGCACGGTGGCTCCTAAAGTCACATGATTTGGAGTTTGTGTTTCCATGGGGAAACTCCGTGATATAATTAGGGGTCCCTTCCAGAAGCTTCCTAACTAATCAAGTCCACTGAACAGGGGCAGCGTGACAGAGACACTGCGGTGATCAGGAGATGCGAAGGACTCTGCAGTCCCTGGCATTACCAGACACGGACTGCACCTTGCTATCCTGCAGGGCACAACGGCAGAGAGGACACCGCAGGCCCATCTGAATCAACAGCCCCTCTTGTCTCCACAGCCAAGGTGCAAGCAGGGGTGTTTACTGTGTATGTCACAGACAGCCTCTGGCCTGTTCCCCTTCTGTTCTGAGGACTGCCTCATTGCGGCTCCAACTGGGATGTGTCTGACCTTCCCCTTCCAGAGAAGTGGTGCTTCGGGGTGAAGCCCCCAGGATGGTGAGAGTCATTAAGGGCGCTGGAACTTGGGGTGGTGTTTCCTGGGGTACACCAGAGGCCAGCAGCTTTGCCCATTCAGGGTCAGGATTGGCACCCACAATGGCCAAGGCAGGGTGTCAAGAAGCAGTCAAAGCTGAATGCCTTTCTTGACCAAGGAGGTGACCTTCGAGGACCCAAGAGTCAGGCCTCACAGTTCTGGGGCCTGTTACACATTAGGGGAGATTCTGTTGCAGGCACAGGACCTTTCGGAAGGACCAGCTGCTCCCTGGGGTTCCTGGGCTAAGGAGAAAGACCCTTCTGGTTCCCCTTGGCCCTCGCTGGCTGCGGGAACCCCTTCAGCCTCTGCTGAGGCTGTCTCGTCAGGGACCTCCGGCTTCTCTTCAGTGACCCCACATACTGGGGCTTCCCGGGGCTCCTCCTGGCCACTGAACACCTCCTCTTCCTTCTCCTCCTCCTCCTCCGACCCACCCTTCACCTGTTTTGTTCCCTCCCCACTGCCTGGCAGGGCTCTAGCTGGAGACCGGAGGTTCTGAGTAGCAGCCAGAATGTCAGCCTGGAGCTGCTGGGAGGAGTCCAGGCCCTCTTCCTGCCGGCTGTCAGGTGCCCTGTCAGGGACCTCGCTGAAGGCATGGGGCCCCCCAGCCCGGTCTCTCTGGTCCACATACTTCTTTTCGGGGAAAGAGGACGGGTAGTAGGCTGTGGCCTTGTGCTTCTGGCGCGTGATGAGTGCCGCGCAGACTATGAACATGATGAGAAAGGTCAGCGAGCCCACCACCGCAATGAGCATCACATACTGGCGGAAGAAGTCCACGATCCCATCCAGGAGGTTGGTGGGTGGCACAGGGCCGACCGGAGCTGTGGGCTGGGTCCTCCCTGGTGTGGGACTGAAGGCTGGAGTCCGGGGCGGCAGCAGGCTTGGGGAAGAGGCTGAAGAACCCTCAGCTTCCCCACTGCCCGCCACTTCCTCCAGGAAGGAGGCCGGGAGGGACACAGAGTAGGCCACCACAGGCGCAGGCCTCACAAGTAGCAGCAGAGACAGGAGGAAGCAGGGGACCATGTTGACCCACAGAACCTGCGCAGAGAGCAAGAGAGAGAAAAGTCAGGCTGAGTCTCCTGTCACTCCAGCGTGCGGCGGAGCGCGTGGTTAGCTAGTTCCTGGGGACAGCCGGGAAGCCATAACACACTCCAACAAGTCACTTATCTAAGCAACACGCACACACTCCCAGGTCCTTCTACACGGAACGCCACCTGTCCTGCTTCCATCTGGTGTTCCTGAGGGACAGGAACTGCATCTTACTCATCTCTGTCCTCGGGGTTTCGAACCCTGAGTATACACTAAGTGCTCAATGGTTGCTGTGCCAGTGTGGCTGAGTAGTTCCCAATCCTAGCTTACACTCATGGCTTCCTAAGGCATCAGGTACCATTGGAAGTGCCTTTGTGTGTATGTGTGGGAGGAGGTGCATTGGGAGATCAGAGGATAACCCCAAATGTCCTTCCTCCTCGGGGACCCTTCACTTCTTCTTCGGGTCAGGGTCTCTTACTGGGACCTGGTGCTTACATGTTAGGATAGGCTGTCTGGGAAGCAGGTTCCCAGAATCCTTTGTCCCTGGCCTTGAAGGCATGCACCGCTATACTGGCTTCTGACACCTGAGTCAGCTCCTCCCTGTCCAATTAGAAGTTTGTGGTGGGGCTGGAGAGATGGCTCAGTGGTTAGGAGCACTGACTGCTCTACCAAAGGTCCTGAGTTTAAATCCCATCAACCACATGGTGGCTTATAAACATCTGTTCTGAGATCTGATGCCCTCTTCCCGTGTGTCTGAAGACAGCTACAGAAGTTTGTGGTGGGAGCCTGAGAGCTACCCATCCCAGAAGAGCTATGATTGTACCCATGTCCAGCTCCAGAAACTGAGGCTCAGGGGGATCCAGCGACTTATCCAGAGAGATCTGGAAGGCATAAAAGAAGCAATGGCCTCTACTCTGGGTGAGTGGGGGTGGGGGATGGGAGACCAGGAACCTGAGGGGCTACTCTGTACAGGAAGTGGCCCCAGGGCGCTGTTATCCCGAGGCCCTGGAAGCTCCTGCAAAGGCTTTTCCAATACACCCACTTCCTTTTCCAGAGGATTCTAGGATTTGAAGCTGCCAGGTCTGCAGGCTCTATAGGAGGCTTGAATACCAGGGTGGGGCTGAGGGTATCTGTGACCCCTCCCCCCAAACCCATGGAGGACTGGACCTCACTATGAGCCTCCAAAAGAAAAAAAAAAAAAAACCCACGAGAGGTTCCAGGGGGAAGCAGTTCCTGGGGAGACAAAGCTCGCTAACACCGCTAACACCGTAGCCCCTCCCCGACGCTGCAGCCCCTCCCCACTGCTGCCACTAAATGGGAACCAGATGTGCCCCTCCCCCCTGGAAGGCTGCTCCCGGCATGAACCCCCCAGACCCCATCTGGCCCAGACAGGCAGGCTGATTAATAAATTCCTCATTGCCCAAGTTTACACTAACTCTCCCAGCCAGTGGTAATGGGATCTGGGGTTCAAACTTTTGCTGCAGGTCCTCCCCCCTCCCCTCCCGAGGGCTCTGGTCCCCGAGGATGACTGGGGCTAGAGGTCTAAGACAGAAGGGTTGAAGGCCCTTTCTCCCTTCCTGGACTGAGATGGGGAGATAGAGGCAGAGGCCCCAAGCAGGAGACAAGCCACACAGCAAGTTTCTGAACTGCAGCAGGAAGCTGAGGTCCCCAGCACCGTGGGCTGCATGTCCTGTTGGATGAGGCAGGTGGCATTACCTTGTGTGATGGAGACTTGGGGAGTGAGGTAGGAATGAGACTGGTCATTTAGTGACTGTCCTGGGGGCCTCATGCTCTCTAGTGATGTGTGGTGATCCCTCCATATCACAGAAAGCAAGTACCAGGGTGTCCCACGCCCACCCAAAGGAGCCAAATAAAGCTATCAGTACAGTTTGCAGGGAGCGTCTCTCAGCCTCCTGGCCCTTCCAGTCAGCTCCGGGTGACTCACAACACAGCAAACATCCTGGGGAGCATTGTACCGTCCGTTTTTTATCGTTAAATTCTTTTTTTTTTTTTTTTTTTTTGGTTCTTTTTTTTGGAGCTGGGGACCGAATCGTTAAATTCTTACAGCCTACTTTTTTTTTTTTTTTAATTCTCCCTTGATTGGATCTGCAGCAGAGGCAGCTTGCTGTGCTCCCTGATGCCAATTCAGTCCAACTGACTCACACAGCAAAGGACCGAAGCGAACATCAGAAGAGGCTAAATGGGCCAGCGAGCTGGCTCAGTAGGGACAGGAGCTTGCTGCCAAGCCTGATCCCCTGAGTTTGATCTCCAGGACTCACAGGGTAGAAGGAGAGAATCATCTCCTACAGGTTAACCTCTGACCTCCACCACTGCGGCATGGCACCGCACAGCCCCCTATAAAGATATAAATGTAACAACTTTTCTAAAGTGGCTAAATTACCGAGGGGCCTGTTCTGATTGCATTTCCCTTTCTGCCTGAGGGGGAGCCACAAGTGCTCTGTTGCTGATTTCCCAGGCTCATGCAGAGTGATGGCCTGGGCTCCAAGAAGAATGAGATCCAGTCCTACAGCAGCAACGCCTTCATGTTCAGACCGGACAGTGACATGTTCAAGGAGGGACAGATCCGTTGATTGGGCCGGGATTTAAATCCTCAGTCAGGTGTGGCATCCACAGGCCATGAGAGTGCACGTTGTATGTGGATGTGGAGGCCGGAGGCTAATCTGGGGTACTACCCCCCCCCCCACACACACACATACACATAAGTGGCTAGGCTGGTCCCTATCTCTGACCTTCCAAGGCTGAGATCTCGGGCACGCATTACTACACCTGTCTTTTTACCTGGGTGCTAGGCCTGAACTCAAGTTCTCATTCTTGGAAAGAATTTTACTCACCTGGCACACCTGCTCCCTTTTTGGGGGGTGGTGCTGGGGGGGTCGGGATGAGAGCTTTATGCATGCCACTGAACTACACCACAGCCCCAGGTCAGCCCTCGGGAGACAGAGGCAGGATTACAAGTTCAAAACCATCCCAAGCTATATATTATGATGTCATCTAAAAATATAGTTGTGGCAAGTGAGGGCTGTTGCTCCAGAGAGACCTTGACCACAGTGCCAGAGCACTGGAGAGGTCCCCAGGCAGGCTGTCCCCAGATGCATCGAGTAAAAAGCCACCAAGCCGGCTAGATCTACCTGGCTCCATCGTGTCTAAACCTGCCAGCTGTCTCCTCTCGACCTCACTTTGCCCGTCTGCAAATGGGCAGCAGTAGGATGAGTCCACGCTGAGACTCAAAGAACTGTTGGGGTTGTGCGAGAGAACATTCTGGAAGTGCCAGCATAGGGTCGGTCCCACAGAAAAGCTAGAATTTGGGAATGGAATGCTTCAGGATAAGCCACCATTTTCCCCTTGCTGGCAGATTCATGGCTGTCCTCACTTGCTCTGGCCCCCAACACCCCCAGCAAAAGATCAGACACACATGTGTAAACCACAGTGGGGATTCAAGAAAGCACTGCTGTCTCTGTGGCACCGTGGAATCAGCCAAAGGGGTACGGACTGAGGAGCGGAAACCATTCCTGTCTCTAAAGAGCAAGTCCCAACCCTCGGAGCTCCCCCCAACTCCTCAGTCTCTCCTTGCTCCAGAAAAAGGTAGCAGGCAGCTAAGCAAGGGGACTCAGGTCTGCGTGGAGCTAGCCAAAGCTTGTAGGAGATGGTCATGGGACCCTGAGTGTTTTCCCGAAACTCTCTGGGCCTCAGTTTCCCCTCTGTGGAACGGAAGAACTGACCTGAACAGGTCTGAAATGATTGCGGATGTGCCCTGGCCTTTGCCTGCCTGCTGGGGAGAGCAGGGCCTGCTTGGCTCCTGGTCTGTCCTACAAAGGACTCTGGATGTCAGGCTACTGAACCCTCTGCTTTCACACCAGAGGGAACTCAGTAGGACTGTAAACAGCCTGCCCAACAGAGCCCGGATGGAGAGAGAGGTGGCTCAGAACTGCCTGATGTGGCCTCCCAAAAGGTGGGGCACGTCAGCCCCCTGAGCTCCGCTTCCACATCTATGCAATGGGGACAGATCACGGCAGTGCCTAGTGCATAATAAACGTTAGCAAGTGGACACACTTACCCAGGATGCCCTCCCGGACCCTCTGTCTTAGAAGCTTCTGTTTTAAATCGAGATGCCGGTGAATATGCAGATGAGGTGAATCCACCCCCAAGGACTGGTACCCCAGGACCTGAGACAGCTAAGCCATCACTCAGAAACTGATGGCCAGTGGTGGAGAGGCAGGCCACAGAAACCCGGTTTCAATTAGGAGACTTGGGGGGAGGGGCTCCAGCTGAAGCATCGTATCCCCAGCCTATTCCCTTGGGGCCTGCAAGGACAGGGACCTGGGCCCCTCAAGAAGAGGCTTGGAAGGAGCCTTAGGTCTCAGAGCCTACACACCAACTTTTACGCGCGCGCGCGGGGGCACACACACACACAACACACACACACACACACACACACACACACACACACACACACACCAGCACCAGCACCAGCACCAGCTAGAGCCCAGAGCCCACAACAGACTCAAAGACTCATAACCCCAAGACACTCCAGCAAGTTCCCGAAGTCCCCAGCTTCTGTACACAGAGAGCAGCAGGTTCATACACACACACACACACACACACACACACACACACACACACACACACACACACGTATACCAACTGGTGCCTACCGCAGCAGCCCACAGGACAATACAAGTTGGTGTATATGAGCATGCTGGCCTTGGAAATATCACCCTGGCACTTTCTCCACACCCCAACTACAGGCACAACACCTTCATCCATGCACACACATCTAACCACACACGTGCTCACACACACACACACACACACACACACACACACACACACACACACACACACACACTTAGGGACTCTGTGAAGTCCTCCAAGAGACACCAGCAGCAGCAGGCCGGGACTTACCAGCTCTGGGAAAAGGACCGGGTGCAGCTGCCAGGTAGGCAAGCCAGGCCCTGTTAGACCGTTCGACTGTCTCGGTCCAACTGTCTCGGTCCGACTGTCTGCCGCCAGCTGCTCTGGCTGGTGCCTGCCCGCCTCGGCCTCCAGGCCCTCCCCCTTCCTTCTCCCCGCTGGGCTGGAGGGCCAGCTTGATTTCATTAAGAGGGCTTGGGGTGGGGACAGTGCGGGGCGGGACTATGCTGGGCCACACGCAGTCCCACCCTCCTCACACTCCAAGCTTGCCTCTTCTTGACCTCAAGTCCCTCTGGCAGGCTCAGACAGACTGACAGACAGAGGGGCTTCCAGGAGCGCTTCTCCAGAACTTTGAGCTGAGGTCTGGCCCATCCCCCACAGTCCTTGAAGGATGAGGTCAGGAGGCTCTGGGGCCCCTGGAAGTGGGAAGGGAAAATCTCCGTGGCGTGGCCCATTCCGGCTGTGACTCAGGATTTCCAGGCTTAGGGGGCAGAGTGGGAATGGGGGTGTCTCAGGGGAGCCTGAGGGTGCTGAGTTCAGGCATCGCCCCAGCCCTTCCTCCCCGGTCCTCAGTTTCCCCATTCTTAGGGCATGGGGGGAGCTCCCTGAGGTACTGGCATCCTGAAATCAGAGGCATCACAAAGCCCCAGCAACTGGGCAGCTTGAGCAGAAACTATGAGCCCATTCCACAGAAGTAGAGAGGGGGAGTCCAAATACAGCAACTGGGTCCTGAGTATGGTAATTAAATGACCCTGAAACACCAAGGACCAGTGATCCATGGGACCTTGCACTCATTCATTCATTCACTCACTCATTCATTCATTCACTCACTCACTTATTCATTCACTCGTTCATCCACTCACTCATCCATTCATTCATTCACTCATCCACTCACTCACTCATCCACTCATTCATTCATTTACTCACTCACTTATTCATTCACTCATTCATCCACTCACTCGTCCATTCATTCATTCACTCATTCACTCACTCATCCATTCATTCACTCATTCATTCATTCCCTCACTCACTCATCCACTCACTCACTCATCCACTCACTCATCCACTCACTCATTCATTCACTCACTCACTCATCCACTCACTCACTCATCCATTCATTCATTCACTCAGTCACTCATCCACTCATTCATTCATTCAATCACTTATTCATTCACTCATTCATTCATCTACTCATTCATTCATTCATTCATCCACTCATTCATTCACTCACTCACTCATTCATTCACTCACTCACTCATTCATTCACTCACTCACTCATTCATTCACTCACTCACTCATCCACTCATTCATTCACTCACTCACTCATTCATTCACTCACTCACTCATTCATTCACTCACTCACCATTCACTCACTCACTCATCCACTCATTCATTCACTCAGTCACTCATCCACTCATTCATTCACTTACTCATGCACTCACTCATTCATTCAGTCATCCACTCATTCATTCATTCACTCACTTATTCATTCACTCATTCATTCATCTACTCATTCATTCATTCATTCATCCACTCACTCACATACTCATGTACTTGTTTGCTTCAGTAAATGGCTGATGCATCCCCACACTGAAGGTCAGGGCTGAGCAGGACCCAGCCAGACAGGACACAGACACAACCCTGCCTCTTGGAGCTCACAGGCTTCCAGAGCTATGTGCACCAAGATTCATCATGGAGCTGTGTGTCACCCTCCTGCAAACCAGAGGGGGTTTCATGTCAGGAGAGGGCCACAGGGGAGCCAGGCAGGGAGGCTAATACACCCTGGAATCCCACAGAGGGGACCTGGGAAGGCACTTCGGGAAGTGGCCCAGTGGCAGTGGCCAGGAAGGTGCTGGTGTGACCAGGAGGCATGAGGGACGTCAAGGGAGGTGCAGGGCTAGCCTCCAGGGGTTCATTCATCTCGGCACAGTTAAGAACTGGGTCTTCCCAGTACGGTTGTGCCTTGCCATAGTTCCAGCAGCCCCTACTTGTTCAAAAGAGGTCAGCCCTTTGGAAATCAAGATGGAGGGTTCCCTGTTCTCCCTTGAATTGATTCCCACACCCCATTGAGAGAGACATACATAAGCATGCAGGTCTGAACCCCCTCCCTTTACTTCCAAACAATGGGGTGAGGATGGCCTTGGCCCTGCCTACCTGGTCTTAGACTGGTCATCAGTTTCAGGGGCAGCCAGCCCTCTCCAGGGCCTCCTCCTCCCAGGGAGCAAGCCCTGTTCTCAACGGACTGAGGACTTGGGTCAGAACTCTGGTCTTCAAGGGAGGGCCCAACTCTCAGCCCCAAGAGGCTTCTGGGAGTTTCCTACATGCCTTAGCTACAGGCCTCACCCTCCCTCCTTGTCCAGCAGCCGTGCAGAATGCTCGAGCAGTCAGCTCAGTGTCCTCTGGGTCAAGGCTCGCCGAGGTGACAGAGGACAATCATGTCCTCAGCTAAGCTTTCTCGACACACTACGGACCCATCGCCACGGAAGCCTTCATGGCACAATTGCAGGGTAGACCAAGGGTTGGGGTACAGACAATCTGGGCCCCAGATCAAGGGTAAACACACTCCTGTCTTCCACCCCAAGGAAGATAAGGTCCTACCTTGGTGCCGGTTAGGGCTGGTTTCAGACTCAGAGGCCAGTGCTCACACATGCTCAAGTCCCTCGTGCAACTCTACAAAGAGTCTCTGCAGACCCTTGCCTGACCCCGCCCCACCCCCAACCCTTTACCTTGTCTCGGTGTGGCTTGATGACTTTTTCTTCCTCTTCATTTCCCTGTCTTTCTCTTTTCTTCTCTTTCCAGACAAGAGTCTTCTGCCGGTCAAATCTGACGCGCAACCAAGTCCGCTCTTGAGCTTCTGATCTTCCCACCTCTACCTCCTGAGTGCTGGGGTTTCAGCCTCCTGCATGGGGCCCAAAGCTGGTGGGACACTGAGCTGCCTCCAGGTGACTGACTTCTGCTGTGTGACGGGTGAGTACAGGCAGTCACTCCACTCGGCTGCAGAAGGCACAGTGTAGAGGAAAAGTCTGAACACTCTCAGTGCAAATGCTCACCCAAATGCTCACCTAAATGTTCAGTGCAAATGCTCACCTAAATGCTCAGTGCAAATGCTCACCCAAATGCTCACCTAAATGTTCAGTGCAAATGCTCACCTAAATGCTCAGTGCAAATGCTCACCTAAATGCTCAGTGCAAATGCTCAGTGCAAATCTCACCTAAATGCTCAGTGCAAATGCTCAGTGCAAATGCTCACCTAAATTCTCAGTGCAAATGCTCACCTAAATGCTCAGTGCAAATGCTCACCTAAATTCTCAGTGCAAATGCTCACCTAAATGCTCAGTGCAAATGCTCACCTAAATGCTCAGTGCATTTCTGCTGAGCCTGGGGATGCAGAACCCAAAGAGGCTGAGCAGCCATGCCCTGCGACCCGGGCAATATTTGCCCTGCAGAGCCAGGTGCTTATGGTGCCTGAGCACATCTCTGTTGGTGTTTATGGAGATGTGGGGAAATGGTGCTCTGTACCAGAATGAGAAACTGAGGCTCACAGTCAAGTGACAGGCCCTGGAGTAATGGAAGGCTGGCCGCAGAGCCCCTTCTGATGCACCAGGTTCTGTTTCCAAACCTCTGAAAGTGCCACCACCAGGTCAGTGACCCCACCTCTGACTGGGCGGTTCGCACAGCACAGCCCCTCTCCTGCCTCCACATGCCTCAGGAAAGGGACTGTGGGAACACACACACGCACACACACACACACACACACACACACACACACACACTCAGGACCTCTGGGAGAGCAGTCAGTGCTCTAACCACTGAGCCATCTCTCCAGCCCTAAGGGCTGTCTTTTATCCCCACTAGATATCTGGTAGATATCTTGCCAGAAACACATCCCAACTCTGTCACCACACACTCTCCCAAACTCAAATTGCCACAGAAACACACAACACAACAACAATAAGATATAGTTGCCCACCTAGACACACAAAGCCCTGTACACAGCCAGCCCTTAAGAACATTCATAACAACCTGTAAATACAGAGCGGAATCTTAACGTCAGCCTCCGTGTTCTGTCTGCGGCTTCTCTTCCAGTCTCCTCTACCCTCAAACTTTTCTCCCGCCTATCCTTCCTTCTCGTCCAATGACAGGCCTCGTTCTATCTTGTACCTGCCTCACCTGTATGACATCATCCTACACGTGGATGCTCAGCAGGTGCCACTCAACAGCAGAGACAAGGAACATGGCCACAGCACAGCACAGCACAGCACAGCACAGCACAGCACAGCACAGCACAGCACAGCACAGCGCTTCCCTGCTAAACATGGCTTTCGGTCAGATGCCAGTGGTCATTCACTGCCAGCCCTCAGGCTCCCACCTAGAGACATTCCAAATTTCACTTGTTCTGCCAATACATTCGGAGACTATGGTACCCAGTTCACAGTCAGGTCCTCGGAGCCGGTGATGAGCAGATGGGCCCAAACTCACAAGAGGTAGAGCCACAGTAAGCAAGTGAACCCAAAAGGAGACCTGGGAACCTCTGACTGCACACTGGGCCAAGAGCTGGAAGGGGTTGCTCTGGGCTCTGTGTGCCATGGTAGTTCTAGTCCAGTCCCAGGCTTCCACCGTAGGAAGCGACTACGGTGTTGCCCTCAAAGATGGAGAGAAAGTATTTAGGAAGGCAGGACAGCTCCCAGCAGCTGGGCAGGATGTGCGAAGGTCCTGAGGTGGTTGGGAGCACACATAGTGCCACTGGGGCAGCTCTGGATTATCCTCAGGCCAGCATGGGTGAGCCGGGACAAAGCATGGGACAAAGAACTTTGCCTGTTTGGTGCCCAATCCTCACTCTACATCTATGTTAGTGGTTCTCAGTCTTCCTAATTCTGCGACCCTTTAATAAGGTTCCTTATGTTGTGGTGACCCCACCCTCCCACCCATAAAATTATTTCATTGCTACTTAACAAGGGTAACTTTTCTACTGTTATAACTCACAGTGTAATTATCTGTAAAAACCTTTTGGGTTTGCCACACCTAGGTTGAGAACCACTGATCTAGGACATTGCCTGGAACAAAATGGGGCTCCAAGAATACAACACTGGCTGTTTGAATGAGGCCTCTGCCGTCTGATCCTGCGTCTTCAAGCACCGGTCAGCCAACAATACGAAGGAAATCCCATCCCTCTTCAGTACTTCATACACATCCCGCGGTTTCTGGGACACGTGTGGGGCCCTGTAGTGGCATCTATGGGGCGTGGGCAGGCTTGTGGTGTAGAGCACACGCTGGGCTGTTCACTTTGTAACCCGTAATTTCAGGGGCCCAGAAAGTGCCAGGGTTTCTGCTCAACCTGAAAACGCTTTGGAGACCCTGCCCTGAACCCTTGCAATTAGCAGCCACACGACCCTGTTCAGCAGCCCTGACCAGGGGTGCTTAGGAGGGCCAGGGAACACCCCTGGCTTGGGTCTCTGTTGAGATCGTCCCTCCGGCTCCTGCAGTACCAGCCCAGCACAGTTCCCAGCCCCTTATGGGTCCAGGTCCATATCTCATTACATAACCCTGAGCACTGGGGCCTGCCTTCCAAGCAAAAATAGCTGAGCCTTTCATGTGGCTAGGGAGTCCTAGGCTGCAGCACCACCACAGCCCAAGCCTGGCCTGTGGAGGGTTACCCTGGAGTAGCATTCTGTCTGGGGCTCTCAAGTAGCATGATGGCGGCTATGTCTGACCGGACCAGAGCTCTGGGGTTGCTATGCAACCACCCTGGATCTCAGTTTTCTCATCAGAAAGCAACCTACATTCATTCGTTGCTCATCTGTTTATCGACCACCTACATGTTCCTCCAGCTTGGAAACCAGAGCACATTACAGCCAGGCTCTGTCTCAGTCTCTCCCTTTGAACCACGGTGGCTTTTGACCTCTGGGCATCCTGCGATCTGCTATTTTTCCATCGCGTGCTGGTGAGAGAGAGAAACAGCTAGGTGCGGTGGACAAGGGTCTTAGTTCCTAAAGCGGATTGCAAACTTGGCCCATGAGGCAGCGATCTGTACCCCCCGCCTACGTATGTGCCCGAGGGAATGAAGACACACCCACACAAAGACAAGTGTCGGGGGCAGATTTCTACACAGCAGACCCTGAACTGGAAGCATCCCGGCCCTCGGCAGGAAATTCTGCACACGTGTGGTTCCTATTAGTAAATTTTCATCTCGACGTGACCACCTGACAGAACAACTTAAGAGGGGAGAGTTTTTGTTCTGCCTCATGATCTCCAAAGCTTCAGTGCAGATTGTCGGGGTAGATGGAGTTTGTGGCAATGACAAACTGTTTACCTCCCAGACAGGAAGTGAACAGGAACACAGAATGGGACAAGATAGAGCCTTGAAGACACCAAGTGTCTCACCATCCCAAAAGCTCGACCTGTCATCTACTCCCAGCTCACCCACGAGCTCATCCCTTGGGATCTAATGGCCTCTGGAGATGACCTCAGAGCCAATAAGAGGTGGAGTTTCACCTGCCTCCTTAGACATTTGTCAGTCTAATCAAGGTGACATCAAGACCAGCTATGACAAGCTGGAGATACATTGATTGTTTTTTTTGTGGCCATCTTGAGGGGAAGGAAGCCAGGGTAGGAACTCAAGCAGGAACATGGCTTGCTGGCTTGTTTTCAGGCCGGTGCTTAACTGGATTTCTCACACAGCCTAGGGAATGGTGCTGCCCACAGTGGGCTGGGCTCCTCTATATCAATCAACAAGACAATCCCTGATTCTTCTCAGGGGATAGACCGTGTCCAGTTCACAGAGCTAAATAGAACACTAGAGCTCAAGGATCTGAGCACTTACCCACAAGGGTCAGGGTTCATCCACAGTGATGCAGAAAGCGGGTGTGGTGGCACATGTCTATAATCACATATAATATGGAAGCAAAAGGATCAGGAGTTCGAAGACATCCTGGAGTACATAGTGAGTTCAAGACCAGGGGTTGGGGATTTAGCTCAGTGGTAGAGCACTTGCCTAGCAAGCGCAAGGCCCTGGGTTCAGTCCCCAGCTGGAAAAAGAAAAAAAAAAAACAGTGAAAATTCAAGACCAGCCTGGGCTATGTGACAGCATCTCTCATAAACAAACAAACAAACAAACAAACATAAATAAATGTATACACACACACACACACACACACACACACACACGAGCTAATGACAAAAAGTTTGCCCCTCATGCATGTGGTAGCCCATAGCTGGACAACAACAAGGACAGACTGAACTCTCCACACACACACAGCAAGAGAACACAGTCCGTGTGGTTCTAGGATAAAGGGCAGACTCAGTTGTTGGTTTAGAGTTGGTAGAATAACCTTTGGGGGATTTCTGGCTGGCAAGGGGCTCAAGGAACAGGGTGATTCTGATAATGGGGCCTTTAGGTCTGGGTCTCACGCATCGGGGAAAGGTACAATCGTGTACTGGAGATCTGCGTGGCCTAGCCAGATTATGACTCAGTTCAAAGCTCTTAAGAACCCACATCCCTCCGCCTGGGGATTACACATACAGCCCAAGGACTGGGGTCTCAGAACTTCCTGTGGCCGAGTGGCCAGCCAGCTGTGGCTGGCTTGTAAACATTTACATTCTTGCCGTGGAAGGAAACACTTTATGAGACTCACTGGGGGCCACGGGGGTGGCCAAAGTGCAGCTGGTGGCCACACTTCCCGTTTACCAGACTCCTGTTGGGTTTTTTCAGACTAGTCACCAACCTCCCTGTTCCACACACACACCCCGACACCCCGGTCAGCACCATGGGAAATGCAGACCCTGTAGGTCTAATAGTGAGGGGAGGGATGTGAAGATCCCGGTCACAGGATGTCTCTCTCCTCTATTTCTCCTCGCTATACCCATCTCATCTGTCCACACTACCCTTCCCTTCCCTTTCCTTCCCTATCCTTCCCTGCCCACCTCATGATATGTTCTGGTTATTTTCCAAGTGCCACACAGACAAGTTTGTCCGTGTAGAACCTACATTCTAGTCAGAGGTTGTGGACCTCATTTGAAAGATGCCCTGATGGTGTCTCAGTGGTACTGGGCTGGCGACAGTGTAGGGGTAAAGCAAAGACAGCCAGAGGTGACCAGAGAGTCCAGGAGATGTCCTGAGAAATGGTCCAGGAAGGAGAGTGATACAGAGATCCTGGTAACTGTGGTCACCTGGTGTCATGGAGCTCTCGGGACATTTAAAGGGACTTGGTCTCCTCCACATCAACCATGTGTGTATGTAAAATATGGTCACTTCTTTCTTCCATCAAGCCTCTGTATAACCACAATTCCTTCCTCTCAAAGACCTAGAGAAAGGGATATTCAGAGTCCCATCTCCGGGCAGAGTAATGGCTCTACACCAACCCCTGATGGCTATACAGGCCTCTGGTCCTTGCCTGGGTTCCTGACCACATAGTTCTGACTCAGCTGAGCCCCCTGCCTTCCACCTCTGGGTCAAGTGTTACCCAGGGGCAGCTGTACAGGGGGAGCCTTCCAGGACATCCAGACCACCTACCAAGTGGAGCCAGGCTCTCAGGGTGGGATCAAGGAAGCAGCTGGTGTCACCAAGAGCACACTACCTGCCCTGAAGGTCTGTGGCTTGGCAGGGACACCTCGCATTGAGCGGCCGACCAACCAGGGCTGTCCCCTCTGCTGTCCAACAAGGTCCCTGTGGGAAAGCTGTGAGCTCTTGCCATTTGGATGAGGAACTGTCACAGTGATAGAGGCTTCTCAGGGAACTAAGGTGAAGGTCCCAGAAGCAGGGTTGTAGCACCCAGCAGGGCCCCCGCAAGGCAGGGGAAGCCTCAGGCACCCCACACTCTCCTTAAATGCTCATCGAGCCCCTCACCCCTGTATCTTTAGAGAAATGTCCTATTCTTGGACAGCTGTGCCCACAGCCCTCCCATTTCCCACCCAGACCCAGGACCCGGGCAGGTAAAGCAACAGACAGATCCTCAAGCTTGGGTCTAACCTATTGAGCCTGAGCCTGGGCTAGCAGTGTGGGTCAGCCGGGGTTGGGGGTACGGGGCCCAGCAGCTGCAAACATCTGGTTTGAATTGTCACTTAGAAGCTAAGGCCGGGCAGCCAAAGAATTTGTGAGCTAATTTTAGGCCAAAAGACAGAGCGCTCAGCAGGGCGGGGTCTGGCTCCCTAAAACCACAGAGGCAGACGGCCCGAGAGAGATGTGAGGCCCCCATGGTGCCCCCTCGACGGTCTGGCCTGCTTCACAGCTGGGGGATGGGCACAGATCAGTGCCAAGTGATCCCCCTCTCTACCTCAAAGGAGAGCAAGTGAGACCTAGAGATGGTGTTACCCACACTTCAAGTAAGCATCGGAGTCAGGATTTAAGGCAGTTACTCTGACTTGGAGACTTTCAAGGGTCCCGTTTCCACTCAGCCGTTTTTCTCAAAGCTTCCCTTCCTATGGATCCATAGGTGTTTTCTGTTTCTGTATTCCTACTGTGATAGATAGATAGATAGATAGATAGATAGATAGATAGATAGATAGATAGACAGACAGACAGACAGATAGAGAGATAGAGAGATAGATAAGGAGTATGAACTAAGCCGTCCCATAGAACAAATCCACAGCGCCTGCAAGAGGGACAGAGGCTGCTGGGGTCAACCCTGGTGGCTAGAATGGCCTTATCTGAGCAGGTAGAGTTCAGGCTGAGACTTAAAAAGTTCAAAGATAGGGGTTGGGGATTTAGCTCAGTGGTAGAGCGCTTGCCTAGCGAGCGCAAGGCCCTGGGTTCGGTCCCCAGCTCCGGAAAAAAAAAAAGTTCAAAGGTGTCAGCCGTGCAGAGGCCCATATGTAGCAGGCATCAGAAACGGCATGTGCAAAGGTCCTGAGGCAGAATGCTGTGCATCAAGGAGCAGGAGGCTTGAGGAATGGGGACTCAGAGGGAGGAGCACGGGGCCTTCCTTTAACCACCTGGACCAGATGTGTGTCTGAAAATGAACAGGGGGCAGGGTTGGGGCCTCAGAAGCTTCCATTGAAAAGTTGAGCAGACCCCCTGCCCATAGGTAGCCGATGAGCAGGTTCACCTTCATGAGGGTCCCTCTGAGCTTGTGGCCTGCCTATGGCTCCCTCTCCCCTAAATAACTGCCTTGCCTGGCTTCAGAAGGAGAGGATGTGTCTAGTTCCACAGTGACTTGATGTGCAGGGGTGGGTTGGGGGGTGGGGTCCTTCGTGTGTTAGTGGGGGAGGTAACACCCACTCAAAAGAGAAAGGGGGACTGGAGAGGGGGCTCAGCTGTTAAGAGCACTGACTGCTCTTCCAGAGGTCCTGAGTTCAATTCCCAGCAACCACATGGTGGCTCACAACTATCTGTAATGGAATCTGATGCCCTCTTCTGGTGTCTGAAGACAGCTACAGTATGTACTTATATAAAACAAACAAACAGACAAACAAAAGAGAAGGGGAAGGTGGAACAGGGGGAGAAGTTATATGAGGGGGCACTACGGGAAGAGACGGCACTGATATTGGGATATAAAGTAAGTAAATAAACTTAAAGTATATATAAAAAATAAACTAAAGTTTTTTAAAAAAGAAGAGCTGAGTGGGTCACACTCATGAACCGTTGTATTTGGTCTCCATGGGGACTGCTGAACTCTCAGGGGATATCACCTGAAGTTGTGCCTCTGTGACACACAGAGGCCAGAGCCAAGGCCAGACAACCACGAGTGCAGAATCAGCCACCCTAGGGGAATGAGAGGGCCCCAGTCAAACCCCCATGATAGCTCTCATCTCCCACTAATCTCGGCTATGGTGGGGGCTCTGCAGTCCAGAGCTACCAGCAGAGGTGGCTGTAACCTCCCACTACCAAGAGACCACTCCTCAACCAAACTCATGAGGACCAAGAAGCCAAAGGGATTCCAGAAATCATTGGGAAGGGAGTCTCAGAGCCAGATCCTTACTTATGCACCACAGACACTGGGAACCAGCCTGTAAGGGGACACTGTGCCCTGTTGAGCTGTGCCCCTCTACAGCTGTTGGATCATCCTAGCTGTGACAACCAAAAATACCTACAGGGTGGCCACAGTCGCCTGAGAGGTGA
The DNA here is from genome assembly GCF_021556685.1 of Rattus norvegicus. NCBI lineage: Eukaryota > Metazoa > Chordata > Mammalia > Rodentia > Muridae > Rattus > Rattus norvegicus. The sequence goes on along the minus strand of NC_141545.1, from coordinate 49,849,606 downwards.
AGCTGTCACGGCTCACCAGCTGTGTGGGCTCTGGTACCATGCAAAGCTGGATCCCCAATGTCTTCACACTAATGTGTTTTTTCTAACCATGAGAAATCTTAAGAAAACAAGCTCAGAATTTATTTAACATAGATATCATGGACATTTCCCCCATTCATCTTTTTAACTTGTGTACTTGTGTGTGTGTGTGTGTGTGTGTGTGTGTGTGTGTGTGTGTGTGTGTGTACAAGTGGACACGTGCTATGGCGCACATGTGAAGTTCAGAAGAAAACTTTGCAGAATCAATTCTTCCCTTCCACTTTTCCTGTGGGCTTTGGGGGGATCAAACACATTTTTCAGGCTTGTATGGTAAGATAACTCATGGCCTTTACCCCAGGAATCCTCATACAATCCCCTTGTTACTGCTAGTAATACAGGTTTTACTCTGTAGCTCAGGCTGGCATAATGTTTGCTATACAGCTCAGGTTACCCTTGAACTTAAAGCAATCCTCCAGACTCAGTTTCCTGAGTACTAAAATGACAGACATGAACCATTATGACTAGGTTCCATATTATTTTCTTCAAAACATCATTTTCAGTTGCTCAGTATACTACTGAGATTCTGCCTCACTTACATTTTCAACTGTTAAAACATTCCCCAAATGTTTCCTGGTCACCCACAGTCCCCTCAGTCACCAGAAGCTGCAACAGAAAAAACAAAACAAAACAAAACAAAACAAAAAACAAGTCTCTCCTCCTGCTAACAAACATGCCCTATTTGTGCTTGGGAACTGAATGTGATATGAGAAAATGGTGGCCTTAAAAGCTCAACAGGAGGGGTTGGGGATTTAGCTCAGTGGTAGAGCGCTTGCCTAGGAAGCGCAAGGCCCTGGGTTCGGTCCCCAGCTCAAAAAAAAAAAGCTCAACAGGATTGGGTGTGGTGGTTTATGCATTTAATCCCAGGACTCTGGAGGCAGAGGCAGATGGATCTCTATGAGTTCGAGGCTAGGCAGGTAGATCTCTGTGAGCTTGAGTTTAGCCTGGGTTATATAGTGAGTTCCAGGACAGCAAGACCTCTATCTTCCTCTTCTTACACAGTCAGTAATGTTGTCATGGCACCCTACAGTTATGACCTCTCTGAACTCGAATTACCTCTCAAAAGCCCCATTTCCTAATACTATTGACACATGGATTTGGGGGTCCTTTTCAACACAGTAAAGCTACAGCAACTCTTGCTTTTTTCCAGGCAGAGGCTCCAGACCTCCTGGTTTTCCCTCTTCAAGCTGCAGTATCTTACTGCTAGGTATAATCACTCATTGGAGTCAATGCCTGCCATACAACACATCAGAGCCTCAGATCTGCTTCCTGCCCCTTAGAGGGAGCAAACATACACTCCCAATTCACAGATGAGAACATGGGATAGGGGTGCTGAGAGGGTGGTAGCCTATTCCCAGATTTCTAGAGTTTAACCCAAAGCTGGTGGACTTGGTTGGGTGACCTCTTTGCTCTTCCCACCCTAGGCAACTTACTCTCTTGCCAGATGGGCACTACAGGAGGGAAGAGTACACTAGTGGCCTTTCCCCACTTTTCTGTGGACTCAAGTTTCTCTGAGAGAGTAATTTTCTTTTCTTTCTTTTTTTTAAAGATTTATTTATTATCTATAAGTACACTGTAGCTATCTTCAGACACACCAGAAAAAGGCATCGGATCCCATTACAGATGAGCCACCATGTGGCTCAGGACCTCTGGAAAAGCAGTCAGTGCTCTTAACCACTGAGCCATCTCTATAGCCCGAGAGCAATTTTCTGTTGTTGAAAAGTCAGGCAATTTAGAAATTTGGGGGGGGGGTCCTCAGCCATCAATCAGGGAGCTAGACTGTGGTCATAATTGATCTCAGATCTTTAGGAGCTAGAGAGTTAACCCAGCAGTTAAGGGTGCTTACTGCTTTTGCCGAAGACTGAGTTTGGCTCCCAGCACCTATATCAAGGAGCTCATAACTGCCTGTTACTCCAGTTCCAGAGGACCTGACATCCTCTGGTGTGTGGGACATATAAACTCACATTCACATAAAATAATGTTTAAGCCAGGTGACGATGGTGAATGCCTTTAACCCCAGTACTCTGGAGGTGGAGGCAGATGAATTTCTGTGAGTTTGAGGATAGCCTTGGCTACAGAGTGAGTTCCAGGATAGCCAGGGCTACACAGAAGAATCCTGTCCCAAAAAAACAAGCAAACAAACAAACAAAAAAGACAACCAACAACAGAAAATGACAAAAAAGATTTAAATTCTTTCAATATTAAAAAAGTGCTTAATCCTGAGCTAATTAAACTCTGAAAAGATTAAACTATATAGTTTTGTGCTTTTTACTTTTTTATTTTAATTTATGTATTGTTTTTTCTTTTTGAGACTAGATCTCTCTATTATGTAGCTCTTGTCCCTGTGGGCCAACCTGGCCTTGAACTCACATGTCTCTGCCTCCTGTTGTTGGGGTTAAAGGTGTGTGCCACTGCACCTGGTCAAACAAAACAACAACAAAAACATTATGCTGAGAGAGAGAGACAGACAGACAGACAGACACACAGACAGACAGAGAGACACAGACAGACAGATCTCTGATTTTTCAGGCTGTGTGGCTTTAGATAAGTGACTGTTTATAGTTCTGATTATCAGTCTAGGAAGGGAGTCTCAAAAACAAAGTAACTAGATTAGATTGGTTGCCCTATGGGCATGTCTACAGGAGATTTCCTCCATCAGAGAGAACCCTCCACTGTGGGTAGCACCATTCCTTAGGAGGGGATTTCAAACTGCACAAGTCTGGGAAAAGGGAACTGAGCTGAGTGAGTTCACCTTCTCTCCATGCTCTTGTCTGGATGCAATGTGACCAATGTTCTGTGTCCTGCCACTTGAGTTCCCTACAGTGATGGAGGTTCGAGGACCCTCCTGGGTGAGGAATCAGTGGGAGAGCATGATAACTGGCTTAGCTAGCAGCAAGGGATCACACTTTGCTAGCAGCAAGGGATCCCTGTTGCTGGGACTGACTGTCTGCAGTGGGGCATAGGTGGGTGGGAGTGGCAATGTCTTCTGCCCTCTGCCCAGGGACCACCTAGCTGGGTCTCAGGCTGTCTGTATCCTTCCTAACCCAGGGGATGCAGAACATCAGAACAGGTAAACAGTGGCCTCTGGGTGACATGAACAGACACAGAGGCACCCATCCTTCAGGAGGAGGGACCAGGCTCATTTCCATGTCCAGTACCAGGGCGAGGATGGAGTGAAATGTCACTCCCTAGGAAGAAGCGTAGGGACACACAGGAGGCCAAAGTGGTAACTAGATTTATTCAGAGCCTGGAAGCAGTTCTGATAAGGGTACTGATCCCTAGACTGAAGAGATGGCTCAGCAGTTAAGAGCACTGACTGCTCTTCCAGAGGTCCTGAGTTCAATTCCCAGCAACCACATGGTGGCTCACGACCATGTGTAATAGGGTCTGATGCCCTCTTCTGGTATGTCTGAAAACAGCTACAATGTACTCATATAAATAGAATACATATTTTTTTAAGTATTAAAAAGGGGGACGGGGAGCTAAGCCCTTGAGCTTGGGAGATTCTTCCGTCGCTGCCTCCCAGGTCACCATGGAGCACTGAGATCCCAGGAACAAGTTTGACTCTGGGAATTCAAACTCGGATCCTCTGCTTGACAAAGACGTTTACTTACAGACCCCTCTCCCCAGCCCTTCTGAACTTTTTTTTTTTTTTTTGGTTCTTTTTTTTCGGAGCTGGGGACCGAACCCAGGGCCTTGCGCTTCCTAGGCAAGCACTCTACCACTGAGCTAAATCCCCAACCCCCCTTCTGAACTTTTATAGATAGTTTTTAAATTCTTTAACTATACACGTGGATGAATGTGTTTCTGTACAGGCATATGTGGATGAGTGGAGTCCCCACAGAGGCCAGAGAGGGTGCTGGATCCCCTGGAGCCTGAGTTATAGATGGTTGTGAGCTCCCATGATCTGGGAACCGAATCCAGGTCCTCTGCAAGAGCAGCCAATGCTCTCGACCGCTGAGCCGTCTCTCTAGCCCCTTGCTGGATATTGTGTCATTGACACCCACTTCTGCATACAGCCTGGCTTCTGTCATCACCGAGCGAGCTCAGAGGTCACTGTGTCAGCAGGAGTGCTGGGATCCATTTTGTTTATTCTGAGTACTATCCCACCTTATGGGCCTACCACAACCTAGTTACCCCTTCACCTGCTGAACTGGCTAAGACTGAGGCTGCTACCAGCCGGTGGACCGGTTCAGATCAGCATGTGTTAGCATTCTCTTGGGTATATGTCTGGAGTGGGATACCCAAGCTCTACAGTGACCGGAGAGCCTTATGGGAACTGGTTTCCGAAGCAGACACATCTGAGGGCCCATGAACCATGCTGAGCACCCCAGCACTTCTCCAGCTGGGTGCTGTTTTTTTTTTTTTTCAGTTTCAGTCTTGGTGTGGCTTGACCCCCAGTGGGGTTTCCCTGTGCCTTCCAGCTGAAGGCTGATGGTGTCAAACAGCATTTGCCTCAGGGAAGCACCTGGAAGGCCTTTATACTCCTCAAGACTGAAACCCAACTACGAACTCCTCCCTTCCTCATCCCCGCCCTCTGCAGCTTTTCCCAAGGGTCCACATGGGAGCCCTGGGGTCCTAGCTAGCTCTTCCTCTCACCCTCTCTAACTCCAGCATCCTGCGGGTGTGTCTCCATTTTCTCTGTTCATCTGCATCCATTGGGATCAGCTGCAGGAATCCTCAGTCTCCCCCACCCTGCCCCTTCAGCAGCTACCTCTTTCTCTTTTGGATACTCCCCTCCCTCGCCTTGTTCATTTCTCTCACACACACTACTGGGTCCATGCTAGTACTCGCTCTAATACCCTGTGGCTTGTGTGAGTGGCACACAGGGAGAAAAACCTGAGCTCCTGCCCAGATCAGCTGTCGACACCCATGCGGGGGTTGGGAGGGGGTTGCCCCTGACTCAGTGGGTGAAGACAAGGACTGAGCATAAACTTGACCCTTCTCCTCCTGCCCGACCCCCTTGTCCTGCCTGATCCCCACCTCCTGCCTGTCCCCACCTCCTGCCTGACCCCTCCTCCTGCCAGACCCTACCTCCTGCCTGGTCACTCCTCCTAGCTGACCCCCTCCTCTTGCCTGACTCCCCTCCCTACCTCTTCGGCCTTTTTGGTGACACAACCTGTGTACTCCCGATTTTTAAGTTCCAGTTTCCCCGGCAGCAGCTCAGAGGGTCTCCGCACCCCTATTTGCAGTCTCCCCATCCCAAGACGTGAGTGCGATAATACAAGTGTCAGGCATGCAGTAAGTGCAGAATAAATGCTAGCCTTCTGTGCTAGGCTCCAGCTCTCGACGGAGAGGGACTGGGTTTTACCTTCCAGTCACCCTTCCAAGTAACCTTGCCCTTTCTGTGTTTCGAGGACAATTAAGGAACAACAAGAGAGACTTCTGCGTGACAGGGAAGGTCAGCAGGGTGAGTCTTTGGGGCACAGAATTCCCCTAGAAGCCCTCTGTGATCTGGAACTTGGAATGATGTCATGGTAAGAGCAGCAGGGCCTGGGTTCCCACATTCTCTGTGTGATGGAGGTCGGGCTGGGGTTCACTTCTCTGTGCCTCTGTTTCCTCCTCTGTGAAATGGGGAACATTTGAGGGTCTCCTTCGAAGGCTGTTTAAGGGGTTCTAGACATACTGCAGACGTGTGTGGGCTTGCGGAGCGGTGCCTTGGCCGGCTCAGTCTCTGCATCGTCAGGGGCATACCGAGAGGGATCGGGGGATGGGAAGCCATGAGCAAGGGACACCTGGACTCTTCCGAAGGGTCAGGCGTCACGTTTTGAGAACGAGTCGTTTGGCGAATGTATTACCAGAAAAGCCAAGAGCATCCACGCTCAAAACCCCAGGCTAGCTCCTCCCTCCAGGAGCGGGTGGCTGGCGCCCCCTGGCGGATGTTCCCCTCATCCAGTTAAACAGTATTCTCAGGAAAATGAGGGCCCCCGGGAACCTTTTCAGGTGCCTTCAAGTCCTGTAGCTTCCAGGTCTGTGAATCCTCCCTTCTACTGTTTATTTTCCTTCTTTTTTAAGATTTACTTATTTAATGAATATAATGTGGTCTTCAGACACACCAGACCCCATTACAGATGGTCGTGAGCCACCTCATGGTTGTGGTTGCTGGGAACTGAACTCAAGACCTCTGGAAGAGCAGTCAGTCCTCTAAACCGCTGAGCCATCTCTCCAGCCCAGCCTCTACTGTTTCTGATCCAAAGGGGAGACGAACCCAGGATATGCTCAGTCCACCAGCTGGCTTCATCTGAAGGTCCAGAGGGAAGCAGGGAAGCAGCAGACATTTGCATCTCCAGATGCGGGGGACATCTCCCTACCACTCCCTGCTCTGTCCCTGAGGGTCCCATCACCAGCCACGTTACTTCCTGTCTTTCCCCTGTCTCCATTCTTCCTGTCTCCATTCCTCTCTCCCATAATGAAGTCTTATCTTCCAGCCCTGGAATTGGGGGTCACACCCTCAGAAGGTAGGGCAAGGCTTCTTCTTCCCAAAGAGGCCCCAGAGAGTATTTTCTGGAAGAAAAAAAAAAAACAAAAACAAAAAACAAAACCTCATTCTTCTGGGAGACAGAATGCTGTGTGTTTTAAGCAGTTATCTCTTTTGGTCTGTGGAAATGATCAGAAGGACTCACTTGGGGCAGGGCAAGAGTAGGAGTTAAGGGTTCCGGTTGAGTGGGGTTGGAGGGAGGTGGGTGTATCCACTGTCCATTGTGGCCCACATATGGGCAGCCCTCCTGGCTGGCTGGGGTTGATGGACTCTTGGAACATAGGTGTTAAAGCTGACAAAACTGTAATTCGGGGTCTCACTGCCCTGCAAGTAGGGGTCAAGAAACTCACAGAGGCTGATGCAGCTTGGTGGCTGTTTGTAAAGAAGGTGTGTGTGTGTGTGTGTGTGTGTGTGTGTGTGTGTGTGCCCACACCTTTGCTGATATATGCACACGTGGAGGCCAGAAGACAATCTCAGCTGTCATCATTAAGGAATTTTCTCTTGAGAGGTAGGATAAACTCTAGCTGACCAGTGAGCCACCCATCTCTGCTGTCCCCAGGGTGAGGTTAAGAGTGTGAACTCGGGGGCTGGAGAGATGGCTCAGAGGTTAAGAACAGTGCCTGCTCTTCCAGAGGTCCTGAGTTCATTCCCCAGCAACCATGTGGTGGCTCACAACCCTCTGTAATGGGAACCTATCAATGCCCTCTTCTGGTGTGTCTGAAGATGGCTACAGTGTACTCATATGCATAAAATAAATAAATCTTAAAAAAAAAACATCAGCCAACCCCAAAGGGACCCTCCTCCTTTGGCCCAGCTTGGGGAGGGTGTATTCAATAAAGTTCTCTAATTTGTTTACTCCCTTAGTTCTGTTTGTTTGTTACATAGGGGTGTGGATGTCAGAGGACAATTTTAGGGAGTCAGCCTTCTCCTTCCACCATGAGGGCCCCCAGGGAACTTAAGTCAAAGGGCTTAGCAGCAAGCCCCTTCACCCACTGAGCCAGCCAGCCAGCCCCAGTTTTAGTTTTCTTTGAGATAGGGTCTCATGGAGTCCAGGCTGTGATCTAGCCAAGGATGACCTTGAACTCCTGATCTTCCAGCTCTCTAGCGCTGGGGTGATAGGTATGCGTACGCTACCCCCATGCAGCGGAAGCCCTAGTGTCCTCTTGCAGTTGACCAGGAGGTGTACTAGAAGTCTCCATTGTCTAAGAGCGGCATGGACAATGGCCTAAAAGCCCTCCGGGAGGGCTGGAGGGGCAGCCTGGGTGTGTGAAGGAGTCAGTTGCCATTTGTTATCATAATTTTATTGAACACCTGTGCTGGGCCAGGCAGCAGTGTGATGTCACTGTCGCTGGATGGAAACTCATTGGTTCACACAGACCCAAAGGAAGGACCATCCTTCCAAGCCAGGGGCCTGGGAAAGCCAAGATGCCCCTCACAGGGGACAGAGGAACAGACATGGTGGCCTCCCATAATGCTTCATTCTTATCAGGCAACCATGGCAACCAAGAGAATGGCTTTGGGGGGTTGGGGATTTAGCTCAGTGGTAGAGCGCTTGCCTAGCAAGATCAAGACCCTAGCAAAGCCCTGGGTTCGGTCCCCAGCTCCGGAAAAAAAGAGAGAGAGAGAGAGAGAGAGAGAGAGAGAGAGAGAGAGAGAGAATGGCTTTGGGAGTGGGGGAAGGGAGCTGAGTCCTTCTTAATGGAAGGACAGGAATCCAGTGACCTGCGGGGGACACACAGCAGTGGGAGGGCAATGGGGACGGGGATATCAGACAAAACAGAAAAGAGGTGGAGAATGTTAATGTTACTGTAGACCTTGTCCTGGAGGCCACCAGGCTCCAGGAACAAAGCAGGAAGCTCAGGACCTTGGGGGCTCTGGACCCTGATTGGAGTGGCGTAAGGTCCCTTCCCTAAAGAGTCCTGTGTATACACTTCACCCAGGAGGCCCAAATCTATGGCCTTCATGACTGATGGGGTAATCATGGAACCAGCAAGGGTCTTGCTCAGGTGGGCTAAGGGAGGAAGCTGTGCAGGGTGAGGTCATCCCCATCCGGGTCCCCACTGCGTTCTGTCTTCTGGTCCTGGACCTTGGGCAGGCCCCCGTTGGCTGTGACAGGGGCCCCGTCACCCCCCTCGGGAAGCAAGGATGAGATGCAGATCATCTCTGTGGGGGAGTAGTTCCGCACTGGGTACATGTGCGTCTTACGGGAGAGGCGGACGGCCAGCACCACCGTGCACACAAGGAAGATGGTGGCCAGGGAGGCTAAGATGAGAATGGCCAGCAAACATTGCTTCACCGGGATGAGGTCCGAGGTCCCTGGCGGGGTTGGGGCCAGAGAACTCCCAGGGGTGACAATCAGCCCTTTCTTCAGCCCGGTGTCAGGTAAGTGGCCAATGGAAGGCCCAAGGAAGATGGCAGACTCATTAGCCTCTGTGGACAGGGTCTCCATGGCGGTGGGTTCCGTAGAAGGGGCTTCTGTGACCGCAGATGTTGTAAATAGACTTTCTACAACCTGACTCCTGGGAAGCTGGGTGGTCTCTGTCTCTGTGGACGCTGGCTGTGAGGTCTCTGCCTCCGTGGGTGCTGGCTGTGAGGTCTCTGCCTCTGTGGGTGCTGGCTGTGAGGTCTCTACCTCCGTGGGTGCTGGCTGTGAGGTCTCTGCCTCTGTGGGTGCTGGCTGTGAGGTCTCTGCCTTTGTGGGTGCTGGCTGTGAGGTCTCTGCCTCCGTGGGTGCTGGCTGTGAGGTCTCTGCCTCCCTGGGTGCTGGCTGTGAGGTCTCTGCCTTTATGGGTGCTGGCTGTGAGGTCTCTGCCTTTATGGGTGCTGGCTGTGAGGTCTCTGCCTCCGTGGGTGCTAGCCGGGTAGTCATCTCCACTGGGCTTAGTCTCCGCTGTGTGACAGATTCAGTGCTCAGCATCCCAACTGCTGGCCTTTCTGTATCCGGGTCAGCAGGGCCAGTGGTGGCAACCTGCGCAGTGACAGTCTCAGAAGTTCCAGCCCCCGCGGAAACTCTCTGCTCTAACACGGCCACCATTGTCCGAAGCTCAAGGTGAGCCGCCACCATGTTGGGGACACTTATCAACGTTTCTGGGGGATCTGTGCCATACACGCTGTAGTCGGGGTATTCAAAATCATCATCCCCAACCACCTGTCTCCGTTCCCGGAGATGCACAGGGCCCAGGCCTTCCATGGTTTCATGCCCCCACGGCTCCTGCAGATGAAGGCTGTTGCCAGGGCCCAAGACGGTCAGCAGCAGAAGGAAGTGTGGGAACATGGTACCTGGGGAGACAGGGGCAGAGATGTGGTGTCAGCCTGTCCCCGCCGAGGACCTCAGGACAGTGCTGCTCTGGTCTGGGGCAGGCACTGTGGCGGCAGACATCTCCTGAGATGGGACCGTTGGCTGGAAGCTTTGTGCTTATTCACACAAGCAATGCCAGCCAACCATCAGAGAGGGTTCATTATCCTCCCAGCGGTTTTGGTTAAGTTTTATTTTCCTCCCCACCCCCCACCCCAGCCCCTCCATTTACTTTTCGATTTTATTTGTTCGTTATATTTATGAGACAAGAGTCTCACCCTAGGCTGTCCTTAAACTAGTGATCCTCCTGCCTCAACCTCCAGAGTGCTGAGATTATCAGTCAGAACTACCATGATCCGAGGTTAAATATTAAATACGTTTTTTTTAACCTATTTATTTTATTGTTGTGTGGATGCATGTTTGGCCTGCCCGGATGTCTGTGCACCACGTGTATGCATGGTGTCTGAGGAGGGGTTTGGATCCTCTGGAACGGAAGACACAGTTGTCTGTTGGCTGCCATGTGGGAACTGGGAATCAAACCCAGCTCTGAATGAACAGCCAGTGCTCTAAACCACCCAGCCCTCTCTCTCTCCGTCCCTAAAATATTTTATTTCTGCTAAGCTCTCAACTACAATCCCACCGTTGAGAGCCTGAGGCAGAAGGACTGCAGGACTGCCAAGCTACCTACTGAGGTCAAGGCCAGGCTGTGTAGCTTTATGAGATTCTGTTTCAAGAGGGAAAAAAAAAGTTAAGGGAGGAGAGGAGGGAGGGGAAAGTGTGGTCAGGATGTAAGAGGAAAGAAAGAAGGAAAGAAAGAAAGAAAGAAAGAAAGAAAGAAAGAAAGAAAGAGGCACTAATACTTACATATTTTTAAATTTCTAAAGAAGCCTGAAGGTTCTGGGCAGGATTATACATGTTCATAATCACAACATGTGGGAGGCAGAAACAGGAGGCTCAGGAGTTCAAGCTCATCCTCCACTACACAGTGAGTTTGAGGCCAGCCTGGGCTATGTGAGATCCCATTTCGAACCCTCCCCACAACAAAAAAAGAAGCAACCCCCTCAGAGCAGAAGCAAGCGAGGGTTGTGACTCAGCATTAGCCTGCTGAGTATATGCCAAGCCCTGGCTTCACTCCCAAAGCCTGAAAATATGAAATAAAGAAAAAAAGTTAAAAAAAAAAAAAAAACTGAACCGGGTATGGAGACACACCAACTCTCTGGAGGCAGAGGCAAGTGGACCTCTGTGAGTTCAAGACCAGCCAGTGAAACCATGTCTCCGAATAGAAAAAAATAATAATAATAAACAAAAAGAATAGAAAATGTATTTGTGGGAGTTTGACCGGTTTTTGTTGCTGTTCTGTTTGGGACGGAGTAACTGTGGGTGGCCCGGTATTCACTTTGTGTTCTTTTTTTTTTTCCGGAGCTGGGGACCGAACCCAGGGCCTTGTGCTTCCTAGGCAAGCGCTCTACCACTGAGCTAAATCCCCAAACCCTTGGTATTCACTTTGTAATGCAGACTGGCCTGCCTTGCACTGAGCAATTCTCCTGCCTCTGCACGGCAGGGCTGTGTCTCTAAGCCCAGCAAAGGACGACTTATTTACTACATTCACTTTTCTTTAAAAAAAATATTTATTTTTCTTTTCTGTGTACACGTGTTTTGCCTGCCTGCAGGTGCATCTGTGCACTACGTGTATGGCTGTGAACCATCATGTGGGTGCTGGGGACTGAACTCAGGCCACTTGGAAGAGCAGCGAGTGCCCTTAACCACTGAGCTTCTCTCCCTTAGTGCATCCCTCTTTTATCCTGTTCCCTTTGTGTCCTTGTTTGGAGGATGGGGATGACTAGACCCACCTCAGCATCGCTTTGAGGATGGCCTGAGGGACTGGAGAGATGGCTCAGTGGTTAAGAGCACTGTACTGCTCTACCAGAGGTCCTGAGTTCAATTCCCAGCATTCACGTGGTGGCTCACAACCATCTGGCTCACAACTGTCTAGAACTCCAGTTTCAGATCTTTTAAAACTCTGTGGTGAGGGGTTGGGGATTTAGCTCAGCGGTAGAGCACTTGCCTAGCAAGCGCAAGGCCCTGGGTTCAATCCCCAGCTCCGGAAAAAAAAAAAAAAAAAAAAACTCTGTGGTGAGTGGCAGGCTCTGGGTATTGGTTGATACCCTGCACACAGAGCCCCTTAGCGGGATACAACCCTCCAATAGTGTCTCATCTGCAGACAGCATCCACACCCATCAGTCATTTCCTGTTTACTTGCGTGATTGGCAGGCAAGTGGGAGGGAGAGGATGACTCTAACCTGTGGACCCTTCTTTGCTCTGCTCAGTCTGAGCTCCTTCACAGGTTCCTTCAGAGTGCTCTTATAAATGCACTGACTTTTTAATGCATTGTTTTGAGTTTTTGTTTGTTTGCTTGTTTTATTGTTTAGACAAGGTTTCCTGGAACTCTGTCTGTAGACCAGGCTGACCTTGAACTCGCAGAGATCCACCTGCCTCTGCCTCCCGCGTTAGGATTAAGGTGTGCACCATCAAGCCCTGCCTGACTACATCTAACAAGGAAACTGTAAAAACAAAAGCATATGGCACTTGCCTGGACAGTTATCCCGAGAACACCGCCCTAGGGAAAGAGCAGAGACGCTGGCAGAGGGCTCAGCTCAGGCCTGGGGGCTGCTTGGGAGCTTGAGTCCTGATTGGGGGAAGAGCCAGACCCCACATTGTTCAGGAACCACCAAGGTCCTAGAAAGGGCAGCAGACTATGGTGCAGGGTGGGAGGAGGTCCAGACACTGCATCTTGAAAGCGGTGTGACCTGGAGAAGGTGATTGCCTCTCTGAGCAGGGTTCCTCCTAGGGACGAATACCTGGCTCCACCTCGACCCCACTTTCCTAGGGGCTTGTGGGGAGGACAATACAGGAAGAAGCCACCAGTGCCAAGGTCCATGCCATCATTACGACACCAACTCTGTGCGAGCGCGCACGCGCCTGCGCACACCTCCCCCACGATTCCTGGAAGGTAGAGACTCAACCACTTCCTGAAAGAAGAGGGTGGGGGCGCTACCAAGGCGAGTTTCTGGGGTCAAGGCAGCTTGGAGGGTCTGAAATTCAAGGGCTCTCTCCATAGGCGCGCATCTGTTCTACCCACAGTCCCCTGCGCACACAGGAGACCAAAGGTGAAGACAGTCCCACCTTAGGGACAGTGACTCTGAGCACCCTCTCCGACCCTCAGCAGCCTCATATGGAAAATGAGTGACGTTGCTTCAAAGGTGTCCCACGGAGAGTCCCAGATGTCGGCTTCTGAAGGGAAGGAATCAGGGAGCCCCTTCTGTGGGGACACACACAGGGAGGCCTCCGACTCAGAGGCCATGGAGATGAGTTTGCTGCCACTGTGGGCAGCCGGGAACAGAGAGCTCTTCCCTGTTGAGGGAAGGAAGGTGGGGTGGGGGTGGGGGGTTAGGGCGTGTGGGGGTGGAGGCTCCTGGCGTGTTAGCCGCTCTGGAGGACCACCGTAGCGCAGGACCTTGAGACCAGCCCGGTCAACACAACAGGACCCTGTCTCGCATAAATAAGTAGATGAATTAATTCATATAATATCTTTTTTTAAATGTGGCCAGGGCGCGGATGGACAGCCGCAATCCCAGCACTTGGGAGGCAGAAGCAGGAAGAGGTTCAGGTGTAAAAGTAAATAAATAAAGCAAGAGCTGGGGGATAGATAATCCTCCGTGGCCGCGAGTGCGCCTCTGTGGTTGAAAGAACATTTGCTCGGCACAGGAAAAGGAAGAGATGAGATTCCCTCAGGAAGCCCAGCTTAACCCGGAAGTCAGACATCACAGAAATCCCTCAGTTTCCAACAAACTATGGCCACTGGCCACTCCAGGCTGGTCCCTGTGGTCTGTGTACCCCAACAGGACAGACCCTGGAACACTGCAGCATCTGTTCTCTGCAGGCACAGAATCTTGCAGCTCCAGTGCGAGCCACGCCCGCGGCAGGTGGGCGGGAGTCCGCCCTATAGGAGCTTCGCTGGTGGTAATCTCCTGAGTTCTCTGTGTGTTCTCCAGTGTGAGGGACTCTTGTCAAGCCCACATCACACCTCCACCGTGGGTGGGGACGAACTCCCCCATCTCCTCTGCAGAAGCACAGAAGCGGCAGAATTCAGAAGAGGAAAGCAAGCCTCGGAGTGACACCTTGCCCCTCGTCTTTTCAGATGACAGGAAAACAATAGTGGGGCTGGGCTGAACTCCCTGAGGGTAAAGACAGCCACATCCGACTTCTCTACATGCTCGCCTGTTTCCTGTCCTTCACCCCTAACCAGTAACTACCTCCCTAACAACCCCTGGCGGCTATGAAGAACAAGCTTCTAGGGGTCTCATTCCTTCATGAATTGTGGACCCTGCACATCATCTCAAAGTCTAAGACACCAAGCAAAGCCTGGACCAACAACCAGGGGAGACTGAGGCACAGGCACCCCCAGGTCCCAGGAGGGGTTAATATTCTGGTAGGTGGGACACAGTCCAAATCTGTGTGACCTCGGACAGTTCAATTTACCCCTAAGAGGCACGGATATCCCATCCATGCCTCAGTTTACAGCATAATCCCTGTAAGTCCATGGCAGAATGAATGTCATCGCACCTGACCTGGCAAATGTTATTAGGTAGTAACCAGGCCTGCCTAAAGCATGATGGGAAGGCTCACCTTAGCCTACAGCTTGGCAACATTGTCTAACACCAGCCTACAGGGTATAAATAAGAATCCGTAGCCCAGGGTGGATCAAACTCAAAACCCAGAATGTGGGTTTTCCAGAGTGGCTGACACTTTTAACGGTTGCCACGAGGGCAGAGCGTCATAAGCCGTACTGTCAATGAGGTCAGTGCTCGCAGAGGCAAGAAGAGAATCCACTCCTGGTTGGGCTGCCGAGGGTGAGTGGGGGGTGGTCCTTGTGAGATGCTCAGCAGATGGTAAACTCGCAATAAAAGTCAGTTATCATCGTCGTCGTCGTGGTCCCCACCACCACCAAAATCATCATCTTGAAACAGGGTTTCACTATGTGACCCTGGCTAGTCTGCAAACTCGCTATGTAGACCAGGGTGGTCTTGAACTAACGGAGATCCAACTGCCTCTGCTTTCTCAGTGCTGGTGCTGAAGTTGAGCATGGCTCATTGTCATAATTTCGAATTTTGCATTTAGGGCCAAGGGCCTCCCTGTTAACCCCTGCCTCGTCCTGGGAAATCCCCAACCTCCAGGCGGGACCGTGACTGACCTTTGGCTTCCTTAGAGAACCGAGACCCAGAAGCCCGTCTCTATGGACATCATCCTCAGACTCGGCCTCCTCAGGTTCATGAGTCACATCTTCCAAGTGACGCCTACGTGCTGGGTGCTGCTCTAAACCTGTCTGTCTGTGAGTCCTTGGTGCATTCCCCCATTGAAGGACGGGAGCTATCATTCCAAGGCCCGTTGGGTGCCCAGCGTGTCTGCAGCGGGTGGCCAGGAGCAGGGCTCAAAGCCAGGCAGTCCCCCCTCAGAGCCCATCTCAGTCCCACACCATCTGTTCTTGGAGCATTTGGATCCACTCAAGGCCTGGTCCAGCATCTTCCATTCTGTAAACCTTCCTGATGTTTGGTTCCTAAAACTCCATTCCAGTGAAGCCATGAACTCCCTAAGCTCACACAGCCACCCGCACCCCGAACCCCCAGCACTGCACACGCACACCGTCTCTGCCGTCTCTGCCGTCTCTGCCATCGTTTCCAGCTTCTTCGTATTTGCCAGCTGACACCTCTGCCTTTATTTTGCCAACCTATCAAGGACAATTCCCTTTCCCACTTTATGTTTGCTCCAAGGTAGGCTCGTGCAGCCCAGGCTGGCCTACAACTTGCTGTAGCCCAGAATGACCTTGAATTACTGAGTCTCCTGCCTCTGCCTCCCAAATACTGAGATTAGAGCTGTGTGTCTTGACACTTGAGCCTATTACCTATCCATGCATCTACTCATCCATCCATCCATCAATCATCCATCCATCCATCTATCCATCCATTCATCTATCCATCCATCCATCCATCATCCATCATCCATCCACCCACCCATCCATCCATCCATCCATCCATCATCCATCATCCATCCATCCCTCATCCATCCATCATCCATCATCCATCCATCCCTCATCCATCCATCCATCCATCATCCATCATCCATCATCCATCTATCCATCCATCCATCATCCATCCATCCATTTACTCATCCATCCATCATCCATCATCCGTCATCCATCCATCATCCATCATCCATCATCCATCTATCCATCCATCCATCCATCAACCATCCATCCATCCATCCATCCATCCATCATCCATCATCCATCATCCATCATCCATCTATCCATCCATCCATCATCCATCCATCCATTTACTCATCCATCCATCATCCATCATCCGTCATCCATCCATCATCCATCATCCATCATCCATCTATCCATCCATCCATCCATCAACCATCCATCCATCCACCCATCCATCCATCATCCATCCATCCATCCATCCATCCATCATCCATCCATCCATCATCCATCATCCGTCATCCATCCATCATCCATCCATCCATCCCCCATCCATCCATCCCCCATCCATCCATCCATCATCCATCCATCATCCATCCATCCATCTATCCATCCATCCATCATCCATCCATCCATTTACTCATCCATCATCTGTCATCCATCCATCATCCATCATCCATCATCCATCTATCCATCCATCCATCCATCATCCATCCATCTATCCATCCATCCATCCATCATCCATCCATCATCCATCCATCCATCCACCCATCCATCCATCATCCATCCATCCATCATCCATCATCCGTCATCCATCCATCATCCATCCATCATCCCCCATCCATCCATCCATCATCCATCCATCCATCATCCATCCATCCATCATCCATCCATCCATCCCCCATCATCCATCCATCATCCATCCATCCATCATCCATCCACCCATCCATTCATCATCCATCATCCATCATCCATCTATCCATCCATCCATCATCCATCCATCATCCATCCATCCATCCATCATCCATCATCCATCTATCATCCATCCATCCATCCATCCATTCATCATCCATCATCCATCATCCATCTATCCATCCCCCATCCATCCATCCATCATCCATCCATCCATCCATCATCCATCCATCCATTCATCATCCATCATCCATCATCCATCTATCCATCCATCCATCATCCATCCATCATCCATCCATCCATCCATCCATCCATCCATAGACATAGTCTTTTTTTTTTTTTCCTGGAGCTGGGGACCGAACCCAAGGCCTTGCGCTTGCTAAGCAAGCGCTCTACCACTGAGCCAAATCCCCAAACCCCATAGTCTTACTGTATGTCCCTGGAACTTACTATGCAGACCAGACTGGCCTCAAACTCATAAGAGGTCTGCCCATCTCTGCCTCTAGAAAGTGTTGAGATTGAAGGTGTGCACCTCCATTCCTGAGCCCTGCAACTTTTTACTAGTAGACATCCTGTGCATCTCCTTAATATCCCGTGGCCCCTCGCAAGGCCACACACACAGTGTTAGATAATTGGGGGCGCCTTAACTCCAGGAATCAGCCTTGGCTTGTTGGAACCAGCCAGCAGCAGATGAGACCTGTGGTTTAGCACAATTTAGTTGAAGGAGAGCTTTGCCTGGTTTTCTAAAGAGGCATGGATCCCACAAAGCCCAGACAGCTCGTCTCCTTCCAGTGTCCTCCACTCCCTGCTTCCTGCTCTATACAGCAAAGGGGACTGAGAGACCTTGTCACCATGGGTCCAGGATCCCGCAGCCAGAAGGCCTGTGCTACATCCTAGCTCAGTGCCTTCTTGGCCATGATGTCATGTGTAGCTACCTCTCCTTTCGGAGCCTGGTTTTCCCACTTATAAACAACTGTACCATCCACCAGGAGCATCTGGGTGACCCCAAAGCCCTCTGGTGACCCACCCAGGACCCAGCCCAGGTTTTCTGGAGAGCTCGGCAGGAGGTCCCAGTCCCTTCCGTTCCCCAGTTTCAGCTCTCTGGCTACTGGCCAAGCTGGTGAGGAAGGAACCTCCCCACAGGGTGTGGTACCAACGGAGGCACCCAGAAAGCCACCTCTCTAACCCTCGGACACCAAGAGGCCAGGCCTTTGCAGATGGAAATTATTTATGGGAAAAGGAGACCAGCAAACGCCCAGAGTCCAGACAGTAGGAACTAATCTCCCTCTTCAGGGTAAAGGGCTAGGGGATGCTCAACCACAGAGCACTTGCTGAGCTTGCAAAAGAGCCTGGGTTCAAACCCAAAACTCACTCAGCAAAGACAACACAAATCTGCAGGAGTGGGGATGGGTCTTCAGCCCCTACCAAGTACAAGCTCCCCAGAATGGACTAGGGATGTGACCAGCGACGTGGGCGCTCCCCCGGCATTGCAGGAAGCTCTGGCTTTGATTTCCAGCATCAGTGAACTAGGCGTGGCAGAGGCACATGCCCACAATCATAGCACTCGAAACATGGAGGCACAGAATTAAGGTCATCCTCCGCTACACGGTAAGTTTGAGGCCAGCCTCGGCTACATGAGATTGTCTCAGAAAACACTGGGCTTGGAAGAGAGGGCTCAGCAATTAAGAGCATTGGCTGCTCTTCCAGAGGACCATGTTGGATCTCCAGCGCTCACATCCATCTGTAACTCCAGTCCCAAGGGCCTCATAAGACACTGCACACATATGACGCACAAACACACAAGCACTCAAAACACACATATGTGTAACACTATTAAAATAATAAGATCAACTTAAAAACAATTTCCTATGAACAAGTACTGTTTTCTCAGTCTGATTTAATTAAAGCAGCAAAACAACAACATAGGGTCAGGGTAGAGACTAGGCGGCTCCCAGGGTCAATGCTTGCCGGGGACGACTGCCGGCCTGAGTTTAGTTCCCAGAACCCACAGTGGAAGAGAACTGATTCCCCTGAGCTATCCTCTGACCTCCACACATGCCTGCTCGTGCACACGAGTGCTCATGCCATGTGCACACACAGGGAGATAATGACAATAGTGATAACAATAACAATAGCTATTATTAATGCTAAATGAAAACAAAAATTTAGAATGATCAAAGAAGGCTGGTATGGTGGCGCCTGCCTGTGAGCTTAGCATGAGGCCAAGGCAAGAGGCTAGCCTGGGCTACATAGTGTTACAGGCCAACTTAATGAACAAATGGAGACCATATCTGATTTGAGAGAGAGAGAGAGAGAGAGAGAGAGAGAGAGAGAGAGAACTCCAAAGAATGTTTTTCATGCCTTTAAGCTCAAGACAAACTCTACCACACTCTTTCTGGACTCTTCGAGACTTAGACTCAGCACTGGCCTTGAGTTTCCCGTGAACGAAAGGAAGGGTGGGGTAGTTTCTAGGTAGAGGGCCTGGACTTCTCCGAGTCTCCACTCAGAGACTGCGAGGCAGCAGCCACAGCCTGGTAAGCAGACGGCAGCTGGGTGAGCATTTCCAGCTAAGGGTGGAGAAGCTCCAGTCTCCTGGGAGACCTTGGCCCAGAGTGTCAGTGCCACTCAGAAGGGCCCAGGTACCACCAATGCGAAGAAGAGCCTCTGGTCCCTTGGGCCCCCAGCCACTCCCTCCTCATGGTTTTGCAAACCAGACTTACCGTGCCCAGCAGAGCATGGGGCAGCTGCCTCGGGGCCCAGAAGTGACTCTGCCTCCGTGACAAGGCCCCGTCCACACTGCCAGATGCTTGTGGTCCCAGTCCGCCAACCCCCAACGGCAGGGTGTGGAAGAAGGAAGCGAGAATGCGGTTACTCAGGCTGGTCACGTGACGCCCCACACCCCCTTGTTTGTGACAGCTTTGGTGACAAGTCTGATTAAAGTTGGGTGGGCAGCGTGATGGCTGTGTTGGGGCTGATAACAGTCTGGAAAAATTCGAGGAAGGTATGGGGCCTTACTGGTGAGGTGACCTCTGCAGATGACCTCAGAGAAGAGTCATGGCGTTATTCCATGGGCACGGGAGAGAGGCAGACAGAAAGAACCCTGCCATGGGAGACAGAGGCCAGATGGAAGGGCAGAGGGCGGGTCTCAGTTCCATTTTAGATGGAGAATGGGAGGCAGAGGGTTAGGAGTTGCAGAGTATCCACATCTTTGGGGCTTGTGGGTGGAGTGATGTGTGTGTGTGTGTGTGTGTGTGTGGGTGTGTGTATGTGGGGGTGTGTGGTGTGTGTGTGGTGTATGTATGTATGTGTGTGTGTATGTGGTATATGTGTATGTGTGCGTGTGTGTGTGTGTGTGTGTGTGTGTGTGTGCTCACACGCTCCTGCATGACACATGCATTTGTCTCTACAGCTCAGCTTGGCCTTGGGGTCCTCCCTCCTCTGGGGCTATAGGAGGCTTTTCCTCTTACAAGGTCCTGCATAACCAAGTGTAGTGACTCTCTCACTTCTAATCTCAGCAGTGCCAAGGCAGGAGGAGTACTGTGGGTCTGAGGCTAGCCTGGGCTAAAGAGTAAGACCCTGTCTTAACCTCTCCACGAATAATCCAGCAGGCCCTTTAGTAGCAGTCAAGGACTCCCTGGACAGGAAGGGCCGTTCCACAATAGATTTCTCCCTTATCCATTCCTACATCTCAGGTTGGACACCAGCCCTAGTCTCATGCCATTCCTCTTGTCTATGGGGTGTGAGGCCAGTCAGTAAACAGGTCAGTAGACCAATACCACATACCCTCCAGCAAATGCACACTCCAGGGCGAGCCGCCAAACCCTGATAACCTGAGTTCAAGTCCCGGAATCTGCTGAGTAAAACTGAATCCTGAAAAAGCTGTTCTCTCTCTCTCTCTCTCTCTCTCTCTCTCTCTCTCTCTCTCTCTCTCTCTCTCTCTCTCCCTCTCTCTCTCTGCCTCTCTGTTTCTCTCTCTCTCTCTCTCTCTTTTCTCCCTCTCCCTCCCTCCCCCCACCTCTCTCTCTCCTCCCTCTCTCTCTCTGACTCTCTGTTTCTCTGTCTCTCTGTCTCTCTGTCTCTCTCTCTCTCACACACACACACACAAACGTGTGTGTGTGCATGCACATATATGCACAAAACATAAATACGCAAAATAAAAGTGTTTAAAATAAAGCAAGCAAGCGAATAAAACAAAACCAACCAACCAACTAACCAGACAGACAGGCAGACGGACAGACAGATCCAGCTCTAGTCAGCCATGTCAGGACCTTTCAGCCGCCTTAGGAAGCCAGCGCTGGAGCCCAGAGCTGAGCCCGCCTGGACAGACAGATGAGCTGCACCAACGGGACCCAGATCTGGGCTGTGACGTGAGCAGCAGGGGAGGGAGTCACACCTGTTCTTGGCCAGCAACTGCTCTGCCACCCAGCTTCCCCCCAGCCTGCTTACATGGCAGAAGCAGAGGCCTCCCATCCCTGTCAGAGTCTGTCAAGCAGGGAGACCTGCTTCCTAGAGGTTCACGTGGATTCCAGTTCATGCTTTCTCTGAGGCCATGAAGCCATATCCCCCTGTACCTGACACCTGTGGGGTGCATGCTCACTGTGAGCAGTTCTGGGACTCTAGGAATGGAGCCCAGGAGACATGGTACCCAGCCGGAAAGAACAATTAGGGAAACACCTAAGTCCCACGCAGGGAAAGCTGTCCCTTGGCGAGATGTGGCACAGGTGCTAGACACCATATTCGTGCTTGTTAAAGCAAACTTGGAAGGAGGCAGATTGAAAGATCCTGGGCAGACAGACAGGTGGTCACAGACAGACAGGCCCTCCTTGATTTGCAAACAGACACAAGCGAAGACTTAGCCTTTTCTTGGAGCTCCTTAAAGACAGTCCGAACTCACACTCAACCAATCAGAAGTAGCCAATACAGTTCTGATCAATCAGTAGGAATCCTCCAAGACAGTCAGATCTCAGTTTTCCTTTTGTGTCTGCAAGTCCCCTTGGCAGGGCTCCTGAGCGCTGTCTGGCTTGAAGCTTCTTGATTTATTTTTACTATGTGTGTGTGTGGTGTGTGTGTGTGGTATGTGTGTGTGTGTGTGTGTGTGTGTGTGTGTGTGGTGTATGTGTGTCTCTGTGTGTGTGTGTCTGTTTGTCTGTGTGATGTGGTGTGTGTGTGGTGTGTGTGTATGTGTATATGTGTGTGTGTTGTGTTGTGTTGTGTGTGTATGTATGTATGTATGTATGTATATGTGTGGTGTGGTGTGTGTTGTGTGGTGTGTGTGTGTGTGGTATGTGTGTGTTGTTGTGTGTGTGTATGTGTATGTGGGGGTGTGTGGTGTGTGTGTGGTGTATGTATGTATGTGTGTGTGGTATGTGTGTGTGTTGTGTATGTGTATGTGGGGGTGTGTGGTGTGTGTGTGGTGTATGTATGTGTGTGTGTGTATGTGGTATATGTGTATGTGTGCGTGTGTGTGTGTGTAGAGTGTGGTATGTGTGTGTGTGTTGTGTGTGTATGTGTATGTGGGGGTGTGTGGTGTGTGTGTGGTGTATGTATGTATGTGTGTGTATGTGGTATATGTGTGTATATGTGTATGTGTGCACGCGCGTGTATGTGTGTGTATGTGTAGAGTGTGGTGTGTGTGTGGTGTATGTGTGTGTGTGGTGTGGTATATGTGTGTGTGTGTGTGTGTGTGTGTGTGTGTGTGTGCATGTACACATGTACAGGTCAAAGGGCAAATTTTGGGAGCCCTCTGAGTCCTAAGGATTGAACTCAGGCTATGAGACTTGTTGGCGAGCACCTTTAGCCGTCTTGTCAGCCCCAAGCTTAATAATTTATGAGTCATTGTTTAAATAAACTTTACAAAAATGTTCCTTTTCTTTCGACTCAGTTTCCATTAGCATACTGTGGGTTTTCAAAGTGCACAGGAATCCCTGTTACCAATCACGGATGTTGGCAAGCGCTCTTCTTCCCAGCTGAGACAGGCCCTTGCTAATTCCCCAAGGCTGGCTTTGAATTCAGTCTTCGACCCAGGCAATCCTTGAACTCACGATCCTACTGCCCGCATAGCTGGGACTGCAGGCCAGCCTCTGCTCTGCTTTTTAGAAATGGAACCTGAAAAGATTCAAAATCCGTTGTAGACCACAGCAGCGATCATTTGCATAAGAGATTTGAGGAGCTGGGCGTGGTGGCACACACTTGTAATTCTGGTACTCTGTGGGCCACGGTCAGAGGATGACCTCTAGTTCCAGGATAGATCAAGGCTCTATGTCAAAGAATATACAAACAGGGTCAGGCACGGTGGCGCACACCTTAATCCCAGCACTTGGAAGGCAGAGGCAGGTGAATCTCTGTTTGAGGACAGCCTGGTCTATGAACTGAACTTCAGGAAGGAAGCTACGGTGAGCCCCTGCTTCAAAACAAATAAAAGGGGGTGGGGGATATCTCTAAAGCAGGTCCCACCCCTCAAGGGAAAAGCCAGACACAGACACATGTAACCAGCAAAGCTTAGTTGTATGGGCGCTGAGGGCTTGATTGGTGTTGAGCTCATGTGGCTGTCCCCAGAAGGGGTATGGACAGCCCTTCCCTTTCCCTACTTTTTTATTTAAATATACACATATTTTAAATGCCCATGATGATGTCATATTCATTGTTTTAATTTTCAGGTCCTACTGATTGAACCCAGAGCCCTCGAGTATGCTAGCCCTCAGCCGTGGGGCCGTGTTACCCTCAGCACCGTATTTACTTCATAGCTAGGAAGGAGATCTTGAGGAGGTCGAGGACTTTATAGACTTTATCGTTACTGCCCCCCAACCCCACCACGTACACACGCACCAGGGTCAGGCTCCTACAAGTCCGACCACCTGCTTCCTAACAACCAGGCTCCTTCCTGCAGCTGCCAAGTGACTGGCACCAATCCTATTGGCTTCCAGATCTCTGTGGAGGACTCTGGAAGGGTCTGTCAGACTGTTCAGGAATTATAGAATGAACTCCCAGAGAGTAACCCATTACCTACAAAAGAGCTTTTCTGGAGAGGACCAGACAGTGAGCCACCTCTTCCTCCTCCTCCCCTTCCTCCTCCTCCTCCTCCTCTTCCTCCTCCCCTTCCTCTTCCTCCTCCTCTTCCTCTTCCTCCTCCTCCTTCTTCAAGATTTACTTATATTATGCGTGTGAGTACACTGTCACTCTCTTCAGGCACACCAGAAGAGGGCATCGGATCCCATTACAGATGGTTGTGAGCCACCATGTGGTTGCCAGGAATTGAACTCAGGACCTGTGGAAGAGCAGTCAGTGCTCTTAACCGCTGAGCCATCTCTCCAGCCCCAGGCGACCTGTTAAGTCATAACACCGGCTGTATAAACAAATTGATGAGCTGCATTTCAATAAAACTTTATTTATAAACACAGTATTCTTCTCTGAGGCTGTGGCTTGTGTTTCTTCTGCCTGGGGCATTTTTTTTCCTTGCCGCTAGTTCCTGTGCCTCCCCAAGCCTTCCCACATCATCACCACCCCCACTCCCATGATTCCAGAGCACTCAGTTCTTCCCCTGCTTGATGTGTGCCTGTCTTCCTGGAAGCTTTGGGAGGAAAGCCCTGTCTATTTTACTTGGTGCAGCATTTCCTTATCCTAGCACAGCACCTAACACTAAGAAATAGCCAAGCCCTGTCTTGGCCTCTTTAACCATTAAACTTATTTCATAAGGAGGTATTAACTGCTGACCCCATTTTAGAGGTAAGAAATACTAGGTCCAGGAGAGTGAAGTATCTTGCCCAGAGTGATCTGCTGGTAGGTAGCAAAGATACAAAAGTGCCTAATTAGACCCTGAAATCTTAGCTCCTCCCTGCATCCCAGCCTGCTATGATCAGTTTGGGAGGGTGCAATATCTTTATGTCCCTCACAAATTGTGAGCCACTGGGGTGTGGGGCAGGAATTACAATCCTGACGGGTGCTGGAGGCCAGTGGTGGGCTAGCCTGGGAACTGAGGTCTGTTTCTGGGCCTCCTGGGGAACGGGTACTCTCAGGTGTTCATCAGTGGTCATTGCTGACAGAATTCATCTCAAAAGTGGAACTGTGGGGTTGGGGATTTAGCTCAGTGGTAGAGCGCTTGCCTAGCAATCGTAAGGCCCTGGGTTTGGTCCCCAGCTCTGGAAAAAAAAAGAAAAAAAAAGTGGAACGGTGGCTTCTGCTTGGTGGCCACGTGTCCCCTGAGTACTCATCCCTGCCCTGAACCCAGCCTTCCACGTTTTAGCCGATTTGGGAGTGAGGTGTGGGGAGGGCTCGCAGGCTCCTGGCCACACCGAGTTCCAGGGACACCACCATGGCCCGTATGGCTGTGTCTGCCCCGTACTTTTAACTGTACATTGCCCGAGTCATTCCCCACTGAGGGCTGGGAGAGGAAACTGAAACCCACTGACTTCATTAAACAGGGAGGAAGCACCAGGCGACCAGTGCTGGCCTGAGCTTCTTCTTCTTCTTCTTCTTCTTTTTTTTTTTTTTTTTAAAGAGAAAGGTTGTTGTTTAATGGTAAAGCTCAGCACACTCCAGCACCAGGAGGACTGGCATGGCGTCAAAGCAGCAGGGACGGCCAGGTGACCCTAGGGAGCCTCACATGGCGGAGAGGATGAGGAAGGCGACCATCAAACAGAAGAATCCTGTGGCCTCAGACAGGGCAAAGCCCAGGATGGCATTGGAGAAGAGTTGCTGCTTTAGAGACGGGTTCCTGGCATAACCAATAGTCAAGCTACCAAACAGTGTGCCAATGCCAGCCCCTGGCCCAGCCACACCAACTGTGGCGGCCCCAACACCAATAAACTTGGCTGCTGTGTCAATGTCCCCTGGAAATAACACTGGTCTGGAATTCCCATCTGACCACCTGGAGAGGGAGCTACAGCAGGAAGGCTTTTTAGATGGAGCCTCTGGTCTACTCAGGAGGGAGGCAGACACAAGCCTGATTAGACCCCTGGTACAGGAGTGGATCAGAACTGGAGAAATGAGCAGTGCCTTGGTAGTCTGCATTTTTCAATCTTGCAGCTTTAGCCCTTCTGGCCTGAGCTTCTACTGGACAGGCTTGTCCAGTCGTTAAGGGGATCTCGGAAATACCCGGATGGTCAGTCAGATACTAAGTCTGTCCATCCCAGTGCAACCCGGGCTTAAAAACTGTGTTTTATTTTATTTTTGAAATTTCGTGTGTGTGTTTCACCTGCAAGTGTATCTGTGTACCATAGGCGCAGGCGAAATTGTGTGTGTGTGCATGTGTGTTTCACCTACAAGTGTGTCTGTGTACCACAGGCACAGGCAAAATTGTGTGTGTGCATGCGTGTGTGCGTGTGTGTGCGTGTGTTTCACCTGCAAGTGTGTCTGTGTACCACAGGTGCAGGTGAAATTGTGTGTGTGTGTGTGCATGTGTGTTTCACCTGCAAGTGTGTCTGTGTACCACAGGTGCAGGTGAAATTGTGTGTGTGTGTGTGTGTGTGTGCATGTGTGTTTCACCTGCAAGTGTGTCTGTGTACCACAGGTGCAGGTGAAATTGTGT
Organism: Rattus norvegicus; assembly: GCF_021556685.1. Classification (NCBI taxonomy): domain Eukaryota; kingdom Metazoa; phylum Chordata; class Mammalia; order Rodentia; family Muridae; genus Rattus; species Rattus norvegicus. Next base: position 49,823,283 of record NC_141545.1, on the reverse strand, counting down.
GTGTGTGTGTGTGTGTGTGTGTGTGTGTGTGTGCGTGTGTTTCACCTGCCAGTGTGTCTGTGTACCACAGGCACAGGCACTCCTTCCTCAATCGGCTTCCACATCTTATTTATCTACTTATTTAGAGACCGAGTCTCACAGAACCTGGAACTCAAGGGTTCTGCAAGTCCTAGGGGACTCTCAAGTCCTACTACCCACCAGCATATGCTGCTATGCCCAACCTTTCTGTGGGATTCAGGGCCCCAAGCTTGGCCATCAAACACTTCATAAATCGAGCCCTCTCTCTAGCCCCGTGGTGGATAAACTTTAAAAGCCGCTGAGTCACAGAGACAGGCTGGATTCTATGTGGCCTCGGCGATAGTTCCAGGCTTGGTGGGCCCCATGGCTGGGCTCAGATGCACCCACACTGTTCATAGAACTTCATCTTTCAGAAAGGAAAAATGTTAGGAGGGCGGACAGGATTCTCGGCAGGGTGTGTGCGTGTTGGGTGTCCTCCTCCTAACCCCAGTGTTCTTCATGTTCAGGGTCACCAAGATAAGGATGTGGGATAAATAACAATTCTCTCAGCAGGCCTATAAACAGCCACTGGTTCCCAGGCTAGACCACTGATGAGCTTCAGCACGCATTGGCTTTGCTCAACTATAAGGGGGGCTGGAGAGATGGGTGGCACTGGCTGCTTGGCAGAGGACTTGGGTGCAGTTCCCAGCTCCCACATGGCAGCTCAGAGTTGTCTGTAATGCCAGCTTGAGGCCTCTGTAGACACTAGGACAGCCTGTGGCTGGCACACACACACATACATGCGTACACACACACACGCAAATGATTCACACTCAAATAATAATAATTAAAAAATAAAAATAAATCTTGAAAAAAATTAGACCTGGCCAGTCAGATAGTCTTTGCCTATCTACATATTCCCAAGATTTTCATGTACTGGGGGGTTGTTGCAGGGGAGGATGCAAAGGTGTCACAAAATGGAGTAAGAAAAGTGGTGCTTTGCTTTGAAAGGCTCAGCTAGGGGAGGGCTTCATCCTCACCCCCAGCCCCTTCCAGCCCAGGGCCTTGGGGTTTATCTGAGTCATCTGAAGGGGAAACGGCTACTGCCCCCTCCACTCACCAGGTTCCATTCCCCTCCTCAAACAGGAACCTGGTACTGAAGGTTCCCTTTCAAACCCACAGTCTGGATGCCCACATGGGCAGCACCTGAAGCTCTCTACACTGGAGACCGCAGTGTAGGTCATTTCCTCAGAGCAAGTCTTCTCCAGCTCACTGTGGGGCTCAAACAGCAGAAAGTGGCCAACGGTCTCTCCCCACAACTGAAGCTCTAGTGTGGGCAAAGTCAAGCATGCTGCTACGAATTAAAATCCCAACACACACATGTGCACACATGCACACGTGTACACACACATGCACACCTACACACACACACGTGCACACACGCACACACACACATGCACATGCACACACCTCTAAGCAAAAAAGACATGCAAAAAAAAAAAATCCACGCCTCCTACAACCTTCCTGAGGCAGCCACTGGAGCCGGTGCCTGGCAGGGCAGACTACCCTTCCAGACCAGCTGATGGACACAGCCCTTCTCTGAAGACCCAGCAGGGTCTTAGCTGCACATGCAATCATCATGGGTGTAGGAGGGGTAACTGTTGGAACCCAAAATAGTCCCTTTAGGTTTGGGTCTTGAATGCTTGTTCTCCTGACTTGGGAAGTTTGAGTCCCTTGAACGCTTCTATGGGGTCATTTGATACACTGAGCTTTAAGAATCTGCCGTTCTGGTCAGCAGAAGCAGAAGAATCAGCTGTAACAGGCGACCAGCACCACCAAAGTGAACCTTTGTGTTCCTGGGACAATTGATGCTGGTCATCTGGAGCTGAGAAAGCAGCAGTGATTTGAAGAGATCAGCATCACTGAGGATCATGAATCTTGGGGTTACATCCTCTGAGTCAGCACACAGAAAGTCTGTGGTCTCCAGACTTGGTAATGTGCCAGAGTTTCCCAGGTGCATCTGGTTTTGAAAGGATCAAAGGATCACAGAGAGCAGCCGAGACCTGACACTATGTGGCAGGGTCAGGCTCCCGAATGGTCCTCCAGAGAGGCTATGGATGGAGGTGCAGCCCAATTGCAGTAAAGACCCCAACATCTTGGAGATGCATGCCAGGACTGTGGAATCACCGTCAGACAGCAGCAGCCAAGGCGTGGAGTTGGCGTGAGCCTATGAGACAAACTGTCATCTGTTGCAGAGAGCAGAGCTGGACAAGCCACCTGGGTCCGAGAAGCCCAGGGGACCATGAGTGGGTCCTAGAGGTCAAGCCTTGAACTTTTCACAGTTAGGCTTTGATTTCATCAGAACTATGTGCTGGGTCCATCCTCTTGGGAGTGAAAAAAAAAAGTATTTGTTTTGAGTTTACAGAGACTTTGGAAATTTTAGAGATTTTGGATGTTTTAGTCTTTGAACTTTGAAGGAGACTTTATAAGAGATTTTTAAAAAAATATCTACTGTTTTACTATTTTGCCCATGAGAATTTGCCTGCGGGTCTATTTGTGCATGTCGTGTATAGCTGGCGTCCACTGAGGTCAGGGTTACGGTTAGGGGACTGGGGTTAACACATGGTTGTGAGCCAACAGGTGGATGCTGGGAACTGATCCCAGCTCTGCAAGTACAAGTTAACTCCAGTCAACTCCAGCTCCGCTTTGGATGGTTTCTAGAGACCAGTTCAGACTTGACACTTTTTTTTTTTTTTTTTTTTTTTTTGGAGCTGGGGACCGAACCCAGGGCCTTGCGCCTCCTAGGTAAGCGCTCTACCACTGAGCTAAATCCCCAGCCCCCAGACTTGACACTTTAAAGGCTGTGGGTCTTTTAAAAGTGGGGATGTTTTACGTTATTGTGTTTTTATACAGTTATATCGTTTTATATTTAGCAAGCCTTCTTGGGAACAAACAAGAAAGGACAAAAAAAATCCTACTTGAACAGTGTTATGTCTGTACGTCAGAGTGAGGAGGGGCCCTTGGTCAACTTGACACCAACTAGAGTCATTGGGAAACAGGACTTTCAGTTGAGTAATGCCAGCCTACAGGAAAGTCTGGGAGTTTTCATGATGGACATCCACATAGGCGAGCACAGCGATTATGGGTGGGCCAACGGTCCTAGGGTGTTTAATAAACTGACCAAGCCAATAAGCAGCACTTGACAGCCTCTGCACCTACTCCTGCCTCTTGGCTTGTGACGACTGCTCTCCTGTGTCAATTTGACCACTGTTGTGTGGGCACACCCATGAGGGACGTTTCTTGATTGGATCATTTGGGGTGGGAAGATGTACCCTAAATCTGGGCCACACCTAGTAGCAGCCTATACAAAAGACAAGGAAGAAGGAAGCTTTTTCTCTTTGCCTGCTTGCCCCTGTTCTCATATAACCGACTGCTGGTGAGTTCTTTCATTGGCCTCACATACTTTTTCAGAATGCTGATGTAGAACCAAGACCAGCTGAGACATCCAGCCTCACTCACGCAACAGCTATTGGATTCTTGGGCTTTCCCTCAGGTGACAGCCATTGCTGGGCCGGCTGGACCACAGCCTGTGAGCTTCTGCACCCTGACAGACCCTCACCAATAGGTTCCTGCTGCCTTCAGTTCCTACCTTGGATGATGGATAAGCTGTTGAAACGGAACCAGCCCTTTCCTCCCTGAGCTGGTTTTGCAAACAATGACAGCAGGGTTTTACATTGTAGCAAAGCAGTCTCTATAATGTAGGTCTCCCAGCACTCAGGAAAATGGCTGAAATGTATGGCGTGTTCAAATAACATGCATTCTGTGGGTGTGTGCAGCAAAGTTTGGGTGCTCAAAGGGGCCAGAAGTGGGCATTGGATCCCCGGTTGTGAGCTTCCCGATGTGGGTCCTGGGAATTACACTTGGTTCCTCTGCACTGGCAATACGCGCCCTCAGCTGCTGAGTCGGCTGTCCTGCCCCAGTGTGTTCCGTGGACACTGGGATTTGAATTTCACCATTCTTCTCGCTAAAGTCTTCCTCTGGGTTTCTGCCTGATACTTTAAAGTGTAACTACCAACAGGGTACTCGCACCTGGGAAGGCAGAGGCAGGTGGATCTTCGAGAGTTCAAGGCCAGCCTGGTCCACAGAGTGAGTTCTGTGCTAGGCAAAGCCATAGAGCGAGACCTTTGCTCAAAACACACACACACACACACACACACACACACACACACACACACACACACCCACCAACTTGTTGTTATTTTAGCTTTTTCAGTTTTTCAAGACAAGGTTTCTTTGTGTAGACCAGGCTGGCCTTGAACTCTCATTCTTCCAGAGTGCTGGGATTTCGGTGTACGCCACCATATCCAGCCAGTTATATACACATACAGTAGCAACTGTACCTTACTCTCCATTTTTAAAAGATTTATCTTTATGTGTATTTGTGATGTGTACATCAGTCCATGCACGTGTGCTGGTGCCTTTGAAGGACAGATGGGAACAGCAGATTGCCCAGCACCAGGCCATCTAATGTGGGTGACAGCAGATACTCCTATCTGCTGTGTACTGCCTCCAGCCCCAGCTGTAACTTATTATTTTTCTAATGTTTCTAACTCCGTGCCTTTCTAAAATGACTAAATAGCCACTGGGTGTTATGGGAGTGTGACCAGTAACTGTGGGGACAGTTCTTAATCCTCAAGACCTCGTGTCTCACTGGTGTTTCGGAGAGAAGCTTTCACGTGGGAAGTCTAAGAAGCTACAAACAGTTAAGTTTGGCCCCAGCTGTGAGCCTGCCTTCCAGAAAGGCACTGTCATTGTGCATAGGTGACTCCTAACAGTAGCCTATAGGGGCAACATATAACCTCCCCCCATACACCAATGAAAAGTGTGCCCTTGACTACGACTCAAGTCCATGATCCAGTGACAACGACAGGACTGTTTACTGCGCTGGGAGGAGAAAGGGCCACTCACAGTTAAGATTCTAAGACCCAACAAAAAGTGTTTCTGGACAGGACACGGAGGGAAGTAACCTTAAAAAAGTAAGTTCTCTCTAGACAGCATCTGGTCCGCTGTCTGGAGACGACACAAGATGCTGTTAGGTCTTCTGGCAAAGAGTCAAGGTGGCCAAAATCAGACAATGGGTCAGTCGTAAACAGACCACCAGGCCTCTCCCCACAGCTGGGGTCCTCAGAGAGGCCCACCAACTTCCCTCCCCTGCCTGGCCTGTGACCCAGCGGCTGCCCGCCTTCTGGGGAGGAAGGAACCTGGGGAGGGCCTTCCGGTTCTTGCTCATCTTAAGTACCAAGGGAGGTAAACAAGGGGGTTTCTCCTGCATGAAAACTGAAGTGTCATCGGGAGATGGGGTAACAGAAAAGGGGAAGTCGAAAGGTACAATCAGGACACTGAGGACCTGCTAATCGAAAGCACAGCCAAGGTTTCTCGTCCCCTGAAAACGCTGCTGTGAGAGCACCGCCCAACCCTGTCACTCAGGACACAGAGGCTGGAGGCTCAAGGCTATCTACAGCCACAGAGCAAGGTCAAAGATGGCCTGTGGTAACTGTACCTCGTCTTTTTTTTTTTTTTTAACAATCTTTTTGAGACAGGGTCTAAGTAGTCCGGGCTGTCCTGGAACTCACTATTTAGATCAGGCTGGCCCTGCCTCTGCTCTGAGTGCTGGGCTTACAGGTATGCATCGCTCTGGGCTCTGAGACCTTGTCTTAAACAACAGGAAGGAAAACAAACCCCAGGTCTGTCTGAGGATGTGGCTCAGTATGTAAAGTGCTTGCTAAACATGGGTAGAGGTCCTGGATTGCCCGCACCACGTAAAGCAGGCATGAAATCCAGACACTCGGGAGATGGAGGTCACAAGATCTCACCACATTAGGGGCCAGCCTGGCCTACATGATACCCTGTCTTAAAAGAAAAACAAAATCCAGGGAGCTCCCCACACTGGCCATGGTGTCCCTGCAGAAGGCCAAGTGGCCAGCTTGGGTGTCTCACTCCCAGTGGGATTACTGTCCTTCCCCCAAACTAGGTCAGAGACCGGAAGGAGGGCTTGGCTTCAGGTTACACTGGCCCACAAGGCTGGAGGCGGGGTCTGCCCAGCAGCTCTGTGTGTGAGAATCCAGACCACAGCACCGGTGTCTCTTGAACATCGTCCTTGCAGCGCAGGGCACCTGTGTCCAGCAGGGGTGTGGCTGCTCAGAGACAGCTGAGGGAGTCGTGAAAGAAGCACAGCACACGGTTGTAATCAATGTCTTTTATCTCTGAAAACGGAAGCGAGTGTTTGACAGAACACTATGGCCACTCTATAAGAGTGGGCGTAGGAGCAGTACACTGTCCTCCTCCGGTGCCACGGCTTTAAGACAAAACAGGGGAACAGAAGCCACCACAGCGTGTCAGGTGCCTACTCAGCCTGGCACACACTACAGTCACTCCTTCCTCTCTGAACCACATCGCCTCTGGCTGCATCACCAGCCTCTACAATTGTTTACCTAATTAATTCAACTGACCCCAGAACATTTGTGAATCGTGACACAGGTCCTCAGCACTCCCTGCATACAGACAACGCCAGTGTTCCCAGTCTTCTCTACGTCTCACCACCCAACACTAAAACACAAGATGGACACAGAAACCCTCGGAGCCTGCAACCCACCTAGGTGTCTTCTCAGAGCTTCTCTTCCGACAGAGCTCAGTCAGTGCAGGCTCTGAGCATGCGCTGCACGCTCTGCTGCTCTGCCTCTGTCCTGATGACCTGTGCACTGCTGTGCCAGCACTGTGCCCACACTGGCACCAACGCCTGCCAAGGCTTGCCTTTCACGATCACTACCCAGGTTGCCTGCTGTCACAGACATGCAACATGAGACTGAAGTTAGGGCTGGGCTCCAGCTGCCCTCGACCAGCCACGGCCAGGGAACTGCTGTGCTGCAGTCAGGACCACTCTGACACTGACCTCATGTGGGTGGGTGGCAGAGGGCCTGTGCATGACCAGCCACGGCCCTCTCTGGACTTCCCTCTCTACTTTGTTCTGGACCTTTCCCTCGGCTGTAACATTCAAGAGCCCTTGAGGACTGACTGGGCGCCTGAGACAGGAGGCAGCATAGGAGGGAGGGACGACCAGAGCAAGGGAAATGGCGCCTGGGGCAGAGGCTGTGCACAAAGTGCCTGGGTTCAAGCCCCATACTAGACCCAAGGGCCAGGTGAGCTACCTTGGTGGACAAGGACTCTCAACACACGGATATCTGCTCGCCTTGTGTGCCCTTGTCCAAAACAGCCCGGAAGTGACCCACACTGCTGGAAGGGACGGGCAACCGTCTGTGGAGAACAAAACTGCAGAGACGCAAGCTCGTTTGGGTTAGAGTATAATCACCGAGGCACAGCGTCAATCAAGGAGCTGAGTCCTGTCTGTGCAACCACCCAACTTGTAGTAAAGAGAGAGAGAGAAAGAGAGAGAGAGGGAGGGGAGGGGGCATGAACTTTTGATCAAAGACTCAGCGGGATGAGGGCAGTGTGTGGGTCCACGTGATTTCTCAAGTCTTCCTCTGGACAGGCTTAGACGCCCAGGTTTGTGCTGTGAGCCAGCCCTGTGTGGCTGTGCTGATTGTTCTCGTGAGTTTATACAAAATAATCATCTCATCTTCATTTAGTTATAAACGTACACAGTGCTGTCCCTTTTGAATTGAGGAGAAGAAAAAAAAAACACACGAATACTGCAAAGTAGCAAAATACAAAGGAGAAGAGCGACTTCTGGTTTGGCAACGTTAGAAAGGAAGAGGCAGGCAGAGGCGGCCTCGGGCTGGTCAGGTGGGGGACGCTGGGTGGGGGGGACGCTGGGTGGGGAGGGTTGCTTTCTAAGATTCAGAGTACCCGGCATTTCCGACGCGGTGAAGCTCGGCAAGTCACCAGACCTGCCAAACACCAACAGCCCCCGTGAAAAGCTTGGCTTCCATGTTTTGGGAAATTTGAGAGAGGAATGGAGTTCTTACTGGAATGTGGCCTATCGCTGGCTGACAGATCTGAAATGGAATGTCTCCAATGGCAGTGTCTCCCTTCTGCCCTCCCTTGGAGCAAGCCAGTGAGCAGCTGCCCTGCCGGCTGTGGGGGTGGCGACCTCAGGCAGCCATCTTGGCCAGCTGCTGTTCTAGCTTTGAAATGCGCTCGTCTTGATTGCAGATTGTGTCCTTTATGGATTTGATCTCTTTTAAAATCTCATCCAGCTTGGCTTCATTTTGCTAAGAAACAAGCAGAACAAGGTGACCAGACGGCATTAGGGAAGAGCATCCCATTGTTAATTCTGACAGCAGAGTGGAGACTCAGTGCCTCCCTCTTGCACTCTCGGGACAGAGCTGTGTTCCCTAGGACACCGGGTGTTCCTGAGGCACCATGGAAGTTTCTAGACAGACGAGAGCTCACAAAGAAAACACAGTGCCTCAGCGTGGCTCCCAGTCCTCTACCTGCACCTACTGGGCAGAGCCTCTACTCCAGAGCCAGGCCAGGGCAGGCCTGGACGCACCCAGGCCTACAGCCCACTCACCCTGCTTCCTGTCGGAGCAGCTCTGCCCGGATCGGATGTGGATGAGGGCCCAGTGTCTCTCACTTAAACTTACTCATTGGAAACCTTACAGCACCAAGGTAGATGCTGGCCTCTCAGTTGTGGCCTAAGGCACTTCAGCCATTGCTCTGCTAGGTTCTCCACAACCCTCCACCCATTCTTTCCCGAGGCAGCAGTGCCCTCTGGTGGTAGGACACCCAGAACCCAAGCTCTAGCCAAGGTACTGCTAGCCTCACGTGGTCAATACAGCATTGTGTAACACCTTCTCATGTCACCTCCTTCTCCAGGAACACCCACTTCCTGGTTTCTGTGACCCGTGATGTTTTGCTGGGAAAAGGCGCTTAAGAAAGCCCAGCTTCGGTCCTGACCACTCTCAGACAGCACAGTAGCATTACAAAAGCCAGCGCTGGCTGGCCTAGCACACCACAGTCGCCCAGTGCTGGGCACCGCCCTGGACCACACTCTGGGGAGGTCGGGGAGCAAGCAACTGGGGTGGGAGTGGGGGTGGGGTCGTCTCCAGAGGATGCGGGCCCAGCCCAGGCCCAGCCCAGGCCCAGCACACGCCTTACCACACTGGCTGTGTCTGTGGTCTTCTTAGGGGCACAGATGAGATCACTCTTCTTGTTTGCAGCTGGCTTGCTGTCCAGAATGTTCTTCTTGACGACCTTGAGATCCCTGTTCTTGCCTGGAATGTACCCATGCTTCAAGGAGATGAGGATGGGGTCTGCGTTTTTCCCCTCAAACCACTCCTCTGCCTCAAGTGCTGCTTCCGGCCCCGCTGTGTCAGGGTACAGGTCATCTTGGAAGAGGTCAGACTGTAAGGCATTTGGGGAATATGTGGTAAGCAAGGAGAAAGGCTGAGGTACCAGTCCAGTGCTGCGTGTATGCAGGGTAAGCATCCCCGGCCTTCACTGTCTCCTACAGCTGGAATGGCGGGGAAGAGGCAGGCACATCACACACGCACGGTGATCTGAGTTCTTCAGAGCTGGGGAGCTGGGGAGTTGCTGGCTGTTAACTCTACACAAACTAGCTGCATTTGGAAGAGGGAGCCTCAGTGGGAAAACACTCCCAGGTAACAGATTGGCCTGCAGGTGCATTTTCTTGACTGGTGATTGATGTAAGAAGGTACAGCCCACTGTGGGTGGGGCCAGCCCTGGGCAGGTGGACTGAGGAGAAGGCAGTCCCTGCCCATTCACTACCTCAGCCCCTGCCCCAGGTTCCTGCCCTGGCAGTGGGCTCAGCAGTGAGGTGATCTGACCATGGTAAACCTCATGAGGTCTCGTCACAGTGACAGAGCCCTAAGTAAGATAGGCAGCTCAGTGGTTACACACACTTGCTGTCCTGCAGTGGACCTGGGTCTGATTCCCAGCACCTCATGGCGCTCCTGGTTCCAGGACACTTCTGACTTCCTCAAGCAGCAGGTAGAACACATGCAGGCTAACACCCACACACACTCAAACCAAAACCAAAACCCCGGCACTTACCTTCCTGGGGACTGTCATGATAATAGGTTCACACTTTCTCTCGTGAAGCTTGAAGAATCTTCAAAGGAGAAACAAAGGCAAAGTTGCAGAGAGAAGCAGTGAGTGACAGCCCAGAGGCTGCAATGCCTGTGGGCCCTGAAGCGCATCTCTCTCCACTGACCACCTCAGCTGCTGCTGCTGCTGCAGGCTGAGCGGCTTGGTGCTCCCATTCCAGAGGACGCAGACAGCTGTCCACGCAGCCAGGGGCAGCAAGCATGAGAAGCCTGAGAGATGGCTGCAGCAATGGCAAGTGCCGGGTGTGGGGGGAAGGCACAGCCACGCCTCAATGACTTGCTGTGTCCCCACACAGGAGAGCACACACCACAGGAGGCAGCCCCTGGGCCCTGCCAGCTCAGGAACTGCATGCTTGGCACATACGTGAACTCAGAGGACAACTGCCGGGCTGGTCTGCAGGCACCTTTCGCCTTCTTGTCCTTTTTTACAACTTACTGCCACTTCTGCTTGCGCAGGTCAGAGGACAACGATGGAGTCAGCTCCCCTATTCTACTTTAGAGTCCCTAGGACCCAACTCCAGCCCTCAGGTCTGTGTGCCAAATGACTTTACCCACTGAGCCTTCCTGCTGGCCCTGCCTTCTACCTTTTTTTTTCCTTTTTCTTCTTCTTTTTCTTTTTCCTTTTTTTTCGGAGCTGGGGACCGAACCCAGGGCCTTGCGCTTGCTAGGCAAGCCCTCTACCACTGAGCTAAATCCCCAACCCCTGCCTTCTACCTTTTGTCCCAGACAAGGTCCCACAGTGGCCTGGGACACTGCCACACAAACCAGGCTGGCTGGGACCACTGTGTGCACTGCAGTGTATAACTAGTTAGGGGTTCTGTTCTGCAGACCTGAGCTCAACCTATGCTTGTAAGACCCGAGCTTTACTGACTGAGCCATCCACGCAGAACTTCTTTCTTCCTATCTATCTATCTATCTATCTATCTATCTATCTATCTATCTATCTATCCATCCAACCATCCATCCCCACACGTTCCCTGCTGGCCTTGCTCCCCTCCTTTCTGTCCCTCTCTGCCCTCACAGCTCTGTTCCTGCCTGTCTGCCTTGACCCCTTCCAAATAAACCTCCTTTATACCAGGTCTGTGACATGGCGTGCTCCCTCAGGGGACACCTTGGCAGGGGGACAGCCACCACCGCATTACATTTTATAAACCTCCTTTATACCAGGTCTGTGACATGGCATGCTCTCTCAGGGGACACCTTGGCAGGGGGACAGCCACCACCGCATTACATTTTATAGCAAGGCTCTTGCTCCCTTGCCTTCCAGGGAACACAGCCCACAGCCTCAGCACGAAGGCCACTGAGGCGTGCTGTGCAGCTGCCGTGCTCCATTGCAAGGACAAGTCGAAAGCTACAGTCAACTGCAAACACACACTGACCTGTTGTGTGCTGACATCTAGACACTTGGGGGGGTTCGATTCTTTACCTGGCGATCTCACACTTGTTGACGTCAAGCCCCCGCTTGGGCATGTAGCCCATCCCTCGCTGAGGCTCCTTGCTGCTGAAGGTGTTGAGGTAGTGCACGTATGGGGACTCATCCGTGATTTCAAAGTAGCGGATACTGCTGTCACCCTAAGGACCGAGACGAGTCAGGGCCCATGTTAGAGGAGACATTTCGTTTAAGTGGGCAGTACTCACACCACCCAGAACTCATGAAAATCTAACTCCAGTGGCTGCCCACTGCTCTCTCTCCAAACACTTTCGCCTGAATTATAAGCTGTTGTTTCCCCAGCACTTCCTGTAGAAGGTTCCTGGGCCTAGAAACCAGCTCAGGAACAGGGCAAGGATATGAGTGGCCCACAACTGTCCTGAGCACTGGCTTCAAAAGCCAAGAAGCAGCTGCCCATCGCAGGCCTCAATCCCTGGCCACAGCAACAACAGACAACCAGGAAAGATAAACACACGGTCTCTCTAGAAGAAGCATCAGGGGGCTGGGGATTTAGCTCAGTGGTAGAGCGCTTACCTAGGAAGCGCAAGGCCCTGGGTTCGGTCCCCAGCTCCAAAAAAAAAAAAAAAAAAAAAGAAGAAGCATCAGTGTTTTAACAGCTTCCTCCACTCTGGACAGCACCAAAGGCTCTCAGTGCAGTGTGTAAAAACCCCACAGCAAGGGCTGGAGAGATGGATCAGGGGTTAGGAGTACTGACTGCTCTTCCAGAGGGCCTGAGTTCAATTCCCAGCAACCACATGGTGGCTCATGACCATCTGTAGTGGGATCTGATGCCCTCTTCTGGCATGGGGGGGTGTACATGCAGCAGAGCACTGATAGCTAGCTAGCTAGTTAGCTAGCTAGATAGACAGACAGACGGAAAACAAAGCAAAAACTTGTAATCATCATGTTTACAGTGGTCAGCTATTTTTGGCAAGCTACCCAATGCCAGAAACCTGGTCTGAAAGAGGATGAGCACGCGTGAACACGCACACGCATGTGCACACCCACACCCACATGCATGCACGCGTGCACACACGCACTCACACTTTACAAAGCATTAGACGTGTTAGTTACACTGCCTAGCTTCCAGGTCCTGAGGGATGAGCCCCGCCCTCCTATACTGATCTAATGTCAGACACACGCTCCTTACCTTCCCACATAAGTAAATGATGCTGGTGTCCGGGTCGTAGAAAGGGAGCAGCACCCCATTGCTAGTGTCCATTTCATGAAGAGCAATTGGTTCCTGCATGTTTTTCTGAAAACAAGTTAAAAAACACACATAAACGCACATGCATGTACACTTTTAAAATAAGACAAATTCTTGTAAGTGCCTCATTTCCCAGCAGAACCTAAAGTCTGAACAACATGGGTGACCTCACACATGTAAACACTTCAAATCAAATTCCCTGACAAGCATGCGCCATCAACACAGACATCAGTATGGGTCCACACGAAAACCCTTTCTTCTTTGAGCTGTTTTCTTTTTGAAAAAAGTTTTTGGTTTTTAAAGGACAGCCTGGGAGTTCCAGGCCAACCGTTTGTGTATGAGTGCAGTTGCCTGCAGGGACAGAAGAGGGCATCCGATCCCTTGGAGCTGGAGCTGTGATGGACGGTAGGTGACAGTTGCTATAGCAATGTTCTTGGCCCCTGAGCCATCTCTCCAGCCCCCCCTTCTTATTACTAAGAATAATATATGTAGACAAAGTTACAGAACAGAGAAGCCAGTGCATCCCACACCCCAGCAGGTGGCAGGGAGCACTGTGGACCACTTCCTTCTCACGTGCCTCATGCAGCTCAGGGAGCGTGAAGTGCATATGCCCATTCTGAACACTTCCCTGAGGAGGACTGTGTGCTCCGTCCTCATGAGTCACACAAATCTTATGTCCCAGATCTCAGCATCAGTGGAAACCCTGGGAGCTCCACAAGTGCATTCCTAAGGGGCGCTTGCCTGTGCCCCACTGAAGATGATACCCTCCTGCTAACTTAAGACGGCAAGAGCTTAGCGAATCACACCGAGAAGCCTGTGACCCCGTGCCAGCCCAAAGCCCCACTCAAGCTGACAGAATCGGAAAGGGAGAGAACTGGCTTACTGGGTTCCAGAGTGCCAACTGCCGCTCGCTCATACGGCTAAAACCAGTAGTGAAGACATTGCCGTCGGCCAGGAAGATGGCGCGCATGGGCCTGGCTCCTTCGTGTGCTTTCTCCTTTTCCTGGGAAGGAGGGGGAGCAGACACAGATTTCACTACACTGTGGAAAGGTGAGTGGGAAGTCCATGCTGAGACACCCCTGCCCCCACCACCCCAAACTCCCTACCCACCCCTTGCAGGCCCAGCCTGAGTTGTCCTGGGCAGGACCCTGAGGCCATGGTGCCTTGAGGGAAAGTAGCATCACTAAGTGGTCTGGTCGACATCCATGCCCCAGCATCAGACAGAGGAGCCGGCTCCCACCACGTTCTGCTGCTGCCCCCCCCCCCCCACACACACACACATTGCAGTCACTAAGCACAAGCAAGAGCTCTGCCATACATGTGAGCCACAGGCTGGGGACAGCTACAGGCTCTCCAGCGTCACAGGACATTTGGACAGCTGCTCCCAGCCTTTTCGGTTAGTGAGCATGCCCGAGCACCCACCCTTGGAAGATGCTGGGTAGACAGACAGCGCTTGTCTCTAAGCCAACAGCAGGACCTCCTGCAGGTCTGCAGGGCACCTGGACAGTGTTCTTGGGTCAGGTGGACATCAACTGGGGTGCAGTCAGCGCAGACCCCAGACAGTTTGAGTGAGCTCACCCCGGTCTGCAAAGCTTAAGGCGCTCTAAGCTGCTGAAAGGCACTGCTGCCCATGGCTGGTGGCGCACACCTTTAGTCCCTACACCGGGGAGGCAGAGGCCAGTACATGTCTGTGCTCCAGGGCCAGCCAGGGCTATTCTGACTAAGGCCATCATGAAGAGACAGAGCTGAGCTAAGGCTGGACATGATTAGAGAGACAAGAGACTCGGGCAGCCACCTCCCCGCTCAGCTGATGCACACACTCCACAAGGACAGCGTGGCAGTCTTCAGAGCCCAGGGAAGGTTAAAGATCGGCCACCAGGGCTGAGTGCTGAGGACACTCACCGCTACGATCTCCTGTCTCCTGGGATCGATGACCCTCACTTTCTTGTCTTTGGACGCTGTGCAGATGAGACTGCCATTGCGGCTCCAGCTCACGTTGTAAATCATGTCTGAATGCATGTCGTCCAAGTTGATGAGGGCTTCCCCTGTCCCCACGTTCCAGATGATAATGGCATTATCACAGCCTGCGCCAAGCAGATCAGTCACAGGGTGAGAGAGGCCGACGCAGCCCGAGAAAGCCGAAGCCCCACAGGGGCATGGGGCACGGGAAGAAAGGTGCTGGCGATGAGAGGCTCTACCTACTAGGCAGAGTGACACGTTCTCTGTTAAAGAACACTATTAAAGCAGCCCCGGGAGACCCTCTGTCAACCCAACAGCGCAGAAGAGCAGAAGTCTCGTTTTGGGGGGTCAGCTGGACTAATGGAGCCAGGTGGTCAGTCTCCTCTGCTTGCACAGGAGAACAGGAAAAGGGTGAGCTGCAGCAGGTCCCTTCCGACAAGCTGTCCCTCAGCTGGCTGCCCTGCCCCTGACCATGTTCTCGAGATCATCAGAAGGGCTCAGGGGTGGTCAACAGTGCCTAAGTTGGCACCTTATGATGTCTCCTGTAAACAGGCCTTTCACATCAGGAGACGCCTGGCATTATATTCTTAACCTCACCCACCACAAACAGACCCTGGCCTTAGTTAAAAACTAATCTGGCCAACTGCAACACCATGTTAAAACAAAATAAACCAGTATTATTAAGGTGTAATTCACAATGTCCATTACATACATCTAGGGTAAGCTCTGACAAATACCTATAACCAAGGAACACCTTATTTCTAGTACCCCAAAAGCTGACCTTACTGTTTTCTGTATTCCTACATGGGAGTGTATGTGCGTGCGCATGCACGTGGGTGGCCCCACTGTGTGAAGGCCAGAGGTTAGCATGAGTCTTTCTTGAGGTAATCTCTCTCTCACTGGCCTGGCCTGTCATTCCGACCCAGGGAGCTGCCTTTCTTTCTCTGTTTCCCTGGCACTGGGATAACACACTGCCCAGCATGGGCTTCCCTAACAAGGTTCTGAAGCACTTCATGAATGAGTCACGTCCCAGCAGGCTAGCCTTACCCTTACTACACCACCACATCCATTGATGTGTTGCTTTTTTTTTTTTTTTCTTTTTCTTTTTTTTCGGAGCTGGGGACCGAACCCAGGGCCTTGCGTTTGCTAGGCAAGTGCTCTACCACTGAGCTAAATCCCCAACCCCTGATGTGTTGCTTTTAGGGAAAAGAAAGGGAGGGAGGGAAAGGAATGAATGAACAAATCTTGGAAATCAGGTCATGAGAAGTGCCAAGTAGAGATGGAGGGTGCCAGGGTTCACTGGGGAGCAGTTTAACAGAAAATTCAGAAGGGTATCAGTGTCCAGAGCTGGGAGCTGAGCCATTAAGTGGAACCTTGCCAGCAGAGGGCAGTGTGGGGCCGTTACCCACACCTCGGGAGAGGACAGACACCATGGCATGTTACCCACATCTTGGGAGAGGACAACATGGCATGTTACCCACACTGCGGGAGAGGACAACATGGCGTGTGGAAAGGCCACAGAGCACAAACATCAAGTGTAGAAACTGAGGCATTTAGAGCCCGCCACAGCTCCTGGGGGCTTAGGCGGAGTCCCACCAGTCGCTGCCCATCACAAGGCAAGGGTAAGGCAGCCTCGGGCTCCTACCTGCACTGAGAAGCACATTGCGGGCCGTCGGATGCCAGGCCACGATGCCAACTCTTTTTGAGTGACCTTCTAAAATCACCACAGGTTCAGTCAGGGAAAGGGTCAGTCCATTTTCCGGGATCTGCCAAACCTGTTGGAACAGGAAGGAGATTACCAGTCTGAACGCTGCCGGTCAACTCTGACTCCCAGATCACTATGGTCGTTTGCCCAGCAGCACCTGAGTGAAAGGCACATTCAAGTGTGTGGTTATTTAAAAACACAAACATACTAAACACTTGATAACTGCTTCCTCAGCTGTGACCTGCCGGCCAGTGGTGTCCTAGGAAGCACAGCTACTTACTCTGACCCAGAAATGTTCTTTCTCTTTGGTAAGATTTCCCTTCTACAGTGTGGTAGAAATATTCCCACATCCCACATGCAAAAACACAGAGCCTGTGTCCACATGAATGCGCCAGCACAGGGTTTACCTCAGTGGTCTTTGAGGGATTCCGTCATTTTGTGCTTTCCTTTCAATGTATAACCACTGTCTAGTGGGTACTAGACAGCTCTGAACTACCATTTATTAAATATCACGTAAGTCACTATGCCCCACATTCCTTTCTTGAGATGGTGAAAATATTCAATATCTGTGTTGGTGGCTATGCACATTCATGAACATATTAGAGACCACTGAACTGTACATCTTACATGAGACCATTCTGTGTGCTTCTGTGTGTGTGTGTGTGTGTGTGTGTGTGTGCGCGCGCACGCGCGTGTGCACGTGAAGGTCAGAGGACAACTCTGTTCAGTTGCTTCTTTTCTTCTAACTTTGCATGGCTTCTAGGGATTGAACTGACATCACAAGGCTCAAATGGCAGTGCCTTTGTGGAGCCCTCGTGTTGGCCCTGTGAACTATGTCTTGAGGAGACGGCCCAGCGAGGCCGAGTGCTCGCTCTACAGGAACTCTTGAGTTTGGATTGCCACACCAAATACAGAGCCAGCCATGGCCGTGCATGCCGGACTCCAGCACTTGTTGAGGTGGGTGTAGACACAGCAGAACTGAGCCTGTGGGCTCCTGGTTTAACGAGGATGTGAGTCAGAAGGGGTGAGGGAGAGCAGAGAGGAGAACTGCCGACATCCAAAATCGTTAGTGCACTCACTGCGCACAGGCACACGCAGGCACCGCTGACTGACAGTGACATCACATCAGACTGCACAGTGTCTCACAGGGAGGGGAAGGGAAGGACACAGCAGAGTGGAGGGAAGCGGAGGGCTCTGCCTTATTTCTTGTTTTAGGGTCTTGCTATGCCCAGTCTGGCATCAAATTCAAAAACACCCTCCCCACCTCAGACTCAGAGGCAAGAACCCACGCCCCAGCGGCACAGCACACCAGGCGATAATGGAGGCTTTCCCTAGGAACTGTCACAGGAAAGCGGAATGGTGCCTGTGCTCCAGAAGAGCATCATTGCATGGTGTCCACTCCACGAAGAGTGAAGTTTAAAACAATTACCCTCTAACATCCTAGAGCCTCTTCAAGAACAGCAAGTGCCCTGCATGGCCTAGCCGTCTCTCCAGCTTGAAGATCATTCTTTTTTTGTTTTCAACACATAAATTTCTCTGTGTAGCCTTGGCTGTCCTCACCAGAGATTCTCCTGCCTCAGCCTCCTGGGTGATTTGCTCACTGTCATGATTGGATTCCACTTGAGGTAAATATAACACCTCGTGCAAATCACAGCAAAATAAACCAACCTCTTGAGGCTCAAGCCTAGGGGTCGCCTAATGTTCTGCCCCAGCTCCCACCACTCAGTGACGTTTACACAGGCAGCTGAGGCCAGAGGAGACGGCAGGTTGACAGTATGCCTTGCCTCAACCCACCCTGGCAGGACAGGTCTGCTCCCTTGGCCTGCAGGGGCAGCTGCCTTACTTTCCAGTAGGGCTTCATCCTGACACTTTCTAAAATTCTGAATAAAGCCTAAAGGTTTCTGATTAGCCAACTCCGGTTGAACCTGGCTGAGGATAATTACAACTGAAGCCGAGCAGAAAGCAGGGAAACAGTGAGGTCACTCTGATGCAAGCATGGTGTTGGCAGATGCGGTCATGAATGTGGGTGACCTACTCAAGAGGCACTCGGGTGTGGTAACTCCACGCGCTACCCCCAGGTGTCGCCCTCGCCTCGCCTCGGCCTGCTGAGATTCCCAAGGCCAGCAATAGTGAGCTTGGTAAACTCTGAGGAGGCTCAGGCTGTTACAGCATTTGCACTGTGGAGCACAGGCGCTGAGATCAGCACAACCTTCCACTTCCATTTTTCTAATCTCCTTCTTCACCCTCTTGCTTGAGTAGAGAGTAACACAACGATGAAAGCAGAACATTGATTACAGGACAGAATTTTAAACTTTTTCTTAATTATTTGCATGTTTTACGTATGAGCATTTTGCTTTCATGTACACAGAAGAGGGCATCTGATCCCACTACAGATAGTTGTGAGCCACCATGTGGTGCTGGGAATTGAACTCAGGACCTCTGGAAGAGCAGTCAGTGCTCTTAACCCCTGAGCCATCTCTCCAGCCCCCTTATGACAGCATCTTAGGCCAGGCCAGCTGGTGACTGCACTGTATGCTGAGCAGACTGATGGCTCTCCACCAGGCACAGAGACTGGGCTCCTTTCACACATCTGAGGAGCTACCACTAAGCAGGTACTAAGGACTCAGTGACTCAGCTGAGCTTTCCAACACACTGACAACCAGATAGGGAAGGCGCTGGAGCTGCAGGACTTCCAGTCACACAAATGCACCCCAAATGTGGGCCACCGCAGCAGTGAGCTCCAGCTGGGCTGAGGATGTGCAGTGCGGTGAGCTGGCGGATGCACTGAACCTGGGGTGATGGTGGACGGTGCACGTTAATGTGAACATTTAGGATGATGCCCAGTGTGACCAATGCTGTGCTGCTGCTGCCGTAAGCAGGCGCCGACTGAAATGGGAGTGCAGTCACACCACAGGAGCTGGTCCTTCAGGAAGTCTAAGAATGAAGAGGAGCAGAGGAAAGGGAAGAAAAGAGGAAATCAAGTAGCCAGTTCCAAAGGACACCGACAAATGCACAAAGCCTGCCTGGGAGCGGCTACTGGGGGCTGGCAGAGAAAGGAACCAGTCAAGAGGATGCCGAGAGCTGAAGAGGTGTCTGGGGAAGTCTGAGGAACGAAATGCAAAGATACCAGAGGCCGTCTTTGCGGAGTTGATGTGAGCAAACAGAGCTGGATGTGAGCGGTAGGAAGGGCTGTGTCCGTCAGTCAGCACACCCTCTGGATGTGAGCGGTGGGAAGGGCTGTGTCCGTCAGTCAGCACACCCTCTGGATGTGAGCGGTGGGAAGGGCTGTGTCCCTCAGTCAGCTCCCCTCTGGCTGGTGCTACAGGCTGCTCTGGGCTGTCACCATCTGGCTCTCTGCCTGGAGGGTGCCTGCCACTTCTGGTAATGGGCTGTCATGCAGACTGAAGGTCTTGCTTCCCAGGGACACAGAGCAGAGGCCACTCTGTTCTTATTCTTGTACACAAGCTGGCACCTGACTGAGCCTTGGGCTGGGATGCTCATTAGCCACGTTAGCACTACACCATTAGGTGCTGGGAGCCAAACTCCTTGTTTATACTAAGGGAGCAGGGCCTGGCTTACAGAGGGTTCTGGAAAGGTCAACTGAGCTAATGTTCTGCACAGCACTACCCTAATAGGAAACTGCTCATGGGGAGAGAGCCAGGCTGGAAGGCCTGGGTTCTGGACACTGCCCTCCTCAGCTGCACAAATCTTCTGACAAGCCTGGGTTTCCCAGCTATGTGATGCGTTCTCCTGTCTCCCCTGTGCCATCACAGAGATCCAGTACAAACAGGCAGATCAAGGCCCAGACAGGCCCAGCACACGGGCTGGCCTGCTATGTTCCTGAGCACACCTCTTCTCTGCTGTGATCACACACACTTTCAGGCTCTAGTGAACTCATTAGTACCCACTTACACCCCACATGTCCTGTGTGTGAAAGTCCTTGCTTATGTCTAGGACAATCGGTGCTGATGCTGTCTGTGAGGGCTGGCGAGGTTTTCTCTGTTCCCGTGGCTACAGACTGGTACCTCAACACCAATCTGCTTTCTCAAACAACACTCACTGAGCAGGAATGCAAACAGCAGACATACGCGATCCCCCCCCACACACACACACACACAGAGGGTCGGGAGCAGCACCTCAGCACTCGAGGACAGGTCAATACCCTATTAAAAAGAAGTCTCCACGTCCCTAAAAATTCTGCTGGATGACACATTACCATAGTAACGTTTTGTTTTGAAAGAAAGGAAGGAAAATAACATAATCAGCCCCAAAGGGCTTCCAGATGAAAGCGGGACTCAACCACTGAAAACTCACCCAGTTCTGAAAACATGCACACGCACGTGTGCAAAGCCTGATGCTGTGTCCCCTCCACATGTGAACGCCTGCACATGGAGTGTGTGTGTGTGTGTGTGTGTGTGTGTTGGGGGGAGCATGGCTGCAGGGAGCCAGGCCAACAGGATGCAGGCAGGAGAAACCTGCTCCCAGTAAGGAGTCAATGCAACTGGTTTAATGGTTTTATTTTTCAAGAATGGGACAAATTTAAAGCACACAAAGTATTTCCAGACCCCATTCTCCTATCTGATCACCCGCTGGGCCCTGACTGCTGGGTGGGACACTAGAGTCACAGCTGTGAAGTGCTTTCTTGCAGAAGGTCATGTTTTTAAAGAGTCCAGGGCACCAATTTCAAAGGGAACATGAAGAGAGGGTCCCTCAAGCTGCTAGGTGAGGGACCTGCTGCAAAACAATCTGGAGGCCCCGCAAGGCAGAGCGTGGCACCTCCATGTTTTGTAGAGGGCAAACTGGGCTTGGGACTAAGGCTGGATGTGTGTAAGGCACACAAACAGTGAACAGCCCAGAGGGGCTCTGTACACCAGGCACACCACATCAGGGCTCTGCTTCTATCGTATGAGTGAAGTCTGCTGAAAACCCATGACAAAAGCACAGTCAAACCTGGCACCGTGCTTACGTCCCTTCACTCCTATAGGATAAGGACTGATGTGGGAAGAGAGGTGAACGTGTTCACCATAAACCAACATGCTGTGGCTGCTTAGGATGTGACAGCTGGGGACAGGTGAGGGGCCAGCTGGGGCCAGCTAAGGGCATCCTTTCACCTCTCACCGTCTGAACCACAGCTTCTGCATCTGCGTCTGATTACTGCTCTCCAGACGAGAGTAGCCAGCAGCAGCCACGACCTGACCTGACTGTTCTTGGAATTATTTCAGTGACTGCCATTTACTGGCGCTAAGATTCCTCCAAGTAAAATACTGAGAAGCCACAATCTGAAAAACTCCATAGGAAACTACCGTCAAAGAGCAGGGCGCACAATACAAAACCCTGGACTAGAAGCCAAGGGTAGCTTCTGGGATGAGAGTTTACCTGCTGCCTGTCAGTGTCAAACGCTGCTCCGAACAGCAGGCCCTAAAATGCAAGCTGCCCACCACACTCCATTTTCAGGCTGCTTAAAGAATATGCCTTTAAAAGGAGAGGCTGGGCTGGCAGGATGGCTCAGTGGGCAGACGTGTTTGCTACACAGCCTGATAGCTAGGTTCCGTTCCTGGAAGCCACGTGAAACATGGCTACGGTGGTTCGCTCCCACAGGGAGACGAAATTCAGACAGGCAGGCAGGCAGGCAGGCAGACAGACAGAAAGACAGACATACAGACATACAGACAGGAGAGTCGCCTGGAGACCACCAGCCAACTAATCCTGGGACACACAGTGCAGTAGCAAAAGGCCCTGCCTTGGCAAGGTGGAAAGAGAACCAATTCCTAAAAAGGTGTCCTTTGATCGCTACAGGTACCCCCTATGAAACGAAGTAAAATGTAAAAACAAAATAATAAAATAAAAATAATGAAATTTGGAGAAGCAGCCAGGTATTGGTGCACGCCGTTAATCATAACACTCCGGAGGCGGAGGTAGATGAATCTCTGAGTTCAAGGCCAGCCTGGTCTACAGAGTTCCAGGACAGCCAGGGGTACACAGAGAAACCCTGTCTTGAGAAAAAGAAGAACAAAAACCAAACCAACCAAACAGAAAAGATGGAGATGCTAAGCATGGCAGTCCATTCCTATAATCCAGCATTTGGGAACGGAAGCAGGAGAATCACCAATTCAAAGCTATAGGTAAATAATGGAGATCGTAGACTTTCAAACCCCATCCTCCTGACACTGAGAGACACCACTTCAGCCAAGTCAGCTCATAAAACGAGCAGACCCACGCTCACAACTCAACCGGCTTAAATAATCCAGAAGTAGTTCTTAGCCTGGGCTCATCTCCTCACAGCTCTGCGAGGCGATGGCTGGCTCCTCAAAGCTGAAGGTGTCCTTGCTGCCATGGGTCCATGACGTCCCCACACTCAGCACAGGTGTTCTGCACACCCACCTCCGTGACTCTCTCTCCCTTACCTCAGCCATGCTGTCTGTGAGGTGGGGGCTGAGAGCGCCTGCCTGGACAGGAACTTCTCAGCTGGGCCAAGACCCAAACAAACTGTGCCTATCACCTGCAGCTCCAGGGACACTGCCATAGCCAGAGTTTGAACAACTACCCAGACCTCCTGGGTTTAAAACAAGGGGTGGTGAGCCTTCAATGTCTACAATCTCCTGCCAGCCTTAACTGTCCTCAGCACAGTGGTAGAGGGCGGAGACAGGAAGCTGAGTCGTAATGATCTCTGGGCTCTGACACCTTCAAGCCTGTCAGCACTCACATGGAGCTCCTGAGTGAACAGCAGCCTCAGTGTGGCCCACACTTAAGATCTAAGGAAATTAGATTTGGCCCAGAGCACTATTCAACTAACAAAGCATTTGCCCTGCCAATGTAGGAGCGGCAGCAGAGGATTTCTCTAAGACTGAGGTCTGAATTATAGCTGGTGTTGGAATACCCCAAACCTCAAATAAAAACAAGGCTGGTAACAGACCAAAGCACCCCAAAATCCTAGTAATAGAGGCACCCTACTTCTCTGAGCTTGTGGAGCAGGCCACTGACACACTGTCAACCGAGAGAGGGTTGCCTTTTTAGGAGCCACTGCTCACTGGAGCCCCTCACCTCCACTCCGGGACTGGAGAGGTAGGCGTAGGCTGGGCCTAGTGTTCTCAAAACCCACTAGCAAGGGCTCCTCTCTCCAAGACAGGCCAATGGAGAGAAACCGGAGTGAATGGCTGATCTCATTTGAGGAAGTGCGAAGTGGGGGGAGGGGGACCCACCCTCTGACAGCCTCCCCTCTGCAGAGCATAGGAATGAGAGGCCAAGCAAAGGCAGGCAGGGAAAGCAAGGCCCACACATGTGCACACGCGCCAATAGATAGATACACACACACACACACACACACACACACACACACACACACGTTTCTGAACATCAACATGCTCTGCAAGTCAAACCAAGCCATCTTGGAAACTTCTAAGACACAGGAATTAAGTGCAAACACTCACGCATATACATCCAGGCATGCACAAGTGTATTCCCACTCCCACAGTCAGAGGTGGACTGAAGGAGATGGCTGAGCAGTTAGGAACACTTATTGCCAGAGGACCCAGGTTGCACTCCCAGCACCCAGCAAACAATGCACTCCAGATATAAAGTAGTGGCCCAAGATGCTAAGAGGAGCAAAGGCCCAAGGGAAGGTAAGATGGCAGCTGGGCCCCAGCTGTCACAAAGAGGCCGAGAAGAGTTTGGTCTGAGGAAGGTCTAAGAGTGCTGGCACTGAGAGGACATCCAGCCCAAAGCCCCGCCCCGCACACCTGCTCTGCAGGCTGCAGCAGTCAAAGCTATTCTCTGCAATCAGCTGCAAACAAGCTGGTCCCCGGACAGACCAGAGACTGAGCAAGGGGAAGCCATTGGGACTGCTGGTCTGGGATGAGGACAGCAACTTGTAAAACAGATGTCTTCACAGGAAGCCACCTGTCCACCCTAGCAGCTCACATGGAGAACAGGGCTCAGCTGGTGCTCCAGCACACCTGCTATCCTCCCACTTATGCGACATAAGAGGGGTGGGTGCTTTCTAAGCATGTTATTACTGGGAAGATCATATGGACATCTGGTACACCAGAAGACTGTACCACCACTGCTTTCATTCACACCAGCCACAACAGCACCACATCCCTCGCCCAAAGGCTGTAGGACTAGACTAAGCCACATTAAATGAGTGGTATACACTGGTATACACAGAAGCACAGGTCCTCGAAGGTAAGTAAGATGTAAGAAGCAGCAGCAAGACCTACAGAGTAAAGAAAGAAGAAAGGGCCCAGAGAGAAAGGCAGGTGTGCAAATCAAATCCACCAGGCGACAGAGGCAGGACGGCCTCTGTGAGAGTTCCGGGACAGCCTGGTCTACAGAGTGAGGTCCAGGGCCAGCCTGGTCTCAGAACTTCCATAAAGAGCGTCCCGGGGCTGGGGATTTAGCTCAGTGGTAGAGCGCTTGCCTAGGAAGCGCAAGGCCCTGGGTTCGGTCCCCAGCTCCGAAAAAAAGAACCAAAAAAAAAAAAAAAAAAGAGCGTCCCAAAATACAAGAGCGGTCTGTAGCAAACACTGGGGACAAGAACAGACCACAGAGCCTCGGGGCTGGGCACAGTGGGGCACACAGTCTCAGTCTGAGAACGGAGGCAGGATGCTGTGGGCTTGAGACCAGTCTGGGTTATAACGTAAGACCCAATCTCAAGAAAATGACAGGGCTGGAGAGATGGCTCAGTGGTAAGACCACTAGTTGCTCTTGCAGAAGACCTGGGTTCTGATGCCAGCACCCATGTGACAGATCATAACATAAATACCTGTGACTCTAGTCCCAGGGATCCGATGCCCTCTTCTAGCCTCTGCAGGCATTGCATGCATGTGCAGGCATGTGGTGAACATACCACACATGCATGCAAATCACTCCGACACATAATTTTTGGTTTTGTTATTTTTAAGCCACACTACTCTTAGGAACCCTAACTGGAGGCCGTCCTTCTGACTGAGTCTCCACTGCTGACAAACTGTGACAGCTGGCGAGCGCCTGCATCCTCCCAGAGTCTGTTCTCTGTGACATAGGAGAGGAAGTGACAGTCACATCTACCCTCTGCACCCCTGGGAAGCAGGACACTCAGAGAGGAAAACAGGAGATGGGGCACAACCTGCTGGAGGTTCCACTCGGTCCTGCTGTGAACTGCAAACGCCAGCTGAGCAGTGTCACATCTCTAACTGCTTACACCCCCCTAGCCCAGCAGTTGTCATCTGCGGGAGGTGACCTCGGGGTCACATGTGAGCTGTCCTGCATGTTAGACATCTGCATTACAATTCATAACAGGAGTCAAATTTCAGACGAAGTGGCAACAAAATAATTTTATGGTTGGGGGAGGATCCACAACACGAGGAACTGTGTGAAGGGTCGCAGCAATAAGAAGGTTGAGAGCCATGGCTCTAGATCCTCCTTAGATCACTAAGGACTGGCAACAACACTGTGGTCAATCACCCCAGCACCCAGATCAGGGTGCGGAAACATCACTATCCATTGAAACAAACCAGGATGGAGAGACACTCTCCTGTGTATGGTACAGATAAATCACCCATCAATAAAAGAGAAAAACTATGGCCAATAGGAAGTGCAGACGAGAAGGTGGGTATCCCATAAGCAGACAGGACTCTGGGATAGAGCCAAGCACCGAAGATTCATCCCTGGACACGAAGGGGGAAAAGTCATGAAAGCTGAGCAGAGGTAACCTGCCTCATGGCAGAACTTAGATTAGAATAAATGGAATATTAAGTTACGAGCTAGTCGGAGAACGGCCAACGCTGTGGCCAAGGTGTCTAAACATAACGAAGGCTCAGACATTACTTCTGAGAACAGGGATGCAGCTTACAATGAACACCCCGCAACACCAGGAGGTAACAGAAACCACCAATTTCAAGACTGGCGGGGAGGCCCAAGGCCCTTGAATGAATCACAGCAAGGAGTGATCAACGACCACTTCCGGTCTCACTGGAGAAGGCAGGACAGGCTGAGCTCTGAGATGTGACAGTTTCTAAACCCATCAGATAGGTTCAAGTCCATTAGCCCAAATGAAGTGCAGGGGGAGCCTCTTCTGAGGATGAAGGAGGACGAAGTCATCGCCCTGGAAACAGGAAGAAATGGAAGAGCCTGGTGCTCACTGCCCCTCCCTATTCCACCTGGAGCACCAAGCAACTGAGCAGACGGAGCGGTGCCCTGTAAACTTTGGCTCAGTTTAGAAAAGAGAGAAGCAGCAGCTACGAAAGCCACTCTGGGCTCCTTTAGTGAGTCACCAGGTGTAGGAACAAAACTCCAATAGCTGTGCAGACCCAACAGGAGGGAGCCACAAGAGCCTTGCTCCAGGGACTGGACCTACAGAACTCGAGGATCTGCACATTTGCAGCAAATTCAGGCCAGAGCCCTGACCTGCTCGGCAAGGACACAGTCAGCAAAATCCAGACTGAAAAGCACAGGTTAGACAACCCCCACAGCAGAGCCGGGAAGGAAGAGGGCCAGCACAGATAGACTTAAGAGCTGCTGCGCTGTTTATAAACTGCTATGCCCACCTGGTGTTTAGAGAGGCCCACATGGGTGAGCTGCTAGCATCCTACAGGAAGAGGCACGAGTGACCTGAAGGGTGTGAGGAGGGTGTGAAGGAGGGGGAGTAAGAAAGCACCTGGCCCACGCCATCCACCTACTGCTACATTCTGCAACAGTAGTGTTGTGTCGAAGTTGTTGTTTAAAGAGTAATGTGGTCCGCAAGGCTGGCAATAAGGAAACACATCAAACCTGCCTTTTCCACAGCAGTTGGGACTCTCAGCTGCAGGCCCTGGCAGCAGGTCTAACCTGTGTTCCTTTCCAGTACCCAGTCATTAGTCATCAGTCTAGCAAGTACACGCACAGAAGCACACGCACAGGAGGCACACACACAGGAGAAACACACACAAACGGAGTCCTTTACTGGCGGCACATTCAATACGCTCTCAGCTGCCAAAAGCCCATAAGGAAAGGGGGAAATGTTTAAATAATATTTCAGGAACTAACTGGTCTATGTAAACTATTTAGCTAACAAGTACCCTAAACAATGTTTTGTTCCATGGACAACAGAAAGAATCTAAAGAACAAACAAAACAACCAAATAAGACACCAGAACAGCAATGAGAGGAGCATGGTTCTCCAGTTCCCGCCTGAGGGAGACTGTGACTCAGGGGGGGTTAATATTTGCCAGGTCAGGGCAACAGTAGCCCCCACCATGCTTCCGTCTAACCTTGTCAATGTACTTGGGAAAGCATTGTGTCTTAGTCTCCAACTATGATGGACATAACCCATAGCAGTCTGGGGAAGACAGGACTTCAGCTTTGTAGCTCCTCATCGGAGTGACCACTGAGGGAAGGCAGGGCAGAGCCTGGAGGGGGGCAGGAGCTGGTGCAGAGGCCATGGAGGGTGCTGCTTACTGGCTGGCTCCCCGTGGCTTGCTCAGCCTGCTTTCTTATAGAACCCAGGACCACCAAGGGTGTCACTGCCCACAATGGGCTGGGCTCTCTCATATCAATCATTACTTAAGAAGATGCCTGTAGGCCAATTTTCTTAATTGATACTCCCTCTTCCTAAATGCTTCTAGCTTGTATCAAGTTGACATCTGTGATGGTTTGTATATGCTTGGTCTGGGCAATGGCACTATACGGAGCTGTGGCCCTGTGGAGTAGGCATAACCTTGTTGGAGAACTGACCCAGGTGACTCATCTTAGAGGGAAGCTCACATGAGGAACAGTATCTTGAAAGGTGCCGGGAGGCAGGAGCTGGAGGGCGGGAGCAGGAGGGTCAGCAGAGTCTAGGAGTGTCAGCACCAGCATGGGCCACCTAGCAAGAAAGTTCTTTCTCAAAACACAGTTTCTGTTGTTGCAGAGATGGCTCAGTGGTTAAGAAAACTGGCCGCTCTTATGAAGGACCCAGGTTCAATTTCTAGCCCTCACGGGAGGCTCACAACATTTACCTCCAGCCCCAAGTACACTGTCCTCCTCTGGCCAGTGTAGGCCCTGTGTTTACAGGGTGCACAGACAGACGGGAATGCACACAGGTAAAACAAGGGAGCAGAAGAGAACACCTTCCTTCTGGCATGAGCCTGGGAACCAGCCCTTGCTCCCCTCCCACCATCCCCGTCCCCGCCTGTAACTGCAGAGTGGATGACAACCATTGCTGTGTGTGGCATCTGGCTGCACAGTGGGTGACAAGTCTTTCCATCTTCTTTTTTGGTAGGAGGTGCACAGTCAAATGTCATTAATAAAATTATTAGGAAATCATCTTACTGCACCCAAATATTCCCTATACATATCAACTGTTGACGAGTGCCCCCTCTCAGAAAAAAAAACAAGAAACAGCTCACCTCGGTGATACAAGGGCTTGGAAAGAGCTCACCTCTCACGAAGCCGTGTGGTGTAATCCAATGAAGCCAACAGCTAGGATTCTTACACATGTATGTGAGCACAGCGCTGGGAGTGGGAAGTGGGTCCCAGTGGTTTGTGTCATGCCCACCCTGGGGACTTACCATCACAGTGCAGTCCTCTGAGCCGCTGGCGATGACCTGGTCGTTGTGTGGGCACCAGTCTATGTCCAGCACTGGTCCTGTGTGGCCACACACTGTAGGGTAGGATTTGTCAATTCGTCCCGTCTGGAAGAAGAGACAAATGGATCATGTAACACAGTGTGACGACAACACGTGAGCACCTGTCAGTCACTGCCATCACAACCTCTGCCATTGTATATGATCACACACATCCTCAGTGCCAACTAGTAAGGACTGTTCACTTTCACCTCTAGAACTCACTACTAACGGCACTCCATCAATGGCAAAGACCTAAATCCCAGAACCCAAATGTTCAGTCTGCAGTAAAAACAATGCAGAGAACTCCTGAGCCTTCCCAGCCAAGTACCTTCTACAGCAGCAGCACTTGTGGACAAGCTTTACTAGGTTAAGGGGGACCCTCGGTATTACTCTAATGTAAAATCTAATTCCCTTTTTATTTTAAATTATGAGGTCTGTATACAGGAGTACCCAGAGGCCAGAGGCACAGGATCCTCTGACAGCTGGGGTTACAGGCAGCTGTGAGCTGGAACCTGACCTTGGGTCCTCTACGAGAACAGTGCAACTTCTCGACTGCTGAGCCCCTTCTCCAGCCCCCACATCTAAGGAGGAGAACAAGCTATCGGAGCACATGAGCTGCTGGAGGTTTGGGAAGAGAAGGAAAGCCACAGGAACTGCGGTGCAGAGTCTAAAGGGCAAGGCTGTGATGCCTGCCGAGCTAAGAAGAAAATGTTTACTGATACCTAGGTCACCACGGGGCGCCTGTTACCTGTCTGAATCTAACATGCCAACCTACCAATTTGGGGTCAATTAAGACAACTACTGTGTCACCAATAGGCACACACAAAAGCTATTTCCTTTCTCTAACAGGACGGTGCTGTGTGACAGACCCACCCACCGGTGCTGCCACTCTGCCTGCATTGATTGCCCTCCACAGCAGACCCAGGGCTTCTTGGCAATTTTACAGGTAAGTAAACAGTCTGAAATCTGACCCAGCCATCCATAGGGATCTTCAGGGGAGGGGGGAGGGAGGGAGGAAGGGGGGGAGAGGAATGTGCTAACCTGACGAGCCTACATGCTCAGCATCAGACTCGGGCTAGAACTGAGGCCCCACTGCTCAGAGGTTAGCCCAAGGAAAGCCAACAGCCCAGCATAGCTCATCACCTGCAGGACAGGTGGTAGCAATACCGGTCTCCCAGGTTTATGGTGAGAATCCGACAACAGAAACGTGTTTAGGGAAATCAAAAGGTCCTATTATGGTGACCCAGGTACCTATATAGAGATGGCTTATGGCACCTTGGATCTAATGAGGACTCAATAAAACCTTCACGGGGCTGGGGATTTAGCTCAGTGGTAGAGCGCTTACCTAGGAAGTGCAAGGCCCTGGGTTCGGTCCCCAGCTCCGAAAAAAAGAACCAAAAAAAAAAATAAAAAAAATAAAAAAAAAATAAAACCTTCACTATCAGTTCTTCTAGCACAGCTTTTACACTACCCCACCACTAATTCACTGATAAAAGATACATATGGCTCCCATGTTAACAGACAATCCCGCAGATAATGTAGATAATGACCAAGAATTTCCCAGGGTTCATCAGATGCCTAAGAATCTTTAGACTCAAAAAGCATAAACCTCACAGTTTTAACCTAATACCATGGCCGGTACACACACACACACACACACACACACACACACACACACACACACTCACAGCAGAGAATGCCTGTGCACAGAGTACTCAGATGGATTATATATCATCATTCACACACACACACACACACACACACACACACACACACACTCTCACTCACTCACAGCAGAGAATGCCTGTGCACAGAGTATTCGGATGGATTATATCTTCATTCACACACACACACACACACACACACTCTCACTCACTCACAGCAGAGAATGCCTGTGCATAGAGTATTCAGATGGATTATATCTTCATTCACACACACATATGCACACACACACATGCTCTCTCTCTCATACACACTCACACACATGCTCTTTCACACACACACACACACACACACACACACTCACGGCAGAGAATGCGTGTGCACGGAGTACTCAGATGGATTATATATCATCATTCTCACACACACACACACTCACACACTCACACACATGCTCTTTCACACACACACACACACACACACACACTCTCACTCACTCACAGCAGAGAATGCCTGTGCATAGAGTATTCAGATAGATTATGTCTTCATTCACACACACACACATGCACATACACACATGCTCTCTCTCTCGTACACACTCACACACATGCTCTCTCACACACACTCACACACATGCCCTTTCACACACGCACACACACACTCACTCACGGCAGAGAATGCGTGTGCACGGAGTACTCAGATGGATTATATCATCATTCAAGAGTGATCCTTTGTAAAAAGCAAACAGCAAAAAAGGACATTTCCAACAAAAACCATACCACAAATAGTATGGTATTCTTTGTTCAAAGGAATAAACAGCAGAAAGGAAACCCACTCTCAGTGCAGTAAGTTTCACATGAGGCAGCAGTGATGATGGCTAACGGGTACAGACTGAAGAAAGGCAGAAATGAAGCATTAGACAGTAACGGAAACAGGAGTGCAACACCAGGCAGGCCGGGGATCAGAGAAGGAACAAGTACACACAAGAGGGACACCAGGCAGGCCGGGGAATCAGAGAAGGAACAAGTACACAAGAGGGACACCAGGCAGGCCGGGGATCAGAGAAGGAACAAGTACACACAAGAGGGACACCAGGCAGGCCGGGGAATCAGAGAAGGAACAAGTACACACAAGAGGGACACAAAGAGGGACACAAGGAGCAGCACCAGAGTCATCTGAAAACTCCAGAGGGAACAATCTTATGAACAAAATGTAACTTGTTGAAACTTAATTTAAAAACAAAAAACAACAAAACCCCTGAAATACCACTGGAAAACGAGTTCTGGGCCATCAGGACTACACAGTGAGGTCCTGGCAAAAAGATGGCCTGGCCCAGCTTCCCAAAGAAGACAGCACTGAGGTGGACTCAGAGGGGCAGGAGGAGGACGACACACAGACACAGGTCAGAGGGGAGAGAGCACAAAAGCATTCACTCACACCATGCAGACCACTAAACAAACAAACACTGGGCTGGGCTGGGCTGGAGAGACGGCTCAACAGTTAGAACTGCTGACTTTCCAGAGGACTTGGTTCCCAACCCTGAAGCTTACAGCCGCCATCTGCAGCTCCAGAGGCAGGGGATCTAGTGCCCTCTGCTGGCCTCAGAGGGTGCCAGCCAGGCACATAAGCACGCAAACAAAACGCACATAAAAATAAATAATTGTTAACATTTGAAGGAAGGAAGCAAGCCAGCAAGCCCAGCAAGCCAGCAAGCCCAGCATGAGTTGTTCTAAACTACTGTGATTCATGCCTGTAACCAAGGACTGAGGAAAACGAGCAAGAGACTCGTGAGACGAGACCAGCCTGGGCTACAAAGAGACCCTGTCTCAAAACAAAAGAACAAATACACTCACACAGGCCAAGGGAAGAGACAATAGCACAGTCGGCCAGAACAGTGGCAGATGACAGGAGCGGGCGGCTCACACAGGGAAGCCTGGGAACCAGCAGATGTGTGAGAAGATCCTCGGGCTCACTGGTCACGAGACAAGTGCCAGTTAAAACCAAGTGCAGTGGCTAAGGCCCTTGCTGCTCTTCCACAAGGCCCCAGCACCCATGTTGGGCAGCTCACAACCATCTGTTACTCCAGCTCCAAGGGATCCCATACACTCCTCGGCCTCCATGGGCACCTGCGTGTGCGCACCCACATACCCACAAATCAATTAAAGATGACGAGGAGGCACGTGACTTCCATTACAAACAACACACACGAGCACATCTGACCGGAAGTGCCGTCATCGTTGTCACAGTTCCTCCTGTGACTAACAGCATCAGGTCAAGTGTCACCTCCCAAATGACCTTGGTAAGGGATCAAAGGTCCCTGTCCTTTTCATGTGAGAAAGGGTCCCTACAGCACTGCAAGCAGTGACAGAAGGAAGACCCAGTTTGCTGTCTTCCGTCATGGGAACAAATATTCACACGCAAGTTCCACACAAGCCTGGAAATGGAGGCGTGTGCTCACAGACAGTGTCAGGACTGTTAGCACTGCTGGGGGTGCCCAGGGACTGAGAGGACCACAATCTAGAGCACACATGAGCACATCTGAGAAGATGAGCGTCTCTGAGGAACGAGCAGGGGTGGCAGGCCAGCACAGCCACTGTACTCTTCTTTCAGGAGGGATGAAACCAATAAGGCAGAATACTGACATCTGCCCAACCTTGGGGGAAACACATGAGTATCTTATTTTATTCAATGCTTCCTATAAAAAAATAGGAAAACTCAAACATATCAATGCACTGCTATGAATTTTACATTAAGCCTGCATATGAGTCATGGCTGCCCGGGTGTACAGAAGTCAGAGGACAGCTTTTGGGCGCCAGGACTCTCCTTTCACAGTGTGGGTCTGTCAAGAACAGAACCAGGAGTAGCAGCAACCTCCATCCACAACCAAGCCGCCTCATTGGTCGCCATTGATATTGTTCCTGCTGAATTGTCTTACCCCAGGCTTCTGTACCCAAGCCCCGCCTGGCACTGTGACAGAAAGTATATTACTGAACTCGGATTCCCCAGAATAGCAGGTGGCATTTGGTCTGGGCTACACAGCGCTGCTCATGAGAGCAAGACAGGTCGAGACTGAGCCTGGAGTACCAAGCCTAGTGAACTGGAACCACATGTGAGGCGTTTCTCTAATCGCCCCAGCTTAGACAGTACCCGCTACAAGTTACCGGGAGGGTGTCCACCTGTACCCTTTAACCTGGTGAGATCTCGGAGTATACACAGAATGTCTGCCATTCGTGGCTGAGGCACAGCAGCAAAGCTTGCAGCAGTATTTCCCAGGAACCCCCTGCTGCTGACCAACAACTTGCAGACTTCCTTTCTACTGAAACTACTAAAGGCACGGTGCAGTACACCTTTAATCCCAGCCCCTTGGAGGCAGAGGTGCATGGCTCTGTAAGCTCAAGGCTGGCCTGGTCTGTACAGCAAGTTATGCACAAGGCAACAGATACACAAACAACAAATAAACCCAACAAGTCATGATAATGACTGATGCTTTCAGGGTGTGGACAAGATCACTTTGATCATATGGAAATTTAATTATTCAGAAATAATGGAGGCACAGTACCCAAGAGGCGGCTCTCTGAGCTGTCACTGGCCATCAATGGCTTTAATAGGGAAAAAAAACGTCCCACCAGGACAGGGGCCGTGCCGAGAGCACAACAGTGGCCTTGCGATTGCTGGCAGCCAGCCATCAGAAACGGAGTTAATAACACCGGATACTCTGCAAGCAGCTGCTTCCTCTGGCTGTGATGTCACCATAAATCCATCCAACAAATAACGGCAGCGACACACGGCAGCAATGCACAAAAGACACTCATTGCACATAGTGAGGAGCACGGTCAGAGGGAGGGATGGTCTAAGTGCACACTGAAGGGACAGCAGCTCTTCCTTCTCACCCATAACAAAATCAAATCAAATCAAAGTGCAATTAGACCTTTTACCAAAGGGCATATGCTATAAAGACGTGATGACAAGGCCCAGCGAGAGGGCTCAGAGGTGAAAAGTACCTGAAGCCAAGCCAGGGAATGAGTTTAGTCCCTGCAACCCCTGTAGCAAGTTACCTTCCGACCTCCATGTGGGTTCTTGGTACCAGATGCCATTGGTAAACAAACAAAATGGTACGGTGTGGCACTCTGGTTACTGTGACGATGGACATAATGTAAGGATAATCAGACATCCCTAAGGGGACTCGTGGAACTGGGGCATCCAGTTGCCCCCGTGGACAATGAGTACCCTGCCTGCTCTGGGTCTGCCACACGCCTGACGCCGCAGCTCGCGGCAGCAGCACATGCTCATGAAGGACAGCACAGTGGGAAACAAACTGAACGTCAGGGTCCTGGTGTCTTTTTCTGAGTAAACAGTGACATTTCATGGACTTCTCTCCAGTTTTCCATGTTCTATATAGAATGATTCTGCTTTACTAAAGCCGCTTCATTAAGGGTAAGTCGCCTCAACCACACCATCCAGACAGAGTATCCCTATTTTTTTTTCTAAAACTGTACTTATTACAGTATGATGAGTATGGTGAGCTGTGTGTGGCTGGGTGTACATGCCGGGGAGTCACAGAGAGGTCACAGGGCTGGAGGGCTGGAGCCCCAGCAGCCAAGCCTGCATAGTAAGCACGTTCGCCGGCCACTGCATTGGCCTGGATGTCGCTCAGTTGGTTTTGCTTTATTTGCTTGTTCTCTGTCTCATGTGTGGCTGGCTGGTCTGGATCCTGGGTGTGTGCGCTGTGTCACCAAGCATCCGTTCTTTTCTAGGATGGAAACTACAGCCATTTGTCTCCTGAGCCTCCAAGGTTTTAATTCACTCACACGGTATACCGTGCCTCTTTGGCCACAACCCCAAGTGGTTGAGATTACAGTGAGTTAACTCGGTAACTGTCAAAACTATCACCAAGATTCCAGAGGCTGCCCCAGGTCATGGGACAGTGGTGACATGGGTCAGGATCCTGGCACACTCTCATTAGTACCTGACAGATCTAGTGACCTGCTCTGAGCCAAGCAACATGAACCCAAGGGGAAATTCAGCCTCTGAGGCATGCAGACAGCTGGCACGAGGCAGGGGTGTAAGGGCACAGTTTCCACGTGGCTGGCCCGAGCTGAGGGTGACAGTTTTGAGCATATCCCAGCCAGCAAGCCCAGCACAGCAGGAAAGCTGGTGCCAGCACTGCCCTGTGTGTTGGGTCTGGGGCCAGAACTTAACATCTCAAACCAAGACTCAGCAGGGCCTGGGGTGAGAGAGAGAGAGAGAGAGAGAGAGAGAGAGAGAGAGAGAGAGAGCTAAGTCTTAACTCTTGCCTCTTAACCATACCCAGTCAAAGAGCATTTCCTGTCCGGGCTTGGGAGAGTGGAGGAGAGTAAAAAATAAAAACAGAACAGAAATGTCAGTATTCATAAAGCCTTATCTTATGGCCCTAAAAAAGAACTGTTCTAAGCTGTGTAAAGGCCTTCCTCCTAAAGAGCTTAAAATGCAGCCGAATCTCCAGTTACCGTGCATTCCCATTGTTCCCATCAATTCCTAGAGAACACTGCAGTGGCTTCCTGTGTCTGAGCTCTGTGGCATCTGCCTCAGTCCCCCCTCACACACGGTACATGCTCTGTGTGCTACGGCCACTGCAATCAAACTATAAGTGTCTACAGGACACACACCAGGGGATTCCCCACAGACACCACAGCAGAGGAATTCCACCCTGTGAGGAGCACCTGGGACGACATTCTCACCTTCATGGACCCTCGAGACCCAGGCCCGTAATGTGTGCTGTGTGGCTCATACAAGGTCATACAAAGTAAGAGCAGCCCCTCACACACACCTGTGCTCCCCATCAGTCAGTCAGGCACAGTGAAACGAGCTGGAAAGGACCAAGGAGCAGGGACTGGCCCCTTCCAGAGCAGAAACGTGTAACATGCTAACGTTTTCGCAAGTTCCTTTCCAAAGCTAGCAAACGACTCCAGTGACAAGCAGCACAGGTCCTCGGTCCCAATGCCCTCGAGATGGTGAGGCAGCTACACGCTCATCCTAGCTCCGATCTCAGATCTCACTGCGGAGCCCGTCTCCTGCCTGTCTCCTACGCATCTGGGCAGCTGCCTCACTTTCCTGTCCTTTCCCATCGCTCAGCTGCTCCTCTGCCTCCGGCCTAAACTGGGTATGGCCAGCACATGTGAGGGTCCGGAGCGCCCTAGGGCTCAGGGCTCATGACTCTCAGGAGAGGGATGCAGCTCGGTGTTTCCAGATGTTTGCTTTTTAAGGGAAAACAATGAGGACCAAACCCATTGATGTGCCCACGTCAGTAACAGTTCATTTCTGGCTCTAGGGGAATAAACTGAGGGCTCGTGAACTCCAGCATGGAGAATGGAATCAAACATGTGCTCAGAGGCAGAGGAAACTTCCAGCCAAGCATAAGGGCTCCATTCACATGAGCAGGGTCAAAGGAGTCAGAGAAGGGCAAGCACTGAAGCTGCTTCCTCTTCTCCAGCTTCCTTTCCTGTGACAGAACTATTTATGTGAGTGCATGTCCTGTTGGGATCTGTGGGCCTCAGGGGCTGCATGGGGAGGAATCACGAGGACTGCAGGTGACAGGGCTGCCCTCAGCTGTGGACATGAACACCAGGTGTGACTTGCTGATGAACACATGGAGGGCGCTCTGCTGTAAGGGCACAGAAACACCGGCCTCGGGGATAGGGGGTGTTGTGGAGTAAAACATCAAACTGAGGCTGAACTACTCTGTGAGGTAAACCAGCAGCTAAGGCTGTAAGGGAGGTGTGGCCTTGGGAGAAAACAGCCTGGGGTGACATGGCACACAAGGTAACCACATCATAGGCATCCCAGAGCTGGGCTTGCCAACTTCCCTTTTCTTTCCTTTGTCTATGAGGCAGGGTCTCTCCCTGTAGACCCAGCTAGCCTGGAACTCACTGTAGACCAAGCTGGCCTAGAACTCAGAGATCGCCTGCTTCTGCCTCCCAAGCGTACCACACCCACCCTTTAGCATAACTTTTACATTTATTATAATGTGTATGTGTGCATGTGTGTACATGTGTTTGTACATGTGTGTACATGTAACTGTGTACATGTAACTGTGTACATGTGTGCGCACATGTGTGTACATGCTACATCACACACAGGGAGCTCAGAGGGCCACTGTGTGAACTAAGCTCTCTCCACTTCCCACACGTTCCAGGATCACACCGGGTCACCAGGCTCCTGCAGCGTGGCCTTTGCCCACTGGGCCATCTTACTGGCTCACATAGTGGTGCTGGCTGGATTTAATGGATTTAATACAGACCAGACTTAAACCTATGGAGAATGTGAGGAGATAAACTGAGTCGTTTACCTGAAGGGGAAAAAGTGAAAAAGGGTAGCATGCTCTTATTCAAGGACACCATGCTGGGATTGTCGGTCAGTGGTAGGGCCCTGGACGCACACAGACAGGTCCTAAACTCAATCCTGTAGTAACAGAACAGACAATAAAAGCCCACACTGAAGCTGCCCCTCCGTCAGCCCTCAGCCCCTGGCTCCCATCCCAAAGATTTCTTCCCTGTGCTTCCTTAATAATCAAGTATCCACTCTGCTTTCAAAAAATACAAAACCACTATCTCAAAATATATTTTCCTTTGTGGATATGGGGGTTTAGTTTATTAGGGCAGGGTCTCCTATGTAGCCTTGGCTGGAACTCACCATTTACACCAGGCTGGCCTCACTCAGATCAGCTAACCTCTACCTCTGCCCCTAAAGGCTGGGACTAAAGATGTGTGCTGACCCTGACCCTAACTCTAACCCTAAGGCTGGCTAGGTAGTTCTTCAATGACTTGAGAGAAGAACTTCAGAGAACTGCTGATCATCGTGAGTCCATGTGATATTTGTGAGCTGAGAACAAAGACCAAAGCCCACGATGGAGTAGAACAGTCAGAACCAAGTTTCAGCTTTCAAGTGGCAAGCAGAAGTACAGATCCAAGTGCAGGACAGAGGCAGCGTCCCCACCGTTAAGGAGAACGGACGCTGGCCCATCCTAGTGAGCAGCTGGATGCAGCCACGGGACACCAAAGTGAAAAACACAACAGTCCTGCTTTGGGGGCAGGAGCAGAGTACAGACCCAACTCTGTCCTGTGTCCCTTACACAGGACAGCTCAGCCGGACAGGACCAGCAGACAAATGTGCCTCACCCTCGCCACAGCTCAGCCTTCGGGGCTCTACACCCAATCAGCAGAGACCTTCAAGTCCGCAAGAGCAGCTTGCTACACGTGTAGATGACATTGCAAAAACGTGTTCAATCCAAACTGAATGCACTTTAAAGAGCAAACTGCATGTGCTCAGAACCCTTTCTTGATGAGTAGGGGTGGCTTGGTGTTTCCAGGAAAGAGTTAAACATTCTCTGCACTTGACTAGGTGGCTTCTCACCACACACTTCCAGATCCCACCATTCTCTAAGCAGCTGTGCAGCCAATCAAAGCAGAGGAAGGAAATTATCCTGGCCAGCTGTCAGCCACCGAGCCCTGATGGCCATATATGGTAAAAAGCACTGTCAGAGCTCGTCAGGCCTGCAGGCTGCCTCGGGATGGACAGACGCAGCAGTGAGCTGCAGCAGCAGAAGCTGGATGAGGTGAGGGTGCACAAAGGACAGGCTGCCTGCTGCTCATCGCTGGAGGAGTGGGGAGGGTGGACACATCATCTGCTGGGCACACTCTCGGTGAGTCACAGCCCCAGGGCACACTGTGAGGCTCCTCTGCCAGCACTTTGTGCTTCATTGTTAACTGGGGGAGCAGAGCAGTCCTCCTCCTCGATGCCTCCAGTGAGCCTGGAGAACACAGGCCCTGAGAGAAAATGAAAGGGCCCTTCTGTGGCACTTCATGTGGTAATGAGGCCACGCAGCACTCATGTGGCTGGCAGCTCAGGACACAATTTACAAGTCATTGTTCTGCACCTGGTGCCCTCCCCCTGAATCCCTAGACCATCCCCCAGCCTTTCAAGACCCACACACTTCAGATTTAGGTGCTAAAGGCCTCAGACAGAAGCTGTTTCAGTAAGCAGTG
The DNA here is from genome assembly GCF_021556685.1 of Rattus norvegicus. Taxonomy (NCBI): domain Eukaryota; kingdom Metazoa; phylum Chordata; class Mammalia; order Rodentia; family Muridae; genus Rattus; species Rattus norvegicus. Next base: position 49,783,663 of record NC_141545.1, on the reverse strand, counting down.
AACTGGAAGGTCACAACACATCAAGAAATGGCACATAATAAAACCCTCCACCATCAACACCATGGCTGTGCAGTGTCAAACGGTCACCTCTACACAGAGGACCATCTGCAGTCTCTCTGCAGACATGAAAACTGCCTGTCAGCTATTCAGCAACACACAACGCCGCCAGTGCAAACCTGGCAGGTGCTGGCACTGTGGCTCACTCAGAACAGCACCATGGGCCCGTGCTCCTCCCGAATCTGCCTGTGAGAGGAGGAACTTATCAGTATAGCAGCAGCCATGTAAAGGAAGCCCTTGGCAGACAGCTGCTCAGATCTCATCACTACAAGACACAGTACACACTGAGACGAAAACTAGCATAATTCGGGCCTATGACACAAAGGCCAAGCTACTGTCTTGTTTTCCTCTGAGCTTTCCTTCCAGGGAGAGAGAACGCAAAGGTGTTGCATGGTTCAACTGGCCTCCAAGTCCCTATGGCCCCCAGCCCTTCACACAGTGGAGAAGTAACAGCAAGATTTAGACTTGGAAGGTCGAAAAAACACGCCCACAGCCTGGGTCAGTCACTCCATCCCAGACTCCAGTTCTGAAGAGCGGGAGAGGAAGCAGACCAACCAAGCTCAAAGGTGACAGCAGGAAGGACATCTCCAAACACAGCTGGATGGGACGGACTATGCAGTCTCACTTTTGTCTGGTTCAAGCGGCTGCCTCCACCTGGGATGGCTAAGGGGAGACACCTGGCTGATGGAGCTGCACAGGACCTGAGCATTTGTTCTGGTTCTCCACGTGCTCTCAAGAAAAATGTCAATTTTACACAATTCATACTGGAAATGAAGAAAAAAACCAACAAATACGACTTTCCTACCATACAGCTTCCTTCAACTACTTGTGACTTACATGCTGGTTCCTATGATACACACATGATCAGATCCATTTCCCCAGTGCCAAAGGAGCTAGCCTACACTTGTAAGTAGCAGTGTGGAAGAGGATGTGGCCGCCGCCCTGGCCCTTCTGGGGCGGAACACCTCCCCTTTCAGATTATATCCCTCTAGCTCCTGGATGCAAACTCACAGAACCTGGAAGCAAACGATCTCTTGTGAACTCTTCCAGCCTCAGGGGAACTCATCAACCAAGGTGCTCTACACAGTCACTGGGCAGACCCAGGGCAGCTGTTATAGGAACCCAGGCAAGACCGTCCTGCCCACAGGAAGAGCTGGCAAAGCAATGACCCTGCAGGCACTGGCAGCTGGGGTGGCACTCCCCCACTTGGCTCTGTGCTCTGGGCCTGTGTGAGCTGTGAGTTCTACCTGTGGGGGAACTCCCAGCAGACAGAGAAGTTCATCCCATGACAGGCAACCTGTTCAATCTAGATGTCATTTCCTCCAACACTGAGACGACCCTGTCCGACACCAAGGCTTTGACTGAAATCACACCGTGGTGCTGTCCAAGGACATGCACACACACACCGCACCCTCAGGGTTATCCAGACCCTTCTCATCAGCAGTCACCCGCCATGCTGAAACTAGGCTGACCCAAGTCTTACGATTCCTGGACAGTGGTGATCAGGACTCACACTGTGCTTTACAGTCAGTTGGGGACTATCAGTGTTGTCCCCATGAAGTGATGGCATCCTGAGGGGTGCCGGAAGTAGAAACTTCTGGTTTCTTTGAAGACTCCGTTATGGCATGTGATATTTTGCTGAAGCAGACACAGGTGAGAGGATGTTGTGCTGAAGCAGACACGTGATGTTTAGAAAGAATATAAATATAACTCCGCAGTGACAGGGCTCTTGCACTGGTCTGCCTTGCACCTCGTTGCTGATCTTCACATGTTGTGACTTCAGAAAGAGTAACTTGCCAAAAAACTTCCCATGATACTGTGGCAGCTTCTTGTGGCTTCCTTGGACGTGTGATCTGGCAGAGCCTTGTGGTTTCTTCTGGATCTAGCGGCTGCTACTGATTGTGTTTGAGGTTTTGGTCTGGACTGCTGATATCTTGACAGTAAGACTGGATCTCCCCAAAAAACTATTTCTAACTAGGTCCACAAAGCTGGTTTCCTATTAGCCTTTCTTTCCCCCTGCCTATGGTAGGTGGCTAGAAGGGAGGCTGAAGCATTTAAGAACCCTAATTAAAGTGTGTTTTGAAAAATTTAAGCCTACAGGTAACCCATGGCCCTGAAGCAAATGAATGATGTTATGGAAGAGTTCTCAGGGAGCGGCACGAGGCAGGTCATCTCTCTACCTGAGATGCTGCTGCTGTCTGGTGTGAAGTCCAGCACCAGTGAGTCTGCACACTGGACAAAGATGTCGAGGACTCGATAGAGATGTCCACATCTCAGGGACTGGCACACAAAGTGACAAGCACATACTGAAAAGTCTGCTCACTGCGCTGATACTCCTCATCACCACGAGCCCCAGCAGCTCGTGGACAAGGGGTGAGGCACGTCACTGGAAAGACCAGTGGGACCCGGTCCACGTGGTCACAGTTCCGGCCAAGGAGCTCGCTCCCTAGTGGCTAAGTGGGAGCTCCGGAGGGTGAGCGAGGATGGCATCTGACTTTGGGGTAAACCCTAAAGTTACAAAGAGCCGGTGTACAAACAGAACAATCTGCACAAATTCTTGAAGCTTACTGGATTGGAAGGAGCCAAAGCGCTGTATTTTAGTGACAACATATACAGTAATCTGACACGATGCTGAAGTGCACCTGGCGGACCAGCATGCACAACCAGAGCCTTGGTCTAAGATCAGAGCCTTGCATATGAGGGAGTGTACTCAGAAAGGGCGTGGCTGCATGCCCAACTGATAACTTGACAGGGTCAGCTTTAAATGAGACTGATGGCCGTCTCCTGAAAAAAATCAAGCCAACATGTCTTTGAGTGTTTGCTTTCTACCTTGTGGATGTACTCAGGGTGACACAGAGGTTAGCCACCTGGGGTGTGGCCTTCCACACAGGGCCCAAGGTCAGGCTGCACGGTGAAACTGATACAGCCTTCTGGGACAGATGACTCCACTTGATGCCATCTGCGTTCAGCAGGTCAAGGGTGGAAACTGTCCAACAGTTTATGAAACATCTCCTGATTGGTTATAGGCACAGCACTGGCAACCACAGAGGCACAGTGACATACAAAGACAGCACTCTGGCAGAGGGCGGGTGATTCAGGGAGCAAGCAGCCCCACACTGCAGCAAGGAAGGTTCTTGGGTTTTCTCAGACTTTGTCCCACACTGCTCCAAGAACATGCAGCCTCCCGGAAGGGCCTCCTCGAGCCCTCAGAGTGCTTGCTGTGCCCTCACTCATGCTGGTGCAGAAACGGCAGGTAGGTTCCTTCTTACACAGAAAAGGGATGAGGGGACATGGGCTCTAGCTAAAGGGCTTTGGGGTCACCGTAGAGTCAGACGAGAACAGAAATGAAACCTCAGGGCTCAGCCTGTGTGGGGGACAGGCAGCTAAGACTTAGGAGGGACTCGATGAGAGACACATCATCTTCCCGTCCCCTCTGGAGGGAGACTTACTATGCCCGTGTCTGCCGCCCTCTGAGAGTCACAGGAAGGCTGGAGTCCTGCCTGTTCAGTGGTGGTTTCATTGCAGTGGCTGTTAGGTGCCTATGTGCGGCTACACTCACTGTAAGCTTTGCTCTGACCTAGAATATATTCTTTTTTTAAAAATTGTTGTTTTTGTTTCTGTTTTTTTAGATAGGGTCTCACCATGAATCTCAGGCTGGCCTCAGACTCGGATCCTCCCGCCACGGTATCTGAAATCTCAAATGACAGGATGCTAGAATGGGTATTAAGTCCGAGAATGGCAGGAATTCACAGGCTGCATGCATCCCACCACAGAGTGCAGGGTGTAAATGAACTGTGTGGTGACCACTGTAGTACCCTGTGCCACCATGGGACCTCAGCATCCTCTGCTGTGTGAGGCCGTCATGGCAAGGGTGACCCTCTAGTCCAGCTCCTCCTTGTGGTACTGTAAACACAGTGGCGCCAAGTCTGCTCTTTTCCAGAACAGGACAGGCATTCGGCTGTCTATCTGTCCCTGGTGTCTGTAGCTGCAGCCAATGCTGACAGTGATGCTCATGAGGTACTGCCCAGTGTGGGGTCTCACAGCTCCTGCTCTGGAAAAAGAGACGAAGAACTAGGGGGAGAATTCTTGTCATAGACCAGTTTACTTGGGAATCAGGTAGCTGCATTTTGAAGACCTGGAGTATGAGATCTAAGCCTGTGGGAAAGGAATGTTTGCTGGGTAAAATAGTATTTTTTTTTTCCTTTTAGAGAGTTCTCTCTATACAGCACCACTGTCCTGGAACTCGCTCTGTAGAGCAGGCTGGTCTCTAACCCACAGAAGTCTACTAGCCTCTGCCTCCCAAATACCGGGATCACAGGCGTGCAACACCCCACCCAGCTATGAAGTGAATTTTACAACCTATTCCATGCTGTGGGGTCTTAGTCTTGGGGATACTAAACTCTGCGGTGCTGACATCTCACATAGAAGAGGTCTGCCAGACCGCTAACCCAAAGCCATGCCAACAACACATGGTTGGGTTAGCGTCAGCATGGGAGGACGGGTTAGCATCGGCATGGGAGGACGGGTGTCTGCCCATTACTTTATTACATCTATTTACTTATTTATTTACATTTATTTATTATATATACAGCACTGTGCCTGCGTGTACGCCTGCAGGCCAGAAGAGGGCATTGGCTCTCATCACAGATGTCTGTGAGCCACCCTGTGGATGCTGGGAATTGAACTCAGGACCTCTGGAAGAGTGGTCAGTGCTCTTAACCACTGAGCCATCTCTCCGGTTCTATTTACTTATTTTTATTATCTTCTTTTCCATGTGATCTGTCTGTACCTACAGTTCAGTGAAGATAGGTTCTCACTTGTCATGACCTGACTGGCACATGACCTACCTATGACACCAGGCATCTTGTTCTTTCCCTCTGTTCTCTGTCTGCTACAAGGGAAGCAGATCTGCCTCCTATCATCTAATAATCAACCATAAGCAAACCATAAGATTAGTTTCAATGTTTAAATAAAAGAATGCAATTCCCAGGAGGAAGGCATGGCGGCTGAAAAGATGACTCAGCAGGAAAAGCTGTTCTTCCAGGACTCCAGTTCAGGCTCCGGGGCACTGGAGCAACAGCTGGGAGAGCTCACAGCTCCAGACTCAATCACAGGTCCCAGAAGTCAACTGGACGCCTTGGGTTTCTCAAACGTGAAAGCCCACTCTCCGGACAGGCCCTAATCCCAAACAGCTCCACCAAGTGGGACCGCACTCAAACCCTTCAAACACGAGCCTACTGGATCCTTTCCCATGCAGACCGCCACTAGGGTGACTCTGAACCCATGATTCTTCTACCCCGGCCTGCCGGGCGGCAGGACCATAGGTGTGCATTCCCATGCCTGGTCTATGTGGCTGGGAATCAAATTCATGGCCTTGTATGTGCAGGGCAATCATTCTACCAACTGAGCTACAGCCCTAAAATGAGGGGTTTGAAGCACTCTTTGAATTTCATTCAAGCTTCTGGAGTGGGGTGTGCACTACACAAGAAGACCCTCTCTCTCAAAAAGAATGTTTATATTCACACACACACACGCACGCACGCACGCACGCACGCACGCACGTATAAACGTATATGCATGTACACTCTCCGTCTGCAGCTGTCCTAAGAATACTCATAACTAACAGAAGGGTTGTGGCGGCTGACAGCTCACCATGGCCAGCCAGGAAGAGCACGCCCTACTGTGTATGCAGCCCTAGCCGGGATGGGGCTGGGGCAAGACAGACAATCAGAAAGCCACTTGTCCTAGTTAGGACCACTGTCACTGTGAGGAGCACCATGGCCAAGAGCAAGATGGGGAGGAAGGGTTTACATCTCCACACCACAGTCCATCGCTAAAGGAGGTCAGGACAGGAACTCAAGCAGGGCAGGAACCTGGAAGCAGGAGCTGATGCAGAGGCCATGGAGGGGTGCTATTACCTGGCTTGCTCAGCTGCTTTCTTAAAGAACCCAGGACTACCAGCCCAGGGATGGCTCCATCCACAATGGGCTCTCCCCTATCAAATTATTAATTAAGAAATGTCCCACAGCTGGAGCTTATGAAGGCATTTTCTCCTTTCAGTTAACTCAATCTTGTATTAAATTAACATGAAACCAGCCAGCACAACTCTTACTACTCACACATGCAGTGTAAGCAAACGCTGTATGTCAAAGACTGGTCTGAGAATACGTGCAGGGACAGAGACAGTGTGGCACAAGGCTAAAGAAGCCCTGGCCACATACACCCCTCTAGACAGTCACTGCTCAGAACTCAGCAGTCACTCCCAGACACAAAGGACCTTTACAATCAGAATGGGGAGGGGACCAAGGAGCCGGGAGCCTGTGGTGTGGATCCTCCATCCAGGTTAGGGGCACAGTTCTCAGGGCACCCTCCACCATACTTGTCTCAGGCAGGACTGGCAGGCTTTCTGAGGTCCAAAGTTTGAGTGTGCACCTAACAGGAACCACTGTGTGCTGGAGTTGTCATGAACCGAAGCCGGGAGGGGCTTGCTTCAGCTGTGCGTCACAAAAGAACCTGGCAGACTGCTCAGACCGAAAGCCTGCGTGCTGCAGGGGAGGCAGTTTGGGCACTTGCAGCAAGGGAGAAAGCTCTCCCTTGTGCCAGTCAAATCACAGAGCCAGCGTGTGCTCAACAAGACAGTCTTGTCTTACTCATTCTCTGAAAGACTAGAGAACAAGAACACACAACAAGCCACACCTTCAGGAATCACGGCACGGCGGCATGCCACGGCTTGAGCAGTGTTACCAAAGAGCCGGAGCGCATGCGGGCTAATCCAAGCCACCACACCTTAGCTGGGAACCTACTTACTCCTCAAGCAATGGTCTCTGACAAGCCAATGTGCTGGCCACTCGTGAGTGTTGGTGCTTGTATGTGAGCACAGGCACGTGTGTGCCAACCACTCAGGTGTGAGCACAGGCACGTGTGTGCCGACCACTCAGGTGTGAGCACAGGCATGTGTGTGTGCCAACCACTCAGGTGTGAGCACAGGCGTGTGTGTGCCGACCACTCAGGTGTGAGCACAGGCACGTGTGTGCCGACCACTCAGGTGTGAGCACAGGCACATGTGTGTGCTGACCCCTCATTTGTGAGCACAGGCACGTGTGTATGTCAATATAGTTGTCCTGTTACTGTTTCCATCTTGGATCTTAAGTCCTGGAAGACAAAGACTGTCTAATTAATTTATATTTTCCCAAACTCTAATCTTTTTTTTTTTAATTTTTATTTATTTTACGTATGTGAGTACACTGTAGCTGTCTTCACACACACCAGAAGAAGGTTTCGGATACCATTACAGATGGTTGTGAGCCACCATGTGGTTGCTGGGAATTGAACTCAGGACCTCTGGAAGAGCAGTCGGAGCTCTTAACCACTGAGCCATCTCTCCACCCACCCCCCCAACTCTAATCTTAAGACGCTGAGTTTACAAGTCTTGCTACATTCCCCCCACCTTGGGGTGGGTGGAGTGGGGTGCTGAGACAAGGTCTCACCATATAGCCCAGCTGGCTGGGAACTCACTAGGTGGGCTGCTTTCCAAGTGCTGGGATTAAAGGTGTAAACCACCACACATGGCCAACAGGAACAGTCTAATAGGATAGATACAGCTTAGCTAGAAAACACTCCACAGTGCTTCATGAGGGGCATGGTGGCAGGGTACAGCTTGCTGTCGGAGGACTTGATTAGCATGAGTCAGGCCTGAGGTTCAGTCACAAGGGCAGCAATTCTGCAAAGGGCAGTGCTGCGCTTACAAAGAGCAAGCCAGCACTCACATGTGCTGGTCACACGACAGTGAAACCTGACCTAGTAACAATCAAATATCAACGACAACCACTCAAATACTTAGCGTCAGAGCATCTGTTAGAGGGTAGGTATTTCCTGCCAACAGTGAGGATGGTCGTCCTGTTTGCTACAGCTATTGATGCGCCAGTGACCAGGCAGCATCCCAGGAAGAGCAGAAACATCAGTGTCCGCTGACATGGGCTCACAGTCAGGCCTTCCACCACAGCACAAGACTGACCACCACCCTCGCCTGCCAGGTGCGGCCCAGCATCTGTTCCCCAGAGTTACGAGTCAGGCCGAGAAGGAGAAACTGGCATTCCTTTACGGATTCTGAATACAAACCACCCAGAAATCACCTCAGAGTGGACAGCCACAGGTGAGGAGATGTGCTGAGAACATAGAATTTCCAGGGCTGAGAAAGTCACTTTTACATATAGCTCCTTTACATTACGAAAAGAGAATTGAAGGACAGATGGCAGACCCATGTCTTGCATCAAGGTGACCCAGCCAGGACTCAACTCCCAGCCCTTCAATGCCCAGGCCCTACTCCTCTCTCAGCACCACTCAGACATGTCGAGTGTGTACATGCTAATGCGGAACCACACGGAGCCTGGGAACCTACTGCCGAGGGAAGCCAGTAACCGTGCCCTTCTACCTCCCTAAGCTATCACTAAGTTTACACCAATGTCAGCCTCTCCTCACAAACAACTCTCAGGACAAAGCCACACAGACAGAACTGCAGCCAGGAGGGCGCCTCCCAACGTGTGGTTCAAGCATAGCAATGGGGGAGGGGTTGGAGGGATGTGTACTATGTGTCTGTGGGTGCACCTGTGTGTGTACGTGTGTGTAGGTATCTTCTATCTCCCCCCCACCCCCCGCACCCTCTTGAGACAGTGTCTCTCAGTGAATCTGGAGCTCACCAGTTTGACAGACTGGCAGCCAGAGAACCCGAGGCCCCTCCTTTGCCCCCTGGTGATGGGGTCACAGACAAACATCACTGAGACTAGCTTGTAAGAAGTCAGGTCCTCATGCTACCTCTACCCACTGAGCTTCTCCACAACCAAGGACTTACTGCGACCTCCTTCCCAGGAGGATGGTCACAGAGCACGTGACAGACTAATACAGGCCACTTACAGAGGTAAGAACGACATCCCCAGACTGGTCTCCCACAAGCGCTGGGAGGCCAAACTCTTCCGCAGTTTGCAGAAGCCAAGGCGGACTCACAGAGCCTTTTGTGGATGTGGAAGCTGAAGGAACTGTCTGAACTCAGGGGAAGATTAGCCATTGAGAGTTTATTTTGGGCTTCTTAATTGGCTTGTTCCATTTCTTTGAAGAAAAGAATGTCTTGAATTCGTTCCTCAGTTTATAAAAAGAAAAATGCTTTCACTCCAAGCAGACCGTGAGTTCCTGACCTGGCAGACAGGCTGTGACTGTCCTCACAGCTGGCCGGCCTGAGCCCTAGCAAGAGAAAGCAATGTTCCTGAGCGCTCGCTACTAATAAAGGAATGCACAGGCTGGAGCGAGGGCCCAGTGGCTAAGAGTGTGTCCAGATGACGTAAGTTCTAGGCCCTGCACCCATAGCAAGGGACCCACGACTACTTGTAGCTAGCTCCAGGGGATCCACACGTACCTGTCCCTGTGAGGGCATGTGGTCACACACACACAGTTAAAAGTAAACCCTTGAGGGGCTGGGGATTTAGCTCAGTGGTTAGAGTGCTTACCTAGGAAGCGCAAGGCCCTGGGTTCGGTCCCCAGCTCCGAAAAAAAAGAACCAAAAAAAAAAAAAAAAAAAAAAAAAAAAAGTAAACCCTTGGAGGAACATACTGAACAGATGTGTGGACTAAACACAACTGACACTCACTTCAAAATCAGGCTATGGCAGGATGGTAAGGCACAATGGTAAGGCACCAGTAAACAGAAACAAAGTATCCAAGTAGAAAAAGCTCCAATTAACGGCAAGATTCACTTTGTCTAATTGGAAGGTGCACTGGGGACAAGTGTCTGCTCTGATCTTCCTATTTCTTCCCAGAGCTGGTTCAGTTGTACAATAATCAATCCAGCCACAGATGTCAAGCACAGGCCTTAAACCAGAACGAGCTGGTTGTGGACATCTGAGAGGGAACTACAAGAACTGGAAGCTTCCCCATGTGAAGTCAAGCAGTGCTCTTGACAGAGGTGGACTTCATGGTCCTACTTTCAGAACCCACGCTCCATGTTGAGACATGCCCTAGTCTGGCGCTGCCACCGTAGATTTTCACCGCATGGGAACAGCTGTACCCAACACCTGCATTTGCACGTCACGTCAGGGACTGAACTCTGAGCTCTAGGGCTCAGGACTCACCAAATCCCCTCCTCCTACAGGCTAAGGAGAGCAGGTGCAGAAGAGCTCCATCTTATACCCAGCTGGGACAGGGCTCAGGGAAAGGCGTGGTCAGGAAAGGACCGGTGCCCACCCTGAGAAGTGCACACAGAGCCACCCAGGTGGGACCCTTCGCTCCTACCGCTGTTAAACAGCACAAATTCTCGGCTACGGTTTATCACCCAGAGACAGGATAAATCTTGAATCTTGTGTTGTGTCTGTCTGTGTGGACGCCGCCAACACCGGCAACTCTGGCAGCATGGGTGGAACCAGGATCATATACAACTAAGCAACAAGAGAGCTAAACTGCAGAGCTAAAACCCATCCCTTGGGACATTTTCTTGAGCTTGTGTTCCATTTACAACTCAAAACCCAAAAGGTCAGAGACTGAAGACGTGGCTCAGTGGGTTAGAGCCCTTGCTGAGGACCTGAGTTCAGTTCCCAGCACCCACATGAGACGACTTAGAAACAGCAGCCTGTATCTCCAGCTCGAGAATGGAGGTCGCTCGCTCACTCACCTTGTGCAGAGGGAGCACCAGGAAGGCCCCTCCCCCACTCGCTTCTATGATGATGGCCACGAATCTGGGGTTGACAGCACAAAAGGAGCTGTCCCAGGTGACTCGGGAGACGCGGATGTCATCGTAGCACTGGTCATTCTTCACTGCCTGTCCAAAGACGTGCCGGAACTTGCTCTGTCGTACCACTCGCCGCATCGTGTCTGCAAAAAGAAAGCAGCAAGAATGTGTGAGAACCACGTGCGTCAAACCTGCACGTCCACAACAGGCGAGCTGGAAACAGCTCCTCGGCACTGTCTGCTCTCCTAAAAGGCAGTCAGTCTGACTGCAGATCCCAGAGCCCTCTGCGGTAGAAGCAGGGAGAGCACTGCAACATCCAGAAAGCTCACAACATCCAGAGGCAGTCTGAGAGAAAGATTAAGGCAGGACCTGAGGGAAAATCCGCCGGGCCTCTCAGGGTGGGCAGGAAGGCTCATCCTGCCACTCCTATTTGGAGATAGGAAAGTACCTAAGGAAGGAACCTTGTAGGTGTGAAGCTGAAGGAAATCCTTTCCTCCCAACCTGCCAGGGTCGTTTTCCAGTTTCTAACACCCTCCCTCATCCCAACATCAGCATCCCCTCTGAGCACTGTGCTGGCTCCCTAGAGTCATTCCACACGACCAACTAAGCAGACTTGAGGCGAGCGGCTGCTGCCCTGTCTCCCTGTGCTGCCACTACCCTCTGCCCTGCAGTTACCCAGACCAACTGCTGGCTGCTAAGGCCCAGTGAGGAACGGGAAATCTGACCTGAGGCTGCCACAGAAGTCAAGAGCCCAGTCTTACAACAAGGAGCTGTAATTAAGTGGGAAGAGGCTGATCAAGGCTTCGCGATGACAGTGAGCCTGCCAGCTCCATTCTAGCAAACATTTGGAGCCATTTACTGGCTACGAGCCATGACAGCCAAAGCCTGAATTGCATGGCAGCGGCAGCTGGACAGAAGGGAAGGAACAGGCCAGTGTGGAGGAGAAAGGAGACCAGGATGGAGGCTCATGTCAGGTCATTCAACTGCTGCAGAGGAAGCTGGGCACGAGGATTGTGGGCAACAGCTAGCTGGGGTCCTGGGACCTCTCTGGGTTACCAGATGGGCATGAACATGGGAGGCTTTGTGCTTCAGGCCCCAGCCCCCCACACCTCAGGTTTTCTAGCCAGCACTTGATGTAATTTTCCCGTCTGCTGCTGTACAGCATTCTGCTCAAAAAGACAAATGGAACTCGAATAAAGCTAAGTGGAACCGGCACATGGCCAAACCCTGACAAACTCACTGCAAACCAGACCGCTGTGAACAGAAGAGGCCAACAGCTGTCTGTCTGTGCCACGTGGGACCTGAGGTGGGCAATGCTATTTCTCGCCTTCTACGTCCCTCCCACTACTAGATGCAGAAAAAGAGTTTATGCCACAGCCTCTGTCCACTTTTGCAAGGCTTATGTGGCAGTGTCCTCTCTGCACTGCTGGGACGTGTGGCTGGGCAGAAGCAAAAGCCCAGCGGCAGGTCCCCACTCCTTGTGTTCTGTAGCCCAGCTGCTGCTTGACCTTCCCTGCTGACTACTGGAATCCTTGGTACAAGATGCTAAGGTCTTACACTCAGCCAACAGCCTTAATTCTTCCTTCAAGAGCGAGTCAGACACAGCTTCTACTGTGGTCAAAAACTCAAGGAACATACCTCCATACTGGCCTCTCTCCAAAGTCACCACCTTCTCAGCCATCAGTTCTACAGGTCACAAAAGCTAGAGTCCCTTCCAGCGCATCTCAGCAAGCATCTCAAAAGATGGCCCAGTGGTTAGTGTTGACTGCTCCCTCAGAGCCCCCACATATGTTACACACACACACACACACACACACACACACACCCAGCTGCTCATGATTGCCTGTAGCTCCTGCCCCAGGGGATCCGACACCTTCTTCCTACTTCCACACATACCTGCACTCACACCCTTACCACACATACACATAAGCACAAATCAATTCTAGTTAGCCGGATTTGGTGCAGGTTTTTAATCCCAGCACTTGGGATGTAGAGGCAGGCAGATCTCTGAGTTCAAGGCCAGCTTGGTCTATTGACTGAGCAGGCAAAGTTACACAGAGAAAACTTTTCTCAAAAAAACTCAACAGAAAAGTAAGCAAAACCAAAAATAAAACAAAAACTAAAAGGTGTCTATCTGTCTGTCTGTCTCTCTTTCTTGCCTTCTCTCTCTCACACACACTCACACATATACTTGAGCATACACACACATACACTTACTTGCGAGCACACACCCCAATACACATATAATCCCACACACAGATGGGGATGCACACAGGTACACACATACACACACGCACACAGGTATACACATACACACATGCACACACATACACACATGCACACAGGTATACATACACACATGCACACAGGTAGCATACATACACATGCACACAGGTATATACATACACACACATGCACACAGGTATACACATACACACATGTATACACATACACACATGCACACAGGTACACACACACACATGCACACAGGTACACACATACACACATGCACACAGGTACACACACACATACACACAGGTATACACACACCCATGCACACAGGTACACACATACATACATGCACACAGGTATACACACACCCATGCACCTAGGTATACACACACACATGCACACAGGTATACACACACACATGCACACAGGTACACACACCATGAATAAGGACAGGAAGGGAGCCCACCCGAAAGCAAACCCAACAACAAAGCTCAGAAGAGAAAATGCCTGTGTCACCGAGAGACCGCCGTGGCCGTACCCACACTCATCTGAGCATCTTGGGAGGAGCTCACAAGGACAAAGGCACATTGTAAATCCCTAGCAGAAGTGCATGTGCACACACAAACAAATACACATGCACATTTTTACAAAGCAGAAAAGTGGAAGCAGTTGTCATGAGGGTGTGAGAGTTGACAAGACAGACATAAATCAATGCAACAGAATTCAAAGTCCAGGGCCAGAGAGAGGCTCAGAGGGAAAGGACACCTACTGCACACGTCTGTGACCTGAGCTTGATCCCCAAACACATGTGAAAATGGTAGGAGAGAACCAAGTCCACAGTGTTGTCCTCTGATCTCTGTGCATGTGCCCACACATACATACATGTGCCGCATACACAGATGTGTCCAAACACATACACATATACACACATACATGCCCAGACATACACACATGTACCCCACACACATATGCCAGCACATACACACACAGTATACACACATACATGTGCCCACACATACACAGTGTACACACATACATACAACAATAATAATCACATTTTAAAAAACTTCAGTCCTGGGGTTGGGGATTTAGCTCAGTGGTAGAGCGCTTGCCTAGGAAGCGCAAGGCCCTGGGTTCAGTCCCCAGCTCCGAAAAAAAGAAAAGAAAAAAAGAAAAAAAAAAAAAAAAAAAAAACTTCAGTCCTGAGGTGAACCGATACTTGCTCTAGCCAACTGACTTTCAACACAGGAACCAAAACCACTCGTGGGAACAGAGTGTGAATGAAGGGTGCAGACACAGCAGAGCAGCCAGGAGCAAGCGGACAGAAAGACGCTGTGATCAGATGGGTTCAGAGCCTCGGCAACAGAGCTGAGACTGCAAAGCTCCCAGAAGAAAACACAGCAATGTGTCTTCCTGGCCCTGGACAGCAAAAGCAAACACAGAGGAGCTAACACCATCGAGGCTTGGAAGGAGCTGTCACCTTCGAGGCCTGCACGTGGGCTCACCGAGATGAAGAACTGACCTCTCCAAGTTAGCCTCTGACGTCCACACACATCACACCAACACACGTGCACCATGGCACACACATCACATCACACACACTACCTAAGATAAACAAAAATACACACAGACACTTGCTGTAAACCCTAAAGCTATCAAGGCACTCACTAATACCTAAAATACATAAACTTGTTAAAAAGGAGACAGAGCAGGAGGACAATTTAAAATCTTAAAGATGGACTTAAGATGGACTTGCCAGGCATGGTGGAGGCAGGAAGGTGAGGAGTTCAAAGCTAGCCTCAGCTACAGATCTCACTTTTGCCTACTGTAAGACCCCAGGTATATAACCAGCACCATTCCCCAAATGCATTAAAGGCCCAAAGGGGACAATGTGCACAGAAGGTGCAAGGCATTACTGTCACTTGGGAAGTGAAAACCAAACCCTCCATGAACAGGTCCTTCGCCCCACAATGAAAACGCAGCAGTCAGAGACTTGCTGAGGGAAGTGTGGGCTGCTTGGGGTCTCTAAGGTGTCGGGTGGGTTGAGCTTTGGAAGGACCTTACAGTTCCTTGTGCCCTAACAGATTTCTACCTACCTGGCTCTTGAGAGAAATGAAAACCAGTACATAAGCCCTCCTCCCCGGCCCCACCCTACAGCAAAGGGAGAACCGTGAGTGAGTGCTGCCTTTCACTGGTTTTTTTTTTTTTTGTTTTTTTTTTTTTTCCGGAGCTGGGGACCGAACCCAGGGCCTTGCGCTTCCTAGGTAAGCGCTCTACCACTGAGCTAAACCCCCAGCCGCCTTTCACTGGTCTAATAGATAAAAGGCCACTGCCCACTGCTGCTCAGCAGGGAGCCCAGGCACCTGAACATCCTACAGTCTGGAGGGACCCAGACCAATGCCTACAAAGGCCAACAGAGGGCATCAGATCCCTTGGAAGTGGAGTTAGAGGGGGTTGTGAGCCTCCACATGGGTGCTGGGACCAGAACCTCAGTCCATGCAAGAACAGACAGGGCCTGACTACAGAGCCATCTCTCCAGCACCACAGGCTTCTCTGAGGGGTCAGGAAACTGTCCCCAAGTCACTGAGTAATGTTGCACATGGCTTTGGTTTTCTCGCTTATACTTTAAGTGATGCATGACACGTATAAAGGTGTGTTTATTTTTAATCTATACAGCGTCCAGCACAGATGCTGTAGGCCTCACTGACTTGTAAACACTGCAACTGGCACTTAAGAGCCCACTAACTTTCCCTACCCAAAGGGGAAAATCCCACCCAGTGCCCTACTGATTAGGAGATGAGTATAACTTTCATACAGAAGAACACTGGTAACCAAGGACTCTGCAAACTTCTGTGTTCTCCCACAGCAGCAGCATTAATACCCTTTCCAAACAAAGACAAATTTGAAAACTGTTCCAAAGACTAGAACTCTAAGAGCCACCAGTGTTGAGAAATGGCATTCAAAAGTTCAGCGGGAAAACTAAGATATCAAAAACAAACTAAAAAAATTAAATGTCTTATTGAAGTTGGATTTTTTTTTAAGTTCTCTTGCCTAAGTGATAAACAGTAAATTAACAAACCACCATGTTTTCTAAGGGAGCTGATTCCTAACTGTATGAGAAAGGATTAATTAGACAGTTCTGACCAAGGAGAGCCAGGGACAGCTCTAAACGCCCTGCCAGGGAGAAGCTACTCCTGAGGTCTGTCAAGCTTTGAATGCTCCCACCGGTACATGACCTTTCTTCATACATTAGTATCTCAGACATAAGAGGACAGTGAGTGGGGTTGGGGATTTAGCTCAGTGGTAGAGCGCTTGCCTACCAAGCGCAAGGCCCTGGGTTCGGTCCCCAGGTCTGAAAAAAAGAAAAGAAAAAAAAAAAGAAAAAGAAAAAGAAAAAAAGAAGAGGACAGAGAGCCAGGCATGATGGAAACTGAGGCAGAAGGGACAGAATTGAAGATCAGCTTGGAATCAGGAGCAAGACTCCAAAAATCAACAAAGCGATAGGCCAGCAGAGAAGAGCTCGTCCAGCAAAGCACTTGGCGTGTAAGGACAGGGCCCACCCTGTCCCCAGAACTGCTGGAGAGAAGCTGGGATGTGGCGCACTTGTAACCCCAGTGCTAGATCCTGGCCAGCTCCAGCTCTGGGGGACTGTCAAAACAGAAGGAAAAAAGGCAAGGAAAATCACCCAAGAAAGACCTTCCTGAAAACACACATGTACCTGTACACGCGCGCGCGCGCGCGCACACACACACACACACACACACACACACACACACACACACACACACACGAGCGCACCACTAAGCAAATCAAGGAAATGTTCCACAGATTTCACAGCCAATTCCAATCAGTAGGAGACAGTGCAAATATGTCTTTTAATTTCCACCAACTCTAGCTGGGTGTGGTGGTACACACCTTTAACCCCTGAACTTCAGAGGCAGAGGCAAAGGCAGAGGCAGGTGGATTTCTGAGTTCAAGGAATGCCTGGTCTACACGGTAACTTCCAGGCTACCCAAGATTATACAGTAAGGCCCTGGATTTACACACAGTTGATGTAAGAACTACAAAACTAACCTATACCCCCTACAAGATGCGATTTTACCACTCTGCCCTGGTTCCAGTAAGACTGACAGATGCTTGGATGAGTTTCATAAAGTAAACACAGAAAGCTAGGTGTGGTGACCCATGTCCATCAGAGGCTGAGAGAGCAGCAGTTTCTGTTTGGGGCCAACAAACTGCATAGCACAGATGTGACAGTGGCTGTAGTGGAAGAGGAAGAGGTGAAGAGGAGGAGGAAGGAGAACAAAATACAAACAACCAAGCCAGACACTGCCACTCACCTGTAATCTAGCACTTGAAAGGCAAAGGCAAGACTAGGCTACCCTGGCCACAAAGCAGATTTGACGTTAGCCTGGGTGACCTGAAACGCCTGCTGGTCTTATGTTAACCACAGACATTTGAGAAGAAGGAACCTCGATGGAGAAAATGGCCTCCAGAGGATAGGGCCGTACCCAAGAACATTTTCTTAGTGATCAATAAGGGAAGGCCCAGTCATTGTGGGTGGGGCCATCCCTGGGCTGGAGGTCCTGGGTTCTATAAGAAAGCAGGCTGAGCAAGCCAGTAAGCAGCACCCTCCGTGGCCTCTGCATCAGCTCCTGCCTCCAGGTTCCTGCCCTCTGTGAGTTCCTGTCCTGTGAACAGTGATGGAAGTGTGAGCAAACAGCCCTCTCCTCCCCAGGTGCTTTGATCACATTTCTTCACAGCAACAGTGACCATGCCTAGAACACCTGACTAGCCCAGTAGAGAGGAAGCTTGAGGCCCAGGCCACACTAAATGTCCTCTCTAGGGCTGGTATCAATCTCGACATGGCCGTTTGTCTCTCTGCCCTGGTTTCTAGGTATCGCTGAAGCCAAAAGAACTGATTAATTACCCAGGAATCTGGGCTTTTTCTTTCATTTCTTAGACAGGGTCTCTCTATGTAGCCCAGGCTAGACTCAAACTTGCAGTCTTCCTGCTTCGGCATCCCAAGTGCTGGATGCCAGGCCTTTGCCTGTCACAGAGCGAGTTGGTAGCAGACAGTATATACCTCAGCTTTGACTCCAAATAAAGAAAGCCTAACTCTGGAAAGTACTATTCATTATCCCTAACACCAAGAGAACAAGAAACTTAGATCTCCTTGTGTTGCAGATAAGCATTAAGGAAGGAAGCATGACAGACCAGCAAGGACCCCACGGCTACAGGCTGGCTCTCCAGCAATGGCTCTGCAAGCCCGCACAGGGAGAGCAGTGCAGTGTTTGAGAAGGGTAAACAGAGGCAACAGAATTGTGACACTGCAATGGCAGAGAATGAACTGTCTCCAAAGCCAGAGTAAACGTCCCTCCATTCTCTCCAGTCTCCACTGATCCCATTTTAAGAAAAAGACCACTGGCATCTCAACATTCCCCTGTTTATTGAGACACTGTCTGTTTAAGGATTCATGCAGATGCATTTCTATGGTGTGTATGAAAGGAAACACATCCTGTAAGAAACACAGGAAAACTCCTATTAGCAAAGTCCTGCCAGCAGCTCTGCAGACACCAGTCCAGAGCATCGGTGAGGAATTCGCAGTAGGCCTCCAACATTCCCCCAGCCAGCGGCAACCACAGAAAGGCTCCAAAGCCTCCTGAGGGGAAGGCCATGCCCCCACACACACACCAGAAGCTGCTGTTTTCATGACAGGCACTTTTAAATGCAGACTGGATGTGTTATATTAAAATAACAGTAGGGAGATAAGAGTTGGCTGCTCTCCCAGAGGACCTGGGTTTGACTCCCAGCACCCACAGGTGGCTCCAAAGTGTCTGTAATTCCACTTCCAAGGGACCCAATGTCATCCAAGTACACATGGTATAAAGACCTGTATGTAGGTCAAACATTTAAATAAACACTTAAAAGATAAACTACAAAAGACAAAAACAAAAACAAAAACAAAAACAAAACAAAACCCAGTACGGTAACAGCTGAGGCAAATGTCTTAAAGTCTGGCGTCCCTTTTAAGAAGTAAGAACTGTCGTAACCCTGTCCACCCTCGTGGAACATGTTCACAAGAGAAGATGATCAAGTAGATGCAGGAGATTCCTGATTAAACACTGAACCCAACACTCATCCTTTCTGGGTAGAAGGTGGCTGGCCTTTAATTTGTCTATCCGTGATGCTCAAAGAATCCTTGTAAGTCATACATTTTCACTGCATTCAACACTAACAGTCACAGGAGACATTTAAAGAAGAAGAAAAAAGGCCATGTGTAGTAGCTCACACATTTAATCGTAGCACTCCGGGTTTCTGTGAGTTCATGATCCAACCTGAACTACAAAGCAAGTTCCAATCCAGTCAGAGCTACACTAGGAGACCTATTTAAAAAAATAAAATAAAACAAACAAACAAACAAAAACAAAACCCAACAAGACTTGCCTAACTTAATACATACTAGGTTTTATGTTTTGTGTGTATGGTTTATCTGTGTAGCTCGTGCATGCCTGGTCCCTGAGGTCAGAGGTGGATGTGAGATCCCCCTGGAGCTGTAGTTACAAATGGTTGCAAGTCACTATGTGGGTGTGGGGAATCAAACCCACGTCCTTGGCAAGAGCAACAAGTGCTCTTCACTGCAGAGCATCCCTGCACTCTAAAAGGACCGCATACGCAGCAATCACACACAGCAGGTCAGCTAAGCTGCAGCTTTGGGGAGGGGCTAGGAGCCCTATGCTCTGCCCTTGCTGGACTTGCTAAAGGTGGTCCTGCTGGAGACCGCTAACTCCGTAACAGACACTGCAAGTACAGGACAAGCTACTGTGTGTGCAGCATACCATGACAGGAAATGCTAAGAACAGTCCAACTCATGAAAGCCTCCAAGTAACTTCCCTTCAGCCAGAGACAGATGGACAGTCTGGGCAGATGCATGTTTCAATTCCATAGCTCCAAGCAATCTGGTTCTAAAATGTTTCTACAAACAGAGAAACAAGAAAACAGACTTATGGGGTTGGGGATTTGGCTCAGTGGTAGAGCGCTTGCCTAGGAAGCGCAAGGTCCCGGGTTCGGTCCCCAGCCCCGGGGAAAAAAAAAAAAAAAAAAAAAAAAGAAAACAGACTTACACTGTGGTTGTGTGGCCAGGCCCGGGCCCAGGAAGTCTGAAGTGGAATTGCAAAGCACTTGCTTCCAGGCTCTGCCGCACTTTCCAGCCTCTCTCAGAGAGGTCACGCCAGCAGCCCAGAGAGAAAGAATTCCTGTGACCCAGAGCCCCAGAGCATGGCCGGCCGGCTTTCCTGCCTTCTCAGCACTGACTTCCACATCACACATCCCTTCTGCCTCTCAGTCACTGGGGCGCTCCTCAGACCCTTCCCTGGGGTGCTGCCTCAAAGGCCACAGTTCCACTGTGATTTTTAAATATCAAGCCACATTGAGCCTCCGCTTCCTGAGCATAAGAACGGGAAAACCAAAATTCAGAAAGGAATCTGGATAAACTACTGAGATGAAGCAAAGAAAGCACCCTGGCCACACCCAAGGAAGTGAATCCTCACTGCTGATTTAAAGCTTTACAACTGCTAACTGCCTGAGAACAACCCACCACCATAAAGTACTAGAAATAGACATGCACACGTGTATACATATGCATACACATGTACACACACACCCGTGTGCACACGCATCCACCAAAAACGCAATCCCTACACGCTAAATTGTGCTAACAGTTCTCTATACTTTCTGAAGCTTTCTAGAACCTTCATATTTCACACCTTGTACTCATTTTAGGAAACGCAGCAAGAGACTACCTGAGGTGAAATGAGCATTTTCTGAGAAATCCAAGGAAATGGCAGCATCATCAAATGCCATCACGGACAGGAAATGAACGGTGGATGCTGTGAGCATGAGGCGACTCTGAAGACCAAGAACCCGTGCTCACACTTGCATGCAGAGACCCACACAGAGCACACAGAGTGACCCGCAGACAGAGTGACACGCAGTGACAAGCACAGGTTCTGCGATTATTAAAGCAGGACGCTAGGAGAAGCCCTAGTTCTCCAATGTCACAGTACATGTTCTTACTACAGAGCTAACATGCAAAGATGCGTGCTCAGAGGCCCTCCCCTGATCTCTGCTAGTCACAGTATCTTTATGATCACAGCTGCCTCTCCCCATCCCTGGGCTCTGAAGGACGGCAGGAGAGGCCTGCATCTGAAGACAGCTCAGGTTCTGCCTGCCCCAGAGAACACAGAGGCAGCCCAGGAACCATCCATGGCTGCAGGCCTCTCCGAGGCCTCTGTAAAGAACCAAACTGATCCCGAGTGCTCAGGCTGAGTGCCGAACTTCTGCAGATGTGAACGGCCCAAGTATTTCAAAACACTCCTGCTACACTGATGACCTACTTTCCTTATCAACAACAGGGAATGGAAAATAAGGCCAAGTACGACTGTCCATTGACTTGTTAGTCAATGAAGTTTCTCTAGCAATAAAATTTTAATAATTCTTTGGAAATTTTATTGTTTCAAGAAATGCAATGACTGAATTCTATGGTCTGAATAATACGATAAAGTAAGAAGGCATGTTCAATAACCCTGTAGAACCAGCTATAGATACCAACAGCATCGCAAAACAAAACGACGTCAGGCGTGACCCAGGAAGCTGAGGCAGGAAGGCTGGGAGTGTGAGGCCAGCCTGGCAGTGCAGTCAGAAACTGAACTTCTTAAAGACACAGCTTCAGCTGAAGACATCTGATGTCTCTCTAATACCATATGCAAAAAGGATGTGTGGACACAAGGAACTCTGGTTCTGGTAACAGACAAGTTCATCCCTGACTGTCATCTCCCTGCCTAAGTTATTCTGACCCCTGGTTATTTCTCCAGCAATAAACTGGGAAACTGTTCACAATGAAATAAAGTGAACTTTCTTTATCATCATTCAAAGCCTAAGTCTACACAGTCTGTCCACCAGTTCACACCTCCCTAGGACACACGTGTGGGTCACGGAGAACAAATCCATTTCTAGCACCCACAGGGTCACACACATGTGACTCAAATGTGAAGGTCCTTTCCCTTCTGGTTCAGTTCCTCAACAATGACTTAAGCCCCAGTCGTGTGCGTGGACTGCACCGGGCACCGCAGGAGACTGACAAGCACCTACTGTCCCAGAAGCTAACTCCAGGCAGATGTGAACTGGACAGGAAGAGAGTAATGGGATAGGACGTGGACATCAAGGGCCAGGAGATCTGAACACAGATGCTTCAGAAAACCTGAGAGTGGAGCCCAGAGCACATGAGGGAAAAGCAGGGCAAGACATCAGCTCATGTTGGGATCACACAAGGCTCCAAGCCAGGTTAGGGATTTCACTTTCACCTGCACAAGGAGGCACAAGCACGAATTCATATTCTCTCTCTCTCTCTCTCTCTCTCTCTCTCTCTCTCTCTCACACACACACACACACACACACACACTACTGTTGAGAAGCCCAGTGTCGAGCACAATCACTTTAGCCTTTTTTTTTTTTTGGTTCTTTTTTTCGGAGCTGGGGACAGAACCCAGAGCCTTGCGCTTCCTAGGCAAGTGCTCTACCACTGAGCTAAATCCCCAACCCCCACTTTAGCCTTTTAAAAGCTCCTCCTGAGTGCAGCTGGAGACCGGGCATGCAGGCAGGAGCAGGAGGGCACTTGGATGCCCTGTCTGAGCCAGAAGTGTCCGTCCCAGTTGGCCCCAGAAAGAGATGGAGTCAGAGGACATCGCCAGCTGGTGATGTGGTATGTGATATGAAGGGCATTTTAAAACACGTGTTAGTGTGACTGCAGAGGCAGTGTGCTATCGCACATGTATGGGGGCGGGGTGTCAAAGGACAACTGGGGGAGTGTCTCCTACCTTGTGAGTTCTGAGGACTAAGCTCAGTGTCCAGGCCCATGCTGAGCACCTTACCAGTGAGCTGGCTCAGTTTTGATCTATGCAGGCCGTGCACTCCCGCCCAGACTAAGAGGCAAGGATGGCTGCCCTCCCACCTCAGCAGCTGCTTCAAAGACCCTTCCCATACAGCCCGGGGCACAAAACCTCCCCTTTTCACACTGATGGCTGGATCTGCACCTGCAGCTGGGATGCAGCTCAGAGGGGAAAATTCTGCTTGGCTGTGTGCAGCCCTAGCTTCAGCAGTCAACCATCACACACACGCACACATGCACGGTACTCTACCTGAAATAAAGTGTATTGAAAGGAAATACACTGAGAAGGCTACTTGAAAATAAAAACAAGGCTAGTGGGCGTGGTGGGGCAAACCTTTAATCCCAGCATTTGAGACAAATATCTGAGTTGGCTCTGATCTACAGAGCAAGTTCCAGGACAGACAGAGCTACACAGAGAACCCCTGTCCCAATAGAGGGAAGAACGGAGGGAGAGAGGGGAGGAGAAAGAATAAAAATGAAAGAAAAAACATAGTTTAGCACACTGGTCTTGTGAGGTTGGGAGTTTCAGGAAAGTGGCTCTTATAACCCCTCCTCTAAGGGGTTCCACAGCAAACGACAACACTGGAATCCTCAACAACCTAATACCTTGTAAGGATGTACCTCTCTTGAGGAAGCAGTTACTGCAAACACGTCAGCTACACAGCCTTAAGAATGTCTGAGGCAGAAGAAAGCACCACACCCCAATTTGACCAATAAAGTGAAACCAGGAAGGAGAGGCAAAGAAAACAAACCCATTTCAGGAGAAGGAGACCCTGGAGCCCAGCAGTCTCCATGACAAGCAGCCTTGATCCACAAGCTCTGGCGCACCCAACCCAGCTTCCCTCCAAACCGTACCAAGACTTTAAAAAGGCTGGGTGGCCTGGCACAGCCTGAATTCCAGCAGCGGGGAGGGTCAGGGTACACGGTCATCTTCAGGCACATGGTGAGTCTGAGGCTCAGTGGCCACCCAGTCTAGTCAATCAGCCCAAGAACCTAGCCTCAAAAAATGGGCAGTGAGGGGTTGGGGATTTAGCTCAGTGGTAGAGTGCTTGCCTAGGAAGCGCAAGGCCCTGGGTTCGGTCCCCAGCTCCGGAAAAAAAAAAAAAGAAAAAAAAAAAAAAAAAAAAAGGGCAGTGATGGTACAGATGTGTCAACCTCGGGCACACACATACACGCACACACACGCAACACACACACACACGCAACACACACACACACGCAACACACACACACACACGCAACACACACACACACGCAACACACACACACACACACACACACACAGAATCGAGTGACAGTAATCCTTCCATAAGCAGCTCCATTTACAGCCTGTAGGAATCTCTAAAACCACTGGAAATAATAAACACCTACAGATACACAAATGTAGTTAGCTTTTAAAAACTGCCAGAATGACAAACACCCACAAATACACAAACGCAATTACAAAACAATCCATTTTTGTAGCATTTGTAGCCCTGAAACCCACCATCAAACTCTAGTGTGCAAAGGAGTTCTGAGTGAATGGAGCACTGACCAGGCAAGGCAGTGACGATCGCCCTACCCAATTCACCTGCGCTGCAGTTCCTCGGGGGCTGGACTAGAAGTCCCCACAGGCTTCCCCTGTCCCTGCTCCTCTAGGGTACACGTGCAGTGAGGACATTTGCAAGGTAGCTCACGTGTTAAAGGGAGATGCACTGAAGAGACCGCTCATCCTTAGCTGGACACACACTAGGCTTTTCCTGAATCCACTTGGACAGTGACTTCAGATGACTGAAAACATCAGCCAGAGAGTGAGATTAGCTCATTTCAGGCGAAGCTCATTGGCCAGAGCTACAATACAAAGCTGTAAGAAATGCTAGCTGGCTGAGGTGCTTCAGCCTATGACCTCAGAACCCCAGGGGCTGAGGCAGGAGGATCTGAATCTCAAGACCAGCCAAGGCCACTCAGTGTTCTGAGAAAACAAGCAAGGGGCTAGGAAGAAGGTGTTCCTGCTCCAATCTCCACATAAAACCTGGGGGATGGCTGCACGTGCTGGAACCTAGCACTGTGGGATTCAGCAGGTCCTGAGCCATCTCGGGCCAACAAGCCCAGCTGCAATGGTACCTTCTGGTTCAGGGAGGACCCTCTCGAGGCAGTAATCAGAGACTGTCAGAGGAAGACTCCTAACACTGCCCCAGCCTCCATCCATGCACACTCATGTGTACTGCACAACATTCAATCCCCTAATACTGACAATATTCTGAATTTGTTCAACTCGACCAAGCAAATGTCCAATACCCACAATGTGGACTGGCAAGATGGCTTAGTGAGGCTAAGAGTGCTTGGGGATAAGCCTGAGAGCCTGAGTTCCTAAGTTCCCCCTCCCAGACCTACATGTTAGGAGAAAAACAACTTCTGACCTCCAGCCTTCAGTGGTCCAAGCACTAAATAAATTAATACGGGTGATTTTGTTGTTGTTGTTGTTGTTGTTTTTTAAAGAAAATACACACGAGTCTCTACCCACACGCATGGCAGGCGATTATGCGATTATTCAACCAACACTGGCTGAGCATCAACTGTGTGCCAGCCAGACTATACTGAGAAACAAAGGCACAAAAACACTGAACATTCTATACCTTCAAGAAATACGGAATACAATGATACCAGTGCTCCCCTTCTCCAACTAGAAACCATACTTCGCTCAGTGTTTAAATTCTACTACCTTGACTCAAAAGGCGGTTGCTGGTGTCAGTGGAGGCGGCTGACAGACCCTGCGGTCAGCTCTCTACCTTTGTAGCACCATGTTTAAAGTATACTCTTTGGTTTTATTTGTTCGTTGCTATTTTTATTTTTGAGACAGGGTCTCACTCTATAGCCAAACTGACCTCAAAATCACTTTGCCTCTGACTTCCTGGTGCTATTGTATGTAATTCCCGTTCTACTCAAACACACTGAACCACAACAGATTCTGCTATCACGACCCTGGCGGTTTGAACAAAACCACCCACACTGCACTTTCTTTCCTCCAATAACTCCTGGTTTAGTCCAAACCAACACCATCACACACCCTCAGACACTGCTTTGCTCTGACATCCCACGGGCTCTCCAGCACCTGAATTCCTCCAGGCTTACTCATGCGCATCCACATCCAAAGAATACGCATGCAAGATGTCCACAGAAGCTTTGAGCTGTGCTTGAGTCCCAGCACTCCAGAAGCAGACACAGGAGGATGTCTGTGGGCTTGAGACCATCCTGGTGAGCTACATAGTGAGCTACAGGACAGCCAGGACTACATAGAGAGACCCTGACAAAACAAGCTGGGCCCTGGTGGTGCACAGCTTTAATCCCAGCACTTGGAAAGTAGAGGCCCGTCTGATCTACAGTGTAAGTTCCAGGCAGCCAACACTATGCAGAGAGACCCTACCTCGAAATAAACAATTAATTACAAACAAGAAAGTCCCTTTTGTACACTTTCAAGGTAAGCTAAAAGGTAACAACGAGAAACCACATATTTGTACCAGGAAAAATCAAGTTCCGGACTCTTCCTGCCCTAAACCCTGGGATATCTTCCTACCCTGAACCCTGGGATATCTGACTCTTCCTGCCCTGAACCCTGGGATATCTTCCTACCCTGAACCCTGGGATATCTGACTCTTCCTGCCCTGAACCCTGGAATATCCAACTCTTCCTACCCTGAACCCTGGGATATCTGACTCTTCCTGCCCTGAACCCTGGGATATCTGAAAGACGCTTAGACTCAGCTGCACCAAAACCTCTGCAGGGGAAGCACCGTAAGGAGTTTACAGAGGAACAGAAAGCCAGGCAGAGAACAGGG
This sequence comes from Rattus norvegicus, assembly GCF_021556685.1. Taxonomy (NCBI): domain Eukaryota; kingdom Metazoa; phylum Chordata; class Mammalia; order Rodentia; family Muridae; genus Rattus; species Rattus norvegicus. The sequence goes on along the minus strand of NC_141545.1, from coordinate 49,756,904 downwards.
AACCTCTGGCCACTGCAAACCTGTCTCATGGCCACCCTTCCTTAATCCTCTTCCCAAAGATCCCAGAAGCCACTGTGCCCTTCCACTATGGTGCCCAGATGGAAAAGAGGAAGGAGGGAGGAGCCCATGAACACTAGCAGAGTCACTCTCTTACGGGTGACAGTAGACAGAGCCTCTTCCCTTCCAGCTGTAGGGCATCTCTGTGTGGGCTCAGCCTGACCCCTCATCTCCTCAACTGTTCTCCTGAAACCCTGTTACCCTGAACACATAGTTCAAAGAGAATCTGCTCATCAACAAGGAAACTCCTTTTCAAAATTTTTGGGCCGGAGAGATGGCCCACTGTTAAAGCTCTTGCAGAGGGTCTGAATTTGGTTCCCAGCACTCATGTCAGACAGCTCTTAAATGCCTTAGCTCCAGCTACAGGTATCTGACACCTCCAGCCTCTGTAGGTCCCAGCACTCATATGTACCCTACCCCTGACACACACACAGAATTAAAAATAAAATACTGTCAGGCAGTAGTGGCCCATGCCTTTAATGCCAGCACTTGGGAGGCAGAGGCAGGCTGATTTCTATGAATTCAAGGCCAACCTGTTCTACAGAGCAAGTTCCAGGACAGCCAGGGCTACACAGAAAAACCCCATCTCTGAAAAACAAAACAACAATTTTTCTTAAAACACTGTTAGCCTGAGATCAGCTGATAGACCACTGGCCTAGCACACAGCCCAAGGTTAGCCCTTGAAGTACATAATGCTTATTTATAACCTCAGCATCCAGGAGATGGACACAATGATCCTAGGTCACCCTCCAACACAGCCTGTCACTGGTTAGTCTGTGATACTGTGATATCATTTGCTTGGCTCGCACCCTTCAGACGTCAGGGTAGCCATGGAGAGCTGCTCAGCTGAGGCAGGAGGCCTCCGGATACATGTCCCACAGAGAAAAGCTAGGAGCTCAAGCATGGGTCCTCCCCTTCCATATGACTTGGCAAGCAAGACCCAGAATTCCACCACCGCCACTAACAGTCTAACACTGCTGCGAGTTGAACGAACGCTCTCTAGAGCTGGGGTTTGTAATGCTGAATCTGTATCTAAAAAGCCACCTGAGCCAAAGCGTGCCTCAAATGTCTGCCTCCAGACAGACCACAGGTCAGAAGATGCCATGGGTTAGAGCTAGTTCCCCTCACTAGGTAGCTCAGTCAGGGAATGCAAGACACCTCACACCCCATGAGACTGAAGTGGCAGTCTCAGGGGGAAAGCCCAGGACTTCCAACTTCCTGCTGAAGCTGTAAGTAGCAGTGGCCAGCACAGGAGAGCCCCGGGCACCCAGCCACCCTACTCCTAAGAGACGTCAGGCAGTGATCCGGCCCAGAGGAAGGACACTTGTCCCAAGAGCCTGCTGACCTGAGTCTGATCTCTAAAATCAAGTAAAGAAAGGGGAGAACCAACTCCACGAGGCCGGCCTCTACTGTGTACCTATGGCACGGCATGAGCACCCTGCTGCACACACCATGCGCTCACAAACGTTCATGGTAAATTTTAAAAATTAAAGATAAAATAAAACCGGACAGCACATCTTACCAAGGATCATCCAAAGAGCAGTGGCCTGCTCCCGTTGGCTCCAGCGACTCTCTTGCTTGCCAAGAGAAACTAAGACGACAACCGATGTTAAGCTAAAGATACTCCTAACCACAAAATGAGCTCAGCGGCTCTCCTGTAAACTGTTCTCATAAACCCCAAGTTTGGTCCTCAGCTCCAGGAGGTCATCTTCAGTGAGCTCATAAGCACATGCCCCTACATACACACACACTCCCAGGGACGGACGCGCGCGCGCGCACGCACACGCACACACACACATACACACACACAACACACAAACACACACACATACTCAAAAACACACATACACATTCACACACACTCACACACACACACACACACACACATTTTTTAAAATAAAAATTGAAATCCCTCTGCTTAATGGAGATGAAATTTTAGTGAGAAATGTACAGAGACCGCCCAAAGCCTGTATGCCCTTTTTTTCTTTAATACAGAAATTTCACTTGAAGTAGCTCTGTTCCTAGTTCTGTAGAGCTTGCCTATTTAATAAAGTTCTAGAAATATCGTTAGACTTCCTTATTTTTATTTTACATGCATGTGCATTTTGTCAACATGTGTACCTCTGTCCTACATGCCTGCCTGGTGCCCTTGGAGGTCAGAAATTGCTTCGGGTCCCCCGGAACTGGAGTTAGAGATAGCTGTGAGCAGCCATGTGGGCGCTGGGGATCAAACCCACTCTCCGAGAGCAGCCAGTGCTGGTAACCACGGAACCGTCTCTGCAGACATAGCTAGCTAATGTCTTTTTTAAAGATGTTTAATTTTTTATTTTTTTTACTAGTTATTTTATTTATTTACATTTCAAATGCTATCTCCCTCCCCAGTTTCCCCCTACTTTTTATTTCTCTGAATATACTGTCGCTGTCTTCAGACACACCAGAAGAGACACACCATCAGATTCCATGACAGATGGTTGTGAGCCACCATGTGGTTGCTGGGATTTGAACTCAGAACCTCTGGAAGAGCAGTCAGTGCTCATAACCGCTGAGCCATCTCTGCAGCCCTAAAGGTAAAAGCCTGTACACACACTTGGGGGAGGCCTTCGGCACTCCCCGCTCCACTCCTTCCTTTAATGCAATTGGTCATATGTGTGTGTTTCCTGCTGTGTTAGGAAAATGTCCTGAGAGTCCAAATCAGAGTCTGTGTAGAAATACAGCACATGAACAGCAGGCATAAATATTGACCAGATGATCTCAAGTTTGGCCCAAAAATAACAATTTGGATGTAGACGTATTACAAGTGTTTAATTAGAGCTTTTTCTTAAATCTGAGGTACACTACTTTTAGCATCTATTTTCTTTGTAAGCATTATAAACGTTAATAAAGTCTTCATTTTTGGGTTTGGGGATTTAGCTCGGTGGTAGAGCGCTTGCCTAGCAAGCTCAAGGCCCTGGGTTCGGTCCCCAGCTCTGAAAAAAAAAAAAAAAAAAAAAAGAGAAAAAAAAGTCTTCATTTTTTTTTTACTGCATGTTATATTGAAATAGACACTGCAATAAAGACAAAGTAAAAATTTAAAAATACAAATAAATTTTAACACAAATCTCTCTGCTTAACGGTGACGACAGCTCAAGTTCACTCACAAGTGAGTGCCCAGACGCCACTGGGGCAGCGTGCATTCTTATGAATAAATCAGCCTCGATTCTTTAAGTCCCTAAGAATGAAAGGAATCAGAATCTTCAACTGGGAAAGAATGCTGACGGTTCTGAAAAGGAATTTTAGTGTGTCTTGTGTGAAGTAAGCAAATAATGATTAACCCTTCGTCCTCAGAAGAGCTGCTTCTAAATCCTGTCAGTGCCAAAAGGGAAAACAGCTCGCCAATCCCCTCAACACTCTACCATGCTTCTCCCAGAATGACTACAGCTCTGTCCTCCTGGGATGGGGCCCTCAGCAGTCAGCACCTGGGGACTCACAGTGGCTCATCCACCAAGCCACCATGTGACTGCACTCACGTGCAGGCCGTCTTGGCAGCCCAGTGGGAATCTGTGGTTGTCAGTTGTTCCAGCAACAGCAGCAAGTGCTGTTCCCACCCAAACTCAGCCAGACAAGCGCCCTTTTCCCCAGCAAGACAAGATAAACTCATCTTTAACAGGCCTTTAAAATATGAAATGTGATCACAGCTTATCTTGCTGAAAAAATAAAAATGACTAACACTTTCTGTCTTCAACCTCCAGCACCATTAACTAATTAATGAAAATCAGCCAGATGTGACCAGACACATGCCTGCCACCCCAGCACTCCAGAAGGTGAAGGGCCATCCTGGACTACAGAACAAGTTCCTGGCCAACCTAGACAACACAGTAAGACCCTGCCACAAACACAACTAGGAAGTGACGTCTACAGCAAAGCTCCTCCAAGACTGGTCACACTGCCACACGCACCCAGCAAGCACCCTGAGTCCTGAGAACACAGCTGACCACCAGTGTTTTAATCCAGGCACAGCGAGAATATGAGAGAGAAGGGCCTGAGGCGGGGATCTGCAGTGACTGCCCTATAGCTGCTCTGTTTGTAGGTCTGGCAGAAGCCCAGGATGGAAGTTAGAAGAAAGGAGACATTGAACTGGGTCAGACACTAAAACTGGCAGGGTCACATTCTAAAAAGGAAGCTGATTTTAACTTAAGGGCCTGTACTGTACTTCACGCCCATCTTACCTTCACACTACAAATGAAACGGGGGTGTGGGGGCACAGCTGAGTTCCAGCTCTTGGGTGAGTGTGCTGCGAAGGCTCCCCTGAGCACAGCCCTGGCATCTGAAAAGCCAGAGGCAGAGCAGCCTGTCTTCTCCAGAGCAAAGCCACTAGGAAGCTTGAGGCTGGCAGCTGGACTCACAGCGATCTACAGAGGCACCTCCCAGGCAGCCAGAACGAGGACTTTCAACCCCTAAGAGGATGTACTTCTTAAAAGCTGGCTTTATACTGCAAGGTATGTCATTCACAGTTTTTAACTCTTAATGTTTATTGGTTTTTTTTTTTTCTTTTTTCTTTTCTTTCTCAACTTGGCCCCCTTTTCTGAGATAGGGTCTCTCCACATAGCCCTGGCTATCCTAGAACTCACTATATAGACCAGGCTGGCCTCAAATTCAGAGATCTACCTGGCTCTGCCTCCCGAGTGCTGGGATTAAAGACATGTGCCACTATGCCCAGCCCTTTTTATCATTTTAACATCTTTGTGTACACATGCCCAGGGCCAGAGGCGGCTGAATCTCTACAGTGGTCAGCCATATCAGAGCTCCATGAGTGCCCCAGAGCAAGCCTTCCTGGCTCTGAGGAGACCAGCCGGATACCTGGAACAGACAGATGGACAGCCAAACAGATCAGATGAACACAAGCATAAGGTAGAGACAATGCACACATGTTTGAATAGGCATCTCCATATAGATAGGTGTGAAACCCAGGCCTCAGTATGAACAGGCATCTTCAGATAGAGAAATGTGAAACCCAGGCCTCAGTGTGAACAGGCATCTCCAGATAGAACAATGTGAAACTGTGGCCTCGGTGTGAACAGGCATCTCCAGATAGAACAATGTGAAACTGTGGCCTCGGTGTGAACAGGCATCTCCAGATAGAACAATGTGAAACTGTGGCCTCGGTGTGAACAGGCATCTCCAGATAGAACAATGTGAAACCCAGGCCTCGGTGTGAACAGGCATCTCCAGATAGAACAATGTGAAACTGTGGCCTCGGTGTGAACAGGCATCTCCAGATAGAACAATGTGAAACTGTGGCCTCGGTGTGAACAGGCATCTCCAGATAGAACAATGTGAAACCGTGGCCTCGGTGTGAACAGGCATCTCCAGATAGAACAATGTGAAACTGTGGCCTCGGTGTGAACAGGCATCTCCAGATAGAACAATGTGAAACTGTGGCCTCGGTGTGAACAGGCATCTCCAGATAGAACAATGTGAAACTGTGGCCTCGGTGTGAACAGGCATCTCCAGATAGAACAATGTGAAACTGTGGCCTCGGTGTGAACAGGCATCTCCAGATAGAACAATGTGAAACTGTGGCCTCGGTGTGAACAGGCATCTCCAGATAGAACAATGTGAAACTGTGGCCTCGGTGTGAACAGGCATCTCCAGATAGAACAATGTGAAACTGTGGCCTCGGTGTGAACAGGCATCTCCAGATAGATAGGTATGAAACTGCAGCCTCAGTTTCATCACCTGCCCCTTAAAGTTAAAGATGCTTCCCTCTGCAGAGCCTGAACTTGAATTCAGTGTCTAAAATGCTCAGGCCAGAGGCTGGAGACACGACTCACATGTGCTCTTACTGCTCTAAGAGTCCCTAGGTAACTGCAGCTCCAGAGTGGAATGAATGGATGCCTTGGGCTTCCGTGGGCACCTTTACCACCCTGCCGCTGCAGTGAATGAAAGATACAACCCTTCTGCAGAAAGACGGTAAGGGGATGTTTTCACTTAGACCAGAAATGATCATAGCTAAAGAACACCTACTGCAGTCAGGTCCTGCGAGAGACACAGAGGGTGAAAAGACACCTTTAACCCCAGCACTCAGAAGGCAGAGGCAGGGGAATCTCTGTGAGTCCCAGGCCAACTTAATCTACATACTGAGTTCCAGGACAGCCAGGGCTACAGCGTGAGACCCCATCTCAAAACAAACAAGAACAAGTATGTCACCTTGGGACTCAGCTCTACCCACTCCTCTGAGCGCCAGTCCGGCAGGTAGTACCGCTGACCTGTGCCACCAAGGCCAGCCTGTAGGCGCCCAGTGGCTCGATCATATCAAACCGTTGGCCCTGGTGAAAGAGACTGTCAGAGGGAGGAAGCCCAGACAAGTAAGCCTGGCCTCGGGGAAAGGTCTCACTTCAGTTTTACAACTGAGCACGCTTGGAGTAAGAAGCTGACTGGGATGCCAGAGAGGCAGAGGGGAATTACCCTCCCTTCACGCTCTCTCTATAAAGGTAATAAAGATGTCAGCAATCAGGAGCCATAGTGTCTTCAGGATCACCTCCGCTAGTACTCACACAGGAAACACCCAGTGGGCACTGGTGACTAAGCTATGAACAAGAAGGCAGAACCTCAGTCTACCCTCTGTGGGGCTCACCCTGGCCTTCTGTTTCCACGGGAAAGACAGCTTTTCTGCTGCCTGCTCAGATTCAGACCTAGGTCCCTGTGGCAGACAGCAGTGATAAATTGTGATATTCCAGGGCAGGAGCAATGTCAACCAGTGTGAAAGAGTTGTCAGGGAGTCAAACCTCCCATAGGACAGGAAGGATCCAGAGAGCGGGAGAGGTGAGGCATGAGCAGGCACCTCAGGAGACCTGAGAGCCGACAGACAGCTCAGGGAGCGGCCCAGAGAAGACACAGGAGCAACAGTGCAAGACGAGGCAGGTTGCCATGAGAAACTATTTCCATCCACGGTCACGTTAACAAGTCTGGGGCTGGCAGTACACACAGCTCAGTGGCTGAAGATGTTCACAGCACAAACTGCCCGTGAGAGCTGGAGCTGCAGAACCCACACAGAGCTGGGAGTTGTCTTCTGACCTCCACAGGAACTCTGCGGCATATGTGCCTGCGTATGTCTGCTGTTAATATACACACGCGCATGCATACATGTACACACACCATTCACATGCGCACACATAATTCATACATACGCGAGAGGAAACAAAAATAAATCTGAATGTATTTTAAAGGAGGGGCAGCTACAAGATTTTAAAAAGCAACCTTTTTCTGTTCAGTAGCCCTCTCAGGGATTAACTCAATTCTTTCCCCAACCCTCTTACATTTGGCTTTGAACTTATATAACTAAACTGCCAGAGCATTTGGGAGTTGAGGCAGGGGGATTGGTGTTGAGGCCAGCCTGGGCTAAAGAGATTCTGCTGCAAAACATAAGGAAAAAAAGAAAGAAAGGAAGAAAGAAAGAAAGAAAGAAAGAAAGAAAGAAAACAACAAACCAGACAGACATATAAAAATGTGACTTAAGGACTAAGTGAATAATTTCTAGTTTGCGGGAAACGGCTACTTACAAAAATTTAGTTTTGTACTTCAATGGGCACAATCAGGAAACTAACTCATGAATGGCAAACTGTATAACTGAAAGGATGCTTACAAAAATAACTCTTAAAAAGTAAACCATCTTTACTTTAAAAACAGGTGAAGCATCTAAATGGAGGGGTCTCTACAGAAGACAGGCGAGCACCCACAGATCTCCTGAAACAACACTTTCCATCACCAGTACACAACAGAAGCCAGACCCACAGGGCACTCCTCCCCACTCACAGGCTGGCTAGAACCAAAAAGCAGGGAATACAGTGTTCACCGTGAAGATACACAAAAACTGCAGCCTTCACTCATTGTGGGGTAAAAACACCCAGCGCTGCAGCTGCTCTGGAAATCACCATGGCAGTTCCTCCAAAGAGTTTAATACAGGCTTATCAGATAACCAGCCATTGCACTCTCGGGTGAACACGCGAGAGGAAAGAAAATACATTTTCATACACACAATGACGAATGCTCACAGCCGACTTACGTGTAGTAACTAGCCCAAAAGGCAAACACCCAAATACCCATCAAGCACGAATGAACAAACAAAACATGGTGTGTTCACACGATGAAATATTGTTCAAGCATAGATTATTCCACACACACTACAGAATACATAAATCTTAAAGTATGTTGATAAGGTGAGGAGCGAAGACCACCTACTGAACTGCACACGTCCGTGGTCTGCCCTAGGATGTCAGAGCCACAGAGGCGGTCAGTGGACCAGCACTGAGAAGGGAGAGCACCGGTGGGAGGCTGTGGTGCACAGAGGGCTTCTCGACCTGGGTGGGGAAATGCTCTACACTGGGCTCAGTGGTTAATGGCTGCGCTGCTCTGTGATACCCTCATGAACTGTGCACCTCATGTGAGTTACAGTGCATGACATGTGAGTCAATAAAGCCGCTGCTATGAAACAAAAAAGACCTCACTGTGCGCTGTCAGAGGACTAAGCAGGTGCTAAAATAGTAGCGAATCTGGTTCGTGAACTTCAGAACCTCAACTAGGGCAACGAAAGCCCAAGAGATTCCATTACTCAACATCTAGGTCCTAGGCCGTGCTGAAATATTCATGAAGAATTCCATGTTTTCATACAGAAGGCCATCTCTAGTTTAAAAGACGCCGGCAAGTGCACGGAGGGGTTTTGGTAACTTGTGAAGCAGCGAAGCCATCCGATGGAACACAAACTATCCCAGGAGCCTTTCCCACATGGGTCAGCATGAGTCACTATGCCACCCCCAGGAGAGGTCAGGCACTTCAATCACTGTTCCTAAAGCTTCAGTTTGTGACATTGCAAAATACTAAATGAAGATGTGCACTCTCACAAACAACTGAGCCTTCCACGTCCCCACTTACTTAGCTAAGGGACTAATAACATCTCAAATGCCCGATCACAGAAGCATTAGAGCAACTCCCCTCACAGCTGGAGTGGATCCCAGAAATAATGTTTAAAAAATGGCATTTAACAATCCTGAATCTAATCCTAATTCATGCACAGACACAAACACTGATCAGCATGGTCTAGTCAGACAGCGAACCGTGAAACAACAAGTAACCGTGCGAACTTTAATGCTCTGCAGCAACGTTTCTCCAGGATGGTTAGGTTAAATACATTCGTGACACTCAGAGACTGGGAAGATGAGGCTAAGGTTAAGAGCACTTGCTGGGGGCTGGAGAGATGGCTCAGTGGTTAAGAGCACTGACTGCTCTTCCAGAGGTCCTGAGTTCAATTCCCAGCATCCACATGGTGGCTCACAACCATCTGTAATGGGATCTGATGCCCTCTTCTGGTGTGTCTGAAGCAGTGACAGTGTACTCATATACATTAAATAAATAAATAAATCTTTAAAAAAAAAAACAAAAACAAAAAAACAAAGACACTTGCTGCCCTTCCAGAAAACCCAGGTTCAGTCCTCCAACCCTGTGGGTGGCTCACACTGCTGTTCCAGCTCCAGGAAATCCCATGTCTCTGGCCAGCAAGGGTACACTTGTATGCACATAACCACCACACACACACACACACACACACACACACACACACACACACACAGAAAGCATGTTCCATTTTTTTTTTTTTCCGGAGCTGGGGACCGAGCCCAGGGCCTTGCACTAGGCAAGTGCTCTACCACTGAGCTAAATCCCCAACTCCAAAAATGTGTAACCCAGGCTGGCCTCGAAATTGTGATCCTCCTGCCTCTGCCTCCTTCAGCAAATCCTACCGGTGTGCGCCACCACAACCGGCCCAATTTCTTAAGGAAGTATGTCTCTGACCTTCACATTGAGTCTGTGTGACTGTCAACCACCAAACAACAGGGCACTTCTAGGGCTATGATACAAGGCAATTCCGCTTTACCACGACTTTTTTTTTTTTTTTCTATTCATATATATGTCTTAGTTCTGGTCACTATTGCTGTGATAAGACCATGACCAACACAGCTTAGGGAGGAAAGGGTTTATTCAGCTCACGCTTCCACATCACTGTTGATCATCCAAGGAAGTCAGGACAGGAACTAAAACAGGCGGGAACCTGGAGGCAGGAGCTGATGCAGAGGCCACAGAGGGGTGCTGCTTACTGGCTTGCTCCCCAATGGCTTGCTCAGCCTGTTTTCTTATAGAACCCAGTACTACCAGCACAGTGGGCTGGGCCCTCCCCCATGAATCACTAATTAAGAAAATGCCCCACAGGCCTTCCTACAATCCCATCTTATGGGGACATTTTCTCTATTGAGGCTTCCTTCTCTCTGATGACTCCAGCTTGTGTCAAGCCGACAGAAAACTAGCCAGTACAATATGTAACCTCCTAGATCCGATGTTTAACGCCAGGCCGTCTATCCAAACATTACTGAGTGTGAAACACGCTGCCAAGTCTCCCCAGGTCAGTGTTCTCTAACATATGCAGAATCAAGTGCTGTCTTCAGCTGCTCTGAGACAGGAATACGAACTACAATTTGCCTTCACAACTGAGCCGGCGGCAGGAAGCAACTGCTTGTACTTAATCATGTTCTTGCCTCTGCTAGCAGGCCCTAGTGTCAGGGTTCTGCCAGACAAGGACAATGAGACGCATTATTATATAGGGTGACTAAGAGCCTCTCGAGTACTGTTTTAGAATATAATCCCAGTGAGGAAAGCCGCGGGGCAGGGGTACAATATTTTGTGCCAACCATTTCCAAAACTAAACATATGTGGCCCTGTGTATAAGCACGCTCTGCGGTCAATTCTTTTCAAATGCTTACAGGAAGCAACCCTGGGAGAGACGAACAACTTGCAATTTGCTTCTCCCTCTGAATCCCACGACCGAAATGTGTAGAGCAAGCCGTTCTGACACCACAAAACAAGGGCAGCCTACATGAAGGCCAAATATAGGATGTGATTCTAAACCACGACGGAGCGAAAGCCTGCATTTCCTTTTCCAGCATGCAAAAGAAAAAAAAAAAAAAAAAGCCCTTTGAACACTCCCAAAAAAGGACGTCGGGGCCGGCACCTCCCTCCGGGAGGAAGCCCCTTTCTTCTCAGCAAGCCCTGCAGCCGGCCACTTCCCCCAGCGCATTCACATCACTGGAGATAGGGCTGCCGTGCGAACGCCCGCCAGGGGACCGGCGGCAGAGCTGGGCTAGGCGTCCCCACCCTCTACCTCTGATGTCATCCTAGCCATCTCGGCGCGGCTGAGCCCCACCTGCCCCGCGGGTCACTAGGTTCCGCACCCGGACTCCCTACAGTGTTCCTCCTTCAGGCCACGCCGCTGCAGTCCGCCCCCGCCCCAGGTCTTCAGGGTCCAGGAGGCCATGCACCAGGAGCCAGGCGGAGCCCCGCCCGGACGCGCCCCGCACACCCGGCCCCGCGCACCCAGTCCCATGTGAGCGCTCGGCCGCGGCCTCTAGCAGCCCGCAGACACCGCCTCACGGCTGCCCGGCCCACGGCTGCCCGCAGACGACCATTCCCCGGCCGCAGCGCCCGGGCGCGCGCGTGCGCCCCGCGCACTCGGCGCCGCCGGCTCCTGTCAGCCCCGAGCTTCACACGCGGGACCCGGAGGCCCGCCCGCCCCAGCTCGCTCCCGAGCCGCCCCGCCTGAGCGCGCGCCGCTCACCAGAGCCCGGGTGCCTGAGGCGCCGCCGAAGTCCCAGCTGCAAAGCCCCGCGAAGCCTTCCAACCGCTGCCGCCTCCCGCCTGGCACTGAGCGCCGCGCGGGGGAGGGGCGCGGCCGCTGCTGCCCAGGCCGCTTCGCGCGGGCCCCGCCCCCCGCGCCGCGCCACGCCCAATCAGAGCCGCCGAACCGCGCTTCGCCACGCCCACTTCCGGAAGGTCCGGGTTAGGTGCCGGGTGCTCCTTAGAGCGCCCCCTCTGGTGGCGTGGGGAGACGCAAGGAGGCTCGAAGCACACGCCCGCTTTCCGGGGCACTTGAATGGCCCGGTGGCCACGCCCACGGGCTCCTTCGAGCCCCACCCAGTTCTTTAGAACCGGAGCGGGCGTTCTTAAACTCCACCCATGGCCCTGAGGAGCGCAACTAACTGCCCACCGAGTCCCCCCAAACCTAGCTCCCCTCCAGGTCAGTGCGGCAAATCCCCGCTCTGATTTCCTGAAGCCCCGGGGAACCTATTATCATCCTATTTGCAGTATTCCAATCCCTGCCCACGGTCCTGAACATACTTAAGCCGTAAGCCCCGCCCAAGTTCTTAGAAGCCCCGCCTCCATCAGGGTTGGCTCAAGCCTCTCACCCACGCTCTCCCTCTCCCATGCTATCAAGGGCTGGGTGGCAACCCTTGGGCTGGACCGCACCTACCAGAGAAAGCTAAAGACTCCTTTCCTCAGGTGAGGCTTTAAAGACTCCCTGGCTAAAGTCCCTCCATATGAGTACGCGGATTCCAGTCCCAGCCCTATTACTCTCAAATGAAGTGAGCCAGGGACCAGTTCGTTGACCTTCAGTTTCCTAATCTTGAGTATAAATTTATCACATTACTAGTCAAAGCCCCTTCAGAAATATCAAGCTTTGAAATACCAAGATCTACGGAAACTGGGTTCACGGAACTGGGCTAACTGAGAGGTTGGGACATTTATTTCCCAACGCAAGACATCTGTACAGTTTGTAGGGGAATAAGTTCTCACTTTGTTTTAGCCTCAAAAATGTCCAGGAATCAGTGGTTGGCGTTCAGTGTTAGAGCCCCTGAATTCCTGTTGAATGAATAGGTTAAACTGCCACCTCAAAACAGAAGGCACATGCCTTTGGTCCCAGCACTGAGGAGGCTGAGGCAGGTGGATCTCTGTCTGTAGTTCCAGGCCAGACTGGTCTACATACCCAGTTCCAGGACATCCAGGGATATGTAGAGAGACTCTGTCCCAAAAATAAAGTAAAATAAAAATCAAGCAGTGTGTGTGTGCCTGTGTCTGTGTAAATTATGTGCTGTGTAAATCAAGGTCTACCAGAACCAAACAGCGTGCTCAGCAAGTTTTCACCCTCTTCAATGCTCTATTTTTAAAGATTGGTGTGTTTATTTTACATGTATGCATCTGTGTATGTAATTACACCACCTGCATGCAGTGCCCTCGTAGGTCAGAAGAGACTGAGCTAGCCCCGACCTGGAGTTCCAGCGGGTTGTGAGAGGACCCCTTTGGTGCCAGGAACCAAGAGTCCTCCGAAAAAGCAGGAAGTGCTCTTGATGGCAGAGCACCTCTCCAGCCCGGGCTCCGGGCTCCGTTCCTTTATCTGTGACTATGATAGCAGCCCCTCCTTGGCAGTGCTCAGTCTCTGGCTGTGACACACATACTGCTGACACACCTATTGCTGTCTCTGCTGTGACTCAACCGTAAGGAGAGTGGGCTGTGTTTTGCCTCTAAGCTAACGGGAGGGGCTCAGTACTTCATATCTGGGAAGCTTTGCTACTACGCTGAAAGCATATGGTGATGTGGAAAAATCAGTTGCTTTTGTTATGATCCTTAATACTTAATTACGCAAGGGCATAGACTGTGAGGGCTGAGTGTGTCAGGGAGAATGGGTGCAGACTGCTTGAGAGAGAACTAAGAGACACAGAGAATGGACCACGCCTTTGGAAACAGAAGCTACCCAGCTGAATACGGCAGGCACTGGATGCCTGATGGTTACAGAGATGTCATAAATTCTTTCAGCAACTCCGTGGCCATAAAAAGACTTCCCAAAATCCGGCTATAAAAGTGAAGACATGGAGAATTAGAGACGTTAACTTGCCTAAAGTTACCCAGCATGGACGAGGTGGAATCCTCATTGGTCTAACGACATAGCCAGCTCTCTTAGCTGGTTAGTGATTACCCGGACTGCCTCAGGGGCAGCGGAGGAAAGAGAAAAATCATGGACTTTGGATTTTTGACAGACTCATTTAATTCAGACTGAACTTAAGGTCATCGTGTTACAGATACTAGACAAATCAGTTCCTGATATCTTTCTGGTGTGTGTGTGTGTGTGTGTGTGTGTGTGTGTGTGTGTGTGTGTGTGTGTGTCATACATGGCAATTATGCATAAAGGGGTGTGTGCATGCGGAAGTCAAATGAGGGCATCAGGTACCTTGCTCTGTCAATGTCCATCTTATTCTCTTGAGACAGAGTTCTCACTGAACCTGGAGCTGGGCTGGTACCCTTCAAGAATCTCCAGCAGTCCTCTCTACACCTCCAACAGAGCTGGGGATGGAGGGGGAACTTCAGCTGTCTCCAGCATCTAACTGTAGGTACTAGGGATCTGAATTCAGGTCTTATCTGCTGGTCCCATTTCCCCTCCTTTTCTACTCTCTACAGAGTTTGTGACCCCAAGGTTCTAAAGTAGAGCCTCTACCAGTAAGCTCATCCCAACCATTCCAAGTACCCCTAAACATGCATGTGGAACCCAGGTGTATGCGCACATGGGGAGGCCAGAAGACAACATTGTGACAAGTCTTTATCACACCCTACCTTATTTTTTAAGATAAGGTCTTTCAGAAAGAAAAAAGCCTATGAATTTACTAATTATTGACTCTCGTTTTGTAACAGTTTCCTCCAAGATTGAAACATTTCATTCTTCAGGGAAGCTCCTTCCCCCCCCCCCCCCCCCCCGGAGCTGGGGCAGGGAAGCTCCTTAAACAGGAAGATAAACAACTCAGGATACTTCAAGGAAGTCCCTGAAACTCACCAGATTCATTCGCTCCTCCCTACAAAAAAAGCAGAGAGTTTCTCTGAGTCAAGCCCAGCTGCAAAGAAGACTGAGACCAACCCAACTGCCTGGAAGAGGTTTAGACCAACCCAGGCACCTGCAAAGGACACTCTAACCTGTCGAGATACCTGCAGGCTGTGTAGTGTGCTCTCGGTTCCCAGCTTTGTGGGCTGTCACCCATGCTGGGGTGCGTTTTGGTGATATAGCTGTCTTTGAGTCATTTCTGTTCCTGTAAGTAACCCTTCACCCATACTCCTGTATAACTCCAATAAAAAACCGGGAAAGGGACTAACATTTGAAATGTAAACAAAGAAATATATCCAATTAAAAAAAAATCATTGTTCACAAAGTTGGACTTCGGTGGTAACTATATTTTGGTCTTTCTTGGGCTTCCTATCTAGGGTGCGTAGACATATGTGTTGTGTCTCCCTGGGAAAAGTTTTGTCATACAACAGCTCAACCGGCTGGCCATCCAGCTCCAGGGGTTTACCTGTCTTCACACCCTAGCCCTGGAATTAGAGGTGCATGCTACAGACCTCGATTTCTGCATGGGTGTTGGGGATCCAGACTCAGCTCCTCACGCTTAAGCACTTTACCTGCTGTGTGAGCTATCGATCTATCTGTCCCCCAGTCTTTGAAGGATGACATTAGAAGTAAGGTAACCAAATTCCCACAAATGGCACCACCACAGTGAGGGTCTCAAGGATTGGACTTCCCACTGCTGCCTGTTTCTGATCCTGGTTTTATCCCTCCTTTCCTTCCCCACTGCACTGTGGTATGGAAATGTGAAGCCAGAAGCAGCGCCTTACTCCATACCTGCCCACATGTAGCCAACTAGCTTCTCCTCCAGGACCAGCAAGAAAACTGGATAACCCTTTGCTATGGGAAAACTTGACCACTCCACAGCTGCTCAGCTGATAGCAAGTAATTTTTCTGTAGCAAATAAGGATATGAGTCTTAAGTTGCCAGGGCAACTGGAAGCTAAAGAATTAGCCCCAGGGTAGCATTGAATGAATGAATGAATGAATGAATGAATGAATGAATGAATGACAAGAGGCTTGAGTAATGCCAGAAGTCATGTTTTCTAACATTTTTTTTTTTGGTTCTTTTTTTCGGAGCTGGGGACCGAACCCAGGGCCTTGCGCTTCCTAGGTAAGCGCTCTACCACTGAGCTAAATCCCCAGCCCCAGAAGTCATGTTTTCTAACTGACCCATTGAAAAGCTTGGAGGGCTGGAGACATGGCTCAGTGGTTAAGAACACTGACTGCTCTTCCAGAGGTCCTGAGTTCAAATCCCAGCAACCACATGGTGGCTCACAACCATCTGTAATGAGATCTGATTCCCTCTTCTGGTGTCTGAAGACAGCCACAGTGTACTTATGTATAATTAATAAATAAATCTTTAAAACAAAAAGAATATTAAAATTCACTCTACGTTGACCCAATCTCGATTCTCTCAGCTTTGGGTATTTGTTCTGTAGAACAGGAAAAGCACAGTGTGGAGTAACTGAACTCCACACTGGGTGTTTTCCCTTCCTCTTCTCCTCAGTGCTGGAGACTGAGCTTCGTATTACCTATGTATCCTATGACCACTGAGCTGCCCCTGGGGCCTACACCATTTTCTTTCCTTCCCTGTTTTGGAACATTATAGAGTAACTTGTAGATGTTAAAACTAAGACAAACAGGGCTGGAGAGATGGCTCAGGGGTTAGGAGCACCAACTGCTCTTCCAGAGGTCCTGAGTTCAAATCCCAGCAACCACATGGTGGCTCACAACCATCTGTAATGAAATCCGATGCCCTCTTCTGCTGTGTCAGAAGACAGCTACAGTGTACTCATATACAAAATAAATAAATAAATCTTTACAAAAAAAAAAAACTAAGACAAACAAATCAACCAGAGCCTTCAGCCATTTTCTGGCAAAACTGTAAAGCAGCATCCAGAGCCTGTCACTGACATTGAAATAGTCAAGATAGAAGAGGGTGGACTACAGGATGTGACATTGAACTACGCCTCCATCCTGCAGTCCACCCCCTTCACTGCTGGCCAGCACTCACTGGGTCTGTCTCTCTAAAGTTGGGCTTCCTAAAGCTGTCATAGAAATGACATTGTACAATCCACACCCCATGGATATTGGTCCTTTACATCGAGGGCAGAGCTCAGGCAGGAGGCATGCACGGCCTTTGCACAAATGGACAGTGTGTTCCTTCTTAGTGCTGAGTAGTGTTCTGGGGCATGTATGGGCGTCACCACGTAAATATTAAAGCCATTTACATTTTAGGCCTGGAGAGGCAGCTCACTGGTAAGAGCATCAGCTGCTCTTGCAGAGGACCAGGGTTTCGTTCCCAGCATGCATATGGTGGCTCAAAACCAGCTGTAACTCTAGTTCCAGGGGATCTGATGCGCTTCATTGGTGTAAAACACAAATCGTACGCGTATGTGCACGCAGGCAAAACACTCACACCCATTAAGTATATACATATTGACATATGTGTACATAAATTATACATACATACATACACACACACACACACACACACACACACACACAGCACTAGAGAGATATCTCGACTGTTAAGAGCACTGGCTGATCTTCTAGAGGACCCAGGTCTGATTCTCATACACAAGGTGGCTCACATCCGTCTGTGACTCCAGTCACCTAAACACTTTGTTCTTGCAACTCATGAAGTCAGAGATAAAACAGACCAGTGATAACCCCGTATTAAAAAAAAAAAAAAAGCCAGTGCATGCCTTTAATTTCAGCACTTAGGAGACAGAAGACAGAGGCAGGTGGATCTCTGTGAGTTCAAAACCAGCCAGGGCTATGTAGACAGACACTACCTTAAAAAACAAACAAACAAACAAACAAAAACAATTTTAAAGAAGTGGAGAATTTGGGGTTGGGGATTTAGCTCAGTGGTAGAGCGCTTGCCTAGCAGGCGCAAGGCCCTGGGTTTGGTCCCCAGCTCTGAAAAAAAGAAAAGGAAAAAAAAAGAAGTGGAGAATTTGAGGCTGGAGTGATGGCTCAACGGTTAAGAGCACTGACTTGACTGCTCTTCCAGGGGGTCCTGAGTTTAAATCCCAGCAACCACATGGTGGCTCACAACCATCTGTAATGGGATCTGGCGCCCTCTTCCGGTGTGTCTGAAGACAGCAACTGTGTGCTTATATGAATATGCAGAAATGGCCCACCTATAGTATTTAATAATGACAATAATAATGATTTAATACTAATTATGATGACTTAATATTTAATTAAGTGGAGAATGACCAAGGAAAAGGTCCAAGGCTCACGACTTCTGGCCTCCACAGATTCAAGCCAAGCCTATTGACACACACTTAACACCAACAACATGAGAGGCAGAGGTTGGAGGATCACTGAAAGTTTAAGACCAGGGTGGTCTGCACACAAGTTCTGGACTACTAGGACTACATCCCGTCAAGATCCTGTCCGAAAAATATATAAGCCATGTGTGGTGGTAAACACAGAGGAGCAGGAGTTCAAGGTCAGCCTTTGATAAATAAGGATTTTGAGGCCAATCTGAGCTACATGAAACCCTGTCTCAAGAAAACACATATGTCCATGTACCACTTGTGTGCCTTGTATTTGTAGGAGCGAGAGGGAATCAGATCTCCTGGAATTGGAGTTACTGACAGTTGTGGGGTGCCATGTGGATGCTGGGCATTGAACCTGGGTCCTCTGGAAGATCAGCCGGTGCCCTTAACCCCTGAGCCATCTCTCCAGCCCTCATTTTTATTTTTATTTTACTTTTTAAATTATGTATATGTGTGTGCATGTCTGTGTGTGAGTATGTGTGCACATCCATGCACGTGCCCTCTGAGCCACCTGATGTAGGCCCTGGGAAGTGAACTCACGTCCTCTAGAAGAACAGTCCCTGCTCTAAACTACCGGGCTTTCTCTGAAGTCTTGTTTTGTTTGATTTTTGGAACAAGACCAGCCTTGAGGCCTGGTCTGGCCTCAAACTCACTCCATAGCCAAGACTGGCCTTCTCGAACTCAGGTGAATGAATTCACTCAAAGAGACCAGTAGCAATTCCTCCACAGACAATGCCCCCATGACCTAATTACCTGGTTCAAGACCTCCCCTCTCCCACCTTTTAAAGTTATACTGAGTCCCAGCACAACTGTGCTGGAGTCTAAAATCCCAGCACATGAACATTAGCATGTGAGTTCACAGATGTGGAACCCATGAACCGTTGAGGATCAGCCATGTATGTGTGAAGGGCATGTATCAAACTCCTGCTCCCTTGCTGTGTAATGAGAGAAGCTAGGAAAGTACATTTCCGTGCTCGTCACTAGAGATGTCAACAGAGAAAAAGGGTGTGGCTAGCTGCAGGAGACATTCGAGCGGCAAAGATGACGCCAGGACACAACTTCTACCCAATCCTTTATGAAGTCAACGTCTTTGGTCTTCAAGTGTTCACACCTCTGGCTAGGCCTTTGCAGCTCAATAGAAACATGGAACGTGGTCCCAGACGACTCTCCTTGAGGAAAAGTAATCCAGGTTACCAGAAGCTGCGGGCACTTTCTTAGGCAGGACGGGACTCTCTAAAGGAATGTATGTTATTTAATGATGTACAAAGACCTTCCAGATGTGCCAGTCCCCTTGGAGACTCGGGCACACTAAAGATGTAGCTCAGGCCCCTGAGGACCAGACAGCCAGTGGAGCGGAGTCAGGTTCAAGCGATAAGTTCTGAGAATCGGAAGCTCTGAGGGTGCAGAAGACTGGTCCTAGCTCAAACAAGCAGAGGGAAGCTGGTTGTGGTGGCCCGGGGCCCTTAATCCCAATATATGGGAGGTAAATCCCAGAGTGTCCTCTGGGCTACATAATAAAGTCAACCTGGTCTATGTCAGGGCCTGTCTCACAAAGGAACAGAAAACAGGCAGATGGTGAAGAAATTCAACCTTCCTCATCCTTTGTGTTCAGGCTCTATGGTGTGTATCCATGGGGAAAATCATTCACTCTACTCTGTCCCCCCATTTGTATGTTTATTCATATGTATGTATGTATGTATGTATGTATGTGTGTGTATGATGTATGCATGGTGTATGTATGTATTATGATGTGTGTATGCATGTATGGTGTATGTATGTATGATGTATGTGTATGATGTATGTATGTATGATATATGTATGTATTATGATGTATGTATTATGGTGTGTGTATATATGATGTATGTATGTATTATGATGTATGTGTGTATTATGGTGAATGTATGTATGTATGATGTGTGTATGTATGTATGATGTGTGTATGTATATATGTTGTGTGTATGTATGTATTATGATGTATGTGTGTATGTATGATATATGTATGTATGTATGTTTCTCATGAGGGCTCGCTGTGTGTAGTCCTGGCTATCCTGGAACTCACTCTGTAGATCAGGCTGGCCTCGAACTCAGAGGTCCACCTGCCTCTGCTGCTAAGTGCTGGGATTAAAGGTGTGCATGGCTATTTAAATGTGGGTGGCATACACACTCATCACCCAGCACTCGGGAGCAGATGGAAGCAGGCAGATCCTAAGTTCCAGGGCAGTCTGAACCCGTTGCCTCTGGAAACCTCCCTCCCAGACTCCCAGACACACCCAGAAACCATATTTAATCAGCTACCAGGACATCTACTGTGTAGTCAAGTAGACACACCAGACCAACCGGGATGACGGGGGTGAGCTACTCCGTTCCCACTTCCTGTTCTGTAGTTACTCGTTTTCCCGCAAGTGTCTTCAGTGTTGGCCGTCAGTCAGACAGGAAAAGAATCCCATAAATTCATGGTCCCTAAGCCCGGTGCCTCCCTTTGGTAGTCCTCGGCAGAGCGCCCGATGGAAGGTTTCCAGATAATGCAGTACCGCCAATTTTCCAAAACCTGAATGTGAATCTTGTCACCCAGAGTGCTCGGTCACCACCAGAGTCTCCTTACATCAGTAATAAAACATGGATCTGCACTGTGAGTGCAAAGGTGCCCTCTGTGCATCCAAAGCATGGCCAGGCCTGCACCGCTCAAATCCGAGACCTCCACCACGTCGTAGGGAGAATTAATGCTAATCAATACAGCAAGGGCTTGCACCAGTGGCTCTCAACTGCGGGCGCCTCGTTCCCGCCTTCACCCCTTCCCCTGAGAGACATACCTTACCGTGATAACTGGAGGCATTGTGGGTTGCAGCAGGCAGAAGGGTCTGAATTTTGGTGGGCAGACCCAAGGATTCTGTTACACAGTCTAGAATGTGAAGGACCACACCCACAAAGAAGTGTTAGGTCTCAAAGATGAAAGGACCCCGGCAATTCAGATGCAGGAAAACTTAGTGATTCTTACTGGGTGAGGGACTTGAAAGAATATAGCTGCGATATCTTGTACAATCAGGGACCACATGGTAGGGATGGCAAGATGGCTCAGCAGACAGAGGTGCTTGCACACAGGCCTGAAGAGCTCAGTTCGATCCTGGCTTTCCAAGGTGGCAAGAGAGAACCTAATTCCACCAAAGCTCTGTGGTGTGGATGTGTGCAGGATGAGCCTGCATTCACATACACAGGAGCTTAAATAATTAATTTTTAAAAAGGAAGCATTGCCAGACATTGGAGGCATGTGCCTTTAAAGCTCTTGGGAGGCAGAGGCAGGCACGTCTCTGGGAGTTCGAGGCCAGCCTGGTCTACAAAGCAAGTCCCGATAGCAAGGGCTACGTGGAGAAACCCTGTCTTGAAAAACAAAACAAACAAAGAAAGGAATCCTAGCACCTAGCACTTGGGGGTTAGAGGGCATGGGCTATGCTCACCACTGCAGCACTGCAGCCTGCTGACCCAAGCCATGACCTCATCCGCCTGTCTGATCAACGCAGCTACTTTGAAGCTCTGTAGAGATCACCCAGCTGGTTCCATACTGGAGACCCCCCTGCCAAGCTCAAGGCTGAAGCCTCTTTGAGAACATGTCATTTGCTGGGGAGAGCCTTCAGGGGTAGAGCAGTACCCAGTGTACCCTGCCATCTGCCCTGCCCCATTTGGTGGCTGTCAAAGTGTGACATGGAAGTTGAGGTTTCTAAGAGCTTGTTCTGTGAATGACAGAAGCAGGGACTTTGGGTGAGACAGAACATCAAGGATAGTCTTCCCCTTCGCCCATGTTGCAGGCCCTGCGGCCAGCATTCCACATACCTTGTCTGAGTTCAGTCCTCTCACCCCCACCCCTCAGTGCTGTCATGAGGATATAATACTTCAAGGATAAAAGCCAATGGTCTGACTGAGAGCGCAGACATGAGAGTAAATCCACTCATCCACCAGTAGTGATCCATCCTACCTTCTGATGCCTCAACTGACCTCATCTGTAAAATGGGACGCTTACTGCACATGCTGTGCAGGACTCTCTGGAAGACTACAGGCTTCCATAGAGACTAGGTGCAGGAGAGATGCTCACAACCACCTGAAATCCTAGATTCAGGGTGATCTGAAGACTCTGGCCTCCATAGACAGCACTTGCATTCATGAGTTCGCACATATATGCACACATGCACACAAGAATACATGAATACACAGGTAAAGTGAAAGTAGAACCTTATAAAATCATGAGGATGGATAGATGGATGGTTTAGCAGTTAAAAGGGTGATTCCCTCTCCCAGAAGGGATGAAATCAGTTACCAGTACCCATGTCCCCCAACTGTGACTCCAGTTCCAGGGGCCTCTGGCAGCTTTAAGGACCTGCAGGTGGATCTCTATGTGTTTGAGGGCAGCCTGATCTACACAGCAAGTTCAGGCCATCCCTGGCTACCTATTGAGACCATAGATAGATAGATAGATAGATAGATAGATAGATAGATACATACATACATACATACATACATACATAGCTAGATACATACATACATACATAGCTAGATATATACATACATACATACATGGACACATAGATACATAGATGGATACATAGATGATAGATACATATTACATAAATAGATACATAGATACATACATATATAGATACATAGACACATGGATACATAAATGGATACATAGATACATAGATGATAGATACATACTACATAAATACATAGATACTTAGATACATATGTATATGTATATATATATATATACACACATACTTACATAGATTCCATTACAAAGGGAAACTGCTTGTGCTGGGTGTGCCTTGGTTCCCACCAAGAACACTGCCATGCGCATAAGGGACTTGAGCCTGCAGGAGGGGACTTCTTCAACCACTAGCTTCATTTTACCAAGTCAGTGCTGGGTGGAAGTCTGGAAGCAGTTCTAACAGACATTCACAGCCTCATCCATTCTAGAAATTCCAGGATGATCTTTTTGCCATCCAGGGCTCCTGCCCTGAAATCAAAGGGGATGTGCTGTTAAAGGTCCCATGAATCTACGGGAATGGGAACCTGAATTGTCAGAAATCACATGGGGTTGCGATGGTCCCCAGATGCTTTCCTCTACAAAAAGAAATAGTTGTGTGCGTTGTGGACCTCCTAAGTGCTAAGTACCTCCCTACATCATCCATTGCTCCATTAACTTGCATAATGATTCAACGAACTGCCTATCGTGGGCCCATTCTACAGATCAATAAACTGAGGCCCTGAGTGCTGCTGAAAGCATTTGACTCACACCACACAGCTGGATTCTAAGATTGCGTTTGTCTTATTTTGTGACACGGCCTCACCAAGGTACCATGGGGGCTGTATAGTAATAATTGTGTAGTCACTGGGCAGGGTTAACACACTCTAGTCTGGGTACTAGCTCATGTTCATCTCCCATTGGATCCTTAAGATACCTCAAACAGCCAGGCTTATGCTGGTGTAGGAAGAGGCACGCAGATCTGTGAATTCGAAGCCAGGCTTGTCTACAAAGAGAGTTCCAAAACAGGCAGGGCCACGGATAGAGAAACTCTGCCTCAAACAACAACAACAGCAACAACAATGACAACAACAACAACGAGAGCTTAAACAGACAAAATTACACTTAGTATCTCCTTCAGAAAAGGAAAATAAGTAAGGCTCGAGAGGTCCAAAAACTGCCCAGGGTCACACAGCTTGTAGGAAGTGTGACTGGAATTTGAACCCGGTCTGCCGCTTATGTAAACAAGGTCATGTTGGATACCAAGGAGACTCCACTCCTTTAAATGTTTCCCAAATCCTACGATGTCTTGGATGCTGAGTAGACATTCGTAGAACATGCTAATGACAAATCCAGGCCCTGATAGGCCTTCGAATGGCTCGGGGCTTCATCATGTGGGGCAGCTTCCAAAGATGAGGGACAGAGAAAAGGAAGCCCACTTCCGTTCTGTACTGCTTATCCCAGCCGCGTGGCTGGGCCGCCAATGAAGCCAGATGTTTTTGCTTACTCTCCTCTTGAGAGTACAGAGAAGAGGGGAATTAACGTAAAACAGGCTGGGCTTGCTTGCTGCCCAGCGTGGTCTATTAGATGGTTTAGCTGGGGACGAGTAACAAGCTGTGAACATCCTATTCTGGACACGCTCTCGGCCACAAATCAAAACCCGCTCTCCACGAGGGAGCAGAGCCGAGAAGGCGAGCCGCTGCAGACGTGGCATCCAAACACACCCTATGACACAGGAACTCCTATCAGAAGGTTATGCAATGTCACACATGGGCCAGTCCCATGACAAAACAGGAAGCAGCAATCTGGGGGTGGGGGGACGACTCTGGAGTGCTGGATCATAAATCTTAAAGGTGCTCCAGTCTTTGGTCCGCTATCTATTGCTGTAAAAGACGCCACCGGAACCATCTAGGCAGAAAATAACATGCTGACATTCGATTTCTGAGCTTGGGAATCCGGACGTTCGACTGCGTGGGCTTGGCTCTGGTGCGGTCTCTCCCGAGGTTGTAACCAGCTGAGAGTTGGCACTGTGGACAGCTGAAGGCTTGAAGGCCCATGGCCTCTCTGGGATGGCGCACTCAGCTAGGCTGATTGAGAGGCTCATGACCCGGAGGCAACGGAGGCAACGGGCGAGGTGGGGAATGCCTGCAATTCCCGCATTCTGGAGGCTGTGCTACCTTTCACCACCTGACATCACCGGTTCTGTCTGGCACCCAGGCCAGCTTTGGCTCAACGTGGAAGATAACACAAGGGATGTGTCTTAGTCGATTGAAGAGGGTATAAGTGTGTACCGTAGGAGGGCGGCTTGAATACTGAGACCTGAGACGGCTGCCATCAATTACCCTCTGCTGAGGGCACGCCCCCTGGTTTACAGACAGCCTCCTTCCCATTGAATCCTCCCACGGAGCAAGCAGTCGCAGAGCGCTCTTCATTTTCTTACAGGGACAAAAATCTCATCGTAGGGTCCTATCATGACTCTATTCAAATTACTTTGCAGGGGTTGGGGTTTTAGCTCAGTGGTAGAGCGCTTGCCTAGCAAGCTCAAGGACCTGGGTTCGGTCCCCAGCTCTGAAAAAAAAAAATTACTTTGCAGGAGCCCTGCCTGTAGTCCACCGCACTAAGGTTGGGACTTTAACCTTAGTGAACTTTGGGGAGACAAGATGTTAAACGCATCAATCGTAAAAGTGAATGCTAGCAGGCGTAGCTTGTTGAGGACCTCTTGAAAGTAGACCGCCATTTCTGAAAATATAGCCCATCAAAGATGACACACAGGAAGCCCTGGGTTTGATCCCCAGTACCACATAAAACCAGGCACGATGAGAAGTACCGGCCATTCTAACAACTCAGGAACTGAAGGAAGGAGGATTAGAACCTCTAGATGGGGGGGGGATGGGGAGGGGAATACCCATATAGAACGGGAAGGGGAGGGGTTAGGGGGATGTTTGCCTGGAAACCGGGAAAGGTAATAACAATTGAAATGTAAATAAGAAATACCCAAATTAATAAAGATGGAGGGGAAAAAAAAAAGAACCACTAGGTCATCCTTGGTTATGTAGTGAGTTCAAGGGATAGCCTGGGCTACTTGAGACCCTGTCAAAAACAAAAACGAAAACAGAAAGATGAGTAAAAAAAAATATAAAGGAAAGAAAGGAGACAAGAAGGCAGGTATTAGTATTGTTGTAGGCAAGAAAGATGTTCGTGGCAGCTTTAGTTACAATAGAAAGAATTAAGGTGTCTTAGGGACGGTTACTATTGCTGCAATGAAACACCCTGGCCAAAGCAAATTGAGAAGGACACGGTTAATTTGGTCTATACTTCCACATCATAGACCATCACGGTAAGACATTAAGACAGGAACTCAAGCTGGGCAGGAATCTGGAGGCAGGAGCTGATGCAGGAGCCATGGAGGGGTGCTGCTCACTGACTTGCTGCTGCCTGTGGCTTGCTCAGCCTGCTTTCTTATAGAACCCAGGAATAGCCCCACCCACAATGGGCGGGGTCCTCCCCCATCAATCACTAATTAAGA
Organism: Rattus norvegicus; assembly: GCF_021556685.1. Classification (NCBI taxonomy): domain Eukaryota; kingdom Metazoa; phylum Chordata; class Mammalia; order Rodentia; family Muridae; genus Rattus; species Rattus norvegicus. The sequence continues at coordinate 49,730,776 of NC_141545.1, read as the reverse complement.
AAATGCCCTGCAGGCTTACCAACAGCCCAATCTTATGAAGGCATTTTTCCCAACAGAGGCTCCCCGCCTCTTCTGTGACTCTAGCATTTATTGAGTTAACATAAAACTAGCCCACACAACAAAGACCATTGTGGATCCATCTTATGACCCTGGCACTCCTCGTAATGGAATAAGATTATTCAGCAAGCAGACATCCAGAGGAAGAAGAGGAACAGCATCTCTCTGCTTTGAGCAACAGTGACTTCTGCAGGCGGGTATGTGTTGCGTAGTGTAAGCCAGGGAGCCGTGGGCTGGACCCAAAGGAAAGCTTATGTTTGCTTCTGTCTTCCCAGGATACTTCCTCCTCAATCCCCAGAAAGTTCACAATTCTGAACCCGGCTGGCTTTTCTGAGCAGAGGCTCAGCAGCCACCTGCTGGGTTTGCCCTCGAGCTGTAGACAGCCATCTGGTTCCAGGGACTATCTTTCATAGACCTCTTTAATCCTCTCTGTCACCCGCACCCATGAACAACAGAGCACCCAGGACTGGGAAAGGCCAGAGGTCCTCCTTGTCCCCTGGGTTATTAGCAGATGGCTACCTCTGCTCCGGTCCCTGCCCCCAACCCCACCTCCAAGCCAGTGGGAGATACCAGCCATGTTCTTGACCCTTAACACATTAATTATCCTGGGATTGCAAAGAAAATGAGCTCTTTCTGGAAGAAACCTACAGCCCCATCTGGCTCTATATTCCCTAAGGCTCCCAGGCCTGAAAAAAAGCTTTTTGTGGCTACAAACACAGGTTTCTTCCAGGCAAAATGCCGAAACCCAGCCGATGTCACTGAGTGGGGCCGAGGCTGATCGAATGAGAGAGGCAGACATTACCGCACCACACCCCAGGTCTAGAAATGACAGGGACAAAGGGCTTGCTGTGATTGTAGCATCCATGGAAGCAGCTGGTGGGCCAGACCAGCTGCGCCTACAGAAGGAGTGTCTCTGGCAGTGATGCATCCTGGGAAAGCCACTTAAGCTCCTTGGGTCCATTTCCTGTCCTCTGTCCGTGAGAACAGGGCCTACCTCTCGTTTAACGAGATAGCACTTAAGTTTTAAGCCAAGTGTAGGACACGTTGAGAGCGTTAGAAAAAGTGACCGCCACAATTAAGTGACTCTGTTAAAGGGGAGGGAGCGGGAGGATGCTACTGTTGAAATTTGTAAATACCCACCGTTCCACACGTCCTTGATGATTCTCAGTGAGCTATTCCCAATGGGTAATATGGTGTGCTTTTTAAAAATCACACAGTGGCCTGTTTATTCTGAAAGGTGGAAAAATGTGGGAGACAATCGGGAGCAGAGCCCACCAAAGGACTCTGCTCAGGGCTACTGGCCCTTTGCCCTGGGAGAAGGTGCTGTGCACCAGTCGGTAAAGACACCGAGACCCTCTGAACATCTCTCCAGCTCACAGCTGATGTTCAGAGAGTAGCTATGAGAATGGAGACGTATTCTAGATTTATTTATTATATATATGTACACTGTCTCTGTCTTCAGACACCAGAAGAGGGCATCAGATCCCATTACAGATGGTTGTGAGCCACCATGTGGTTGCTGGGATTTGAACTCAGGACCTCTGGAAGAGCAGCCAGTGCTCTTAACCACTGAGCCATCTCTCCAGCCCTGGAGACGTATTCTAAACACATAGCAAATACTGTTTTATTCAGCTGCACGCACACACGCGCACACACACACACACACACACACACACACACACACACACACACACCAATGTTGCCTACTAACCTCAACAAATCTTTTTTATCTCAAAGAAGAAACAGATGTAAATTTTTCTCCTTCTGCACCAGAATCTTCTCTTTTCAGCCATTGGCTACTGGGTCCCAGGTCTGCATGCAGGATGCATATTCATGTGCACTGGGCATGTGCACTGCCTGGACTCTTGATCCTTACATGTACTGCTCTACCCTGACTCCATTTCTTCTCCTCTAGACCCTTCTCTCAGTCCTTGCCCCCTTCTTCTTCATCTTGGCCTGAGTGAGGGAGCCTACCATGCCTACCTCAAAAGGCCCATAGCTGTAGGCTTACACCTCTGGCAGTGAGTTCAACCTGTCCTCATCCTACTTCCCTCCTCTCCCCCATCCCTTCCCCTCCTCTGTCCTCCCTCTTCTCTATTCCCACCTCCTCCCACCACCCTCCCCACCCCCATCTCCTCCTCTCTCTGCCTTCCTCCCTCTTCCTTCCTCCTTCCTCCTTCTTCCTTCCTTCCTCCTTGGTTTTCCCTCCTCACTCTTCAGTATTCCCACCTCCTCACACTACCTTCCCCTCCCCCCATTTCTTTTTTACCTCTCAGGGTTTAAAGATGGTGGCGCCTCATCCCAAAATGACATTGAAACCCATTCCTTGACATGGCAAAGCTGCAAGGTGACTGGGTTGTTGAGGGAATAAATAGTGTCCCCAGGGAATGAATGCAGTGTCCCCAGGGAATGAATACAGTGTCCCCCAGGGAATGAATGCAGTGTCCCCAGGGAATGAATGCAGTGTCCCCCAGGGAATGAATGCAGTGTCCCCAGGGAATGAATGCAGTGTCCCCAAGGAATGAATGCAGTGTCCCCCAGGGAATGAATGCAGTGTCCCCCAGGGAATGAATGCAGTGTCCCCAGGGAATGAATGCAGTGTCCCCAGGGAATGAATGCAGTGTCCCCAGGGAATGAATGCAGTGTCCCCAGGGAATGAATGCAGTGTCCCCAGGGAATGAATGCAGTGTCCCCAGGGAATGAATGCAGTGTCCCCAGGGAATGAATGCAGTGTCCCCCAGTGAATGAATGCAGTGTCCCCCAGGGAATGAATGCAGTGTCCCCAGGGAATGAATGCAGTGTCCCCAGGGAATGAATGCAGTGTCCCCCAGGGAATGAGTGTAGTGTCCCCAGGGAATGAGTGCAGTGTCTCCCAGGGAATGAATGCAGTGTCCCCCGGGAATGAATGCAGTGTCCCCAGGGAATGAATGCAGTGTCCCCAGGGAATGAATGCCATGTCCCCAGGGAATGAATGCAGTGTCCCCAGGGAATGAATGCAGTGTCCCCAGGGAATGAATGCAGTGTCCCCAGGGAATGAATGCAGTGTCCCCAGTGAATGAATGCAGTGTCCCCCAGTGAATGAATGCAGTGTCCCCCAGGAAATGAATGCAGTGTCCCCAGGGAATGAATGCAGTGTCCCCAAGGAATGAATGCAGTGCTCCCAGACTCAAGAGCAGTGTTTTAAAGCAAGGCCACCTCAAAGCATCTCAGTTCCACACATGCTTGCTTGCTGTTTCGTTTTCTGTCAAGTTCTTGTGCAACATGGAATCTTTGCCCGATACGCATCTGGGCTTTGCAGGGAAGACGGATGGTGGCCACACTTATTGTAGACTCCCAACCGCGAGCTGAATGAACTGTGCAAAATAAATGATCTGGTCTCAGGTGTTCTGTGATACCAACAGGAAACAGAGAGACCAAAGTACCTCAGGGAACAACCCGCCCAGCTTCGGAGACCCAAATTTCAACACACTCTTGCTTCCTCTACCAGCCCTTGTGACACCTCACAACCACCTCCCGTCTCCATTCTGCCATCTTTGTACATGCAGGCCAGCTAACCAACCATTCAGTGCTCCTTCACGCCAGGCCCCATGCCGGCACTGGCCACCGACCATCTCGCTGAGGCACTGGAGTCCATCCCCGCTGGCTTCTTTCTTTCTCTCCAAAACATTTTCCACGCAAGCTTTGAGCGTAGTCTCTAGCACAGTGTGCCCACGACCCTTTCCGTGTTGGGGTCAGTGTCCCAAGTGTGTGCTGTCCTCTAGACACAGTGTGGCTAAGGACACTTGAAACGAGGCTCGGGTGGCTGAGGAACTGAACCGTAGTTTACTTCTTGTGAAGTTTAGACACAAGGGTCTGGGGGACAAGCTGACACTGCCCCGTGGAGTTTCAAGCCCCTCCGTGCTCTAGGGCCCCCATGCTCAGTTTCAGTTTCCTGATAATGACCTGCAGCACTCATCATGGCTGGGCCCCTCTCATCACCTGCCCAAGCCACTGTCACACTGGTTTGCTTAGAGTCTGTGGGAATGGGAGCACAAGCTTCTCCCTCCACCCAGAACATTCTTCCCTACACACAACCCCCACTCTTTTATCTCACTATTTCTGGGTTCCCTTCTGGCCTCTTACACATGGTTTGGAAACTGTGTGTCACTGTGAGGGGTTGCACCAGTGCCAGGCTGCCCCTCACTGCCTGCCTGTCCACCAGAGATGTTCTCCAGAGATTCCCCAGGCTAACACAGGAAGGGGCTGTATGGGGAAGAGGGATGGCGGCCAGCAGGAAGGGCAGGACATGTGCCCACTTCCTTTCAGAATCAGCTATTGCAGGGAGGGCTAAGGAAATGGCGCATGGCCTTGGAGAGAGAGCATGGAGTTTGGAAGTCCCACAGGCCTGACAGGGACATAGAAGTAGCGTGGTCAGGGTCACATCCCATCTCTCATCCACTCAGGTATTCTGTGAATACAATGTAGTGCCATCACCCTGTCTTGTTTGTAAGAAGAGTTGCACATTGTGTCCCTACTTTAATCCCAGCTTTTGGGGGTAGAGGGCAGAGTAAGGAAAATCTCTTTGAGTTTCAGGTCAGCCTGGGCTACGTAGCCAGACCAAAAGAGGATTAGACATTGTGACAGCAGAAGGGGATGTTGCTGCAGTGTGGTGGCAGAAAGTCTGTGTGGACCAGGTGGAACCCTCCTGTGATGCCTGTGGTGTGCCGGGGAAGTAGGGGTGAGGGGTGGGGTATGGGTGAGGTTGGGGGGGTGTGGAACCCTCCTGTGTTGCCGGTGTATGTATATGTGTGTATATGTCTGTGTATGTGTGTGATGTGTGTTTGGTATGTATGTGTGGTATGTGTGTTGTGTATGTGTATGTGGTATGTGTGTGGTGTGTGTGTGTGTATATGTGGTGCATGTGGTGTGTGTGTGGTATGTGTGGTGTATGTGTGTAGTGTGTGTGGTGTGTGTGGTATGTGTGTGTGTGTGGTATGTGTGTCTATGTGTGTATGTGGTGTGTATGTGGTATATGTGGTGTGTGTATGGTGTGTATGGTATATGTGGTGTGTGTATGGTGTATATGGTATATGTGTGTGGTTTGTGGTGTGTGGTGTGTGTTATGTGTGTAGTGTGTGGGGTGTGTGTGGTATATGTGGTGTGTGTGGTTTGTGGTGTGGTATGTGTGTGTGTTGTGTGATGTGTGGTGTGGTATGTATGTATGTGTGTATGTGTGTGTGTGGTGTGTGTATGTGTGTGTGGTGTGTGTATGTGTGTGTGTGATATGTGTGGTTTGTGGTGTATGGTGTGGTGTGTGGTATGTATATGTGTGTGTATGTGTGTGTGGTGTGTGTATGTGTGTGTGTGATGTGTGTGGTTTGTGGTGTATGGTGTGGTGTGTGGTATGTATATGTGTGTGTGTGATGTGTGGTGTGTGGTGTGTGGTATGGTGTGGTGTGTATGTGTGTGTGTGTATGGTGTGTGTGTGTGGTGTATGTGTATATGGTGTATGTGGTATGTATATGTGTGTGTGTAACTCTCCTGTGATGTCAATGTGTGGGAGAATAGAGATGGCCCTGAGGACCTCACAGCAGACCTGCAGCTCCAGCCCACAACCTCTGCAGATCAAAGTGAGGCATGATCTGCAGGGCACTGAGCTGAGATCGTGGGTTGGTTGGGGAGGTTGACCTAGAGTCCCATAGGCAAGGCCTGGAGGTCGGTAGGCATGGCTTACAGGGATGTGTGGTGATACAACTCTCTTCTGCTTTCCTCTCTGTAAACTGGCAATGCTACCCCAGACCCCTATGCTGCTGGCACTGACTCCCCTCCTCCTGGAGGACAACTGGTCTTCCAACCCCAGGGTGTACTATGTATTCCTTTCTGGACACAGACCCTGGACCGGGACAGAGCTGCCCCACTCTCTTGTCCTTAGGTGATGGATTTGATGTCCTTGGGAGCCTCAGTTTCCTTGAGTGTAAAGAGGGGGCGAACACAGGGCTTCTGCCCTGGAGGCATCGGGACTGGAGGTATGAACCAGCAAGGCACTTGTAGTCACTGGGGAAAGTGCTCCCACACCTGTGTGCAGCACATCCTCAGACCAGGGAGACCCCTGCCGAGTCCCGAAGAAGCACAGCTGGGCTGCAGGGAGGATGGTTGAGCTTCGCCTCGCTGGAGCGGGGACTCGGGCACAGTCACATGACAGGGATCATGCTGATAGGTCGAATCCCACTTTCCTGTATAAGTAACTTGGTCCCCTGGAGTCACTTTTGGAGGCTCTCTACTCTCTTCCAGGTCCTCCCCATGCCTCAGCTGCCATCCAATCAGAGGAGCTCTGCTGGAAAATGACCAGTCTCCATCACGGTCGGCACAAAAGGCCACTGCAGAGCATTGTATCCACCTAGGCTGGAAAAACACAGAAAGCCCCTGAGGAAAACCTCGGGGTAAGGTGAATATTCAGGGCATACATTGGGAGAGTCAGTGCTTTCCAAAAATCTGTGTCCCTACTGTGTGTGTGTGTGTGTGTGTGTGTGTGTGTGTGTGTGAGAGAGAGAGAGAGAGAGAGAGAGAGAGAGAGAGAGAGAGAGAGACCGAGTGTGGTCTTAAGAAGGGGGTGGAAAGAGAAGAACACACCCTTGTTTTCTAGTAGCTCATTTGGGGTCACCGAGGCCATGTTCACAGGGGCTTTAACTACTCAGATGCCTCTTTCGTTTCTACCACAACCCAGGGATCTATGCTTTTATCTGCCCTGAGTAAGGCGTCTGAGACATAAGGTCTAGAAATCACCATTTGTCTGAGGCCACCCAATGGCCATCAATACTGAAATAGAGCTTTAAACCCCCCAGAGATTGACTTAAGGGCCTGAATCTTCTTGTAATGCTGCTGAGACCTACTGTGTGCCAGTCGTTGAGCTCCAACTCTCCCTCAGACTGCCTGTGTGTTTCCACAAAAGCGAAAACAGACGCTGAGAGAGGTTATATACAGCCAGGAAGAGGCAGAGCAAAACTAACTCGGGCCTGCCCAGCACCCCTAAACCTCTCATGACCAAGAAAGGAAGAGAGATAAGCTCCTACATCCATTTATTACGGTGATCCTCACTTAGTAGTCAACTCAATTCAACAAGTATTTATTGAGCACATACTATATCTGGCACAGGGTAGACCATGATAACTCTGCCCTAGCTGATACCTTCAGGGAGTTCACTGTCCTGGGAATTCCCACAGAGGGTGCTGACACGGAAAAACCATCTTAGAAGAGTTTAGTGGAAGTCCTTCCAGACATGGCTTCCTGGAGGAGGCAGCCCTGTGCGTGAGTCTGTCTGCTTCTACCTGCGCTACCTGTGTAAGTCATATTCTAAGCATCCTCGGAAGAGGTGACCCGAATTGTGCAGTATGACTAAAGAAATGTGTCAACCTTCAGTGAAGATCCCAGTCGAGCCCCCATCGCAGCTGCAGCTATAAGAAAGTGGGAGTGAGAACAAGGTGATCGCTTTGTCCATGTCCATCACTATTGATGTCATTAACATCGGTTGGAGAGGAAAGGGTTAATTCGGCTCACCCTGCCACTTCATAGCCCATCACTGAAGGAGGTCAGGGCAGGAACTCAAGCATGGCAGGAACCTAGAGGTAGGAGCTGATACAGAGGCCATGGAGGGGTGCTGCTTACTGGCTTGCTCCCATGGCTTGCTCAGCCTGCTTTCTTATAAAACCTAGGTCCACCAGTCCAGGGATGGCTCCACCCACAATGGACTGGCCCCACCCACAATGGCTGGCCCCTCCCACATCAGTCTCAAATTTTAAAAATGCCCTAGAGTTGGATCTTATGGAGACATTTTATCAACTGAGGTTTCCTCCTTTCATATGAGTCTAGCTAGTGTCAATCTGACAGAAAATTGGCCAGCGCACACTTCCACGGGCTTCTCGAGGGGGTAAGTAGAGTGGGCACGAGATTCTCAGAGCCCAGAAACACAGCCCAACAGACGGGGCACAGACGTGGTGAAAAGAGGGTAGCCACCACCCCAGTTCACCTATGGCTTCTCAGAGTGAGGATTGCCTGCGGCTTCAGGGAGCCATGGAGGACTTCTGGTACCTAGAAAAAGCAAAGGGATGGGACTAGGGGAGTATCGGGGATTAGTGGTACAGGGCGGTAAGGCATTAAACCCCAACCTAATGAGGAGGCTAAGGCTGGATGATTGCTGTTTCAAGGCTAACCTGGACACTTTTTCTAAGACTCTGTTAGGGAAATAAGGAAGCTGTTTAGCCTGTGTGAGGCCCTAGGTTCAGTCTGCCTCCTTCCCCGCCTCCAAAGAAAACCCACTTTGCATATTCTTGCGGGGGAGGGGGTTATATCTTAGAAAATGTATCACTAATACCTGTGGGCTGCAGCTCGTTACACGGGATCAATTCACTTAGCCAGCCATCTAGTTTGACAGATCTGTGCAGAGCCCCCTCCACACTAGGGGCTGTTTACTCTGCAGTTGTGTAAAGCGCATCAGGAACGCGGTCCTCCCGGCTCAGGCTCGCAGTCCTCACGGCCCAGGCTCACTCTTCCTCTATACCCCACAACTGACTCTCACCAAGACTGCATTTTTTGGGCTATTCATGAGAAACATCAGCAGCTCCCAAGACAACAGGGCAGCGAGTTCCATCTGGAGGAGCCGAGCGGGTAGGGAAGTTCTGTGGGCGTGGCTGGAAGCTGGTCCAGGCAGGAAGTTTGGAAGCCTCCGGCTGTTAGGGTTTCAAAGAAGAAAACAGAGAATTAGGACTGGGTGTGGTAGCATCCATAAAGCCAACACTAGGAAGGCTGAGGCAGGATAATTACTGTAGGCTTGAAGCCAGCCTGGGTTACAGTGGGGTGATACTTTGTCCCAAACAACACCAATTAAAAAAAAAAAATCAAAAAAGGTGGCTGGGAGGCAGGAGGGATGGCTCAACTGTTAAGATACTGGCTGCTCTTCCAGAGGTCCTGAATTTGATGCCTAGCATACACACGGAGGCTCATGACTGTAATTCCAGTTCCAGGGGATCTGATGCCAGCCTTTGGCCTGAGTGTTCTAGGTGCACACACATATACAACCGGCAAAGTAGCACATAAAATAGCACCGAATAAACACAAAGGCAGCCCCCGCCTGGTGGTACAGCCAGTAGCTCCAGCGCTGGGTTAGCGAAGGCAGGAGGATCAGGAGTCCAAGGTCATTCTCAGCAACGGAGCAAACCGAGCCAAATCCAAATGAAACACACACACACACACACACACACACACACACACACACACACACACACACACACACACAGCAAGCAAACGAAAAGAAAAAAATCCCCAAAACAAAACCAAAAATAGAGAATGCTTCAGGAAATCTGCACGGGCTAGATATGCAGCTAGCCTTACCTCCCAGATAAACACGTGTGTGTGTGTGTGTGTGTGTGTGTGTGTGTGTGTGTGTGTGTCGCACGCGCACATGTACAAACTGTGCACATGTGTGTAGGAGATCTGGGAAGTTTTCCTAATCCCTGCCCAGCTGTAGACCTTGCTTTGCTCTGTCTGGTGCCCAGCCCGCCCTCCTTCGTGGGCCAGAGCTGAGCTGCCAGGCGCCACCCCAGCCTTGTGTTGTGGCAGATGTTTTCAGATATACCATGGCAACCGCGGAACAGGATGTGCCTCTGTCGCTGGCCGGCCTGCAGCAGGGCCAAGCCCACGCTCCCAGGCTGCCCTGTTCCCCTCCTCAGGATTCCTCTGGGGAGAACTGCCCAGGACCTGGTTCTGGTTCTGGTTCTAGAGAGTGGCAGATCCTGTACTTTGGATGGAGTCTGTCAGGGAGGAGGTGTGCACATCCCTGCGTTTGTGTGCGACTCTTGGTCCTTAAGGAGGCAGGAAGCAGAGGGTCTGGTCAGTGAATGGGCCACCCATTGTCCTCGAACTATTACAGCTTGTCTTTGAAGGATGACTTATGTCCCAGCCTTGATCAACTACTTCACAACTTCACACTGTACACAAGACCACAGTTCTGAGGGGTTTACTATGTGCTCATTACCCAGTGATTTCCCTCTCTCTCTCCCCGTCTCTGTCTTTGTCTCTGTTTCTCTGTCTCTGTTTCTCTGTCTCTGTTTCTCTGTCTCTCTCTGTGTCTCTCTGTCTCTGTCTCTCTTACTGTCTGTCTGTCTCTCTGTGTGTGTGTGTGTGTGTGTGTGTGTGTGTGTGTATTTGGGGAGGTGAGACATGGGGTTTTCTCTCTGTAGTCCTGTGATATATATGTATATATTTTTAAATAGGATTTTCCCTATGTAGATCAGGCTGGTTTCAAACTCACAACCCCCCTGCCTCAGTCCTCCCAGTTGCTGGATTATAGCTGTTTACCACCATACTTGGCTTACCTAGTAAATTTTAGGGGGGCGGGGTTTGAGACATGGTTTCTCTGTGTAGCCCTGTCTATCCTGGAACTTGCTCTGAACCATGCTGGTCTTGAACTCAGAGATCAACCTGTTGCTGTCTCAGGAGTACTGGCTCGAAGGCATGCACCACCACTGCTTGGCTTTACCTAGTAATATTTATAACTCTACCATGGGTTATTTTGTTTTTCCTCTTTTGTTTCTTTGTGAGCCAGGACGTCACATAGCCTAGGCTGGCCTTGATCTCCCTTAAACTTTTGCAGAGTTGAGTGTCTGCGGAATGACACTCCTCCCCTATCTCACCTCCCCAACCATCCTTCCTGTCAGTGCCTGTGACAGCAGCCATACAGCAGGAGCATGGGCCTGTGAGGAGTTCTACTTATATCATTAGGGATACTCACAGCAGACATCACTGGCCCTGTTGGTAGCTCTGTCTTCACTGCATTTGTGTGCTCAGCTGTTTTGTTGAGACAGGGTCTTAGTATGTAGACCAGGCTAGCTTTGAACTTCGAATCCCCCTGCCTCAGTCTTCCTAGTTCCAGGATGCATGTGTACCTATGCCACTTGGGGCCTTAATTGGATATCCAAGTTCAAGAACCATAGGAAACTTGGCTCTGATACAGCAATTTGGGGAGAAGACCCCCTCCCTTTCTCTCTTTTCTGTTGTTTTGTTTGTTTGTTTGGTTTTTGTTTTTGTTTGAAAAGGGGTCTCGGGCTGGAGAGATGGCTCAGTGGTTAAGAGCACTGACTGCTCTTCCAAAGGTCCTGAGTTCAAATCCCAGTAACCACACAGTGGCTCACAACCATCTGTAATGAGATCTGATGCCCTTTTCTGGTATGTCTGAAGACAGCTACAGTGTACTTATATATAATAAATAAATAAACCTTTTTAAAAAAAAAGGAGTCTCACTATGTAGTCTTAGCTGGCCTGGAACTTACTATATATATAGCCCAGGCTGGCCTCAAACACATAAAGATCCATCTACCTCTGTCACCAGAGTATTGGAATCAAAGACATCCACCCCCCAAGTCTCCCACCCCCTCCCCATTTCTGCCAGAATATACCTTTTAAAAAATTTTTTCCCATAGAGTCTCACGTAGCCCAGGCTGGCCTGAATCTATAGCCAAGACTGGCACTAGATTTCTGGTCTTCCTGCCTCCACCTTTCAAGTGCTGGGGTCGCAGGTGGGCACCACCACTCCTGGGTCCTCAGTTCTCTCCTGTCCTTAAGTTGCTAGTTGTCAGGCCTCGTCACTACTTGTCACTCCCTACCAGCTCGATGCTCCCGGGCCTTTGAACTGTTCCTGGCTTTTCTACATCTCCAAGAAGGTGGGCAGAGGTGTGAGGGCTCCTCAGCCTCCAGCCTCCAGGACAGCAAGAGGCAAGCTTGCTTTGGAAACGTGGTCTCTTGTAGCTCAGGCTAGCCTTGAACTCACTCTGTAGCTAAGGATGACCTGGAATTTCTGATGCTCCTGCCTCCACCTCCTCAGTGTTGGGGTTGCAGGCTCAAGATGCCACATACAGGTTACTGTCTGCCCCCATGCCTGAAATTCAGCTTTGTGCACGCTAGGAAAGTACTTGACCCATGAGTCACATCCCAGCCCTGAATCGGGCTTTCAGTGTTAGATGCGGGTACATCCTCCTCTGGCTTGGGAGCTAATAAGTAAAAATCTGATGAACATTTTATTTGCTGCAACAGTTTACTATACTAAGAAAGGAATTTCGGGCTGAAACTGTTTTCTTTACATGTCTACTTTAGGATACATAGGCAGTTTCCCTTTAAAAACACAGCGAATACTGGGGTGGAGAGATGGCTCAGGGGTTAAGGGCACTTCCAGAGGTCAGGAGTTCAAATCCCAGTACCCACACTGCGGCTCACAACCATCTGTAATGGGATCTGATGCCCTCTTCTGGTGTGTCTGAAGACAGCTAGAGTGTACTCATATACATAGAGTAAATAAATCTTTAAACACATAGAACACACACACACACACACACACACACACACACACCATATGGGAGGGGTGTAGCCAAGGAGCATGGGGCATGAAGTGGTGCCAACCTCTGAAGAGCTGAAGGTTAAGCCTTGGTTCACCTTCCCCAAAAGCATCAGGGGCTTTAAAGATGGCTCCGTTAAAGGCACAGGTGCTTTTCTGCAGTCCTGGGTTATGTCCTAGTGCCTGCAAGGTGGCTCGATAACACACAATCATCTGTAACTCCAGCTCCAGGAGATCCGATGCCCTCTTCTGGCCTCCTTGGGCATCAAGCACATGCACTCAGATTTATGAGCAAAACATTCATATGCAAGAGAGAGAGAGAGAGAGAGAGAGAGAGAGAGAGAGAGAGAGAGAATAAAGAAAAGAAAAGAAAAAGAAAAAGCTCTTGCCATGAACAGACACTGGGTTTTCCTCCCTGGGAAAAACCACTTGCACTGCAGGTGTGACCTGGGACTGTACCCAGCCAGCCCTGGGACCGTTACTCCGCAGATAAACTCAAGGGAAAGACAGCCAACTGAAGGACCTTTCTTGCAGGGCCTGGAGCACATAGGTGATCTGGTCTTGGGAAAACCCATGTGCTGTTGGGTGTACGTGGCGGGGGGTGGGGGGCTGTGGGTGTTGTCTCAAAGTATGTATAGAATGTGGCAGAGTGCAAGCCTCCAGCACTTTCTTATTTCAGTGGTTTCTCAATACAGCGATCAGAATTCCCAGGGCATTATGGGAAAAATACACACTACTGGCCCCTGCCCCAGACCAGCTGTTCTCAATCCTCCTTAAGTTGCACCCTTTAACACAGTTGTGGTGACCTGCAACCATAAAATTACTTTGTTGTTACTTTGTAACTATGATTTTGCTACTGTTACCAATGAAATCATAAGGTAAACATCTGATGGGCAGGGTAGCTGATATTCAACCCCTGTGAAAGGGTTGTTGGGGGGTTGGGGATCTAGCTCAGTGGTAGAACCCTGGGTTCGGTCCCCAGCTCCAGAAAAAAAGGGAAAAAAAAGAAAAAAAAAGAAAGGAAAAAAAAAAAGAAAGGGTCGTTGGGTTCCCAAAGGAGTCTTGACCCACAGATTAACAACCACTGTCTTAGATCGATTTGGGCTGGAGCCCAGAGAAGTGTGAGCCCCAGGTTGGTATCTCTTGGCATCTGAGAGGGAGCAGGAGAGATGGCTGGACAGTTCAGAGCACCTTTTATTCTGAACAGAGGACTGGGATTTGGCTCCCAGCACTTGCTTGCTTGTTCACTAATTTCAGCTCTTTTGATCTCCTTGGACACCAGGCAGGCATGTGGTGCACAGACATGTGAGCAAAACACCTACATGTAAAAGATAAAATCCTAAGATCTTTTTTTTAAAGCCATATTTTAGATGTCAGTGTTACAGTTTGATCCAAATTAGATTTTTTGCCACCGACCCCTCCCTCCTTTCTATCCATGTCCCTTCGTTTTCTGTCTGAGGTGGAATTAAGGGACTGCATGCTAATGAGTGCATCGCCCACCGGCTTCTATGCCTGGCCATAACTAGAGTCTCACTTGGTAGCCTAGTGTTTTGTGTAGTTTTGTCTGTCAACTTGACACAAGCTGGAGTTACCACAGAGAGAGGAGCTTCCCTTGAGGAAATGCCTCCATGAGACCCAGCTGTAAGGCATTTTCTCAATTAGTGATCAATGGGGGAAGGCTTGGCCCATTGTGGTTGGTGCCATACATGGGCTGGTGGTCCTGGGTTCTATAAAAAAGCAGGCTGAGCAAACCATGGGGAGCAAGCCAGTAAGTAACATCCCTCCGTGGCCTCTGCATCAGTTTCTGCTTCCTGACCTGCTTGAGTTCCAGTCCTGACTACCTTTGGTGATGAACAGCAGTGTGGAAGTGTGAGCTGAATAAACCCTTTCCTCCCCAACTTGCTTTCTTGGTCAGGATGTTTTGTGCAGGAATAGAAACCCCGACTGAGGCACCTGAATCTCAAGACGCTCCTCCTGCCTCAGCTTCCCAAGTGCTGGGGTTGCCGATGATGTGATCTTCCATACCCAGCTCTGGCCACAGCCAGGTCTTTCTTTTTGAAACGAGGACACATGTATCTCAGGCTGACTTCAAACTTGCCAAGGATAACATCTGACTCATGCGTGGTCCTGGTTCTGGGCAAGCGTCATTGTGCCTGGTTAACCTTTCGCTTAGCTTCTCACATTAAATTACTCCCGGTTAGTTTTGGTTTACACACGAGGTGATCCAGGGCTGTTCACGTGGCAGCTTCACTGTGGTGAGGTGATGCGCCTATACCCATCGGTCTCCTGTGAGTCCAGTTGAGTGACAACCTGGGATGACCTCGTGAAGAACTTCGGCACCTGTGGGCTCTCCCTATGCACACTGCAGGTCTGGCGTGCCTGGCACACCTAGTCTTCAGGTTGGGAGGGCAGGATGGATAATCTCCCTCACCAGCAGTGACATTGGCCAACGTGGGGAAGACTGGGAGTCTCCCTGGCTCTTCTGGACTGTGATTTTAAGACATGGTAGCCTGACTTCCCCAGTGTCCGGGTGTTGCATTGGGGACCTTAAATGTGACTCAAGGGGCCACACGGTGAGGAGTGTCACAGCTGATGTTAACTTTTAAGAGGTGTGGGCTAGTGGAAGAGTGCTTGGATCACTGGGGCGGTATCCTTCAGGACGGTACTGGGGACCATTCTGGTCCCTCCCCAAATCTCCTCCGATGTCTATCAGTTTTCCTTTGCCCTGCCCTGCACATAGCCCAGCGTGACCTTTGCAATTATGAGCTGAGGACTCAAGATGCTTTATACTTTTAGATTTTTTTAAGGGGGGGGTTGTTTTGATACAGGATATCTGTAGCCTTGGTTGGGCTGGGAGTCACTGTGTAGACCAGGCTGGCCTTGGACTGAGATATCTGCCTGCCCCTGCCTCTCAAGTGCTGGGATTAAAAGCGAAGACCACCAGGCATGACTTGTTTTGTCCTCGTCCAATCCCAGCCACAGGCAAGAGAACTGGAAGGAGGAGGTTGGGGCGGTGCCAGCACCGTTGCTCTGGGTCTAACTCCTGCAGCTGTTGAGGAGAGCCTTGAACTTAATAGGTTCAAGAAATCTAAGAAAGGCGCCCACAGGGGTTGGGGATTTAGCTCAGTGGTAGAGCGCTTGCCTAGGAAGCGCAAGGCCCTGGGTTCGGTCCCCAGTTCCGAA
This sequence comes from Rattus norvegicus, assembly GCF_021556685.1. Taxonomy (NCBI): domain Eukaryota; kingdom Metazoa; phylum Chordata; class Mammalia; order Rodentia; family Muridae; genus Rattus; species Rattus norvegicus. The sequence goes on along the minus strand of NC_141545.1, from coordinate 49,715,178 downwards.
AAAAAGAACCAAAAAAAAAAAAAAAAAAAAGGCGCCCACAGTCACGATAGGGGAAAGAGCACACCGGGCATCTTGGCAAGGGCCCAAGGCAAAACGCAGTACACACACAGGCACGCACTCACGGGACATGTATAAAGGAAGTGTTTATTCTCATCACGAGAAGCACGCAGACTATTATGTACAGTACACACCAACAGAAGTAAAAAAAAAAAGTGCACTATGCCTCTTCTACTGAAAATTCACAGTACAAAAGATACTGCCTTTTAAATATATAATATAAAAAACAAGAAAAACAATACAAAAAAAAATCGAAGTTGTAATGTGACGAAGGAACCCGGCACGGTGGTGGCTTCGGGTGTTTGAAAGGTGAAGGATGCGGTCTGGTGCCACTCCTCCTCTGGAGTGAGCTGTACCCATGTAGCAAGGAGCTCAGGACACAGGCAGAAGAGGAGGGAGTGTGAAGGGGTGGAGGGTAGGCGTTGGCAAGCCTCTGTAAACTAGAGGGCGACCTTGAGAGGTTCAGGTGGTGTGGTCTTGGGCTGTGGTTCAGGGAACGCTGGGCCTGCACCACCTCTCGGCTGCCTGGCAAACCAAATCTCGTCCTTCACTACCTACCTCAGGTTTTCGGGGTTTGCCGATGTCCGCATAGCCTGTGGGGATTCAGCAGGCTGGGTGGAGTAGTCAGGACCCAGGATGTCAACTGCATAGCAGAGTGACACACATGGATGGGGGGTAGGGACGAGCTCAGGTGCTAATCTTAACCACCGGGACCGAAGTACCCAGCCACGAAAGATGAGAGCTGAACGGCTGCGCATAAATACACAGTATTTGTAAACGATTATTAAGGCACTCAGTTGTAAAAGAATAATTACGGGGTAGAGGAGGAAGCAGCTGTCTTCTCATGCAGCGAGGCCAAGGGGCCAGGGCGGCAGAGGCTGTGTGTCTAAGACAGGGACTGAAGGAGGGACTGTGGTGTCTACCGCAAAAGGGAACGGGGTAGTCAACCCTTCTCCAGATGGCCCCTGGTGGCAGCACTGCAGATGGGTCCAGGGCGACTTCCCTGCAAAGCTGGAGGACCCACAGTGTGTGAGGAACAGCATACACCAGGTTTGATCGAGTAGAATACACTTTTAAGTATAGTATGTATAATGCATACACAAGGCATACGCACATACACACAGCGCATATGCAAATACTTATATGCATATGTCCATACACAGTGGACTCTCACACCTCCACAGTAACAAAACCAAGGGGCTTTGGGTAGGGGAACACCAATGACCTTCATCTGCCCTTACGGTCAGCAGGAACCTAGCCTTTAGGGTGGGAAGGAGAGTTTCCCTCATCAGCAGTGACATTGCAACCAATGTGGGGAAGAGTGAGAGTCTCCCTGGTCCTGCTGGATTGCACAGCTAGGGTCGGGCAAGGGACCCTAGGTACACGGGTTACCCTGAAGGCATTCGTTGGGTGTGCCTCAAGAGCCCCGCTGAGCATCAGCCAACCCACTGGGGTTGGAAATGAATTCTCACACCAGTAAAACTGCCAGCGTGTAGAAGGTAACTCTTTTAAGGGGCGGTGATGTGTGATGTCTCTTGTGTTCTCGTCCTTGCTAAGGAGAAATGGTCCCCGAAGAGCAGGAGATTCGAGAGCCTTCCGGGGTGGTCCCTGAGATTGGTGCCCAAAAGTACAGGGCGGCTGTCAACATCTAATCTCTCTTGGTTCCATCCTGAGGCACCCTCCGGGCTTTTCTCGGGCAGAGGATGCTGGGTCGGATCTTCAGCTATAGCAATGGGAGCAGAGCAGTGCAGCCATCTGGGAACCCGTGAGAGCCACGGGGATGAACTGCATGTGGCCAGCAGGGCTTCCGTACTGAGAACGAGGGGTGGGGGATTTGAGAAAGACACCTTGCTCTTAGTTCACGCAATTGGGCATCCAGACTCCCCCCACCCCACCCCCCTGCCCAGTACCCATCTCCCTTACACGTCAGGAAGCCTTCTGTGTGGACATACAAGGCCACCACATGGCTCAGGCTTTTGGGAAGCTATGGAAGTGCAGGCGAGTGAGAGCGAGGAAGAGCAGCCAAGTTCCCGGACCATCAATCAGAGCAGAAGGCTCTTCTTTCAACAAGGACATTCGGTGAAATTGGCAGCCATCGAAACTGGTGGCTCAACGCTGCCTAAGTCCCTGTACCTTTGTTTGCTAAGGTTACACACACACACAGCTAAACTAGCCAGGCATAGAGCAGCTCACAGAGCTAACATTTTCGGGGGAGGGGAGGGGGGTGGAGGTCAAGGTTCTACACAGCCTTGAACCCAGGGATCCAATGGCCTCCCCATCACAAGTGTATGCGACCAACCGAGCCTGGCTGGAACAAACTTTTCCTGAGACAATACGGGAGCTGATGCCACTGCTGAGGTACGCCTTAGCTTAGCGAGGGGATAGTTTCACGGAAGCCTTTCTGGTTAAAGGCCGATCCGTGTTGACAGACAGAGCCAACCTTCCAGGAGGAGTGGAAACCATGACTCCAGGGATTCGGTTCTAAGGATGGGGAGGTTGCTGGGTGCGCCAGTTCTTCTAAGACAGGTGCAGGCAGTCTGCCAGCATCCAGAGACCTCCTCCAGTTTGCCCTCCTCCTGTCCTGACTCTTTGAACAGAAATTACGGCTTTTCAAAATGAGGGTTTTCAAAAATCCTGCCGCTCTTACAGATGGGATTAAAAAACGCAGCGGAAGCCTATCATTACCAAATCTAGGGAATTATTTTGACACAAAAATTGACCCACCATGTGAAATTGAACTTGGCGACATATATTAACTTGGCCTTTTTTTTTTTTTTTTTGCTTTTGTTGGCCGAGGGGAGAATAGAAGAAACCCACAGGGTTTCAGGAAAAAGTGGATGATCGCTTTTTAAGGTGACTGCCATTGACAGTAGTGGGAAAATAAAGCCCTGTAAAATAACGCACATGTATTAAAAAAAAAAAAAGTCACGCCAGGTAGAAGAGTTCTGAGACAGAGCTCACAAAGACCCCCAGAGGAATGAAAAGAGAACTGGCCTAGATCCTAGAGACACTTGGGCGTTCACCAGGATGGCCGTTTTGAGACTCCGTTCTAACCAGTGCGGTGGAGGCCCCCATCCGTGTTCTTCCAGAACACACCGTATCCTTAAAGATGTTGTGGTCTCACGGAACTGTCTGGCTGAACCAGCCAACCGCAGGATGGAGCTGTGGTCACCTCCACAAGGACTCCGTCTGCTCAAGAGGTAAAAGGACAGCTGGCAAGTCTGAAGTGTAGGCGGGAAGGGTTTGGTCTGAGATATCCAAGGAGCAAAGGCAGCCTTCAAATATGTCCCCTGTCTTCCTGCCATGTTACAAGCAGCCCTGGGGCATCGCAAAAAACCAGTCAGCAAGCTTTCTACCGGGGCTCGCAGAGAAGACATCTGAAGCAGGTAATGCCATCTTCTGGTGGCAAGGTTATTTACCACTTCTGAGGTAGAATCGCACTCTGTGGCCCCGACTGCCCTTTAACTCACGATGGACCTGCCTCGGCCTCCTGAGGGTAGGATCACAAGTCTAGACCGTTTACCCTTAAAAATGTTACAACTAAGCCTGGGGGCACGAAGGGATGACACCTGTGATCAAACCAGCATTTGGGAGGCTGAGGCAGGAGGATTGCTGTGAGTTTGAGGCCAGCTTGAACTACAGGGTGAGAGGCTACCTCAAAAATAAAAACAAAAGCCAAACCCTTGAGAGGCAGAGGCAGATGGGTCTCTGCTGAGTTCGAGGCCTACCGGGTCTCCAGAGAAAGTTCCAAGGCAGCAGAGGGTACTGCAGAGAGACCTTGTCTCAAATTAAGAAGGAAGGAAGGAAGGAAGGAAGGAAGGAAGGAAGGAAGGAAGGAAGGAAGGGAAGAGGAAGAAGAAGAAGAGGAAGAAAAGGAAGAAGGGAAGGAAGGAAGGAAGGCAGCCAGCCAGCCAGTGTTCGCACACACTGTTAATCCCAGCACTAGGGAGGTAGAGGCAGGCAGATCTCTGAGTTTGAGGCCAGCCTGGTCTACAGAGAAACCCTATCTCAAAACACCAAACCAAACCAAAACCCAAAACCACCAACAGAGCCCAGGTGATGTCACAGGGCTGTGCGCCACCATTTGCCGAACACCAAGTCAAGGCTTTCTGCTGGTCGGTCGGCCTCGCTGCTTGTCCCTTTTCACGATGGGCACCAGGAGAGGCCCATGATTTGAACACAGAACCCAGGCCCCCTGCTTCATTGAGCTAACCTGCACTCATACCTGTGCTGTGGCCAAGCCTCCTCTGCCCCATCGTTACAGCATGGCAAGCTGGAGACAAGGAAGCAGTATTCTATTCTCCCCATGAGAAGGGACACTTCATAAACATCTGTGAAGCTTTTTTTAACAGACTCTCTCCTCTCAGAGTGACTCCTGGGGAGCAGCTTGTAAGAAAGTACCCGTTGCTGACCTGCCTTTCCTTTCAACAAATGTGGAGATGGCACTGAATGAGAGCCTTGGGTGGAAGTGGGGGTGGGGTTGGGGGTGGGGGTCACAGTGTCTCAGCGGGATGAACCACATCCCAGATCCACGACCTCATGTCCTGAGGTCCGGAGGTGGTCTGAATTCCAAACAGGATGCCTTGTTAGCAGCAGACAAGGCTCAGCAGTGCCCTTCAGCAGTGCCCTTCTCTGTGATTGGGTGACGTAAGCTTGAAGCCAGCAGCTGAGGACCCCCCTGCCTCCGCCCATGGGCACCAGGACTGTTAAACGGGCGCTGCCACTAAGTGCCTTCCTCTGATGATATTGCCTCACTGTTCTTGGGATAGTCAGGTTCAAAGTCTTGATGCTTCTGCGGGTCACCACCCTCAAAAGAATAAAACAAACCAAACCCAAAACCCCCCACAATTCTCTTGGAAAAACCCTTCTGGACACAGCATTGTTCCTCGGATCGAGCCTCGGTCATTACTATTTTATAAATGAAATGCACAGTGAGCGGAGAGGTAGGCCTTGTGTTGTCCTCGGAGGATTCTCCCTCGAGGACCGGATTGAGCCGGGAACATGGGCAGCGGGGACCTCACCACTGTGGCTCCTTTACTCGTTGCAAACTGAGTATTTTGTATGTACACACATAGTTTTTTTTGTTTTTTTTTTCTCTCACTCTCTCTGCCAGGCTGGCCTAAAACTCACCAAGTAGCTGAAGATGACTTTGAACTTCTAATCCTTCTGCTTCCACCTCCAGTGTTGGGATGTGGGTGTATGCAGCCTTGTCTGGTTTTATGGGCTGCTGGGGAATCAAACCGAGGGCTTGGCGCGTGTCAGGTACACACTCTCAACAACTGAGACAAAGCCCCAGCCTGTGTGTATGCATCTGAACGGTACTCCGGGCTGACAGTTCCCGGGTTGCCCAGGCCCCACCCCTGGGTGTTCCCCCTCACAGGCTCTAGGTGGGGAAAGCTCAGAAGGCTGAAGTCGTTAACACAAATCAAGACACGAGAGCGGATCAAGACATTATGAAGACCTCGCAGAGCTGGAAGCTAGTCAGCTTTTGTTCACCCTCACTGGGATTTTCAAGTTCTCTGGGGCGGATTTCCCTGATGGTTTGGAGGTCGCAGAGGGGTCCCTAGGTGCGGCCTGGGGTTCGGGCAAGAAGGAAGAGAGAGTGCACTTGGCATCCTGTGAGTCGGCGATGGTTGACGTGTCAGCCTCACTGGACAGGTCCTCCGTGGAGAAGTTGAGACTTCCCAGCTTGGCGAGGGAATGGGAACGTTTCAGTGGGGAGGACACAGTGAGACCGGCCAGGCGGAGCCGCGTCTCGATCTCCTGCGCCCGCTGCTTCACCAGCCCTGGCTTCCCTCGGACACTGTGGATGCTGTCGCTGCTGGAGCTCCGGGTCAGGTTGGAGCTGATGGAGGAGGGGGTGGGAGTGTAGCACGCGGACTTCAGGAAGTCTTTAGAGAAGTCTTTACTGGTGTGATCTAGGCGGAGGAGGAGGGTAGGCGGAGGGCTCTTCTGTGAGGCTCCGCCCACAGGCTTCTCTTCAGTTCCAGCTTGGCTGTCTAGGGCTGGGTGTGCAGGCTCCTGACCCTCCTCGGGGATGCTGGCCTCCAGCCTGCTGGCGGCACTGTCCCGGCAAGTAGATGGTGAGTCTGAAGGCAGGCTCTTCAACCTCTCCAGCTCTTTGGTGTGCTTTCGGACCAGGCCTGCCTTCTGCAACTGGATAATGGACTCCTGATGTTGCATCAGGTAGCTATTGGCGGTCGGCTTCTCCCCCTCTTGACTGAACAGGAGCCTCAGGTCCTTTGAGGGCTTCGGATCTTTCTTGGTCGACAGTTCTTCCTTTGCCGCCGCCTCCGTATTGGCTGCGTTCTTATCACAGTGGGAATTCTTCGACAGGAGAGATTTCTGAAGGGCTTTCGAGGTCTCTCTGGAAGGCTCTGGAAGGCTTGCTGGTGGTTCCGGGGCAACCCCGGCTCCAGAACCACTGACATCTGGCTTCCTGGAGCCCGCTGGTAGTAGGAATGGAGAGGTGTTAGCTGGACCTGAGGTTGGCCTCTCCGGAGCTCGGGACCTATTGCTCGTGTGGGCCATTGGGGAAGACGTGACGTGGGGGAGGAAGGTCGGCTGGGTGCAGATGGCAGAGGAGCTGGGGTCTTCATGCCGCTCCATGAAGGCCTCAGGAGCCCCAGCTGCTGGGTACATGCAGTCGGCACAGGATGTATAGGGAGGCTTCACTTTGCTGAGGATCCCAAACACCGCATCACGCTGCAAGAGACAGAGGACAGTGAGGTGGCTCAATGCCATGCCGAAGACCAAAATCACGAAGAGGGTAGCCATGGTAGGGGAGGGTGGCTGGCTGGCTGGCGCCATGGCTGGGGAGGGGCAGTGCTTTCATCTCATTTGTTCAGGATTACAGACCCCTAGGGACACAGTGGATCGTAAACAGAGGTCAGCACAGTGTAAGAGATGTCTTGATTTTCCACAAGCCAAGATGTTGTCCTGGGCAGACCTTAAGCCATACGGCTGGGATAGACTCCCAGTACCACCCCCCCCCTTCTCTGTCTGTTTCCATCACCCACCAGGCTGACCGTTCCCTGGCCATGGTCTGGAAAGCAGGGTGCAGGCCCCGGGGGGCTGGAGAGCCAGCTCCCTGGTTAAGAGCACTTCCTGCTCTTCCAGAGGATTTGAGTTCAGTTCCCGGCACCCGTGCCTGACAGCTCACAACTGCCTGTAACTCCCGGGTATCCAACGCCTCTGCCTTCTGTGACCACTGGCATTCATGTGCATGTATGTACACACACAGAGATGCCATTAAGAATAAAATTTAGGGGCTGGAGAGATGACTCAGTGGTTAAGAGCACTGATTGCTCTTCCAGAGGTCCTGAGTTCAATTCCTGGCAACCACATGGTGGCTCACAACCATCTGTAATGGGATCCGATGCCCTCTTCTGGTGCTTCTGAAGACAGCTACAATGTACTTATACATGAAATAAATAAATCTTTAAAAAAATAAATAAAATTTAAAAACATCAAGAAGGGCTGGAGAGATGGCTTGGCAGTTAAGAGCACTGACTGCTCTTCCAGAGGTCCTGAGTTCAATTCCCAGCAACCACATGGTGGCTCATGACCATCTATTATGGGATCTGCTGCCCTCTTCTGGTGAGTCTGAGGACAGCTACAGTGTACTCATATTACATAAATAAATTAAAAAAAAAAAAGAACTGAGGGGTTGGGGATTTAGCTCAGTGGTAGAGCGGTTGCCTAGCAAGTGCAAGGCCCTGGGCTTGGTCCTCAGCTCCAACCAAAAAAAAAAAAAAAAAAAAAAGGAACTGAACAGAATTGACTCTGCACCATAGAAAGAGGGTTCTCCTGGGCTGAGAGAGTTTGCCATGGGGGCAACTGCAGTCTGAATACAGCAAAACCCTTCCCTGGCGGCACACCGTGTAGCTCGGGAACCCCTGGTCGCCATGATGGAGGGAGGGGCAGAAATGGTATTTAGACCGCCTCCAACACAAACTCAAACATACTTAACTCCATGTTATGCTGTCTCCCAAGGGACTTGCCTTTGGTCACTGGGGCCTCAATGAACAGGACAAGGACTTCTCTTTGGCCTCCCTGTGATTGGCGATGAAGGAGGTGAGAAGGGTAAGGGCGGCTGAGGGAGCCAGCTCTCTTCCCGCTGCCCAACAGTGAGATCCCTCAACTTGTGGGATAAGCAGCCTTCCGGACGCTGGGTTGGGGGGGGGGGGAGGTTGTCTCATAATTCTGCTACAAATGCAGCCTTCGTAACCTCTTTCCATAACTCCAGGAGGTTCAGGTCACTCTGCACGGCCAACTCCTGGCTCAGGCTCACAGGCTGTGTTCTTACCCACCAGCTTAGCCCGTCACCCCTCCCTCTGCTTAGAGTCCCCTGTGCTTCCCTGGGTGCCCAGGACATGGCACCCGGCTGCGCCAACATGCCAGGGGGCTCAGCCACCTCTCACCTCCATTACCCCACTGCAGCACGCACGCGCTACGGTCCCTCACACAGGGGATTCTCTGCCCAGATCATAGCTCCCTGGTCAGCACCGCTCCTCAGCCTGGGCCTAGCAAGTCGCTCCCCATTAGGCCACGGATGATGCACCTCCCCTCTGGGTGCATCAGAGGACAAGCTCTGTCCTCTTTTGTGCCCTTGCGAATAAGTTTGCCTTCCTTTGTCTCATACACGTGGGGCTCAGAGACACAGAGCAGGACCTCACACTGGCCTGACTCACCTTTTAGGTCTAATTCTGCCAGGTTCTGGTGCCAAGTTCCCTGAGCCCATACCCAAGCTGCTCTCCTGGTCACCATGGAGTGACTCACGGTCGGGTCACTGGGGCTAGCCGCAGGACAGTGGTCCCAGACAAAGGCATTTTACGACATCTGTTCTCTCTGAAGGAAGTGGTGGGCAGAGGGGGAGGCATGTAGTTCCTCTTTGGTCTGCAACATACTTCATTACTTAGAGGACAGCAGTGAACTGCCTGGGGTGGCTAGGTCTGTCTGTCTGTCTGTCTGTCTGATTCTCCCTCCCTCAGCATTGTAGCACAAAGTTAAATACAAACCAACTTCCTACCTCAGTGTCCCCACTGAGAGTCGTCACTGCCTATGGAGTGGCAGGGATGGCCAGGGAACATGAAGTTTCTGACCCCAAGCCTTTGGTGAGTACCTGAGAGGCAGAACCCAAAAGTGGCAGCTCCCTTGGCCCTCTGCAAAGACAGCCCTGCTTCTAGGTCACTGCCAGATGTTGGAACAAGGAAGACAGGACCTGGGACCAGCGACTTTCTGAGCAGCCTGAGGTTGTAGTAACCAAGGCACACTGCGCATCACCCCTCAAGGATGGTGGCTATGAGGGACCCAGAGAGCTCGGTATTAACACAAGGCGGAAGATGAGACACCTGGCAAAGCTAACCCACACACGCTGTCACTCTGCCACAGCGGACCACTTAGGAAGGAGATGGCACCTCTGGAGATTTGTTTCAAAGCCATCTGAGATGAAAAGGTTGGGGGGTGAGGGGGATGGGCACTGCTGAGGGTGCAGCGATATGACTCAGGAACACCCTGTATTGACACAGTGAGAACTGGGACAATGGCATGACTCGGGAGCCCCACCTTAGATAAGGGGTCTTCTGCAAGGCTTGAGTGTCCCCACTGTGTACACGTGCTACCTAGGCAGGTATAGCAGTCCCCCTCCCTCTGAAATAAATCCCGTGCGCTGAAGTGGGGACTGTACAGTGAGGGCTGCGGGTCGGGTAGAGATGATGTGGCATGCTGCTCCCCACAGCGGTCCCCAGCCTACCTCAAAGTCATCGGGACAGCTCCTCTTGCTGTTGTTGTTATTTAGGTTTTCCTGGTCAAGCAAACCTCTCTCCAGCTGCGTGGAGGCCCGCCTCCACCTCCCCGGTCTTGGGCTGCCATCCTTCTCCAGCTCCTCCACCTGAGGCAAGGAGCCGCTGCGGGCTTTGGGGCTCCCAAACTCCAGTTTCCTCTTTACATCCTTTTCACACAGCCTGTCACCTTCCTGGGAACTCGGGACCAGCTTGCGCACCTCCACTGGCTGAGCCTCATCCTCTAACAGAGCATCCCTCTCAAGGTCTTCTAAGTGGACCAGGCCACCCGCACCATCACGGTGGGGAAGGAGGAGGGGGTCCGAGAGTCTTCGGAAACAACAGGGGAGAGAGGGTCCTCCCGAGGGCAGGCTTCTCGGGAGCCCGGGGTGGGTGGCATCTTCCAAACAGGGCAGCTGAGTATCCAGGGCGCCATCCAAGGTCTCTGGCAAGAACTCACTGGGCTCTGCTATGGTGTCATCTGCCGGCTGCTGGCGCCACAGTTTGTTATGTCGCTGTTTGCTGTAAGGAGAAAGGGCAGGAGGTGAGCTGAGAGCAGTACCAGCAGGTCCTAGAGGGCCGGGTAGGGGATGGCCTGCAGAGTCAGACGGGGTCAGGAAGCAGGCTTCCCTCTATTCACCGCCTACAGGAGCATCCTTTGGAGACTGCTTGCCATGCGGTAACAATGTGGCAGCTGCAGAGGGAGCTTTGACTGGAGGTTACGCCCCCTCCACCTTCCTGTTTGTGCTTATCTTATTGTGTGAATCTTAGTCAGGACAGGGAGGGCTCCAACCGTGACAGTATCAACCTTTTCACACCTACAATGTGAGAAAACTCAGGGGTCAAGGCAGAAGGCATGGATCAAGCTCTCTGCACACCAGGGTCCTGAGGCAAACGGAGATTCCAGAAAACTCCCAAGTATTTGTTTCAAGCAGAGACTACAGGTCTGTTCTAAATGAGTTCCTCTTTTTATTCCTTTCTTTTTAAGAATCAAGCTCAGGCTAGCCCCAAACTTATTATGTAGCCAAAGCTAGACTTGAGTTCCTGATTCTTCTACCTCTTTCCTTCCAAGTGCTGGGATTACATGCCTGGCTGGAATGAATTCTCCTGATATTTTTTTTTCTTTTCTTCTGATATTTTTAATTATTACTTTCACGTGGCCTTGCGTCTGACAGCAGACATTCTACCACTACCAGCCTTATGGCATTAAAAAGTTATTTTTTACTAATCCTTGAGAATTTCATACCATATATTTTATCATACTTACCCTGGCTTCACCACCCCAATTTGTGTCTTTTAAAACTACCCACTGAGTCCAGTTTATGTTGCCATAACTCATGGATATAGGTCATGTCAGAGCATGGGCAACCCACCAGAAGCCTCCCCCAGAAGCATCAACTGTCAGTGGCTTTCAAGTCAGGGGCAGGGGCTGGCACTGCTTTTATAACACGTTTGAAGGTATAAGCCACGAATAAAAGCAGAGAGAAAGAACTTTACACGACAGAGGTAATCACCAAGATCGCCTCCACCTCCCAGGCTTCAGAGTGAATCCACACTGTGGGGTATGTGGGGTGAGACCAAGAAGCAACTACAGATTGCCTGCAGAAGCTCATCCGTGCACTCCCTCCACTGACTGCAATCCAGGTTCACACCCCACAGTATGGGTCTGCATGAGACCCTTGACTAGACTGCGATGTGGGAAGGCATCAGGTGAACTGGGTCAGGCAACCTTCACTTCAGTTCCCTAAGCTAAGGGAGAGCAATGCATACTTTACCTCCTCCTGCTACTGCCTGGGAACCTGATAGATACTCTTTGAAACAATGTAACAGCCCAGAGATGGCTACAGTGGTTCTCCCAGCCTGCCCAACCCGGCAGGAACACTCTGCCTCTGGATTCCTTCTGTTCTACCCAGAAATAATCCAGGTGGCTGCTTGTGCAGACTGGACACGGAGCTGGGAGAAAGTGAGTCCTCAGATACTGGCATCTGTTCCAGCAGGGTAGGACCTCTGGGGGGAACCCTTACCACCCTTACCACCCCGCCACACACACACCCCCCCACCTCGTGCAGCAAGTGCTTTCTCTTGTGGCAGTCAATGCATGTGGGTGTAAACCTCTTTCCTGGCACACCTGAAGTCACTGTGTGACTTGAGACAAGTTAACCTGTCGGCGTTGCCTCCCTCTGCTCACTTGTAAAGCAAGAAGCTGAACTTTACACTAAGGTGTGGAGCAGTTTTAGCAGCCACACTGGTGAACTTCCGGGAGTCACCCTGCAAAGGACCTGTAGTGACTGCTCCTGAGTCCTCACTGAGCCATGCCAGTTCTTAAACTGCAGTAAAGTGTGCCATCTCGACCACTTCTATCTACACAGCCTGGCAGGACAATTCCCAACACCGCGACACCACCGTCTCCGTAACTGTCCCCGGTGCAGAATGCACACCACCCACTAGTCTCTGTCCCTTCCCTAGCCTCTGGCCACCAAGATCGCATTCTCCATCTCTAGGGACCTCACACAAGCTGGGGCCACACAATTTTTCCTGATAGCCCCAGAGTTTGCTTGGAATGCACTACACATCAGAATTGCCCTTTTATGGTGTGAGGAGATGGGACCTTGATAAATGGCAGAGGCCGGGCTTGAATTTCCGGGTCAGGCAGTTTTCTAGCTTCAGTTCCCTATGCAGCTTCACCCACAATCAGGAGCTCCTTCATCCAACTGCCTTCCTCCAGTGGGCAGAAGAAGATTCCTGTGTGCTCTCCCTGTTTACTGACCCACTCATCCACTGGCGGACTCCGTCTCTGTGCTACCATGAACAACACCGCCTTCAACACAACCTGTGAGCCCGTCCTTCTGGTCTTCCGGGTGTACCATGAGGGACCACCAGCAACTGAGGCTCGGGTGTCACATCCTTAACTTAGAAGATGGAACTGGGCTTGGGGGAATATTGCAGGGCTCATGTGTGGCGAATCAGACTCTTCAGCCTTGAGTTTGGCATAAAGCAGGTACTTAGGAAATGAATTCACTCAAGCCCACACCACATACCAGGACATGCCTTGGATAAGGAGTTAAGTACCTTCCCTTGCCCAGCGAAGACAAGCTTTCTACATGTGCCAACAAAATCAAAACGGATCCCTCCTGGAAGCCACTAATCAGAGTCCGAACAATAGTTGTTTTTTACAAGCCAGCTCCCGGGAGGCTGGCTGCCAGTTGTGGGAGCTCCTGGCAGCTTGGGCAGCGTTGTCTGCCAGCCTGTGTCTAGGTGTTCGTTCACTCACCTTGCATCCAGGATACCTTCATACTCCGACAGCTGCCTCATAAAGCCTGCGTTGGGCCGCGTGATGCTGCGCTTCTGTTTCACATAGTTAAACGCTTTCTCCAGGGGCCAGCCAAACTCCTTCATGGCGTACGCTATGACCGTGGATGCAGACCGGCTCACGCCCATCTTGCAATGGACCAGGCACTTGGAATGGTTCCTTCTGCAGGGATGTGGGTGTGGGGACTGAGAGCAAGGATTAACAGTGTCCCCCACCTACACGTTATCTCACAGCCCCAACCCTTCTCTGCCCTAGTGATCTAACACACCTCTTAAAGGAAATTATCTTCTCTGTGAGATCAGTTGGCCCACAGTGGGAGAACAGATGAACCTGCATGGCCTGACCCAGCTTTCCAATATACCTGGCTTCAGGATGGAATCTCCTCTGTCACTGGGATACGGGAGGCTACCTACAGCCACTTCCCAGGCATCGCTTGAACTGTTAAATGGGAGTTCTGCAAAAGCCACTGAGCCTCGACGGCAGATGGAGGCCTCTGAATGAGCTACTGTCGAAAAACAGGCCAGCAAGGAGAAAACGCTGCGCTCTGGGGAGAGTGAGCGCCCAGAGGGAGCATAGGGGATGACAGCAATCTGGCCAAGAGAGAATGGAGCCAGGGGGAAGATGGAGCCAATCTGCTGCTTGTAAGAAGGCTGTGCTGGCCCGGGCACAGCTGATTTCCGAGATACAAAAGGAACAGTGACCGACCCTCTCCTTGCTGGAGAAGGTGAAGGCTGTAAGGCTGGCAGAGGCTCCAGCAGGGAAGCTAGGATGGGGCCAGGGAGGCTCCTAAGTAAGAGGGTTTTTCGCTGTAGCACAGGAGTGGGAGTTGGGGATGGGGCACGGGGGTCTTTGCCTTGAACTTCAATACAACAGCTGCTCCAAAGGAGAGTAAAGAGGGGCCCCAGGGCTCAGGGACAGTGCAGATGGTCCCATTTCAGGACTGCCCTGTTCTAGGCACACAGGAGCATGGAACTACTCCAGGAAAGGGTACAGCCTGCATTCCTTGGGGAACTCTCCAAGAGCCCGAAGACCAGCATGTACCGGCCCTTTCCAGGAGAGAGCTCCCCAGTGGCATTTGGGTATTGAACCCCAGCTGGCATCTACTGATGATAAACACTGGATTCAATGTCACACTTGAGGGCACCCTGTGAATAAGGCCCACTCTGGTGTCTGGTGTTTCTGCACATTTACAGGTTGTTATGAATGTTCTTAAGGGATGGATGTGTACAGCGCTTTGTATGTCCATGTGGACGATTACATGTTATCACTTGGATCAAAGGTTATTGTGTTGTGTGTTCTTTCATGTGGCGATTTAGTTGAGTTCAAGAGAGTGTGTGGTGGCTGCAGACACTGGGCCGCCACAGAATTAGGGTGTAAATTTCTGGCATGGTGGCAACCTGTCTTGGGAACTGGATGGGTAGAGAGAGAGAGAGAGATTGTTGCCAGGCTCAGAGAGAGGCTATCAGCAGTGTGATATGGGATGGAGCAGAGTGGGTGAGATGCTTTGCTGACAGAGATGAAGATATCAAACAGATGTCATGGGGTGCTATGGTGCTGGACCTAGTGCAGGATAAAAGACAGCATTATTTTAATTTTACTGCAACAGGAAGCTAAAACGAAAACAATGGTCGACCAGATAGTCCCACCTCTTCAGACATTAGGCTTCTGTATCCAGGATGACCTCTCCTGTCTGCGGTTAGCTTCCTTATCCAGCCCGGCCCGCTACTCATTCCTGCCCCACCATTCCTCCCGAGGCTGCCTTCCCACAGGCTTACTTCGCTTTGTTTATGAACTGATAGGCCTCATTCCAGTGGGCAAGAAGGTCCGTGGTCTCCTCGTCATATACTCGGATGTTATGGTATGCAAACAGGCCAGGGAAAAAATTGTCGATTTCTCTAGTGACATTTAAAATGTAGTCGACCCTGAAAAGAAGCAAAGAGCCCAGAGAATCAGAACAAGGGACAGGAAAAGCAAAGTTACAAAAATCTGGCAGAGAAAAGTCAAAGAATATGCACACCACGGGACATGCCTTTGTGGTGAGAGGTCTGTTTACTTATTTATTTATTTTGCTTAATCGTCATCTTTTGCGTGAGTTTTCTTCATAGGACAAGAATACATTATTCAAAAGTAACCCACGTCATATCAAAACCCCTTCACTTAATGGTACATTCAAGACCAGTTTGGGTTATAGAGCAAGACACTGTCTTAAAAACAAAACAAAACTTCCGCTCTTAAAATAGTTAAAAAGCAGAATGTGCTTCTCTAACTCTCGTCCTGTTTGAGGGCATCTGCTAACCCAGACTCTACAGCCCTCCCTCCACCCTGACCCAGCACACTCATTTCCTGAAAACCAAAACAGTTTTGGTAACTGGAAAGGGTCTCAAATAGGTTTCGCCAAGCATAACAACGCCTCAAAGAGAGCTCCCTGAATCACCGTATTTATTCCCGGTTAGACTGTAGCATGAGGACAGACACTGCTGGGGGGATACCTCTCACCGGAAGTTCTAAGGGTGTACTTTAAACTCTGTTTAGCCTCAGTTTTCAACTGCAGCAGGTTCAAGAAGGCCAGCTCCTTGGACCACAGAACGGTGATTTCGTGACTGCTTTCTTCACAGGCTTGGTTTAAAGGTTTGCTCCTGCCACTGAACATTTCTTAGAGACAGACAAGTTCCTGCCCAGCAATGACTGCCCAAGGCCAGGCTGTCCTCCATCCCCCAGGGTGACTAAGTTGCACCCAGACCCCCACAATCACCTCCGACTCCAGGAAGAATCTAGAAACCACGGATTACTGGGTCTAGTGCTCCGAAGCACATGAGCCCCTCCAGCCATTGCAGAGACCAGGCTGAGGCAATGGCAGGGCAGAGGCTACCTATGCTGCCTGGAGAGGTGGGGAAGAGGGGACTCACCCTGAGCCCTGCAGCTCCTCCAGATTGGATGCATTCCACTCGGAGCCCTGGAAACAGATCATACAAAGCCCTGTGAGTGTTAACACTCCAGTCTCAGAACTACTTTCGGCACAGAGAGGCTCACAACCATCTGTAATGGGATCAGATGATGCCCTCTTCTGGTGGGTCTGAAGACAGCTACAGTGTATTCACTTACATAAACTAAATAAATAATTCTTAAAAAAAAAAAAAAAGAGTTCCCACCCTCTGACCCGGTAATTCTGAGTTACAAACACCTCTTCCAAGGAAATAACCAGGGCTCACACAGACCCTTAGGAACACAGGAGGGACATTTAGGGCTATTCATGGGAAAAACCATGGGACTCAGTAACATAAATGACAATAGATCCTGATGATGGGCACTTCAAAACAAACCATCCCATTACACAGAAGGCAGAGGCAGGAGCATTGCCATGAACTTGAGATTCAAGGCCAGCCAGGAGTATATAGTAGGAGTTGTTTGGTAACTTTTTTTTTTTTTTACACAATAACCTTTTTTTTTTTAGAGATTTATTAATTTATTATATATACAACATTCTGCCTGTATCCCTGTGGGTCAGAAGAGGGCCTTGGATCTCATTACAGATGGCTGTGAGCCACCATGTGGTTGCTGGGAATTGAACTCAGGACCTGTGGAAGAGCAGTCAGTGCTCTTAACCTCTGAGCCTTCTCACTAGCCCTGTAAGGGTTGTTTGGTAAAATAATCATCATGATGGTGCAAGGAGGCGATACTCAAGAAACAAAAAAAACAAAGAGGGAGACAAAGTCTACTCAGGAGCAGTACAGGCAGAGCGTCTGCTGTCTACACAGCATCAGAGAAAGCCAGTGCTGGGCCCCGGGTTCCAATCCTAGCCCTAAAGGAAACTGAACAACGGACAAATTAACACAGCAAAATGCTGTGAGTGACAGCCTCCCTGTGGGAGTTGGGAATAGTTTTCCTCCCTTCAAATGACTTGTTTCCAACTGTCTATAGCCTGTGTGAGTGGATACATTGATACACTGTATCCAATTGTCTATAGCTGTGTGACTGGATACATTGATACACTGTATCCAACTGGCTATAGCTGTATGACTGGATACAACGATACATTGTATCCAACTGGCTATAGCTGTGACTGGGTACATTGATACATTATATCCAACTGGCCATAGATGTGTGACTGGATACATCGATACATTGTATCCAACTGGCTATAGCTATGATTGGGTACATTGATACATTGTATCCAACTGGCTGCAACTGGATACATTGATACATTGTATCCAACTGGCTATAGCTGAGTGACTGGATACATCGATACATTGTACCCAACTGTCTATAGCTGTGTGACTGGATACATTGATACATTGTATCCAACTGGCTATAGCTGAGTGACTGGATACATCGATACATTGTACCCAACTGTCTATAGCTGTGTGACTGGATACATTGATACATTGTATCCAACTGGCTATAGATATGTGACTGGGTACATTGATACATTGTATCCAACTGGCTATAGCTGTGTGACTGGGTACATTGATACATTGTATCCAACTGGCTATAGCTGTGTGACTGGGTACATTGATACATTGTATCCAACTGGCTATAGCTGTGTGACTGGGTACATTGATACATTGTATCCAACTGGCTATAGCTGTGTGACTGGATATGTTGATACACTGTATCATTAAAAACTCTCCCATTCCTAGTCAAGGAGCTGGGAAGAGAAACACAAAGGGCAACCACTGATGCACTTGAAAATGCAGCCACTCAGTCCTAGAAAGACCCTCCCTGTCTTCGTATCTCAGTCTCCTTGCCGACTTCCTCTCCTGAGCTCCCCAGGTCCTCTGGGGCTCAGGGTTTGGTCATCAAGCAATGTGAGCTGGACTTTCACATCTCAGAGGCAGCCTGGAGCAGAAAATTCCTTTAACATCTGCTCACAGGAAGAATGCACAGGCACCCCGGCTCCCCAGTCTCCACCAGCTCCACAGAGCTGAGTCCTTTGGCTATGACCACCACCTAGTGGAGAGAGTGGAGGGAGTCGCCTTCTCACATCTCAGTGGATAAAGTAGGAGACCTGTACATGCGGGGACAGTCACATATAAACAAGAATATAAAATATATACGTTCAATGCTCAGGAGGCTGAGGTAGAAGATCACAACTCTGGGCTAGCCTGAGCTGAGCTACAGAGTGAGCTTCTGTCTCCAAACCTACTTAAAGCCCCCCCACCGTGTGTGTGTGTGTGTGTGTGTGTGTACATATGTATATACATAGAGACATCTATTTATGAAGACTGAAGGGGCCCCTTGGTGGCTAATACCATCTTCCTTCCACTCCCATAATGAAACACTTTCTCTTCTAAGCAGTCAATGTCCATAACCAAGCCTACAGACTCTGCACTTGCCGACTCCAGAATGTACCTCACTTAGCCATCGTAATCACTCGATGAGGGGGAGAGACAAGTTGACTCAGTGGGGTGGGGGTGGCTACATAGGGCAGGTAAAGTGCTGGAGCGGGAACATGGCCTTGCTGGGTCTGACTTTCAATTCATGATCCCCTGGCTAATTTTAGCAACCTGCTTGCCTTTGAAAATTGGCCAGTTGCCTTCTATGGAGATTTACGTACAGCCTGAAGATGCCGAGTGCAGGAGACACAGTGGGGGTGGGGTGTATCCTTCGGTGGACTCTGAGGGGAATGGCTCAGCTACCTGTGTTTCTGGTAGGTGCTAAGGCACAACCTTATCTGGGTTGTATATGTCTGTGAGTATGCTCCCAAAGGAAGTCCCAAAATTAGGTCCCCAAACCAGGTCCCACCAGAACTGGGATTCTTACAAGATAAAGATGGTCAAAGATAAGGGAGGGCTTGTCCATCTGGCCCAAGATGAGCAGCATCTCGTTATCGATGAACTCCTTGAACTCTTTCAGGTTGCAGTTCATTTGCTTCTCCAGCTCATTTCGGATCTATGGGCAGGACAAACAGGAGAGATGGGGAGCGGAACCTATCAGAAGTGATCTGTGGGCGGGATAGGAGTGATGGGGGCGTAACCTATTGGAAGTGATCTGTGGGCAGGATAGGAGTGATGGGCAGAACCTATCAGAAATGATCTGCTCGGGTTGGGGATTTAGCTCAGTGGTAGAGCGCTTGCCTAGGAAGCGCAAGGCCCTGGGTTCGGTCCCCAGCTCCAAAAAAAAGAACAAAAAAAAAAAAAAAAAAAGAAATGATCTGCTCAAACAGGAAGGAGCCCACCTCTGCACAGGTGTGAAGCCACAGTGGGAACTGTGACTATCTACAAAAAGTGTGAGTTTGTCCTCATTCTCTTGCCCAGGGTAATGCATTTAGACACAGGTAGCGCATCTGTGTGGAGTGCAGGCATTCATTCTCTCTACCTACAATGTAACCCAACTAGAGGAAGCCCATTGTCCTCAACAAAGAAATATGGTTTTTTTCTAAGTTTTTTTCTATTGAGTTTAAAACCTACACATTTACAGTGAAGTACCAAATACACTGCAGTGGGAAGGTAAAGTCGCTTTCTAGAAGGAAAAGGGATAACAGCATGATTTTTTTTTTTTTTTAGAGTATTAACCAGTTAAAGACGAGGATTAAAGGTTGAGGTAGGAATTTGAGTGAGCCTTGAAGTCAGAGAACTTCTGTAATGGTCCTAGAATTAAAGTTGTGTGCAACCCAAGGCGGGGCCCTAGATTTGTTTGAGTGTTCGGTTTACATGTATGGCTGTGCACCATGTGCCTGCAATGCCTGCACAGGCCAGAAGAGGGCGGCAGAGCTCCTCTAGAAGGTGTTTATGCAGGGCTGCGAGCTACCATACCGGCACTGGGTATAGCACTCAGATGATCTGGAGAAGGAGCCAGTATAATTATTATTACTATTATTACTATTACCACTATTATTGTTATTATTAATTATAGCAATGGACGAAGGAAAAACTGACCTGGGAGAAGCTTAAAAGGCACAGGGAGAAACCTGAGAATTACATCTCCTGTACAGCACAAGGCTGAGGGGAAACACAGATGCACAAAAGAACACTGCTGACTGAGGTCCCTCGGAGGACTCCAAGGACCTGTCCTCAGGGCTCAGAGAGGGCAGGCAACCTGCCCATGGTCTCCAGAATTAGACTAAAACCGAATGCTAAGCCCAGGACCTCCACAGACAGTGCCACTGCAGAGCAAAGTGTGGGGAGCCTCTAGCATGGACGAATGCACACATATTATACAACAAAAGATCCCGGGCCTGCCTCTGCTGAGAAGTTGGCAAGACAAACTCGTGTGATAGCTTTGTGCTTGCTATGGGCCTCGAGGGAGGGTTGGGGAAACAGGGACAGAGGGGGAGAGAGGGGGGAGGGTTGGGGAAACAGGAGGGAGGGGAAGGGGGAAAGGAATGGTTCATAGAGGTGGTAGGTGAGTGGGGAAGGGGGAGGAGAATATTTCAGAGGCAATGGTAGGTGACGGGAGGATGCCTTACTTCCTTAGAAGTCACATTCTCAAGGTCCTGGCTCATCATGATACTCCGGAGTTTGGCTTTAATGAGACGCTCAGTTCTTTCTCCTTCTGTCGGCCTAGGAGGAAAACATATAGGAAGCTAATATACATTTAAACATCTCTACCGTATAGAGAGACACCTCACAGGGACCTCACACCCTCGGTGGTTCTCAACAGGCACAGGGTGTTGTGGGTGTGTGTTCAGCATGGGCGGGGTAGAGAAGCTCCGTCTCCAGTCCCACAGGAGCCCACATAGAAAGAGAGCAGGCCTGGGTAGGGGACCCGCTGCCCATACAGGTCACTTATAGTAACGGCCAACACCCTGGGCTGTCAGTCCCCACCTGACCCTTCTACCTCGGGCCACTGCTGTATCCTCATTAAGTGTTCCCATGAAATGAGAGTCTGGGCACTCCCTGTCAGGTCTGCAGGCCAGCCCTGCTAATTAGCTCTCAGGGCCATGGAGTGGAGACCTGGATGGTCCACTCCCCAGCTGACTTCAAATGTCTCAATCAGCACCATCCTTCCGTCTCTTCTCATGACATCTTGGTTGTGTCTGGTCATTTCTCTCAAAACCAGAATCTCAGCTAACACCTCGCTCTGGGGGAATGGGAGAGTGTGGGCTCAGGTCACTGTCTTTGCTGAGGGTGCTGTGAAGGCGCAGACAGCCCTCTGGATCAAGGTACCCAAGACCGAAGACTCTGCACCTACAATTCTAAGTGAAGCAGGGATTAGAACCTAAGGGGACACGGTTTAGGTACAGAGCGCAGATGTAGCAGGGCGGCATGTTCCTGTATTGATCTGATGAAGTGGGGGACTGCTCCCCACAATTGTCTCTAAAGGGAAAGAGGGTGTGTCTATGAGGGGCTGAGGCCCTTGTGAGGTTTCTTCGTCTATAGTGTACACACACACACACACACACACACCTTTTAGAGCAGTGGTTCTCAACCTGTGGGTCATGACCCCTTTAGGACGGTCGTGTCAAATGACTCTTTCACAGGGGTCGCCCAAGATCATCAGAAAACACAGATATTTACATTGTGATTCACAACAGTAGCAAAGTTACTGTTATGAAGTAGAAACAAAAATAATTTTATGGTTGGGGAGTCAGCTCATTATGAGAACCTGTATTCAAGGGTCACAGCATTGGGAAGGTTGAGAACCTCCGGCCCACAGGTACAGGTTCCGTCAGGTTAAACCTGTCCTAGGAAGGGGTTCTCAGTCAAGGGGCTGCAAGGGACCCTGAGAGGACCGTATTGATCAGTGTGGGAGGCAGCTTCTGCACATACTTGTCCACGAACAGCGCGGGGGAGTCGGGCCTCGTGGACTCCAGGTCCTGCATGGCGTTCCATTCATTGATGCAGCTCTGCTCCGAGCTGATGCAGCTCTCATAGTAGGTGGCCCAGATGAGTGCCACTCCCCCCGGGAAGTAGTTATGTCTCCGAGCCACTTCACAGGCCTTGTGAAGCACTTGCAAGGCAGACCTGGGAGGGACAAGGAGAGAGAAACTCCGGATGGGGCGGGGCGGGGCGGGGCGGGGCAGGGCCGGGGCCCAAGGGAGCGGGGTGCAAGGGGGCCGCTAGGGGAATCGGGTTCTGCAGCTCACCAAGGGTGCTCCCTTTACCAGCAGTGGAACAAGCAATTCAGAAAGGATTCCCTCTTGGAGGCGCTGCTCACAAGGTGTGTGAAGGACACAGAGCTAGATACAGCTATCAACTCCCTCCCAGAGGCTGTATCAATTAAGGGGGCAAGCAGATAGGCTATCCCTCACCATTTCCAAAAGAATAAACAGATGCAAGCAGCAGACCCCATCCCATTGCCCCTAAGTCTTCCAAGCTGGTCGGGTCGCATTCCAGCAACCAACTCCAAAGACTTGAGATCTGCAGGCAGGGCTGTACTGCAGGCATCTATGGGCTGTTTAAAGAACAGCAGGGGGTTGGGGATTTAGCACAGTGGTAGAGCGCTTGCCTAGCAAGTGCAAGTGCAAGGCCCTGGGTTCAGTCCTCAGCTCAAAAAAAAAAAAAAAAAAACCCAAAAAAAACAAAACAAACAAACAAAAACCAGCAGGGGCTCCGAATGCACTTCGGACCTGCTTCTCTGTATGTAACATCTTGGGGATAGGGGGGCTTTAAAATGTGTATGCTTTATTTAGTTAGCATTTTTTATTTCTTTGAAGGCTAGCCTTATCCTTTGAGACAGGGTCTTTAAAAAAAAAGTATTTAATGTATGTGAGTACACTGTTGCTATTGTCAGATACACCGGAAGAGGGCATCGGATCTCTTTACAGATGGTTGTGAGCCGCCATGTGGTTGCTGGGAATTGAACTCAGGACCTCTGGAAGAACAGTCAGTGCTCTTAAGCGCTGAGCCATCTCTCCAGCCCTGCCTTTTTTTTTTTTTTTTTTTTTTTTTTTTTTTTTTCTTTTGACAAGAACTGAAGGCTGAGAATTTCTCAGGGAATGGACAGCTGAGGGAGGTATGGCAGAAGCAGAAGAGGACGGCGATGGCGCGCAGATAGAGCAAAGCAGCCCAACCATCCGTTTGTCTGTCTGTCTGTCCCACCATCAGGGCAGGATGAGAAAATAAACTTTAGTCAAATGTTTATTAAATTCAGTTCTAGTTCGTAAAATAGGGGGTGGGTAAAACCAACCACCGCTGCCACAAACGATGATAATTAATATCGATTGAAACAACTTGGCTAAAGAGAAAGCCGCAGCGATTATCCAAAGAAACACTGCGGGTCAGAAGGCGGACTTCCTTAGCCCCGCCCACCTCGAATGACCCGGAAGTGAGCATAGCCTAGAGTAGCGGCCGGAAGGGAGGAACCACTAACTGGGTGGCCTGAGAGGGTCCTTTGGGGCTCTCTTCTCCCTGAACAAGAGGAGTCGTTTGGAAACGCTCATCTTAGGCATCTCAGGCTTGAAGTTTCTCCTAGTTTACTCCAACTCTTTTGTTCTCGCACATGAACGGTTTAGCTAATGGGAGTAAACAACCTTTCACACCACAGCGCAGCCTGACATTGGACCTGCAAACCTGTTAAGCTACACCTACTTTGAATGTGTGGCCCCAGGCTGGACACACCCAAGAGAGACCCGTTAAGAGGAAGCTGGACCTGGAAGCTGCAAACAGTGCCAAGTCCAGCCAGTGTAGAGGGTCATGCCACCTTCCCTTCCCCGGGATCCTGGCTCTTCAGCTGGTGTTCTGTGGTCTGACCACCAAGAGAACACTCCCCATCTTTCTTGGCATGACACGCTAGTTTGTTCATACCTGTGTAAACATCTCCTTTCAAGATGCTTTAAACTCCAAGAGGCAACCAGGGTCTATCTCCCGACCCCGTTGTGTCTCTCCACTCCAGCCGAGCAGAGTGCTTGGACCTTAACTGCACAAACCTAGCACCTACTGTGTGCCAGGTACAAGGAATAAGTGAATGTACCCCAGGATGGCGTTCAGTAGGTCAGCAGGCAAAGCCTCATCTTCAACAGTAATACCTTTCTTTAAATGGGTAAGGAACTTAGATGGAACATTTCCCAACAAAGACACACATATATAAAATGTATATACATCATTGGGAGAATGTAACAAAAAGACACAGAGGAGGGCTGGGAGGCTCAGTGGGCAAGAGCAGGTGCTGTTTGAGCAAAGAACCAGAGTCCCCTGCACCCATGTCTTCTGCTCACAGGCTAGAGGGTCCTACACTCTTTTCCAGCCTCCACGGACCCCACAATCCGAGCCTGCACCTACAAAAAGGCATGCAGACACATACAACTAAAATAAAAACTGCTGATCGAGATACAACTCCACAGTCACCGAGATGGTGATCAATAAACAAAAATAATGTTGACAGGGACCTGGAGAAACTGGACTACTGAAGACCTGTGCAGCTACGGTAAGAAATAAACACCTTGGGGATAAACAATAGGGTAGGGCTGGAGAGATGGCTCAGCGGTTAAGAGCACTGACTGCTCTTCCAGAGGTCCTGAGTTCAAATCCCAGCAACCACATGGTGGCTCACAACCATTTGCACTGGGATCTGATGCCCTCTTCTGGTGTGTCTGTAGAGGGCTACAGTGTACTTATATAAAAATAAATAAATCTTTAACAACAACATCAACAACAACAGCAAATCCAAATAGGGCAGAGGGTTCTTCAGTGCCATAGAGTCTTCCCCTCAACATGAGGGAGCCTGAGCATGATGTAAGGAGACTGAGATGCAGGACAAATAACAGGGTGAATGCTCTCGGAGGTCCCTACAAGAGAGGGTTCATAGCAACAGAAAGCACAGAATCTTCAGGGGCCAGAGGGGTGAAGGGGGACTTCCTGTTGGGGTGATGGGAATGTTCTAACAGTGGATGAGAGAGAGTTAGCTGCGTGACCCTGAATCAAACACCTCCAAACAGCTAAGGTGGCCAGTTATGTTATGGAAGATTTGCTTCTGAACACCCATGCACCCACACACGCACACAAAATTAGCTTCCAAATACAAGTGATCATTTCTTTTTTTTTTTTCTTTTTCTTTTTTTCGGAGCTGGGGACCAAACCCAGGGCTTGCCTAGCAAGCGCTCTACCACTGAGCTAAATCCCCAACCCCCAAGTGATCATTTCTTTTCTGTTGTTTTGTTTGTTTGTTTTTTTGAGATGGGGTTTTCTCTGTGCAGCCATGGCTGTCCTATGTAGACCACTATGTAGACCAGGCTGAATTCGAACTTACAGAAACCCACCTGCCACTGCTTCCCAAGTGCTGGCATTAAAGGTGTGCACCACCACTACCCGGCTACGATCGGCTTTTCTATTCATTCTGCCAAGTATAAAATGCTGCTAATGAGTTCAAAGTCCCCCAAGCACACTTACCACATGGCCTGGACAGACACCGGCTTGAATATGTGCATCCTGCCCGCCGTGCTCACACTGAACCCCCTGAGGAGGGAAAACAGGAGACTGAGTGAGAACTCAAGCTTCCAGTCAAGCCCCTTAAGACTCTGGGTAGGTAGGCCCTCCCTAGACTTGCTGTCCGACGAGGGCAAAAGCAGACCAGCACCATCTTGGTACCCCAAGAGTGAGTTACCCTGTGGCGTTTCCCTCATCTGTGCACTCTGGGTCACAACCTGTACTGGCTGGTTTTGTGTGTCAACTTGATACAAGCTGGAGTTATCACAGAGAAAGGAGCCTCCCTTGAGGAAATGCCTCCATGAGGCCCAGCTGTAGGGCATTTTCTCAATTAGTGATCAATGGGGGAGGGGGGAGGACCCAGCCCATTGTGGGTGGGGCCAGCCCATTGTGGGTGGGGCCATCCTGGGCTGGTGGTCCTGGGTTCTATAAGAGAGCAGGCTGAGCAAGCCAGGGGAAGGAAGCCAGTAAGTAACATCCCCCCATGGCCTCTGCATCAGCTCCTGCTTCCTGACCTGCTTGAGTTCCAGTCCTGACTTCCTTTGGTGATGAACAGCAATGTGGAAGTGTGAGCTGAATGAACCCTTTCCTCCCCAGCTTGCTTCTTGGTCATGATGTTTGTGCAGGGATAGAAACCCTGACTGACACACAGCCCCAAGAAGGTCCTGAGTGAGTATTCCATAGCAACAGACTGGTGTGACACCCCCGCATTGATACTTCCTGAGCGAAATCCCTGAAGGAGACCCAGAACAGCTGTCCTATGGGCCTGACTGGACAGGGACACCACTGAAGGGATCAGTCCGCCACACAAGATTATCCAAAGATGTGGCCCTGTTTGTTAGTGCTTTGGGGTATAGGGAATGGTAAGTATCTAAAAATGTTTGTTTTATGTGTATGTGTAACTGCGTGACTGTGTACCAAGTGTGTGCCTGCTGCACACGGAGGCCCAACTGAGGGTGCAGGATCCCCTGGAATGGCAGACAGGAAGTTGTAAGCTGCCATACGGGTGCTAGGAACCAAACCCACATCATCTACAGGAGCAGCCGGGCCTCTGAGCTTCCGAGCCGTTTCTCCAGCCCCCCAGAAGAGAATCTTTCCAAGTATCACAGTGTGTCCATACCCGTCCCCATCAAGGTGGATCTTGGTGTCGCTCCACAGTCGAAGGACCATCCCGAGTGTACAGCTTTTGCTGAGTGGGGAAGAGAAGACACCGAGTCAGTGTCTGCCCTGTGTATGCAGTCTTCCCTCAGTTTCCTTGTCTAGCAGACCTGCTGGCCTGACACCAGCCTCGGGGTCTGTGGTGGGGAGGGGTTTGCAGCCTGTCTGGGGGGGCACTCTTCAGTCATGGCTGGATTCTAGAGGACACAGGCATGGGGTGGCGGTAACTCCACAACTACAGAAGCTCTTGGGGTAGTGGGGATGCAGCAGAGAGCCGGCAAGCAGTCAGCGACAGCCCATACCAGGCTTCTGTCCTGGGTAACAGGAGATGGGAGGTCCCCCAGTCTCACTGTTCACTCAGACTTCTGTCTGTCTGTATGTCTGTCTGTCTGTCTACCTTTTGTGCTGCTGCCACTTTACAAACTGCTTCAATCCAGTTCTGTTTTGCCCATCCTAGCAGTGAACTGATACACTGGCGCCACGGTTACAGAGTCTTATCAGAAGGGTCTCTCAGATCGTGATGAAACCCTTGAGGCATTTAAGGGCTGGCTCTTGAGAAACTGCAGCGATTGTGCCTGAGCAACACCACAGCCCTCAGGAATTCCGAGTTTCTATCTTTGCCAGGTGGTTTACAGGCTCTGGGCCCAGGGGTGGTTGTGGGGGAGGGTGGGGAGAGGGTAACATTACTCCCTCCTCTGCCCGGTGACTCCCACTCCAGAGATACCGCCTGCCTGTACTATCCTGCCTTTCAGTAGGCGTGGGAAAGGAAGTTGGCTTTTTTTTTTTTTTTAATTATTTAATGAAGGAGTGCTCTGCTGCATATACATCTACAGGCCAGAAGAGGGCATCAGATCCCCTTATAGTTGGTCGTGAGCCACCATGTGGTTGCTGGGAATTGAACTCAGGATCTTTGGAGGAGCAACCACTATTCTTAATGGCTGAGCTTTCTCAGCAGCCTGGGAAGGAAGTTTTTTTTTTTTTTTTTTTTTCCTTTTCTTTTTTTTTTTTCGGAGCTGGGGACCGAACCCAGGGCCTTGCGCTTGCTAGGCAAGCGCTCTACCACTGAGCTAAATCCCCAACCCCAGGGAAGGAAGTTTTTAAGGTAGCGATTCTCAACCTGTGGGTGTTGAGACCTCAAAAGACCATTGGGAAACACAGATATTTACAATATGGTTCATAAAAGCAGGAATCATTTTATGCGGGCTGGAGAGATGGCTCAGCGGTTAAGAGCACTGACTGACCTTCCGAAGGTCCTGAGTTCAATTCCCAGCAACCACATGGTGCCTCACAACCATCTGTAATGGGATCTGATGCCCTCTTCTGGTGTGTCTGAAGACAGCCACAGTGTACTCATAAGTAAAATAAATAAATCTTAAGAAAAAAGAAAATAAAATCATTTTATGGTGAAAGGGGGGGGTTCACCTCAACAGAAGGAGCTATATATATTACAGGGTTGTAGCATTAGGAAGGTTGAGAACCACTGGTTTAAGACTTCCAGGTTCAGAAGGAGATACAGAAACAAAGTCTGGAGCAGAGACTGAAGGAATGGCCATTCAGAGCCTGCCCCACCTGGGGATCCATCCCATATACATACAGCCACCAAACCCAGACAATATTGCTGATGCCAAGAAGTGCAGGCTGACAGGAGCCTGATATAACCATCTCCTGAGGTGAATACAGAGGTGAACACTCGCAGCCAACCACTGAACTGAGAAAGGGGTCCCCATTGGAGAAGGAGTTAGAGAAAGGATTGAAGGAGCCAAAGGGGTTTGCAACCCCATAAGAACAACAATACCAACCAACCAGAGCTCCCAGAACCTAAACCACCATCCAAAGAGTACACATGGACAGACCCATGGCTCCACCTGCATATGTAGCAGAGGATGGCCTTGTTGGGCACCAATGGGAGGAGACACCCTTAGTCCTGCCAAGGCTGGACCCCCCAGTGTAGGGGATTGTCAGGGCAGGGAGTCAGGAAGGGGTGGGTGGTTGAGTGGGAAAACACCCTCATA
This sequence comes from Rattus norvegicus, assembly GCF_021556685.1. Taxonomy (NCBI): domain Eukaryota; kingdom Metazoa; phylum Chordata; class Mammalia; order Rodentia; family Muridae; genus Rattus; species Rattus norvegicus. Next base: position 49,686,557 of record NC_141545.1, on the reverse strand, counting down.
CAGGAAGGGGGAGGAGGATGGAAACTGGGAAAGGGGTTAATATTTGAAATGGAAATTTAAAAAAATCCAATAAAATTTTTATTTGAAAAGATTTCCAGGTTCAACTGGACTAAGCCTCTGGGCTGGAAATCCCCCTCTTTCCCGCTTGCTGTTCTAGGCGTCTGTACAGGGCTAACTCTACTTCCTGTATGGTGCTGGAGATGAGACGTGTGCTGAGCCCCACAGCGCTGGCCTCCTTTACACACAGCAACGTGGAAAAAGCTAGTGGACTGATGTCTCTGGAGGACTAGGGCCCAGCGCACTCTGCGACCGTGACAAAGATGGCAAGAATGCCATCGCCATGGCTGTCACTGCCACGTGAGGACATCGGTCCCATAGAACTCACAATGAAGTTGGACAGTGATGGAGGGGCGACACACACAGGAAGTGGGGTTAGGGAGACTGCATCGTCACCAGTCACAAGTGATGCTGGAGGGGCGGGTGGGAGGGAGTGTGGGGGAAGGGAGCAGGCTCTAAGTCCCTAGGGTCAAGAACAGAGAAGCTAGCTGAACCTGAGCAGGAGACACAGGCTCCTGAAAGCCCACTTCTGCACGTTTGAAAAAAAAAAAAAAGGTGGGCAGAGGGTAGTATACACAGTTACCGTGCTCAAAGAGTACCTGAACCAAAAGCAAACGTTAACTTCAGATGAGCCCCGACACCTAAGGAGATGCCTGTAGTCACCATAGCTTCAATATAGACTTTCAATCTGGTCCTTGTGTGTTCTCTCCCTGAGAACTCAGGGAGGGGGAGCCTGATGCTCCAGGGTCCTGAAAGCCAGCTCTGTCCTGATCCACCCCTCCCTGATGACACGCCCACTGGGGGAACACGCCCATCTCTCAATCATCCTATTTTTCTTAAAATTTAATTGTTCACTTATCGTATATGTATAGATATTTTTGTCTGTACTCCAGAAGATGGCATTGTATCCCACGGGGACAACAGTTATAGGCCGTTGTGAGCAGTCATGCGCTGGGAATTGAACTCAGGGCCTCCGGACAAGCAGCCATTGCTCTAACCTACAGCTACACTGTAGAGCCAGACTGTGGCTCTAGCTCAAGGCCTCAACAGGGAGACAGTAGCCTGAGAGTAGAACTCGCAGCAGAGGCGAGATGACCACAGGGAGAGAGGGACCCATGAGACCCAAAGCTAGAGTGCGGAGGGGTGGCAAGGAAAAACAAGACATATCAAAATGGGCGGGAAGGAGGGCGGAAGCCCATACAGCTCAGCTGGAAGCAAGATTCTGGGCACAAATAAACAGTGTGTAATGACCTTGGACCATACCAGCACAGGTCGAATCTCTAGTTACCCCCAACACGTGAGCGGGCTAACAGGTGCACACTGGAAAAGCCCCCAAACGAACAAGCAAGGGACGCCCAGGAGAACAGCAAACACCAGGAGAGACACAGGGTGTTCCCAGGCACTGTCGACTCCACTCACAAGAAGCCATTCTTGGACTCTGCCCCTGTGCCACAGAACAGGGCATCACAGTGGCAGCCAGGTTTCAGTAGTGAGAACTCCCTGGGGAGAGCCAGGACACTGGCCCCTGGAATTCTAGCCGTTCCTCCCTTCCCTGGTTGGACATGATCTTGGGAGATGCTGGAGTCTACACGAGCCAACACTGACAATAAGGTGACTCCATGACACAGCCAGGACGCACGGAGTAACAGAACCGTGCTCTGCAACAGCGGTGACCAGAGGGGACCTGACTCCTAAGAAGTTTCTTAAGTGAGGATCAAAAAGAGGGTACAGGGTACAGAAGACAGGCTATTCAGGACTAGAATAGGTTACCCAAACCATCTCCGTGTGATGAGAAAAATTCAGTCCTTGGAAGATTACTACAGAGCTGGGCCATCATCTGAAAAACTGTTAATTGACACAGAAAACATTAGTAACGCCTTAGCCTGGGCATGGAGGCACGTGCCTGTAGACACACTACTCGAGAAGCTGAAGCAGGGGGATCTCGAGTTATGCGCATGCGCACGCACATGCGTCGTACTTACGCATGCGCTTCGAAAAGACGGCCCCTCCCACGTCTGTGAGTGCCCCCCCCCACCTCCTGGTGGTGCTTCAACAGCACAGCTCCCTCCCGCAGGGCATCAGCCCTTCTGTGTACACCAGAACTCGACTACTTTCCCAGCACATAAAGCCACTGTCGCAGCTCCTCCGGCTCCTTGTGACAGCGCAACTTTTCTCACGATGCCAGGGGGCAGGGGAAGAGAGTCATTAAATGGACCCATCCCCCCCCCCACTCGATTGCATTCACATCTATCATCCAAGTCTTGGTCACCAGCCTATGACACAGCAGCTTAGTCACAAGGAGACTCAGCTGCGGTCATGTGATCTCCGGGACTCTCGTCTTACCATAGACTCCGCCTCCAACACCTGCGCCCCGAGTGTGACCTCACTGTGCTTCCTACTGGACCTTAAAACCTACCTTGGCACCACCCACTTGCTTGTACTATCACAGAAGCCTGGCTCCTGTCAACTGCTAAGCCTTTTGCCTCCCTGGCGGTGACACAATCCTCTGTGCTAAGTTGAACCTGTACTGTGGCATCTCTGCGGACTTGGGGGCCAGTCTGTGGCCTCCTACACGGGTCCATGGAAAACCCATCCACATACTGAGTAGGGTGATGAGTGGAGAATGGAGAGAGTCCGCTCTGAGGGACCTAGGGTTTGCAACAACCTCCCACACTCAGTTCACTTCATGCCTTGCTAGGGTTGCAATGGAATTTACTTGACCTCCAGGCTTGGGGAACTGCAAGCCTAAAAGCTTCAAAAACAAACAGCAGGGCCCAGTGGTAGTGATGGCCTCGGTGGTGTCTCACACCTTTAATCCCAGCACTTGGGAGGCAGAGGCAGGTAAATCTCTGTGTGCAGCCTGGTCTATGAGTGGGTTCCAGGACAACCAGGGTTACACAGAGAAGCTCTATCTTGAAAGAAAGAAAAAAAATCAAACAAAAATTCCCCAAACAGGCACTCCACGGAAGTCAACCACCGGAGCATTCCAGCTACAACCTCCTCCTACATGCGCTGTGTGCCGAGGGGGGTGGGGGTGGGGGGGCGTCCTCCCAGCTAACTCTAGCATGTCCTTCAGTGTCCACCGTTGGATCGCACCCTTCAGGAGACATTCCTGGACAGGATGCCTTCACAACCGTGAGGGATCCCTCAAATCTGTTCATGGCTAGTAGCTGGCTCCCCAGATCTGCGCCATTCGAGGAGGTGGTATATTTACGAGCTGAGGCCTGGCGGAAAGATGGTGTCAGGTCCCACCCTCAGAAGGGGTGAATGCTGGCTAAGCCTAGCTCCCACTGCAGCTGGCTTCCTGTTCCGCCATGTGATCTCTCTTGCACATGCCCCCACCACCGTGATGTCATCCACGTGGCCAGAGAGAGGCCTCACATTAGATTTGCAGGCTCTGAAGCAGCGGGCCAAATAAACGTCTTTCCTTTATAAACTACCCAAGTATTATGTTGTTATGACAACAGAACGCAGTCACATGCTTCCTCTTCCGAAACTCTGAGCGCCATGCACTCTCCAGCTGGCTCTCAGCGGCAGGAAACTAAGGGCTGGGTAGGCATGCCCCTATCCCCAGAGACTTGACGCTTCCCCAGTCCCCACCCCCTCTTCTGTAGGGACTCACTGCAGGACACCAGGAAAACCTCTGGCCAACAGTGACCCATCTGCTCTGATGGGAACTCCATCCCTGAGACTCACCTCTCCTTACTGGAAAAGTCAACTCCCAGCAAGATGTTCTCCTCGGTGTCCTGGCGCCCGCTGGTGTACACCACAACCATGTAGCGGACACGGTCAGTCCAGACGCTCTCTAGGCGCACGGCCTGCAAACAGAAAAGGGAGGGCACCTCTTTACTCTCTTCCCTTCCCCCACCCCCCAATCCAAGACCAAGGGCTTTAGTTCTTGACCCCCACCCAGAAATCAGGGAAGAAATGAAGGCTGGGTGCTTGTGAGGAGGAAGGAGCGGAGGGTGTGCGTGCCTGATGCCTTGGGGACAGCAAACTGCTTGCAGCTGGGGCACAGGAGGAAATGTTCAGGCTACATTCAGGTTTAGCAGAGATGTCGTGGAGAGCGGACACATCTCTTCTGGCCCTTTTGGGGAGCTTGGCATAGAACCCAGGGTGTCCGGCATCCCAGTGATGTGTCTACCACCAAGCAGTGCTCTGGTGCCCTGGCTTTGGTCATCCCCATAGAGAGAGAAGGTCCCCGCCTCACTCAATACCACGCCCTCACCAGTTTGATTCTGTCTTCACAGCGCAGGAGGTTGATCATCACTTGCAGGTGCTGAGGCAGGTCACCTGTGGGACCGACAGGGCGAGAAGGTTTAAGTGGCTACTCACTTACTTCCCTAGAAAAGCCCAACCGAACCAACGCCGCCACCATGGAAGGTTGATTACAGCAGCCTGGGCCATACAGCGGTACTCTCAACAAAGACTTTGGGAAACACCGGCATGAGGAATGTGTTACCTACTATCATACCGGAGCAAACAGTCCTTGGCAAGGCGGGGAGTCAGAAACTACAGTCGTGGCTGCAGGGAGGCACGTGCCACGGGCTGGAGAGGAGAAGGACATCTGTCCTCTTCAAACTCTTGGTTGGGCATTTTCCACACGAGCCAGATGTTAACCCCTGCACCTGGGGAGTGTATGTGGGGAAATCTATCCGACCACAGACGAAAGCTCTGTGCTGGGCGTCCAGAGAAAGCATTTGAGGAAAAAACAATCTCTTCACCTCTTTTCACAAGAAGGAAATTATTAATGTCTTCTCTTTTTTTTTCCCTTCATTGCTAAGTAAAAATATAGTAATCTAAAGGAGCAATCCTCCTGCCTCGGCCTCCTGGGATCTAGGAGTGTGGGTGCATACCACCATTCCCAGCCAGAAAGTATTGGGTTTTTTTTTTTTTAACACTTTAAAAAGAATGTATACATGTGTGTGGTGAGAGCATGCGTTTATGTGTAGTTGCCTGCAGAGTCCAGAAGAGGATGTTGAATCCCCTGAAACTGGAGTTACAGGAAGTTGTGTGTTGTCCAACAAAGATACTGAAAACTGAACTTGGGTCCTCTGTAAAAGCAATGTGCACTCTGAACCGTTGAGCTCTCTTTCCAGACCTGTTCCATTTCCTTCTTTTGAATAGTTTATACAGCCCAGCCTGGCTTCAAACTCACAACTCTCTTAGGGTGGAGTTTGAACTTGTCTGGGAGGCACCCCTGGGACTGCGTCTGAAGAATATGAAGGGCCAGGGAGCAAGCTCCCTGGAGGGTGGTAGGGTATTTCAGTGGGTCTCTAGCTGCTGGGGTACAGTGTTACCATAAAGCAGGATGTAGGACCTCAGGCCTGCTTCTCCACACCCGAGGCCTGCGTGTCCTCTGAGGAAAGGCTCGCTGTGAAGATGCTCACCAGCAGGAAGGTGTGCCTAATAGCTCAATAAAACGACCCTTTTCAACAGTGTGCAGCGCTCAAAGGAACCCAATGATCCTTTTTATTTTGTTTGGATTCCCCTACAGAGAGCTGAAAGAATGGCTTCTCCCTGCGACACTTGCCTAGTAATATGTGTAAGGCCTCGGTTTCCATGCCCAGCACTGCAAAAAGAAAACGGAGACAAAGTAACAACCAGACCCTGAAACACCCTCTACACGCTTGCTGGGAACCCTGGAAGGACAGCGCTGCTTACAGAAGCAAATGCCCTAAAACACCACAACTACCTTGACTGTTGCAAAAGCGCGTTGTCCTTTTAAGGCATGGAGGTGTCACACTGCCCCTCTAGTCAGGATGGGACAGCTCATGTTAAGTGTTCTTCCCACAGTAAATAAGACGGGCAAAACACAGACAAAAGAGCCGCAGAACACTCCTTCACAGCCTCCTTTGCTGCTGCCACCTGTCAGATTGCTCAGGAGATAGTATAAGGAATTCCCTGCTCTGCCTCGAGGCCCTACCTCATCTCCAATGCCATGGGGCCACACAGCCATCAAGGGATAGTTCTCTCTTTGCCTGGGTCCTCCCAACATCCACTCCAAGTCACAGAGATGAAAGTGATCCCATTCCCCATGCCTGATAAATGTCTAAACGAGAGAAGTGGTCTGCACATAAATAAACTGCACATATCCCAGCCTGACATCCCTGTATTGATCAGAGGCCAGAAGGCTGGCATGCGGGGTGGGGGTGGGGGAGGCAGGGAGGTAGTTCCAGGGGTGTCCCTGGACTGACTGGACTGGCTAAACCTGACCCAATCCCACAGAATTAACCTCTGGCCTCTCTCCACAGTGGCAAGGGAGGCAATAGGAAAAGGGAACACAGTGAAGTCTTTGGGGGTCATCTCAGGTCAGCTGGTTGGACCATTTTCCTGGCTGTGTGTATTCAAGAGAAACACAGACCAGCCTTCCCAGGGTCCAAAACAAAGTAGCTTCTTTGCACTTGCAGGCCAAACTCACTCACCTTAGGGACACATTTCACACTTGATAGGACACCAGCAGATGTGGAAATGACGGCTGCTTAGCTTATCACACTGAAGTCTCATACACCACCCACCGGAGAGGCTGGCGCATGATGTGTGCATGTGTGTATGTGTGTACCTGTCTGTAGAGGCCAGAGGACAACCTTGGTTCACCAAGGGCCTTTCACCTTTTGTCCAAGATCGGATCTCTCACTGGCCTAGGTTAGCTGGCCAGCCAGTTCTCAAGATCCATCTCCACCACAGGGTTACAAACGTGCATCTGGCCTTTTCAGCGTGGGCCCTTGGGATCTGAACTCAGGTTCTACTTTTGAAGGAAACACTTTATCAACTGTGTTCTCCCTTTTGTTTTAATTTTGTTGCATTGCTTTTAGAAGTTGGTCTGTGGCCCCGGGCTGCCCTTGAACTCATAGGTTTCCAGTCCCAGATTTGTAGGGCTAGGATTACAGGTGTGGGCCACCATGCCTGGCCACATGCATAATTACTAATTTCCATATTATCCGAGGCATTGGATGCCTACTGGTAACATTAGGAAACAGGCTCAGACGTCACAGAACCAGGTTTACTGAAGTCAGGTCTGGCAAGCTCCAAAGCAAGGTGGTTTTGTTTGTTTGTTTTGTTTTGTTTTTTCTTTTTTTTCAGAGCTGGGGACCGAACCCAGGGCCTTGCGCTCGCTAGGCAAGTGCTCTACCACTGAGCTAAATCCCCAACCCCTATTTGTTTTTTTTTTTTTTTTTTTTTTTTTGGTTCTTTTTTTCGGAGCTGGGGACCGAACCCAGGGCCTTGCGCTTCCTAGGTAAGCGCTCTACCACTGAGCTAAATCCCCAGCCCCCCTATTTGTTTTTTTAAACAGAATGTTTTCACTAAGTAACATCAGTATCCTGAAATATATACTATGTAGCCTAGGCTGGCCTTGAACATATGACACTCCTGCTTCCACCCCACACCCTAGTGTTGGGCTCACAGACTACCAGCCTGCTCCAGGTCAAACACTGTTTCCATACACAGCCATGCCTCCTTGTGCAAGATGAGGGCTTTCTTAGATGACACGGACCTAAATCTTGGTTGGCAGGATCAGTATGTGAGAGCACAGGCAAGGCTCTGGCGCTTGCTACAAACTATAAGGTGTGAAGTTTACCTCAGCGCTTACACCTAAGATGAAGCTGAGGAAGCAGCGGCCAAGGCGGGAAAATTCTCACAGGGTGAGGAAATGCCCAGACGCTTCCTGAATCTCACTCCAGCTCTTTTTTTTTTTTTTTTTTTTTTTTCCCGGAGCTGGGGACCGAATCCAGGGCCTTGAGCTTGCTAGGCAAGTGCTCTACCACTGAGCTAAATCCCCAACCCCTCTCTCCAGTTCTTTTGAAAGGTAGAAGGGCCTCCCTAACACCTCCCTAACATTCAGACCCTAATAGGGGACCCCAGAAGGACCCCAGGGGCCAGCACATGTTACAGAGGGCCCCTTGTGGCCAGGCGCCTCCTGAGTTCCACTTTCAGTGTGCCTTCATTTCTGGAGTCGAGTAGCCTAAGAAGACTAGCCTTGGTACTTTTATTTTATTATTTTTCAGATTTATTTATTTATGTGAGTACACTGTAGCTGTCTTCAGACACACCAGAAGAGGGCATCAGATCCCACTACAGATGGTTGTGAGCCACCATGTGGTTGCTGGGAACTGAACTCAGGACCTCTGGAAGAGTAGTCAGTGCTTTTAACGGCTAAGCCACCACTCCAGCCCCAGCCTTAGTATTTGACAGGCATGGTTTTCAGTCCTACATTATTATTATTTATATCAACTATTCAGCTCTCTTCTGTTCTTTCCAACAGGTAGCCATTATAGGATAAAGACATCCTGTCAGATGAGCACCCGGCCGTGACATCACCCCATTGCGCTCAGGTGAGGTACCCCGAGGCTGTCTTCAAAGGGACAGCTGATAGCTGTGGTGCACGCTGGTCCATCTGTCCAAACCTCACCTAAGCTGAGATGTCCATACACTGCTTCTCTGGCCCTAAACCCAGGAACGACTTCCCACCCACTGTGGCACAGAAATGGTTCCCCTCTGTGGCACAGAAATGGTTCGTCCCATCTTCACCTGCATGCTTGTGAGGGTGCTGAAGACTCCGCTGGCCCTGCGGGCTGTTTCCCTGCTGTAGGAAGAGGGCCGCTCCTTTCACCATGAAAAAGCTCTCGCTCAAGCTGGAAAGAATAAAACCAGAGCACAGGTTAGAGCAACTTCAAGAAACACCGGCGAGGCGCACGCCAGGCAGAGGGAACACTTAGGGCGGGCAAATGGCGGGCGCACGCAATGGGGCGAATGGACACGCAACAGGATAAAATGGTACCACTGCTGCTATAGTAATCAGGAGCTTACGATGCTACAGCCCCACGCCACCTCTCGTTTCAGGTGCGCTGGGCCAGGCCAATAGCTCCTTCCGGCACAGGGAGACAAGGTTCTTGGTGTAACTGAGACCCCCCCCCCCAGCAGAAGGTGGTATGACTCACTCTGACCTTGCACTCGCTGGTCTTTGCTTCCGACCCTCCCACTCCCACCTGCTGCCTCCCAGACACTTGCAGCCTCGTCATTGCTTCCTGGTGCGGACCCTCGAAGGCATACACAGATGGCCTCCCAGGGTGTCAGCATCCTTCGGAACGCTGCCTGAGGCCTGGGGGCTGGGGGCGGAGCCATAACCGTCCTCAGTTGGGATGCCACCCACTACTCCTGTGAGCAAGTTCACCCTTACAGAATTTCTCAGCAGATGAGTTTTTGGCCCATTATTATTTTTTTTTTTTGGTTCTTTTTTTTTTTTCTTTCGGAGCTGGGGACCGAACCCAGGGCCTTGCGCTTCCTAGGTAAGCGCTCTACCACTGAGCTAAATCCCCAGCCCCTTGACCCATTATTTTTAACTAACAAAGAAATATTCAAATTTGTGTTTAGCTCATGACTGAAGGAGTCAGAATGAGGGGCAGGCCTAAGACTCCCATGGCTCTCAAGGCTAGCCTGGGCAAATAGAAAGTAAAAAAAAGGAGATTTGGGGAGAGATAGCTCAGTGGTACAGCATGTATATAGCATACAAAAGACCCTAAGATCAATTCCTAGGGTCAGACAGAGAGACACACACACAGGCAGGCAGATACATGTAGAGAGATAGGCAAATAGACACATAGATAGGCAGACAGACAGACAGACAGACAGACACAGAACAATAGGCAGATTCACACACACAGAGGTAGGCAGACAGACATGCAGACACACACAACAATAGGCAGACAGATACACACACAGAGGTAGGCAGACAGACACATACAGGCAGACAGACAGACATGCAAACACACACAACGGTAGGCAGACAGATAAACACACAGAGAGAGGTAGGCAGATAAACACTCATACAGGCAGACAGACAGACAGACACACACTCAGGCAGACAGATACAGAGAGGCAGACAGACAGACATGCAGATACACACAAAGAGACAGGCAGACAGATACACCCACAGAGGTAGGCAGACAGACACACAGACAGGCACACAGACACAAACAGACACACACACGGGCAGAGAAGGATCAAGAATGACAACCAATCACAAAAACCAAACAGCAAAAATATTCTTCCAATGCTTCACTTATAATTTGGTTAAGACTTTTTTCCCCTTTCTGGGCTGGAGAGGTAATAGTTGGGTGGCTAAGAGCCTTGGCTGCTCTTCCAGAGGACCCAGGTTCAGTTTCTGGTTCCCACACGGAGGCTCACAGCCATCTGTAACTCCAGTTCCAGATCTGGCCTCTGAGGGCACGTCATGCAATCCTTAACGCACTCGAAACACCCACGCACATAAAACTTGAAAATGAAAGCCTTAAAAACATTCTTCAGCTTCTACAGACATTTGGATTTACGAAAAGAGAAGCCTTCTCAGCTTTTAACTACTGCCAAGTACCCAAAACCCACTACAAACCCGGGAACTGATCCACAGGATCCAGCACTGGTTACAATAACCACCCGTAACTCTCTTCTTCTCGGCTTCTTAGCGGTTTCCAGATTTCCCGACACATATCAACTTTTTAAAACAGCTACTTTTGATGCTCAGAGAAACAATAAAGGTCACACTGTAACACACATTTTAGCTTGATCGGTTCCGTGAAGAGAACTGTTTAAATTCCTGATCTGTAAGATACTGCTCTCCTGAGTAAGAGGCTAACACCGATGACCCGAAAGGAAAAACATCTTAGGAAAGCCGTAATTTTTAAGAACCCTGGAATTAAGAAGATTAATTCCTGGAGAGATAATGTATTATCTACAGCTTGAAAAGGGCAAACTCATCTTTGATACCCAAAGTCAGTGACTAAACATGACAGACTTAAAATTAAAGGACCCCTCGGCGGCTTCTCAGACAACTTGGCTTCTGTGATGGTGGACTCATAGTAAAATCTGAACTTTTCCTGGCTAAGTTCTCATGGTAAGGGGCTGGAGAGATGGCTCAGCGGTTAAGAGCACTGCCTGCTCTTCCGGAGGTCCTGAGTTCAATTCCCAGCACCCACACTTAACTGTCTATAACTCCAGTTCCAGGGGATCCAACACTCTTACACAGACATACCTGCAGACAAAACACTGAAGCAGATAAAATAAAAATAAATCATAAGAGAAATGGTGGGGGAGACTCATGGTAAAATCAGACTATTCAACGGAAGGTACCAAGGCTCTACTGGACTCTCAAGCAAGGGCCTTTGAACTCTGAGAACCTGACAGTGGATCATGTGACACTCAGCCGTCACAGACCCACACAGCATTTCCTCATGATCCTCAGCACGCAAGCTGCACTTTCCCATGCCATGCAGTCACACACCTGTCCGGAGGAAGCCAGGATTACAGACCGGCAGGAATCCCTCTTCAGCCTCTCCTGGCAAGAGGCTCTCAGCTAAGGTTCGAGAGCCGGCCCAACCCTTCCCTACTCAAAATTTTAACAACAAAGCTTTCAGAAGGATTCCGATCTCAAGGACACCCATCCAGATTTCAGAGGGCTGAGACCCAGGGAGTGTAAAGCAGCCATCTGTTGACCAAAGACGCCCAGGGATAATTCTCAAGGCAGCATCAACTCCTTTTGTTCACAGTTTAAAAAATAAAAAAAAGAACTCTGACCAGAAACCAGAGCATTCTGGAAACTGCCAGACATTAGCAGTGTGACCTTTGCCTTGGAAACCAAGGGCAAAAATTCCCCTCGGTTTCCCTTGTATTTCCTTAGGAAAAAAAAGGAACATTGGTAATGAGTGGGCGGGGCTCACCCTGTGACCTGCTCTGAGGCTGACTGTTCCTCGGTCTGATAAGACCCGGAGAGAGGGGGCCTCCCCCTCCACCCAGGCTGCTCATTAGTGTACTGGTTGGTTTTGTGTGTGAACTTGACATAAGCTGGAGTTATCACAGAGAAAGGAGCCTCCCTAGAAGAAATGCCTCCATGAGAGCCAGCTGTAAGGCATTTTTCTCTATTAGTGAACAAGGGGATTGGGGGAGGCCCAACCCATAGTGGGTGGAGCCATCCCTGGGCTGGTGGTCCTGGTTTCTATAAGAAAGCAAACTGTGCAAGCCATGGGGGAAGCAAGCCAGTGAGAATCACCCTCCATGGCCTCTGCATCAGCTCCTGCCCCCAGGTTCCTGCCCTGTGTGAGTTCCTGTCCTGACCTCCTTGGGTGATGGACAGTGATTTGGAAGTGTAAGCTGGATAAGCCCTCCCCCCCCCCGCTTGCTTCCTGGTCATGATGTTTTGCTGCAGCAAGAGAAACCCTGATTATGACGATTAGTGTCCTGGAACCACCTCAGTTCCTGTCAACAGCCAGCATGCATGCTGCTGGGAACCCCACTGCTCTGGGGTCTGCGAGGTCCCTTGAGTCCTCGCAGAATACCGGTGGCCAAAATGGCCCTCAGCAGCCTGAGACCCAGATGCTGTGTGACAGACAGGAGACTTTAGAGCATGGTCAGGAATGGAATAAACACAAACAAGATGGAGGAGCACTGACTTTGAGGCCTGACTTCTAGGCTGTGTATGGCCTGAGCCACCATTGGCACACAGAGCTGTCTGAAATGGATGGGCAACACCTGGTTTTCTACACTAAGTCCCTACCAAGAAGCTCAGGACCAAGCCGTGTCCTGTGTCCTGTGTCCTGAGCTGTGCCTCTCTCTCCCACCCCCACCCCACCCCCCCAGCTCTCCGTGACATTCACGTCGGTAATGGTGCATACCTTTTTTCTGAGTACCCAGGCCAAGGATGCATACCAGCCATCCATTCCAAATAGTGAGAAATCATCTTTCTGAGAGAGAGACTTTAGAGCCCTAGGAGTTACAGAAAGCATGACCCAGACAGAGGAGGCATCCTCTTTCACTGCTCTAGGGACCCTCCCCACCTCCCTGCTCCAAGCTTTTATCGCCGAAGCACAAGTACCGGAAGCACAAGCACAGCCCCCCAGGAACCTTGCAAGATCAAAGTTTCCACAAGTAGGCAAGACAAATGCAGCCCTCAATCCCCACAGCCAGGCTCTCACACAGACAAGAGAGCCCAGGGAGAGCACAGGTCCTCTGCGGCTTACGTACTAACGTGGGCTGGAAACCCCTGAGTGGCAGAGGTACCGGGTTGGCCGCAGGAAGACACAGAAGTCGGAAAGAAAGAAAAGATCCATGGCGGTGGCTGTCACATCCGTAGAAACCCCGCTGAAGCAGATGGTCCCCGAAGAGACCCCATCAATCCACACGGCACTGGCCGGCCCAGCCAGAGGCACTGGGGCTTTCCAGGGCGGCAGAGGAGTCCCTCCTCAGACCCTGGTCCCACCCAGAGAGCAAGTGGCTCTTGTGGTACTTGTCTTCCTCTGATATTATGGCTTAAAAGGGCCCTTGTCCCAGCATCTCCTGATGAAAGGGGTCCATTCAGAGAAAGCAAAGCAGCTAAAGGTCCTCCAGTCACGGCACTCCCACGGGCTTTGCTGCAGGCTTTGGAACAAGCGAGGGGTGTGCATGAGGCACCAGCACGAAAAGCAGCTGGCCAACGGAGCAGCACACCTCAGTGCAAAGACCCCATCCCGAGTCAAAACCACAGACCGGCAAACATCCCAGGGCATGGCTTTCTTTCAAACCTCCACCCATGCCACCCAGCAGGGTCGGGGGAGGCTTACAAGGCATTTTCAAAAAGCAACTTTACAGCCTAAGAAAATGCTCAGTCACATTTATAGCCACTGGTGACCCTCAGCTGGGGACACTGCACATGAAAAGAGCCATGAGTGTTTCTGTGAGGATCTTTGAGAGGTGCAAGGTGTCCCTGCAGGTCAAGCTGCAAAGCCAAACCAAGTCTCTGACCCCAAAGGGCAGGAGATGCTGACAGCCTTCATTTACAGGTTACGCTCAGGAGCCCAGGAGGGCGAGAGACAGGAAGAAGTGGGAACCTGGGCCAGTTGCTGGCGGAGGAGCACTGAGCAGGGGCCCCCCCCCCGCCCCCCCCCAGGTCTTGTCCAGAAGCTTCTCCCAGCTCCAAGTATTCATGCAGTCCCCACTAGAGCAATAAGTGAATCACGGAGTTCTTACTCAGCTGATGTGTAAACCATTGCTCATCCAGGAACACACGCCTCACAGCTGGGACTGCCCCATACCCGTGTCAACCCCTTCTCCAGAAGAATTCACACGCTAAAAGCACAGCTACCACCTCTGCACAGCTCTGGTGACCCACCACGGTGTCACCAAGAACCCAGAGTACAGATTGTGTCCCAGTCCCTCTTCCAAGCATCCAACTGCAGAACACAAAGCAAGACCAAGGGATGGCACAGAGAAAAAACTCCAGGCTGGAAAGGCGCGACTACAGAATGCTTCCGTGTGCCCAGTTAGGTGCAATGGAAGGCGGTCAGACCTCGCCCCCAATCCCCACCCCTGAATGTGACCTTTTCTGGAGGCAGAACAGAGGGTTTAGCTGGTAACCACGCAAGTATCTTTAGCCAAATGCCTTCAAGAGTCCCGGACATGCTTGCCTACTAGAGGGGCTCAGACACTAGATGACATGGGATTGACCATGGCGACAGCGCACTGGACCTTGGTAAGTCCTGCTGCTGACAAAATGTTCTGGCAGACGGCAGACGGCAGACGGCAGACGCCTTCTGAGGCTCATCGTACCCATCCCAGAACTGTGTGGCAGACCAAGCTGATATCATCGTGCAGACTCACACCTCAGGGGACGGGAAGCTACTTAAATATATGATTTTAGGAATTTTTGGAAACAGGTCACCTCACAAAAAAGGCACGGTACATAAACATAAAGTATAGGGTTCTCAGGGCTGGAGAGATGGCTTGGTGGTTAAGAGCACTGACTGCTCTTCCAGAGGTCCTGAGTTCAAATCCCAGCAACCACATGGTGGCTCACAACCACCTGTAATGGGATCTGATGCCCTCTTCTGGTGTGTCTGAAGACAGCTACAGTGTACTTATATAAATAAATCTTTTTTTAAAAAAGTATAGGGCTCTCTAAAGATTAGGTGCTCAATGGGCTGGACTGCTTAAAGCTGAGGTATCTTCTTAAATTGCTTTGCGATTGCATGCATGTACTTTATGTGTACATATGCATGTACATGTGTGTGCCATCACAGCTCCCCAGTGCAGGTCAGAGGACAGCTGGCTGAAGTGAGCTGTCTCCTCCCACCATGTGGGGTAGCGAGTTCACAGGCTCCACTCTAAGTTTCTGGGACAGGATCTCCCACTCCCCCTCTACAGGCTTGTGCCACCCCCCTGTCTCCTAAACACTGAGATTCCAGGCTCGGGCCAGCACACCTGCCTCAAACTCAATACTGTTCCAATGACAGCCCTGGCTATCTTGGAACTCACTCTGTAGACCAGGCTAGCCTCCAACTCAGAGGTCTGCCCACCTCTGCCTCCTGAGTGCTAGGGCATATGCCACCATTGCCCAGTCTGATTTAACCTTTGATTGTATTTTGTTTTGGGCACAGTGATGACTGAGGCAAGACCACAGAGAACCTGGAGGTAATCCTAGAAAGTAGCTACAGAACTGTAAAGTTACCAGTTCAGAGAACACTGTTGCAGGATTGCTGATCCCACCATGAACCCAGAGATTATGAACTGGAAAAAAAACAAAAACAAAAACAAACCTGTTTCTTGTTGTGGTGTGGTTCAGCCCTAGTACACACCTTTCTCTTTATTGTAAACAAGACTGAATAAAGCCAACCATAGGTCAAGAGGTAGAGCCAGCAACCAGTTGACCAGGAGTGAACATGAGAAAACCTGGGGAAGGGCTGGAGAGATGGCTCAGCAGCTAAGAGCACTGACTGCTCTTCCAGAGGTCCTGAGTTCAATTCCCAGCACCCACACGGTGGCTTCACAACCATCTATTATGGGATCTGATGTCCCCTTCTGGTATGTCTGAAGACAGCTACAATGTATTTACGTATAATAAATAAATCTTTTTTTTTTTTTTTTTTGAGCTGGGGACCGAACCCAGGGCCTTGCGCTTCCTAGGCAAGCGCTCTACCACTGAGCTAAATCCCCAACCCCGTTAAATAAATCTTTAAAAGAAAACTAGGGGAAGACAAAGGAGGGGCTTTGAGTTGAAGGGGATTTTAAGACATCGGGGAAGAAGGGGCTTTTTCCTTCTGGGAGGTCAGCGTAGTAGGAAGGTCAGCTGGGTGCTTTTTCTGACTCTTGAGTTAGCTGGCTTTCACCACGGCCTCTGGTTCCTGAGTCTTCATTTGGTAAATCAAACTTTTGTGATTTCTGTGTGGACCATATCCCAAAAAGGAGGGCCTTTTAGTTCCCTCCAGATTAATCAGCGGTGACTGACTGCTCTGTAACCACACATCAACTTAGTGTGCTTCAAAGATCCTGGTCAGTGGAAACCGGTTCTTAGACCTTGATTGCACGGGTTAACAGGGGAACTCAAGCTGTAGAATGTCAAAGCTAAGAACCTGAGTTGGCCTGGGCTACAGCCATCGATCTGTCTGCACAAGAAGGTCTCGGTGCCTGACTTCACCATCCCTGCCGGCACTCAGAGCGACTGTCAAGAGTGCTTTACACTCTGGAGAGCTCGCCTCTCCTGCTACACCTAATTCTTACAATTCCATTCTTCTGACAAAAGATCCACAACGGGGAAGAATGAACTGTTGGAAGTTGTGAAGCAAACAGGAGCAGAAAGGGCTGGAGACGCTCCCAGCTCAGTCAGTATCTTTCCTGCTCCATTCCCCGGACAGCAGGGCTGCCCGACCAGCCGCTGCTTTAGCCTGGTTCACGGAAACTCACAGGCCCAGTCCTGGCGAAATGAAGTTTAAGACCCAGAGAAGGATAGAGAGTATTTGGAGACAGATGAGGGAAAAGCTGGGAATGGGAGGAAAATTCTCCCCAGTTTCTCCACTGCAGCCTCCCAATGTTCAGAGTCCCGGAGAACCTCTAGCTTCCCCTACACAGCTCTTATATCTTCTGCCTCCAATTGAAACTTGACAGGGTCCGGCTCCAAACACCTTCGTCGGGGTGTAAGGAAACACATCTTCAACTCATGTTCCAAACCGCTCCCTGAGAGAAAGAACATAGGGGTTCTCGGAAAGGCATGGTGCTCTGGAAAGGGATTAGGGGCAGAAAAATGCTGGCATGGCCAGTTGCTAATGTCTTTGCTGCAGGGCCTCAATTGTTTGGCTGGAGGCGTGGGCTTCCCTCAGAGAGAAGCAATGTCCAGAGGCACTGTACACAGTCAGAGACATTCCCCCCAGCCGGCCACATAGCCTTCCTTCACACCCAGCTGCCAGGAGTCAGCAGCTAAGACTAAGGGGCAAGCTCACAAAAGCAAGACTTTTGTTTCTGCTTAGGCAAGACAGCCAGTGAGCTGGAGCACAGATCTGCAGACTTTAAGGCAGTCCATCCACGACCCTGTTAGGCAGCCTACTACTACAGCTCCTTCCTCACCGGGTACACCAGGCCCTAAGCCTCCGTACAGAGGGTTGGGGTATAAAGGCTGCATTGTGTGGGATCTCTACGGCAGCAGAAGTGACCCAGCCAGCCAGAATCAACAGGAACATGAAAGCAGTATTTTTCAAACAACTCAAAAATCCTCAAAAATGGGTGATCTCAGCTGCCTCAGGTAGTTGTGGCTTCCTATGGTTCGAAGCCCCAGGCCACACTCATTGGTCACTGACAAACAACCTTCCCAAGAGTCCATTCCTTCAATCTCTGGGACCACCCATCTCTGACCTTCCTCATTCCCTGACTGAAACACACCAGCATAAGAACTGATTGCACAGTACAAGTGTGGTCGATGTGACCAAGGAACTGAATTGGTATTTCTTCATTTTTTTTTTTTTTTTTTTCCGGAGCCGGGGACCGAACCCAGGGCCTTGCGCTCGCTAGGCAAGCGCTGTACCGCTGAGCTAAATCCCCAACCCCCTAATTGGTATTTCATTAACACATGGTACATAGCGCCACCCAGGATCCCAGCAGGTGGGAAGCAGAAGAAGGTGGGTCTCATGAGATTGAGGCCAGCCTGATCTACTTAAGTTGTTCCAGCAGGGGCTGCGGTCTCAAGGAAAAAGGAGACAGCAGCAGGTGCCTGCTGAGTTCCTGTGAGTTCCAAGCTCAACCCTCAGCACCCCACCCTCCACTCAACCTGCTACAGCACAGAACACAACAGTGTGGGAGCGTCCTGCCTTCCTCTGGCCCCACACCCAGGCTACTGGGCTCCTAATCACTGCAGACAACATTCTTCCTTAGCCCCAGAGCTCTCCACCGTGTGTCACCACCCAGAACTAAAACTCCAGCCACCTACCTTACCTAGAGTAGCCACAATTAGTCTTTCCACGCACCGTGCCATCCGCTCATCTGACTTTGGAGTCAGACTCTGATGTATGATCTCCCACATCCCACAGGGCATCCTCTGCTGCGGTCCTTAGAAGCCTGCTACTCCGTCCACTCAAGGTTTCACAGCCTCCTCGCCCATCTCCCCGCACGGTGCTTGACATCTGAAATCAGGCCTTCTCAAGGAAGCTTTCTGTGGCTGCTCTAGCGGAGATTCACAGTTCTTCATTCTAACAGTCAGTCCCTACTCCAAGGTCAAAGCCCCAAGCTTTGTTTCCCCGCCCATGGGTGGCAAATTGTTACCTTGTCTGTATCTACCAAGGATCCCCATTAGCAACATAAGTAACAAGTCTGACACATGAAACGGAAAAACACAGGCCCTCCCAGATATTTAATCAAACCCATCAGAGGCTGCGGATGTAGCTCAGCTGGTAGAATGGTGGGTGAACAACCGTGAGGCTCTCTGCTCTGCAAAGCCAGGTGTGGGGATGCACACCACAGCTGTAATCCTGGCACTTGGGTGAGGGAACCAAGAGGAGCAGAATTCAAAGTCACCCTTCAATACACAGCAAGTCTGGAGTCAGCAAAAACAACTATCATCATTATCAAACCAAATAAACTAGACAACTAGATTGAGAAGTACCTCCATAGGGCGAGATATTAACATAATCTCAAAATACCTTCCCCCAGGATACACCTAGTGGTAAAGAAACCAAGTGATACACCACTCCATGGGTGTACAGCAACCATGGACCAAGGGCTCTGTCTCTCTCACATGCTGCAGCACAAATCTAGTCAGAAGCAATTATTAACACACTCACTTAAAGGGCATCATATCACTAAATGATGATCTTAGCTCAGTATACCATTAATTCCAGCATCCATGATGCAGAGGCAGGAGGATGTCTGGGGAGTCCCAGGGTTACATAGTGAGGCCCAGTCTCACACAAACAAAGCAACAAAACAAATGGTGGATACAAAGTATCTAGGTCACGGGAGTCAAAGGCTGTGCAATGTTCCGGATGGAAAGCACAGGTTAAGCACAATGAGCAATTTGGAGCTGGAGTCTCTTCTATACAGGACATCACTGAAATAACTTTTCTATAAGCATGAAATGATTTCAAAATTAAAAAACACACACACTTTAGAATCCATGTCCCACCCACACTGGTATTGAACCAGCTGGAATCGAGCTAGTTCTATGGCTGTGCTCCACCCCAATCCATCTACCTGACCATCTTTTTGTTTTCTGAAACATCACCTCACCATACAGCACAGGCTGGCCTTGAACTCTTGACTTTCCAGTCTCCACCTACTAGGGGCTGGGATTACAGGCATGCACACCATACACACTGTCAGTTTTTACTGGCATATTTCACAGCTTTGCTTTCCAACCCTTGGGTCAGGTAGTGACCTCTTGCTTGCCCGCTCCCCCTTTTCCACTTGATGTTTTCCAGAACACAAGCTGGACCAGGATGCTATGCTGTCCTGGTGCTTCTCGGTCTAAAAGGGCCTTTTCCTGATTCACCTGAGAACTAATCTTGTCATTTTCTTCCACATTTTGGGACAATGAGAGCCTCACTTGACCAAGTGGGGCCTCCCATTGTAAGGGGCAGGGTTCTGGGGCCAGTCAGGAAGCCTCTCATCATCCCACACATGACATCTGGGGAGGCTGTAGCTTTGGCATCAACTACTGCTGCGCTCACATCCCAGGACCGCGATTACCCTGGTTAACTGGCAGGATGGGCAGGTGACACTGGCACTCAAGACACACACCTAAGGCGACCTGCTTGCTCATCCCTCCTCCTGGATATCTGGAGGTGTATTTGAAAGGAAGAGCTCTTCTGAGAAACTGGCCGGCCTGAGCTTTTTGTTTTGACATAGGTCTTGCTATGTTACCCGGGGTTGGGGTGGACGTGGGGGTTGGGTATCTTGGATGGGTGAACAAGTGACTCTCCTGTCTCAGACTCCTGAGTAGCTGGGACCAGAGGTTCACACCAGGTGCTCTGGTTGATGGTTTTACCATGGTAACACCAGTCAGGCAACAGTTGTTTTTTCCTTCACTTTGAGGACTAGAAAACCTGAAGTCAGATCTGAGGCCAAAAACTCTTACAGCTATCTGTGTCTCGAGTTCCTCTGGTAAGGGTCCAACTTTATTTCCTCCTTTTCCCAAGTCCTAACCTTCTCAATGTTTTATTTTGGCACTGTGTGTGCATGTGTGTGCGTGTGTCTGTATGTGTGTCTGTAGGTCAGAGGACATGAGTTAGATCCCTGGAACCCAATGGCCCAATGGCAGAAGGCAAGAACTGACTCCTTCAATTTGTCCTCTGACCTACACACACACACACACACACACACACACACACACACACACACCCATCCTAGATGTCAGGTTTGACAAGCATCTTTCCCTACTGACCCATCTCGCTCAAAGATGGCTCAAGGGTTAAGACCCCTGTTGCTGAGCCCAGTGACCCGAGTTCAGTCCCTGGGATCCACAGGGTAGGAGACAAGGGCTCCTCTAAATTGCCTTCTGCCTGCTTCATGCAAGTTGCACCACGTGCTCCCATCTGCACAGACACACACAGGCAACAAGCAAACAATGTAACGACAGTGAAACAATTCTAAGTAACTAGACCAGAAAAGAGAGGAAGCAGATCTGTAAAAAAACAAAGTGAGGCAGAGTGTTGTTCCCAAGCTCAAACCCTGTGGCCCCATGAGTCAGCAGAACTTGGGAGGAAATGGTCCTAGCCCAGGGGTTCCCCTTGCAGGCTCCACCTGGCTGGGAATGTCTTCCCTGGTGAGATCACTAGGAGCTTAGCTAGCGGGTGTGGCCTGAGTGGCCACTGATAACACTACAGATGACAATAATAACAATCTTTTGCACCAAGGCAGGACAACACCAGGTTTCCCTCTATATCTCACAGGAGCTAGGGATGAAAAGGGCTTTTGCGGGGTTGGGGATTTAGCTCAGAGGTAGAGCGCTTGCCTAGCAAGTGCAAGGCCCTGGGTTCGGTCCCCAGCTCCAGTGGGGGGGGGGGCTTTTGCTCAGTGCGGGGAGGGCAGACGGGTGACCAAGGTCACAGCCATCCGGGTAAGTTAAAGGTCCTACTGTGCCCACACAGAGCCCACCTGCTGCCAACTGTAAGTGCTTCTGTGGCATCTATTCTACTGAACCAGCCAGAGAGATTGCCATATCTACCTGTTAAGACGTCTCCCACTGAGCATGCTGGGAATGGGAGCCGGTGGCTAGCTCCTATAAAATGGCTCCTTTCCTACCTTCCCTAGTCCTGGCTGCCTCCTCCTCAAGCTAGAGAACATCAACTGGGCCACCCCGGAGCTGCCAGCACTCAGCGCTGTGCACAGGAGCACATACGCCAAAGATGTGCTCTAAGTCCTTCCGCTCTAACCACTGATGATGTGCTGACTGCTCTGCTCCCATCTGAGTGGCAGCCAAGGACCATCCTATTGAAGCCCGGAGTACAATTACCGGGGGGCCAGACCATGTCGATCTAGATTGGGCCATAACTTTGACCCAGCCACACACCAAAAATGTCTAATCTTGTCCTCTGTGGGAATCAAACTCCCGGGTGTGTTACAAACCCAGAGGATGATTAGAAGCCCAAAACAGACACAGGCACAGACTGGAGTGCAGTTCCTTTATGGGGACAGTTATCGTGGTCGCCTCACAGAAGGAGGCTGGTGACTGGTGACTTTAGGAGCTAGGACCTAATCTTGTCTTTGAGGGGAAGTGACGGAGGCTGCATGGTAGACATCTCCTTCACAAACACTTAGGCCTCTTGGTACTTTCTCACAACTCTCTTTTTATTAAGTATTTAATTTTATTTATTGGTGTGTGTGTGTGTGTGTGTGTGTGTGTGTGTGTGTGTGTGTGTGTGTAACTGTCAAAGCATGCTTGTAGAGCTCCGAGGAGAGCCTGTGACAACCTGTGGTATTAGTTCTCTCCTTCCAGCATGTGGGTTCCAGGGACTAAACTCCCAGCGTCTGGACCTGCTGACCCATCCATCTCCCTACATTTCTCCAATTTGTGAGACAGCATCTACGTAGCCCAGACTGACCTGGAGCTTTCGATCTTCCTGCCTCTGCAACCCAAGCACTGAGATGGAAGGAATGGGACTGTGTCTGGCTTCACAGCCCCACTGGAGGATGAAAACTGAGATGGGCTTGAGTGGGCACCGCCTGTAGGAGCACTGCTGTGAATGCCCAGGCTCCTGGGTTGGAGAGTGTGTGTGTGTGTGTGTGTGTGTGTGTGTGTGTGTGTGAGAGAGAGAGAGAGAGAGAGAGAGAGAGAGAGAGAGAGAGAGAACAGCCCCCTGGTATTCATTGAAAGTCTAAGGATTGGAATTTCAGACGTTTAATGAACCACACTTAAGTGTAATTCATGTTAACTGAAGAAATGAATTTAATTAAGCTGTGGCAGAATCAACTTAACTCTTTGCCCCTGCCCTCATCCGTCTCCACTACAGGACACCGCTCTAAATTCTAGAAGCCTAATATACGTTGAAAACAAATTCTGAATTTAAAATAAAACCTTCTGGGCTGTCCAGATGGCTCAGTGGGTAGTGGTGCTGCTATGAAAACCTGATAACCCATGTTAGATTCCCCAGAGATGAGAGAAAATGTTCCCAGAGGTTTTCCTCCGGCCTCCCAAGTGTCCCATGCTGAGCACGGAAGACATGAGCTGAATACAACTGGCAATGTCTGCAGTGAGGGGACCATGAAGACAGGAAATGCAGGCCTTCCAGGCGTGGGGTCACTTTCAGATCACAGTTCACAAGACAAGTGGTCTGAGCTGTAAGACTCCACCGGACACCCAGGGCATGCCAGGCACTGAAGCTAGGGTCAGGAAAAAGAGTCCTTCCAGTGTCTATGACCCTGCTGGGCAAGCCTGCCTCCTCACAACTGCAAACTGGTACCACAGGGCAACAAACGAATATAGCTTCAGTTGTTACATTTCTAGCAACCTGCCACAGGAGACTGGCGACACACTGCCCATGCTATCTCCCCCTCATGAGGCACAGACACAGTGGCCATTTAACACCTCAGAGGACTTTGCCTGGCAGAGTGTCAACAGAGGCTCCAAAACTCTCTGAAATAAACCCTCGAACGAGGCAGAGGGAGACCCGTACCCGTGCAGGCCATGGGCAGGGGGGCAAGCGGCCTGCAGAGCAGAACACCATGGCCCAATGAGACGCTGTATGGGCAGCCATACTTCCGGCAGCTACAAAGGGTAGAATCCCCTAGGGAGCCCCAAGTCAAGACCACAAGGGAAGGAGTGTGGAAGAAATGCAGATGAAGGAGAGTTTATGGCTTTTAACTCCCAAAACCACAAAGAACCCAGACAGCCAAGCCTGCTGCCTTGACCCAGAAATCCACTGGGCAGGGGACAAGAATGAAAGGTTTAATGAACGTGCTTGCAGAAACACAAGACTGAAGAAGGAAACCCCACTCCTGAGCTACACTCTGGGGATGACACAGCTGTGTCACCACCCCAGTGTCCCACCTGGCACACAACCACCCGTGCCTGGTGCCAGCCTGAGCGGCTCCCAGGATCAGGATTCAGGAAGCAATGCCAGCAGGGCCACCTGCTCACCAACTCCCATGGTCTCAACCACGCCGCTTCCAGAAGAGGCCAGCCACTAGGTACATATAAAGAATGCCAGGGGGTCGCTGTGGGCTTGGAGGGTCTCCCCTCAGCATCCTCTCCTTCATCTGAGCACGAGATGAACACACCTGAGGAAGATATCAAGCCCACACATAACCAACAAACGCAACAGATCCCATACAAGGAAGTTTCCACAGGCTACTAACCAGCCCCAGGAGGCTTTTTCTAGCCCGCATGAGCCTCCCAGGGGCAAATGCCAGGACCTCTTGGAGTAGAGTCTGGTACAGTAGCAGGGATGGGATCCACACACAGACTTACCTAACTTGCGGCCCCATACACTCATCACTCCCAGCATGCTCTCCCATGTCTATAATTGATGACAGTTCCCTTTAACCCCTTCAACGTGTGTGGGGAAAACACTGGGTCATATCAGTGATAAGACCCACCCTGGGGGGAAGGGGTGTGACAAAAACACAGAGCTGCCACAGGAGGAGCAGGTGACCTGCCTTCATCACAGAGAGAACCCACGTGTGAGTCAGCCTCCTGAAAACTGCATGGTTTAGGGGAGCAGAAGCTGATCTGCAGGACCCAGAAACAGTATGTGCACAGTATGGGACAGGTGGGGGTGAGGGAGTGGAGGAAGGCAGACAGGGATGTGGGGACTGGGAGAGCGAAGCAGAGAGGGCCATGAGGAGAGCAGTGAAAGGAGGCCCTGGGATGTGTCTAGTAGCAGTGTGGGTCGATGGCACCTCCCAAGAACAACAATCTGAAGAAAACGGCAGGTGAGGCTCGGAAGACTAAACCGGGTCCAGCAAAGAGCTGCAACTGGTGAGCCAGTCTGATAATCTTAGACCACCCTGGAGAACAAACCAGCACAGCTGTCGCTCAGTAGCAGTCAGGAAAGGGGCTGGGGGATACCCCTCCCACCAAAACAAACACACGGGTGTGCACACTCTGTGGCGAGCTGCAGGACTACCTAAACAAGGGTTAGTTAGAAGTCGCTACACTGTATTGCTTAGTGAAACTAAACTACTGGCCTTGCCAAAACCTTAACCCTAAACACAGTCGGCAACAATGTAGCACTTAAATCTTCAATCCACAGCTGTTGACACTAGTAAGCGGAACCCAAGGCTACAGCTGTCCAACGGTAATCAAGACAGAAAAGAGCCAGCGAAGGAAGCATCAACTTCCACCTCACCCCACCCCACCAGCTCCCCAGCCTTTCCCTCTACCTTAGAAACTGAATAAAGGCTGTTTACCATTCCCGGCCAATCCAAAGCAAAGGGAAATGTCTCCCATGCAATTCGGCCTCAAACAAAAACCTCCTGGCCACGTTTGTTTTGTTTTTCTAGGAGAGGCTTAGAGAGGGAAGACCTGAGAATGCAAATGAGCAAGAGTCTGTGAGGAAGAGCAGCCAGAGGCCAGACCTGGACACAGAACTTCCTTGTTAGAAAGCAGAATGATGCCCTCAGCCTGAGAAGGAAGGTGAACTGTCAAGGTGAGTAAGGAAACCTGAAGGCAGGCCAGGAGGAAAAGCAGAAGCCAGAACTCTCTGGTGCACTCCTGGACCATGAGAACCCAGGACCCACTCCTGGGGTTCTCCTTGTGGCCACAATGGCTTTGGGATCCTGTGATGAAAAGGGCTTATCTCTGACTGTATGGGTCTGATATCACAGCAGCTCCAGGAAGTGAACTCAAAGGGGAGTGCTAGGTTCTGGTTCTGGGACTACCTTAAGCCCTTCAGTCATGTTCCTTGTCTGTTGGTCCAAAGGACTGACTCATCTGAACAGACTGACTGGACTCTAGAAGACCCTTGGCTACCAGACTGAAGATACAGCTCTAGCATTCTCTCTCTCTCTCTCTCTCTCTCTCTCTCTCTCTCCCACACACACACACACACACACACACACACACACACACACACACACTCGCATGTGTCTGTGTGTGTCTGTCTGTCTTTCCTTTTAAGCAGGGTCTTCTGATGTGACCTTGGTTGCCTTTGAACGATGTAGGCCTCAGAGATCTTCGGCCTCCAGAGAGCTGGGGTGAAAAGACCTGCACCACCATGCACAAATACTTCCCTTTGCAGAGTATTTCAGGCACGAAACTTGAGCTAAAGATAGTGGGTCACTTGGAACACAGAGGTGTCAATGGACTGAGATACCAACCCCCATCCTGTGTCAGTGCCCCACCCCACCTCCACCCAAGTGCCAAGCCAGGGAACGTTCCCTTCTCTAAGTGAGAAGGGACCACAGACAGACACAGTTCCTTATCACGGCTCTAAGTTCTTCAACATTCTGCTAATTAAGGGTAATTAAAGACAAAGCTAGCTCAATGCTCTCCCTGGCCCAGTGCCCAGAGAGGAAGAAGGGACGGGTGGAGGGTAGAAGGAATTCTGACCCCAGGGAAGGGTCGCAGGAGCAGGCACAGGAAGCTGCAGAGGCTCTGGGGGCCCCACCACACTCATCAAACTCTCCTCCCAGTTCTGGGCCTGCGCCCAACACCCAGATTCCACTGGCCCTCCTCCTACACACAAAGGCTGTGCAGCGAAAGGCAGCCCCATTACTGCCCCCAGGAGCTAGTGTCTCTGGCCCTGGAACCTTAACCTGGGCCAAAGCTGCCCCAAAGCAAGGCGGGAAGAGCCAATCTGCCCTTCTCGCCATCTAACATGATGACAAGGACCTGGAAACTGCAATTGCTGTCACTTTGCTTTCTGCATGCAGGTCAGGGCTCCCCCACCCACATCATCTTCACGAACAGCATGTGCCCTGACCAAAGTTGAAGGTTTGCCTTCCTTCACTCAAGTGCACAAAGTCCGAAGACAAGCCAGAGACGTTTCTAGAGCTTCTGCAAGAGTTTAAGCAGAACATCGGAGAGCATCACTGAGCACAGCACTAGGAACAATAACTAAGCACAGCACTGGGGACAGCACTGAGCACAGCTCTGAACACAGCCCCAGGCACAGCACTGAGCACAGCACTGGGCACAGCATTCAGCATAGCACTGGGCACAGTAACTCAGCACAGAACTGAGCACAGCTCTGAACACAGCCCCAGGCCCAGCACTGGGCACAGTAAGTCAGCACAGCACTGGGCACAGAACTCAGCATAGCACTCAGCACAGCACTTGGCACAGTAACTCAGTCCAGCACTGGGAATAGCACTAGGCACAGCACTGAAAGGCTGACCCATTTCCAAGCCTTCCTTCCCTTTACAATTACTCATCTTGGTCCTACCACAGTAAAACAGATTTTTTCTTTATAAAGAATAGCCTGGAGGGGCTGGTTCAGCAGTTAAGAGCACTTGTTGCCCCTGCAGAGGACCCAGGTCAGTTCCCAGCGCTCGCACAGTGGCTCACAGCCATCCATAGGTATGAATGTGGTGTGTCTATACGCAAACAAAACACTCATACACATAAAATAAAATTTTGTTTGGGAGGGAAAAAAACCCTGAACATTTGTTTACTACACTTGAATATTTACATTCATCGATCAGTTGAGACTTCTGATGGTCAGCCAGGCAACTGTGGCGCAGGCCTTTAGTCTGAGTACTTGGAAGGCAGAGGCAGGTGGATGTCTGAGTTCAAGGCCAGCCTGGTCTACAGAGTGAGTTCCAGGACAGCCAGGGCTACAAAGAAAAGCCTTGCCTTGAAAAACCAAAGACTGGGTTGGGGATTTAGCTCAGTGGTAGAGCGCTTGCCTAGCAAACACAAGGCCCTGGGTTCGGTCCCCAGCTCGGAAAAAAAGAAAAAAAAAAAAAAAAAGAAAGAAAGAAAGAAAGAAAGAAAGAAAGAAAAACCAAAGACTTCAGATAGGCAAAGAGAAGGAAGCCTGAGTTTTTTGGCAAAAAAAAAAAGAGTCTATATGATTTTAGTGTCCCCTGAGTGAATGCAGTAACTGGTGACAACATCTTAAGGGAATTTTACAAAAAGTATTATCATCTCATGTTTCTGGGAATTTTGCCAGTACTTACCTCTATATACCTATGCATGCCTGATGACCAAGGCCAAAAGAAGGCGTCAGATCTTATGAACTCGGGATACAAGTGATGGGTGCTGGGAACTGAACCCAGGTCCTCTGCAAGAGCAGCCAGTGCTCTTGACTACTGAGCCATCTCCAGCCCTTAAGAACCGTCTAAGTGGGCTCAGCTACACATCAGTCCCAATCTCACACCACGCTTTTAATCCCCACACTCAGGAGGCAGAGGCAGGCAGATCTCTGAGTTCGAGTCCAGCCAGGTCTACAGAGTGAGTTCCAGGATAGCCGGGGTTACACAGAGAGACCTCATTTTGAAAAACAAAACAAATTAAAAACAAAACAAAACAAGCAAAAAGAAATGATGTTCTGACTTCAAAAATAGCAGCTTGTCAAAGGCAGAAGGAAAACACCACAGGGCGTAGTTCAAACAATTATGATTAAACACAGACAAGAACTTCTACAAGAAAATATATCAGGGGCCGATGAGAGGGCTGAGAGGGCACAGGTCCTTGCTGCCAAGCCTGAGGGACCTGAGTTCAATCCATGGGACCCATGTGGCATGAGAAAACTGATTTGCTTCAAACTCTTTTCTGATACACACACACACACACACACACACACACACACACACACACACACACACACACACAGAGGAAAGGAAATAGGGTACAGAAAAGGAACGAATGACATCCCATATTGAGGCAGTTAGTTACAGGCTGCTGGTGTTTAGCGGGAGAGCGTTTGCCTCGCCTCTTGTGTGTGGCCGTGTGTGTGATCGGTAGCTCTCCCTCCCCTAAAGCTGTGAATAGCTAAGCATGGACGGATTTTTACTTAATGTTTTCATTTATGGTTGTGCTGTGGCTGGACCCAAAGCCACGTGCATGATGGGCAAAAGCCACATCCCAGGTTTTTTGCTCGTTGTTTTTAAGGTAAGGGTTCCACTGTATAGTCCAGGCTGGCCTTAAAACTGAGATCCCGCCACATCCACTCCTAGAATTACAGTTATGAACTACAACCAGAAACGTATACAGTAGCATTTCACCAAGTAGCTTTGGCTGGCCTGGAAACCAGCTATGTAGAGCAGGCAGGAACTCGTAAAGATCTCGACTCCCTTCTGGCGAGATCACACGAGTGCAGCACCATCCTGGGCTTCCATTAAGACACGGGTACAAAAAAACAAAAACCAAAAAAACCAGTGTTCTTCAACCAAATGCCGCTGAGTGGGCTTACCTGAGGTTCAACTTCCGGTCTTCATCGCTGCCAGCTTCCAACTACAGAGAGAGAGAGGGAGAAAGAGAGAGAGAGAGTGACTCCTCAGCTACCACTATCAGCACTGACAGCGGGCTCCCCGAGTGCCCAGCAGAGATAAAGGCTCCAGGAAAGAGGCTGCCGTGTTGGACACACCCCTGCCCGCTCCTTGCCAACCTGATGTGTTGTTCCTCTGAGTCACTCTCTCCACGAGTTTTCAGGTTTCCTGATGTTTATCCCCATTCCCGCCACAGTCTAAAGGCAAGCAGCCCGAGCTTAGCCCCTACGGCCACTGTTTCCCAACATGCTCTTCCAAGCCTTGACTAGACACGCTGACTCTGAGCCTTATTTCGGTTTTGCTTTTAAGGGAAACGGGGTTAGGTTTTAAGAAGACCTATTTCTTTGTTGCTTCGGGCACTGGTGAGCAAGCCCGAGGAATAGCATCTAAAAACTCCATCCCAAAGAAGGACCTCACACCTGTCACCCTGGCTACCGGACAGGCTAAGGCAGGGGAACCGCTTGTGCTGAGAATTTGAGAGCAGCCCAGACAACACAGCAGGCAGGCCATGTCCAAAACCAAAAACGAAACAGAAACCCATTCCAGACAAGACTTTGCCCATGGAAGGTATCCGGGCATTGAAATCTAAATGTATACATCTTAACCCGTGACTACTTTACAACCCCCCTCTCCCCTTTCTGGGAGAAAACACAAAATGAGAAGAAAACGCAAGGCGGCCCAGGGAGAGTTGGTGTATTTTTTTTTTTTTTTTTTGGTTCTTTTTTTCGGAGCTGGGGACCGAACCCAGGGCCTTGCTCTTCCTAGGTAAGCGCTCTACCACTGAGCTAAATCCCCAGCCCCGGTGTATATTTTTAAACACACAGTGTGTGGAAGAGAACCTCGGAACAGTGTGATGGCCAGGACAGACACAAGCCTGACTGGGGACCATCCAGCCAGAGGTCAAGGGCAACAGGAGTTGGATCCGGAAGGGAACTGGGCAGTAGGGGATATACACCAAGAGAAGACCATTTCCACCAAGAAGAGTATTCCATAAGGTGTTCCCATTATATGAAGATTCTGTGTACAACTTTATAGATGCACACACAGGAAATGGACCACGATTGCTCCTGGGCTGTATAGGAGAAGAGGAAACCTGGCAGACCCCACACATCACAGCACCAGACAGAAGCAGTGATCACTACGTGTAAGTTTTCCTTCAACAAGGGCCCTGGGGGGAGGGGGGATTTGGGAGGGTGCTACTGGCATCTAGTGGGCAGAGCACAAGATACTCTTAAAGGAGAGAGAAGGCTTTGCCTCTGAGTGTCCGGGTCAGCAGCGAGGCTGAGAAGCCCTGCTCCAACGTGTCTGGAGACTGGCCTATGCCCATGAGAAGAGAGACCTTGAACATGTGTCATCAACAATGACACTATACACCTCAGGAAAGGCTTATGTATTTATTTCTCGGCTCCCCTTGTTCTCACAAAGGAATTCAGATAAGGTTAACTGGAAAAGGACAACCATGATATAATTCAAGATCCAGAAAGTATGGGGGCCGGAAGGGACCAAAAGTAAGAAGACGAGATGGCTGTGGGGCCGAGGGCTGTGATTTCTCTTGGTTTCCCAGGCTTCGCAGCTAGCCTAGCTCTGTCAGGAAACCACCGTTATCCCTGACTCATAGGAGAGGTGGCATTTGGGTGTGACCGGGGTGGGGGGATGAGGGGGGGACGTGGCGGGGGGAGGGGACAAAGTCTCCATAATCATCTACTTCTTAGTCACCATCTCAGGTTTCCACTGAGAGGTGATATGAGGTCAGGAATGCCAGAGAAGAGAAGATGGCAAAGACCATCATCCCAAAGAAATAATCCAGACCCCTCCAAGGAGCTGACGTGGAAAGAGGAAGCCACTGGGTGAAGGTTGGGCCAGAGGCACAGCCGATCTAGAACCCAGTCTCCAGGCTCAAGGAGCACGTGCTGTCTTGCCACTGATGTGCTCAAGTTAAAGAAAAGCCATCTGATATTTAAGGGTTTGTGCATTTGTATGTGTGTGGTATGTATTCACATGTGTGCATGTGCACATACGTGTATATGCATGTGGATGCTGGAGACGTTGGTGTCTTCCATATTGGGTCAGGGTCTCTCACCTTGCCCGTTCTTACTTTCACTAGTCTGGCCATGCAGCCTGTTCTAGGGGGTTTCCTGCCTTCACCTTCCACATCCCTAGGAGGTAAAAGTCAAGTGGCCTCTGGGCCTCCTCCCAGCAGTGCCTTAATTCTGAGCGTTCTGTTAACTGGTCACTGGAACTTGGTTTTAAAAATTGTCACATAGGGGCTGGAGAGATGGCTCAGAGATTATGGGCACTGACTGCTCTTCCAGAGGTCCTGAGTTCAATTCCTGGCAACTACATGGTGACTCACAACCATCTATAATGGGATCTGATGCCCTCTGATGGTGTGTCCAGTATATTCATATAGATAAATAAATAAATAATTTAAAGAATTGACATATAATAATTTAAAATGTAGGCTGGGGAGGGGGCTGCAGACACCTCAGCAGTTAAAAGCACTGGCTACTCTTCCAGAGGACCTAAAAGCAGATGCCAGCACCCACAAGCCCCTGTAACCCTAGTTCCACAGGATCTAACGTCCTCTTCTAGTTTCTGCGGGCACCTGCACATGCCCATAAACAGACAGACAGACACATGCAGACATGCACACCTTAATGTGATTTTTAAAATGTGGACAGTGTGTGCAGTAGGGGGCATACACAAGCCCCCTGTACTTGGTTCAACACTTAAAAAAATAATAAAATGGGTTGGAGAGATGGCTCAGTGGTTAAGAGCCCTGACTACTCTTTCAGAGGTCCTGAGTTCAAATCCCAGCAACCACATGGTGGCTCACAACCATGTGTGATGGGTTCTGGTGTGTCTGAAGACAGCAATACTGTACTCATATACATAAAATAAATAAATCTTTAAAAAAAAAAACAAAATGATAATCCAATGTCCAGAGAAAATTTTACCCCCATACAATGGATTATTCACTTATAAAAAGCAATGAAATGGGCACATGCATCAGACACAGCATGGACAAACCTTGAGACCGTCACACTAAGAAGGAGAAGCGAGGGGGTTGGGGATTTAGCTCAGTGGTAGAGCGCTTGCCTAGGAAGCGCAAGACCCTGGGTTCGGTCCCCAGCTCCGAAAAAAAAAAAAAAAAAAAAAAAAAAAAAAAAAAAAAAGAAGGAGAAGCGAGACAGAGGCAATACTGTGTGTTTTCTATTACATGAACTACAGAGTAGACAAATGTAGAGAAGTCGATCGGGGGCCGCCAGGGGGGGGGTGAAGCAAAGACACTTCAGGCGGCAACTGTGGACGGTGGGGCGCTGGACTGAGAGGTGACCCGCACCAACCCGCACCAACGGTCTATGTCTACTAATACTGGCTTACATACTTCCCAAAGGTAAAGCCACAGGCTGTGACTTACATCCCAACTTAAAAAGATTAAAGGCCTAAAAATGTGTCTAATACAGGGACAGGAAGCGACCAGGTGTTAAATTACCAAGACAGTAATGGAAGTTGGCTGGAAATCCAGGCTGAGAGCCAGGTATGGAGGGCGCTTCTGAAATGACAACATCTGGGCTGCAGAGGCAGGGGGCCAGTCCCAAGGTTGAGACCAGCTTTACCTATACAGTGCCAGGCCAGCCAGAGCTGCATGGTGAAGGAAGGAAGGAAGGAAGGAAGGAAGGAAGGAAGGAAGGAAGGAAGGAAGGAAGAGAATTTCTGCTGCAAAGGCCTGTACTGCCCCTCCCTGCTTCCCTAAGAAGCTCCCGTAGTTTCGTAGGAAGAACACAAGATAAAGGGATAAAAAGCACTTTGTAAACTGATGTAGGAGAACCGAGCTGTGTGGGAAGAGAGTCCTTACTACTATCTAACTTCTCAGTTGCCCTGCCTAATTGTGTGCAAAGAAGAGGCAACCAGAACCTTCTGCCTGCAGATAAAACTCATGAAAGAGTCTCAGACAGAAAGGGCCCTGGAGGCTTAACCTCACAGCCACTCTGCAAGTGTGCCTGCCAGTCCCGGCCAGACGAGCCCCAAATCGCACCGACACGGGCACGCAGGGGTGCTGAGCAGACACACAACCCGGGGAGAGGGCCCAGATTCCAGCTGGCAACTTCCTGGGCCTGCGGGGCTGTTCGAGCACAGCGGGGCGTCTCCTGCAGCCGACTGGGTCATCCGGGGTTTACTCGGAGGCCTTAGGCTCATCAGGGGAGGAGAGGTGGGATGAGACCGGTTGGGGTAGCACAGCCTAGGGCAGGCCGTCCTGGGGACCACGACTCTCCAGTCCCCATCTACCCCGACTAGGCATCATGAGCTCAGGCCCCGAGCGCACCTCGGGAACGCACAGCTCAGAGCCGAGCGGAGCCCTTCCCGGTGCCCTGCGCGCTGGCAGCATCCCCCGCGACCCCGGCCCGGCGCATGCTCAATCACCGGGACGCGGGGACGCCCGCACCCTAAGGGCGGACGCACCTCCGCCTCACACCTTGCGGGAGGGTGCGGCCGGGCTCACCTCGCTGTTGCTTGCGGAGGACGACGCGGCGCTGGGCGTGGGAGAGCGCTGCAGGGTCACCAGGGCCATCGCGGCGCTGGCCCGGCCCCGGGCCTCCAGCAGCCGGCCGGGCAGCCGCGCCGGGCCCGCCCCTCGCTCCCTCCCTCCTCCTGCTTCCCTCCTCCCTCCTGCGTCCACCCCCCCCCGCACCCCCCTCCCCCGTGTCCGCCGGGCCCGCAGAGATGCGCATGCGCCGGTGGCCGGCCTGGGGCGGGCCCCGCCGCGCGCTCACGTCCACTCCTGCGCGCCCCCGAGATGATTGCAGGCGCCCGGCCTGGGCCTCTTCTCGACCAGACTCGTGAGCAACGTAGGGAAACTGAGGCCTAGCCAGCAAGAGACTTTGTAAAAAAAACAAAACAAACAAACAAACAAAAAAAACCGCACTAGTTTATTCTTCCAGAAAAGTTACTCTGTCCATACAAAGTGCGGGGCCTCGAGTATCCAGAAGCCTTTTAGGCGCTGCCCACCCCCCACCCCCACCCCCGGGACTGTTAAATCCGCTTGCAGAGCTACTCGCGTAGGGCTGGGGTGTAGCCCAGTAGCTGGGTGCCCCGCCGGCTCAAGGTCCTGGATTCCAAGGTCCTGGATTCCGCACTGCCAAGGGCTGATCTAATCTGCGAATTCCTCCTGGTGTCTAGAAACGCAGACTAGCCGGTAGGGTGAGGAAAGGTTTCTCCAAGGAGTAGAGCCTACTCTGAAGCAGGATTTCTGTGAGCTGGATTAACCGACATGAGGGAGAGAGAGAACTCTGGGCCGGCCAGAGGAGTGGGCACATTGCATTGGCTTTGGAAAGGTTGCCCGCAGAGCCCTGGGATGGAGAGAGTGCAGGGTGAGGTGCCCAGTCCCTTTAAGAAGCGCTACTGGGCACCTTGGTAACAACTTCTCTCTCACAGAGCCCCCACCGCTACCCTGGACCTCTTGCGGTGCCCAGGCCTTACTGATCATAGGTCTCCAATCCCACTCCACCATCTTCAAAACCCAACGGGAAACCCAGGAAACCTGGCTCCCCTCCTCTTCCAGGTCTTGAGGGTATTAACAGACTCGGTCCTCAAAGGGGATTGTCTTTTTTTTTAAATTTTTATTTATTATTGTCTCTCTGTGTGTGATATGTGTATGAATACATGCATGAATCAAATTCAGGTCTCCAGCCTTAGCGGTCTCAGGATCATTTATATACCCCCTGATCATGTAACCTGCCCTCAAAGGGGATATTCAATGGGTTACACCGCAATGTAAGGAAGTTTCCAGTTGCTCATATCTAACAGCAACCTGTTAGGCACAGAGTCCCAGTTATAAAGATCGGAGGGTGGCCCCAGTAGCTGCCTGCTATGTCGAAATAAGTATCCTCTTCAATGTCAGAATGCAACTGTGTCAAAACACAGGGCTGGGTATACTTTTTGTCGGTGAATCTGGTCCGCAATTTTTCAGCATTCAGTAAGACACTTTTTGAGTGGCAACAGCCAGCAGGGCTCGCCTCCATTTGGAGCTATTCTTTGGCTGATAGATGACCACGAGTGTTCCACAATGCCAAGCTCTGTGTGTGTGTGTGTGTGTGTGTGTGTGTGTGTGTACGTGTGCATGTGTGTATATGTCTATGTGTGTGTATCTATGTGTGTATGTGTGCATATGTGTACCTGTGTGTATCCGTGTACGTGTGTATGCATGTGTCTATATGTGTATGCATGCGCTTGTATGTATGTGTATGCGTGTGTGTACATGTGTGTGTTTCTGTATGTGTATATGTGTGAGCGCGTATGTATATGTATGTGTGTGTCCGTGTGTGTGTGTGTGTGTGTATGAGGGTATGTGTGTATGTATGTGTGCATATGTGTGTGTGTGTGTGTGTAATGTGTGTGTGTGCATGTGTATATGTAAACACAAGCATACCACAGCTTGCTGCAGAGTTCAGGACAGCTCTGTGGAGTCAGTTCTAAAGTTGTAAAGTTGTGGATGTGATTTGTTAGAACAGAAGAGACCTTCGCAGCTCTCTGTTAGCATCAGACTCAGGATTCTGAGACTTCCTGGTGTCCAAGCCTGTGTTCCTGCTGTGAATATGGTCTTCTTATGACTCACATTGAATGTTTGGGGATCCCCAGAGAAGACAGTCCCTAGACTTGCTTGGAGGTAGTGTGCTGGCTGGTTTTATATCAACTTGACACAAGCAAAAGTCAGAGGAGAGGAGGGAACCTCAATTGAGAAAATGCCTCCATAAAATCTGAGCTATTAGCAAGTCTGTAGGGCATTTTTTTGGGGGGTTCTTTTTTTCAGAGCTGGGGACCGAACCCAGGGCCTTGCGCTTCCTAGGCAAGCGCTCTACCACTGAGCTAAATCCCCAACCTCCTGTAGGGCATTTTTTAAATTAGTGACTGATGGGGGAGGGTCCAGCTCATTGTGGTTAAGGCTACCTCTAGGCTGGTGGTCCTGGGTTCTATAAGAAAGCAGGCTGAGCAAGCCAGTAAGCAGCACCAGCCACAGCTTCTGCATCAGCTCCTGCCTGCAGGTTTCTGCCCGGCTTGAGTTCCTGTTCTGACCTCCTTCAGTGATGGACTATGATATAGAAGTGTGAGCTGAATAAATCCTTTTCTCTCCAAGTTGCTTCTGGTCATGGTGTTCTATCACAACAATAGTGACCCCAACTAAGACATGTGGATCTGGAATTTTCTCAGATCTCCCAATTCATGGCAAGGGCTGGTTCTAATGCTCTTGGTTTAACCCTGCCACTGGGCCCTACACAACATGCTGTCATGGGGCTAAAATCCTTGTCCCGCTGCCCTAGCTTTGCTGCCTTCTCCTACCACAGAACTCCTCCCCTAACCAATCCCACCCTTTCTCACTTCCTCCTTCTGCTGAAAGATCCCTGTTCTATTGTTAGACATCACCTCTGCAGGGCCTTCCCTGCCACCAGGCTATGTCCTTTCCAGGACAATAGACACACACACACACACACACACACACACACACACACACACACACACACACGGTGTCAGGCTGCATGCCGTGCCCTCACTTTTGTATTAATCACCCAGTACCTCAGGCATTCAGCCAGAAATATCCCTAAGAAAGGGCTCAGGAAGAAAGCTGGGATTGCGTTGAGGCAGGGGTGGGGGTGGAGGAGTACCAAATATTTAAAGACATATTCTCACAAATAAGTGACAGATACTATCATGATTTGTTCTTTTCGTTTGTCTCTCTGTGTATGTGTCTATGTGTGTGTGTGTCTGTATCTGTGTGTGTGTCTATGTGTATGTCTGTGTGTGTGTCTGTGTCTCTGTGTCTGTGTGTGTGTCTGTGTGTGTGTCTGTGTGTCTGTGTGTATGTATCTGTGTGTGTGTCTGTGTGTGTGTGTCTGTGTCTCTGTGTCTGTGTGTGTGTCTGTGTCTCTGTGTCTGTGTGTGTGTCTATGTGTCTGTGTCTGTGTGTGTGTGTGTGTGGTGTGTGTGTGGTGGCGGCGGCTGCGTGCACATGTAGATGCCTGTGGAGGCCAGAAGAGGGCAGCACACCAACAGACAGTTGCCCGCTGCAGAGCTCCAATCTTTTGCCGGAACAGCAAGCACTTTTAATGGCAGATCCACCTCTCCCACCCTGAGACAGCATTTTAGGAAAGGAACACTAGTATATAAATCTGCACAGACCCAAACATCAAAACTTAAACAAGAAAAAGGGATCAGCACCAAGTTTGTGATTTTTTTTTCTCTCACCCCAGGCTCAGCAAGATGTGTTATTGATTTGATTCTGTTTTGGTTTGAAAGTTTGAATCCTGAGGCTGGAGAGAGGGCTCAACGATTAAGAGCACTGGCTGCTCTTACAGAGAACTGGGTTTGCCCACAAGGCAGCTTATAACCATCTGTAACTCCAGTTCTGGGGATCTGATGCCTTCATCCTGTCCTCATGCATGCAAACAAAGCTTCTATATACATAAGATGAAATAATATATTTTTTAAAGATTTCCTTATTTAATGTATATGAGTACACTGTTGCTGTCCTCAGACACACCAGAAGAGGGCGTCAGATCTCATGACAGATGGTTGTGAGCCACCGTGTGGTTGCTGGGATTTGAACTCAGGACCTCTGGAAGAGCAGTCTGTGCTCTTAACCACTGAGCCATCTCTCCAGCCCCTGATAAAAATAAAGAAGAAGGAGAAGGAGAAGGAGAAGGAGAAAGAGAGGAAAAGGAAGAGGAGGAGGAGGAGGAGGAGGAGGAGGAGGAGGAGGAGGAGGAGGAGGAGGAGGAAGAAGAAGAAGAAGAAGAAGAAGAAGAAGAAGAAGAAGAAGAAGAAGAAGAAGAAGAAGAAGAAGAAGAAGAAGAAGAAGAAACATAGATTTACTAAAGAAAAGCGAGGCCTTCCAGGAGCGGGAGAGGCTGCAGGGAGGAATACTCTGGAAGTTTTCTCCTAAACCCTTCACTGGGCACAGCTTGTGGCTTTGCTCTGGAGACCTGTAAAACAGTAGGAAGGGGATCTTCCCCGGTACCCTCCTCTACTCTGCCAATGCGACTTTTAAGGAGCGCAGAGGGGCACCAGTTGGAAGGAGTAACTCTGGAGACTCCATGCAAACCATAGAATTTCTTTGTGTGTATGTGCCTGTGTGCCTGTGTGTGTGTGTGTAATCATGTTTGACCTGAGCAAAGTTTAAAAAGCAAAATTGTTTTTGAGTCAATGAGTGACCCAGCCTGGCCACAAACTCACTGTCTTCCTGCCTCTTCTGCCAAAGTGTTGTGATAACAGGCATGTCCCACCACAAGCTTCATAACTGCTAAAAGCAATGTTGGGGCTTGAGAGACAGCTCAGTCTGGAAGGTGCCTCCCACACAGCATGAGGACCCGAGTTCAGATCCTTACACACACTCAAAAACACCATATGGAAACATGTGTCTGCAAACCCAGACTCAGGGTTGGGGGAGCAGACAAGAGAATCCTCGGAGCTCATTAGCCAACCATCAGCTTGGCAGAATTCAGTCAGGAGTCCTGTCTCATAAAGCAAGGTGACAAGTGGCTGAGGAGACCTTATGACTTCTGGTCTCCATATACATGTAAACACCTGCACACACATGCAAACATGCCTGCACACACATGTAAACATGCCTGCACATACATGCAAAATGGCTGCACTGCAGGCATGTTTGCATGCACATGCACACAAACATGCCTGCACATACATGTAAACATGCCTGCACACGCATGAAAACATGCCTGCACACGCATGAAAACATGCCTCTGTGTGTGCAGACTGCACATGTTACTGAGTTGTCAGGTTTTTTTTTAATTTGAATTCTTTTTTTTTATTTTTTATTTTTTCCAGAGCTGGGGACCGAACCCAGGGCCTTGCGCATGCTAGGCAAGCGCTCTACCACTGAGCTAAATCCCCAACCCCGTCAGTTTTTGTCTAGGCATTACATAAAGTGTCGCTTGGTACATGTGTTGGAGATGAAGTTTGATAGCAGGTAATGTCATCAAATTTCACCATCTCCACAAACCCCAGGTCCATACACCCTATCACTTTGCCCTGGTAGCCTTTTCTGGCCTCTGGCTGGGTCTGGTGACAATAATGTTTGGGGCCTGTTTCGTGTTTACTCTGGTTCTTTATGGGGTTTTTTGCTTTTTGTGTTTTTGTTTTTGTTTGGTTTGGTTTGGTTTTTGAGACTGGGTCTCACTATGTAGCCCTGCCTGTGCTGAAACTCACTATGTAGAGTAGACTAGGCTAAATTTACTGCCTCTGCCTCAGGGTTAGTATTGGGACTGAAGGCCTACACTGTCATTCAGGTCTGGTAGGGGATATTGTTTTTTGTCACACGGAGTGAATCTCATGAATGAGGAAGTAGCTGCCTGGAGCAGTGAAGCTGCTCACCAAAGGTCATAGTACCAGGAACGGTGAAGCCCTGTGGCTCTGCTTCAGAAACCAAACAGTGGCCGTGCCTTCCGGACAGCTTCAGAAGGGGAAGGTATGAAACTCTGATAGCTTTTCATTTTAGGAGCAGAGGGCTTGTGATTGTTCTTTTAACTACTAGTTCAGAAATGAAATTCCTTGTTCCCAGAGCTCTGGAAGGCTGAATCATGCAGCCCATAAAAACATGTATATCGGGCTGGAGAGATGGTTCAGTGGTTAAGAGCACTGACTGCTCTTCCAGAGGACCTGAATTCAAATCCCAGCAACCACGTGGTGGCTCACAACCATCCGTAATGGGATCTGATGTCCCCTTCTGGTGTGTCTGAAGACAGCTACGGTGTACTTACATATAATAAATAAATAAACACATTTAAAAAAATGTATATCCTAGTCCCCAGAGCAAGTCACCCTGTGGAGACAACGCATGGTGTATTCAATGCTGAGTGAGTGCAGACACATCACTTCACAGAGGAGAAGGAGTCTGAGTTGATGGATGTTCAGTTGGGGTTTGAGTAGGTGGCCCAACAGTTCATGGTGAATGCTCCCGCAGCCTGTGGGGGTGTGGTGGAGTGAGAGTGGGCGTAGATGTATATGGTAGGGTGGGAGTTGGGGTTGGGGTTGGGGTGGAGGATGGGGGTGGGGGGATAGGAGTCGGGGGATAGGAGAGGGGTGGGGTAGGGTAGGGCTGGGGAGGGAAGTTTGTATAGAAGCCCTCCTTAGTACTGAGCACTCAGCTGTCTCAGCTCTTTGACCTTAGGAGTCTCTGCAGTGGAACATTGGCCATCACATGAAGAAGCTTCTTTGGCCAAGGCTGAAGGCAGCACTAATTTAAAACAAACGTAAGCATAAATATTCCGGAAGGTAGTTGGACAGCGTGCCATTTAGCCAAGCAAAAATAGTAGGCTCCTCCCTATGACCTGTGACCTGTGACCCGTGACCTCTTTTTTTTTTTTTTTTTTTTTTGGTTCTTTTTTTCGGAGCTGGGGACCGAACCCAGGGCCTTGCGCTTCCTAGGTAAGCGCTCTACCACTGAGCTAAATCCCCAGCCCCCGACCCGTGACCTCTTGAGCCCCAGACTTTTGACCAGGTTTACAGCATCAGGCCTGAAATCTTTCCAAGACAAAAGTAGTCGGTCGCCCCCATAACGTCTGTGCCATTGTTACCCTGCTGAGCACGTCTCACCTGGCAGGTTGGCATTGTAGGATGCAGGGCCATTCCATTGCTATCTTTTCTTGTCCACCGGCCTGCATGGTGCCTTTCAGCACTGTGAGCACGACCCTCCAGGGAGCGAGTTTTAGGTAAATTTCAACCTCGCTGCTCTGTGTCCTGTCTCCAAAGTGTGTTGTGTCTTAGCCATCGGTCTTACCGTTTAGTTCTGGTGGGTA
Source organism: Rattus norvegicus (assembly GCF_021556685.1). Lineage (NCBI taxonomy): Eukaryota > Metazoa > Chordata > Mammalia > Rodentia > Muridae > Rattus > Rattus norvegicus. Next base: position 49,645,539 of record NC_141545.1, on the reverse strand, counting down.
AGTCAAGAGCAATGGTAGGTAGACTCCTGGGCCAATAACTGGTAAAGGGGGTATCCCACAACGACTTGCACTGAAATTTTCATACAATAACCCATCTGTGTAGGGTTCATATCAAAAAACAATAAGTTTTTTTTTTTTTGGTTCTTTTTTTCGGAGCTGGGGACCGAACCCAGGGCCTTGCGCTTCCTAGGTAAGTGCTCTACCACTGAGCTAAATCCCCAGCCCCCAACAATAAGTTTTTAAGAAAAACCTGTGTAATCTATAACATGGCGAGCAGAAGGACGCTGCAGGGAGGCTTTTATGTATTCAATTAATGGTAGAAACTCTAAAGGGGAAAAATGCAGATTAAAAATAATTTTGAGGGCTGGAGAGATGGCTCAGCAGTTAAGAGCACTGACTGCTCTTCCAGAGGTCCTGAGTTTAATTCCCAGCACCACATGGTGGCTCACAGACATCTGTGATGAGATCTGGCGCCCTCTTCTGGCCTGCAGGCATACATTCAGGGAGAAAGCTGTATGGTGTATTAATAATAATAATAATAATAATAATAATAATAATAATAATAATAGAAAAGGCTATGGCTGTCCCTCAGAGTCACAGTGCCTGCCTAGTGTGCTTGTGGCCCTGGGCTCTCTCCCCTGTTACACGTGCTTCCTTCATTGTGGTGGATGTTGCTGAGGTAGAAGACTACACCATCACAGTATTCTCCTCTGTTCAGCAGATGTGTTTTGGTCTCACCGTGTCCCAGTTAGAGGTCTAGCCTTGGCAGAAGAAGGACCTGGAGTCCTGCTGCTTTCGTCTCTGGGATACTGAAGCAAAGACTACACATCCTCCCAGCCCAGGCAGGCGTCCCTTCTCAGCCTCATCTGTCTAGCGTCCCAGAACAGCAGTGAGCTAGCTGGCTGGCCGGGAAGGGCCTGTCCTCTGCCTTTGGCCCACAGTGGCCCAGGGAATGGTCCTCCCCTCTGCTGGGGTGCAGCAATGGGGGGGGAGGCTCATCTCCAGCTGGCTTGGGCCTTAGAAACCCCTCCTTCCCCCACCCCCCAGGCCTCTTCGCAGGGGCTTGGGATCAGCCAGAAAAGTCAGGCAGCTCACTAGAGGGAGGAAACAGAAGGTCCCGTGGCCAGACTGAGTCCTGCTCCTGGAGAAGTGCAGTGCCCAGCCCCACCCCTTGCCCTGTGCCCCCTCCACTGCCGAAGACTTTGACCTGGCGTTCCAGTCCTAGCTGGTGGGCAGAGGGCTGAAGTCAACGCAGCCCAGAATCAGGAGCAATCCTGCTGGAGACAGGTTCCTGCACCCCCAGGCCATTTTTCTCTAGACACTTGGCACCAGCGGTAAGTAAAGGGGACAGAAACAACATAGTGTCTTCCCCAGTGTCCTCTCCATGCCAACAATCCGGGCTCAACATCAGCGACTGAGATTGGTGACCCCAAAAAAGGACAGACTTGGGGAAATGTCCCCCTGAGAGATGACACTGTACCCCTGTACCCCTAGGGGTACAGTGTAGTCAGAAGGGGATGGCAGGTTCAGAACCTTACCTCTCCAAGCCTCAGTTTTCCCCTCTGGAACACGGCATTTTTGAACAAAGTTTTTTTCATTATGCTATTGATCGGTTTGGTATGGGGTTGGGGATGGGGGCAGGAATTCACACTCACGCTCTTCAGGTAGAGGTCAAAGGGCAGCTTTTGGGACTGCATTCACCCTTCCCACCACGGGGGTCTCAGGAATTGAATTCAGCTGGTCAGGCTCGGTGGCAGGCACCTCTAGCAGCTGAGTCATCTTGAAGTCTCTGAATGTGGGGACCTTGACTCACGGGGTGAATTTGAGGCTCAGAAGACAGAGGGATAGAAAACGCCTGGCGCCCAGCTAATAAACACTCCCTAAATGGTCTTTATCGCTGTGCTGGGGAGGGGGGCTTGATTATCAGCACAACTGCTGCCCCAATTAAATGATAACCTGGGAATGCACGAGAAGGTTCAGCCACATGGTCCTGGCAGGACCGGCTTGTGCTCGTCTCCGTGCCTCCTCGTTACGGCTGTTTGGCTTCGCTAGTCCTTCGTGTTCTCCATTAAGTGTACGTGACAGTCAGAGGTATGAGCTGCCTCCTCCGGTTGCTTTCCAGAGAGACAAAGAGAGAAGCCAGTGCCATCTGACTGCTGCCCTGAGATACATTCGGGCTGAATCGGGTGAGACCTGGCGTCCCATAGGATGATATAGAGACCATCTCCTAGAGGACGTGTTGTGTTGTCTCCATTGCATTTTGTGTCCTAGTGATGGTAGAGTCCAATAGGCTTTATAATCTGTCTGTCTGTCTGTCTGTCTGTCTGTCTGTCTGTCTGTCTGTCTGTTTCCCTCTCTGATGAATGCCATAGCTTCGCCAGCTCATCTTCCAGGACACACACTCCAAGCACGGTTGATTAAAATGAGTGGCCATGAAGCAGAATTGCACCTCTAACGTAAAACTGTCAGCAACCACGAGGAAATGGTTGACTTAATAACAGAGCTATGCACAGACTGGCTCAGACGTTCATTGGTGTATGTATGCATGATCTTACCTGAGGCTAGACTGAGGCTTCTGTGGTCTAGCTCCTGCTTCTGATGAGGACCACATACATGCCTTCGTACCGTACTTTAACAATAGCTACTCTTGTCAGGGTCAAATGCAGGGTTCAGAGTCTTTCCTCTACAATCCTGTTCCCACTGGCACTCCCACAAATGGTGGGTTTTAGACTTTGGAACTGCAGGGCTCCCAAACATAGGCCATTTGTCTTCCGCTGCCTCATCCTCGGTTTTTCAAATCATGTGACTCATGTGAACACAGGGCACCATAGTCCGGTTAGCCTGGGCTCTGCTCTTCTCAAACAGGTTGTCTTGGGTCTCAGCCTCAGTTACCTCCACTGAAAATGGGTACATCTCCTCTAGGGTTGTTACAAAGATCTCGATAGGTTATGTGTTGACAGTTCACACAGAGACACACAGACACACAGACACACAGACACACACACACACACACACACACACACACACACACACACAAAGACCCATATACACAGAGGGACACACACAAACACACATACAGATATATAGATATACACGTAGGCATGCCCACAGAGACAGTCACACATACAGGCACACACACAGACACATGCACACATGCACACACGCACACACACACACACACACACACGGGCTGGAACCCACACAGCTGCAGCCCTCCCCTCACAGAGACGATTCTTTCCCACCACCCCTGGGAAATGATCCTTTCCTCACGGTCGTGACTCAGGGATAGTCTCTCCCCTTTCCTTGGTTTTCTATCCACACAGGGATGTCTAGTTCCTCCTTAGAGTTCTGCATAGTGGGGAAAACTGGGACCTGTGAGGCACGCGCCTCTCACCATCCCTTGGAAGCCATTATCAGAGCCAGACTTCCGATCAGTCTGGGTTTGTCCTCCCAAGGCCATGCTTTGGTTCAAAGTTTCTTCTTTGCCTTTTTTTTTCCCCTCTTAAGGCAGGAAGTTACTATGTAACCTCTGGTCTTGAACATGCAATCCTCCTGACTCAGCCTTTCCAGTGCTAGGAACACAAGTGTGCACCACCAGACCTGCCTCATGGGTCCTCCCCCTCTCCCTCCACTTCAACCCTTATCTTTTTGAGACATGTAATTGCTATGAAGCCCAGTCTGACCTGGAACTTGTAGCTTCTTCTTGCCTCAGCGTCCTGACTTCTCAGATTACAGATGTCTTCCCCTATCTAGACCCCTGACACCCCATTAGCCCTCTCCCCTGCCCCTCACCTGTCCTTTCCTGGGTCTCTCAGTGGTGCAGGCATCAGTATAGGTTCTCTCTCCAGCCCCTATCTTGACCTCGAGTTGAAGCCGCTGTCTGGGTGACTCATCGCCTCACCTGTAAACTGCAGTTGTGTTTGAGTTCCCAAGCACCCAAGAGTTTCCTAAGATGTCCCCTCTTGGTGTGTGCATCCACTGTCTGTCCCAGGCTGGGGCGAGGAGAACAATGGGCAAGAGGCATTCTCTCACAGAGTGTGCTGAGGTAGGGAGACAAGGGGGTTAGCCAGCCTGCAAGTGTGCAGACAGAGGACAGGCTCCATTCACACAGAGCAGCTCCCCTGGCTTCCCTGAACTCTCTTGGCTCAAACACTGAAAATGTGCATCACAGGAGGGAGCACCCTAACCCTGGGCAGACTGGGAGCTGCTCTCTCTTACCCAGAGGAGTCCAATGACTCGGCCAGGCTCACACACTCAGTATGTCAGAGGTAGGCTAAGCTGTGCGTGTCTGACCTGCTGATCCAGCACACTGTGAGCTTCTAAGATTGTTTACTATGGACTGTGTGTATTCTGTACTGAGTACTAAGCATGTGTACTGAGTACTTGTGCTGGGTAATCCTGTGTGCTGTATACTGAGTACTTGTACTAGCTAGTACTGTGGGCTGCATACTGAATACTTGTGCTGGGTAGTCCTGTGTGCTGTATACTGAGTACTTGTATTAGGTGGTACTCTGGGCTGCATACTGAATACTTGTGCTGGGTAGTCCTGTGTGCTGTATACTGAGTACTTGTACTGTATACCGTATGCTCTGTACTGAGTACTTGTACTGGGTACTATGTCCTGTGTGCAGAGTACTTATACTGTATACTGTGCTCTGTGCACTTGTATGCTGAGCACCTGTACTGTGTAATCTGTGTGCTGGGTACTGAGTACATGCACTATTACATACTGTGTACTGTGTACTGTGTACCGAGTACTGAGTACTTGTACTGGGCACTGGATACCATGTCCCGAAGGTCTCCCAGGCACCATTTAGCAGGAACCACTGCAGAGCTTGGCACTGAATCCTCATGACAGCTGATGAGACTGGAGCACTCCTGTCTTTCTTGGGGCTGAGGGTGGGGGTGGGGATGGGGGAAGGGTGGGGAGGGGGAGGGAATGGATGGAATGGGTGGGGAGGGGAGGGGATGGGTGGAGTGGGGGAGGGGACAGGTGGGGCGGGGGAGGGGCTCTTCCCTAAACCCTCAGCACCCAAGCACAGGCCTCAAGCTGCCACCTTCTGTTTGTGGACTCGGTACCCAATTTGGCATCTGAAACCCCAGCAGAGTCCAGCTTCTGTGGCCTGCCGCCACCCCGCCACCCCCGCTTTGCAAAACTAGGCCATATTGAGAATGATCCACTGTTCAGGGCCCCAGGCCCACGTTGCCAGGAGCTGGGGTCTGAGGGAGGCCAGCCGAGTGTAAGAAGGGGCAAGAGTTTGGCCCTTCCGGACACACACAGTCCCCTTGTTCTGCCTCGCAGGAGCTGTCTGAATAGAGCAAGGTCAAAAGCGGCTAGGCCTAAACATCTGAAGGTGTAGCCAGCCCCCTAGTCCAAGGCTGGTCTATTCCTCTGCCAGAAGAGCAAGTTCTGAGGGCAAACCCTGCATCAGACACGCTCAAAGCCGCACTGGCTCGTGGGCAGTGTGGCGCACAGTTGGGGTGCCGTAAACGTGTACAGGATTTATTTGAATCAGAGTTACATTCCAACACCAGCACTTACTGGAGATGTGTGTGAGGCACTTTGCCATTCTGAGCCTCAGTTTCCTTATCTGTAAAATGGGACTAAGAACAGCAGCCCTGACCTCAGAAGGACAACCGAGGCTTAGGTGTAGGGATATGTGTAGTTCTGGCTCAGGAGCACAGTAGGTGATCCCGGAGGTTGGCTCTCTACAATACCAGAGCTGTTTGGCCACTGGTGTCCACCCCTGAGGGAAATCTAAAGCTCGAGGGGCATGTTACCCAGGGCTGACGGTTAACAGGGTTGAGCTCTATTTGAAGCCAGTACTCCTGACTACCAGACTAATACCGGCGGCCAAAGCTAACCTCGGTGGTGGGGCACCCAGGGAGCTGCCACGATTATCAGCTGAGTGACTTTAGGCACGGGATTCACCTCTGTTCACCCCAGCGCTGCTCCTGGTAAGCTGGGAACAGTGAGGATGGAGAGATGGCTCAGCAGTTAAGAGCACGTTCTGCTCTTCCAGAGGATCCAGGTTCAGGTTGGGGGCTCCCAGCAATCTGTAACCTCAAGTCTGGGTGTTACAGATGTCCTCTTCTTGTCTCTACCTGCACCTTGCACTGAGGGTTGTGTGTGTGTGTGTGTGTGTGTGTGTGTGTGTGTGTGTATGTGCATACACATATGTAGACATGTAAAAAAATGAAACATGTGTATGTGTGTGTGCTTGTGTGTCACTCTGTGTGTGAGTCTGTACTTGTGTGTATCTGTGTGCGTGTGTATCTGTATGCGTATGTGTGTGTGTCTGTGTGTGTCTTTGCATGTGTGTCTGTGCCTGTGTCTATGTATCTGTATGTGTGTGTGTGTGTGTGTGTGTGTGTGTGTGTGTGTCTGTGTGAACTGTCAACACATAACCTATCGAGATCTTCATAACAACCCTAGAGGAGATGTACCCATTTTCAGTGGAGGTAACTGAGGCTGTGACCCAAGACAACCTGTTTGAGAAGAGCGGAGCTCAGGCTAGCCCAACTGTGGTGCCGTGTTCACATGAGTCACGTGATTTGAAAAACTCAAGGATGAGGCAGCGGAAGACAAATGGCCTACGTTTGGGAGCCCACGGTGATGGTGGTGATGACTGGGACCCTCCATCTTCTCTCTTGCAGGCTGGGGTGATGCGCGTGGCCGTGATTGGAGCGGGAGTCATCGGACTGTCTACAGCCCTCTGCATTCATGAACGTTACCACCCAGCCCAACCTCTGCACATGAAGATCTATGCGGATCGCTTCACGCCGTTCACTACCAGCGATGTGGCTGCGGGACTCTGGCAGCCTTATCTCTCTGACCCCAGCAACCCGCAGGAGGCGTGAGTGAGGGTTCCATGCGGTAGTCTGGGGGCCCACGGAGCTGAGTCCACATAAGGAGCCTCTCACCACTGTCTTTACCACCAAGGACAAATCCCTGGCGGAAGACTTGACCTGGAGTCATGTGTTATAGAGCTTTTGGGTAGAGGGGGTGGGTTATAAGCTTGGGATCATCTAGACTTGAAATCATAACAAGACTAAGATTAAACAATAACCAGTCAGGAAAGTCCACCTACCTGTAATCCCATCCCAACACTCAGGAAGCAGAGGCATGGAGATTCACTGCAATTTGGAGACTCACCTGGTCTACCTGGCAAGTTCTGGGTTAGCCAAGACTACATGGAGAGACTGTATAATTTTAAAGATTTATTTATTTATTTTATATATACAAGTACCCTATACGTATATACACTTGCACACCAGGAGAAGGAACTAGATCCCACTACAGAGGGTCGTGAGCCACCATGTGCTTGCTGGGATTTGAACTCAGGACCTCTGGAAGAGCAGCCAGTGATCCTAACCACTGACCCATCTCTGCAGCCCCTATATTTTTTTAAGTAAATATATAAGGAATAATGGATAAAAGAATGAAGAAAATAACAAACCGTGCACCAAGCAGACATAACCGGGGGTCCCAGAGCCGACAAAAGCCGCCCTGGGCAGCATTGTTGACCCCACTACCACGATCGTTGAGCCAAATCTGAAGCAAGCTTTGCTAAACACTGGCCAAGATGGTGGCCAGTGGCCAGGTCCATACCAGGATACCCAGAGAACAGCCGTATACCTCCTGACTTACTTCCTGCCCACATACCTCCTCCCGCCCATGGGGGTAATCAAGCCTATCCCGTGCGGTCGGGGCAACCGACCTTGTTTACAGAGGTCATCTGACTGGAGTGAAGCCTGTCACCTGTGTTCCTGGGGCGGTGCTCAGTTGTGGGCTTGACCTGCTCAAAGCCAGGTCAAGGACTTTGCAGTGTGAGCCCAGGCCCCAGGCACCATCTTCAGGGTACACAACAGGGATGCTTTTCCTCCTGGTTTCCCATCTGGGAAGCTAGGTGTGGGGGAGCTTTTTGGAGCACTGTAAGAGTGAACTTGGGGGATGTCTTCTCAGTGTGTTACACACGTCCCCGTCGTGCAACACCACGACACTACGCAATCTAGATTCTGAGCAATTTGGCCCAGGGTGTTTAGTGACCAAGACTCCGGTGTCATTTTGGTTAGGGACAAAGCAAGAGACTGATATTCTAAGGGGAGTGTCCAGACGAGGCTAATTTTATCTTTAAGAAGTTGTACTCAGGGCTGGAGAGATGGCTCAGCGGTTAAGAGCACTGACTGCTCTTCCAGAGGTCCTGAGTTCAATTCCCAGCACCCACATGGTGGCTCACGACCATCTGTCATGGGATCTGATGCCCTCTTCTGGTATGCAGATATATATGCAGAACACTGTGTATATAATAAATAAATAGATTTATTTTTTAAAAAAAAAAAAAAGAGGAGCGAACACATAGAGATAGGAAGTGCATTTGCTTTTTGTCCTGACTCAGATGGAGACTGTACCTTTTCCAGTTGGCTGGGCTCTAGTTGTTAAGTCTTTTTTATTTTCTCTGAGTATCCTTGGCTGTCCTGGAACTCGCTCTGTAGACTAGGCTGGCTTGGAACTCACAGAGATCTGCCTGCATCTGCAGAGTGGGTAGTCTGAAAAGGAACAGAAGGAGGAAGGGGAGGGGTTGGGGGCGTCTCAGCTCCAGGTCATCAACATCTTAGAAACAGTGGAGAATCTGTGTGCAACAAAGATTTTACTGGGTGTGTGGCATGGGTGTGTGTGTGTGTGTGTGTGTGTGTGTGTGTGTGTGTGTGTGTGTGTGTGGTATTAATACATTTGCATAAGGTCTTACAAGACAGGATGCTAAAAAGACTTTAGTTCCTTGATGTCAGCTCAGGATTGGTAAAAGAGACTCAAGTGTGCTGTCTTTTACATTTCCAGGGAGTGGAACCAGCAAACTTTCGATCACCTTCAGAGCTGCCTCCATTCTCCAAACGCTGAGAAAATGGGCTTGGCCCTAATCTCAGGCTACAACCTCTTCCGAGATGAAGTCCCGGTGAGTCAAAAGTCCTTGACCATGAGGCGGATAAGCCATTGTACAGAGAAACAATGGAATTTAGATCATTTGTTCTGTGGTAGAAAGAAAGGCTTTTGAGGACCAAGTCACCAGGGCAATCTATGCGGAGAGTGGGGTGTGAGAGAGGTACAGACAGAGAGAGGGCGAGAGATTGTCTGGACTGACGGGAACTGGGTATCCTTGCCCAGGGTAGTTGACCCCTGAGGGAAGGTTAAGAGGCACTCTGCTCCTGGAGGACTAAGGGCGGTTCCTCTCCTGCTTTTCTGGTGAACAGAAACCCATCGTTAGGCCTCTAGACCCAAGAGCAATCCTTCTGTTTAGGACAGTGTCACTGGAGCTGCCATTCAATGGGAGATTTGGACCTAATGGGGCATAGATAGAGCTGGGTTCCTGACCTGGAGGAGTACTCAGAGGTCACAGACTTATGGTCCAGATTAGTTCTGTCTGTCTGACTGTCTACCTACCTATCATCTGTTGGTCAATCAGTTATCTATCATCTATCTATCATCTATCTATTGATCAATTATCTATCTATCATCTATCTATCATCTATCTATCATCTATCATCTATCTATGTATCTGTCTATCATCTATGTATCTATCATCTATCCATCTATCATCTATCTATCTATCCATCTATCATCTATCTCTTTCCCTCTATCTATCTATCTATCTATCTATCATCTATCTATCTATGTATCTATCATCTATCTATGTATCCATCTATCATCTGTCTGTCTATCTCTCTATCTATGTATCTATCATCTATCCATCTATCTATCTATCATCTGTCTATCTATCATCTATCTATTATCTATCAATCATTTATCATCTATCTATCTATGTATGTAAGTATGTATGTATCTATCTATCATCTATCTATCTATCTATCTATCTATCTATCTATCATCTAGCTATGTATTTGTCATCTATCTACCTATCTGTTTTGGTGGAGTTGAGGGTCAGGGCTTTGCGTGTCTTAGGCAAGTGTCTTGCTATGGAGCCACATCCCTGCCTCAGGTCCACTGAGCCGCTGTCTCTACTCTACTCCTGATCTTCTTCTTATGCTAACTGAAAGGAATAGACCTGAGCCTGATTGTGTGAGTTCAGATCTCAGCTCTCATGGCTGGAGAGATGGCTCAGCGGTTAAGAGCACCGACTGCTCTTCCAGAGGTCCTGAGTTCGATTCCCAGCAACCACATGGTGGCTCACAGCCATCTGTCATGGGATCTGATGCCCTCTTCTGGTGAGTCTGAAGACAGCTACATGACATACATGAGCTCTCACCTCTCCCTCCTAGCTGTGAGATTCAGGTCCATTGGCTTGTCTGTAAGGATGCACAGCATCCACCTCAGGGGCTGGTTGTGAAGATGGAACAACAGAGCCAGAGAAGCCTGCAGACGCGAGCCAGCGCCCTCTGAGTTTCTGTTCTTCTGGTGATCCAGTCTACCTGGCCCTGCGAACCTGTTTCTGCTTCCTCCTCAGGACCCTTTCTGGAAAAGCACAGTTCTGGGATTCCGGAAGCTGACCCCCAGCGAGTTGGACATGTTCCCTGATTATAGGTAAGATTCCTGTGGAATGAAAGAAAATGAAAGAAAGAATGGGAAAGGAAAGGCCATGGTTGCTCCTAGGTGTGGTGGAAGAGGAAGTTTACTGGCAAGACAAAGGTGAGAATAGCACAGACAGAGCCATCCAGGAGAGTCCAGAGTGGACATAGCCAGAATGAGCCCGGTGAGGAGAAGGGGGAGGGGAAGCAAAAACAGAGAGAGGAGAAGCAGGTGCAGCAGCCAGAGGACCAAAGGTATAGAAGGGGCAGGTAACCAAAATGGTTGGATTATACAGAGAGGGGCAGGCTAGACCCCTGGACTGAGAGTTCAGGGTATGGGGTGGGGTATGCCAGCCATGCCCTGTAACAGCCAGGGACTGAGGGATGCTGGGAGAACCATCTTTGCTATAACTTGGTCTCAGCCATTCCCTCCAGGGTCTGAGACTTAACGCCTGTCCTGGGCAAAGAAATCAGGGCATGACAATTCAGAGAGAACAGTGTAGAAGGTACCAAACCCCAATCTCCCATCCCATCTCTGTCTTGGAGCCCTTTGTACCCTGTCCTTCTGATGCTTCCTGAGGGCTTTGGGATGAAATGCCAGCCAGCTTTGCACACTAGATATGGGCTACCTATGAGCTCATGAGGTGTTTGCCATGCCTGCTCATATCATGACCTATCAATGAGAAGGGGTAATGGGGGTTCCACAGTGGCTTTGAAGGAAGGACCCGATGGTTTCAGGATCATTCTTTAGGCCTCACCTTCTAATCCCATCAGCTCCCCACATATCCATGTTGGGGGACTCAGAACAACACTGAGACAATTGTCAAACAGCAGATTCTGACTGTTCCCTCCCCACTCCCCTCTGACTCTAGCTATGGCTGGTTCAACACGAGCCTCCTTCTTGAGGGGAAGAGCTACCTATCATGGCTGACTGAGAGGTAAGACCTTAAACTTCCCTTAGGAAGGAGATGTCCCAGGGACCCAGATGTGAGAAAATAGTGGACAAACTCCACGCTGAAGATCTTGGGGTGCTGTGTGGGAGCTGTCCCTTGTCCTGATCGCCACGGTGGGCTGAAGCCATGGTTCTTCATTGCACAGAGCATCAACCCACTTGCAGATTTCAGTTGTTATACTTCTTAGCAAATCCCCTCAAGGCTTCAAGCTCATATGATAATGGTTTTTTTTTTTTTAAGATTTATTTATGAGTACACACTGTCACTGTCTTCAGACTCACCAGAAGAGGGCATCAGATCCCCATTACAGATGGTTGTGAGCCGCCATGTGGTTGCTGAGAATTGAACTCAGAACCTCTGGAAAAGCAGTCAGTGCTCTTAACCACTGAGCCATCTCTCCAGCTCTAAAGACTTTTTTTTTTTTTTTTTTGGTTCTTTTTTTCGGAGCTGGGGACCGAACCCAGGGCCTTGCGCTTCCTAGGCAAGCGCTCTACCACTGAGCTAAGTCTTTAGGGGCTGGGGAAAAGACTAAAGACTTTTTTAAAACTCTGAAATGGGGCTGGGGATTTAGCTCAGTGGTAGAGCGCTTACCTAGGAAGCGCAAGGCCCTGGGTTCGGTCCCCAGCTCCGAAAAAAAAAAAAGAACCAAAAAAAAAAAAAAAAAAACTCTGAAATGAATGGAGATTCTAGTGGTCTGGGAAGACGCTTTGAAGTATGGCCTCCAGGGTCCTATTCTGTATCTACTGAGTCAGAACGCCCAGGGCAAGGGTCCAGATTTGATTTACTTATTTACTCTTCGTCTTTTTGAGACTATGTAGCCCTGGATGGCCTGGAACTCACAGAGATCCACTATCCTTGTTTCCCAAGTGTAGGGATTAACGGGGGTGGGGTGGGGGTAGGGGTGGGAGTGGGGGGTTGTCTCATGTCTAGTAGGTCCAGAATCTTATACAATCCAGTACATTCTCTGGGTGAGTATAGTTATCAGCTAAACTCGGGAACTGTGTCGTGTGAAACCTCTCCTGGGGAGACACATACATTACTACTCACCCCACATAGGAAACCCACAACTGACTAAAGTGATCATTACATCGAAGTCCAACTTGGTGAGCCAATGAATTTATTGAATTAGTAACAGGAGTATCGGTAAGGGGTCAGTTACAGGACTTGAGATGGCTCAGTGGCTGTTGCATCAAAAGCCCAGCCCAATGCAGGCGTGAGCTGCAACCCCGGAGCTCCCTGTTCATCTCTAAGCAGCTGCACAACTCAGATACTCTCCCCTGGGCTGCTCAGCTGTCTCCTCCCTCAGCTTGCCACTGCTTGTATAACCTTGGAGAGGGGCCTGGTGAATCTTGTGTGTTCTCAGTCATATGAAATTTGTTACTTTGTATGTCTCAGGAGAGTCTCAGTTCCTTCCAGAGGGGAATGTTACAAATTTGAGGAAATTGTAATACAATAAACCACTGCTCTGAGGTTTACTACTCTTGCTTTTGGGACATTGTGACCCCTAACTAGCCTCTTTCCAGGTGTCCTATCACGATGAAATTACATAGTTAGGACTCCCTCCCAAGGGAACCCTTCCAATTGTTTGATTTGTAGTTCTTTTGATGAATTTTCAGGGCCTCACGTCCTCTGGGAAGACATATCACCACTGAGCCACATCCACAGAGCCCTTCTCTGGGACATTTAAAGAGAGGGATGGGTGTCCCTGGGTAGGGCACTCTGGCATCATGCTCCTGACAAAGGTGCATATGACACTGGCTCAGCTCTGCCTCCCTGCCCTTTCTCCCCTAAAGTTTGTTCCCTAAAGTTTGGTAGAAACCAACATGGTAACAGACTATAATGAGATTCTGGCCTTGTGTCCCAAACCCTCAGGGGACAGCTTGCTCCATGACCTTCTCCACGAGCTCAGTGATGGGCTAGAGGTATTTTTCAGACCAGTGGCCCAGCCAGTGCTCACGAACTGAAAGACCACACAGGGGCATCAAGTGGGGCTAATGTTCACAGGAATGTCCCCTGTCCCACCCTCTATGAGGGATGTGGCAGAGAAGTGAATTTGGGGTGGTTTTGATGTATGTCCTCATTCCAGGTTAACTGAGAGGGGAGTGAAGTTCATCCATCGGAAGGTGGCATCTTTCGAAGAGGTGAGTGTCGAGAGTGTGTGTGTGTGTGTGTGTGTGTGTGTGTGTGTGGGTGTGTGAGTGAGTGTGTGTGCACGCCTGTATGCATTGTATGTGTGTGTATGAGTGTGTGTGAGTGTGTATGAGTGTGTGTGAGTGTGTGTGAGTTAGTGTGTGTGAGTGAGTGTGTGTGTGCACGCCTGTATGCATGTGTATGTGTGTGTATGAGTGTGAGTGTGTGTGTGTGTGTGTGTGTGTGTGTGTGTGTGAATAGAGAAGGGAGGGAGGGAGGGAGATGCTCCCTGCTGTTGGGCGAGAGAGCCCCTTCTTGGACTCTCAGGGCTTCTGTAGGCCTATCCAGGCTCTAACTCCAGGAGGACTTGGGCATTCTGAGAAAGGTGTCTGCCTTGATATTGGTGGTGAGAAGGGAACAAGGGAATCACAGTGGCCAGAGGGACTCTGGTTATATCTGCCCCCAGACATGACTCACAGTCAGGACACCTTATCCTGGAGTCAGCTCTACTCCACTCCCCAGTCCAGACCTTTCTGTGCTGCCCATGACATCTGGGCTGATATTCCCGCAATGTCCAGCACTCAGCTCAGACCACATGCACACCACCACCACACAGTGATGAGGTCAGGACCACTGCATCCTAACAGCTCAGCTCCGTGGTTTCATTTAGTCCCAGCATGCAGAACAATGCTTGGCACAGGGAAAGTGCAGCATCTCCAGCCGCTGGTACTGAGCTCATTGTGGTCAGGCGTGGCCCTGATGGACACCTAGGGTCTGTGGTTGATTCTGAAACCATTCTCCTCCATGACTCTACCATAGCACACACTTAGCAATGTATGTGTCCGTGAAGGCCTTGGGGGAGTCACCAGTGATGGGCTGGAAGCATGGGGTGCTTCCTGTGTCTGACTTGACAAGTTCTCTGGCCACAGGCAGAACTGAAGCAAGTGTCCTGGCAGAGAGAAGGCAAGGGAATAGGCTAAAAGGGGTCTCATGGAGGGTAGTGCCATCTTGTCTTGATGCGAACTTTTCTTTAAGGTTTCAGGAAAGTTCCCCTTCTCAGTACTTTTTCTGTCCATCAGTCTCTCCTCAGGGTCACACAGCATCCTTACGGTAGCCTGTGAACATTATTGGTTTTGCTAGAAAATCATTGTCAGCCGGGTGGTGGTGACTCATGGCCTTTAATCCCAGCACTTGGGAAGCAGAGGCAGGCGGATGTCTGAGTTTAAAGCCAGATTGGTCTACAGAGTGAGTTCTAGGACAGACAAGGATACACAGAGAAACTCTGTCTCAAAACACCCAAAATAGGGTTGGGGGTTTAGCTCAGTGGTAGAGCGCTTGCCTAACAAGCACAAGGCCCTGGGTTCAGTACCCAGCTCCAAAAAAATAAAATAAAATAAAAAAATAAAAAGAATTAAAAAAAACAACAAAAATAGAAGAAGAGGAGGAGGAGGGGAGGAGGAAGGAGGGAGAGAAGGGGGAGCAGTTAGGAGAGGGAAGGGGAGGAGGGTGGGGAGGAAGGGGAGAAGGAGGAAGAGGAGGAAGAAGAGGAAGAGGAAGAAGGGAAGGAGGAGGAAGAGGAGGGGGAGCAGTGAGGAGAGGGAGGGGAGGAGGGTGAAGAAGAGGAAGAAGAGGGGAAGGAGGAGGAGTAAGAGGAGGAAAATTATTGTCAAATGAGAGTAGCTGAGTCTTGGGAGCTAAAAGGACATTTCTGTGATCAGAAACTGAGTGAAAGACAGTAGGGAGATTTGGAGCCAGGGTCATTGGATCCATACCGGCACACCTCACCCCAGTTCCCCAGGGAGCAGACAGCTGTGATGTAAGAGGCTGGAGGACGGATGGGAGAGGGCACAGCACAGTCCTCACCCCTTCCTGACCCTGACTTGTTCTTGCTGCCAGGTGGTGAGAGGAGGCGTGGATGTGATTATCAACTGCACCGGGGTGTGGGCCGGGGCTCTGCAAGCAGACGCCTCCCTGCAGCCAGGCCGGGGCCAGATCATCCAGGTGAGGAGATGCAGCCTATGGTCCGTGGAGAGCTTGCTCTGTCTTCTCCCGCCACTTCTAAGCTGGCACAGGGTCCATGTTGATGGAGTGACTGCAGACTTCGAGGGAGTGACTCATTGAAGAAATAAGGACCAACCTACTCCCAGCCCTGCTGTTTTGGAATTTTGTGCATTTAGGAACCTTTTCCCCATGTAGGAACATAGCACAGCCCTGAGTTACAGAAAAAATAGGGGCTGGGGATTTAGCTCAGTGGTAGAGCGCTTGCCTAGCAAGCGCAAGGCCCTGGGTTCGGTCCCCAGCTCAGAAAAAAAAAATAGGGAACCTTTATGAAGTGCTTATCAAGTGCAAGGTGCACACCTAAGTACTTTTTTTGAGTCAGTCGGTTAGTTTGTATCACACTGCCATCTTACCTGAAGCACAGAGATGTCAAGTAACATGAGAAAGGATGCACAGCAGAAAACAGTGAGCCGAGGGTTAGAGCCCAGGTGAGCCAGTCTGTGGTGACACTGTTGTTCCATGCCTCTTGTGCTGTGTGGGGATGTCCATGTACATGCTTGACATTTGCGGGCATGCCTATGGGTGTGACCATATGCACATGTGAATGTGCACGTGTGCGTTTGTAGGTGTGCAGGGGTGTGTGGTCCTTGTGTGTCCGTTTGCTCACTGAGCTCAGGTTTTCCTATGGATATGTGGTGAGGCTATGGGATATACTTCAAGGAGCAAGGGGAGCTGTCAGGTGACCCTCCTGCAATCCTGGGTCAGAGGGGTCATGAGAGGGCTGAGCACGGAGGGAGCAAGCCTAAGGGTAAACCGCTGACCTTGACCTCACTCCCAAGATGCATCTGTCTTGACTAACAGGTGGAGGCCCCTTGGATAAAGCACTTCATCCTCAGCCATGATCCCAGCCTTGGCATCTACAACTCTCCATACATCATCCCAGGGTAAAGCTCTGACTGATCTAAGGTCATAGAAGGGAAGGCTTCATGGCGTCGTGACACCCCATCCACCTGGCCGGTGTTTTTCTTCCATGGCTTTATAGATAAGCTTAGGCGGTGAATCCCGGGATGGCGAGATTCAGTCCTGATTAAACTTTACCTTGAACATTCATTCTGGTAGCAGAGGTGGAAAGGCGAGGACGAAGGTCCTGGGTACTCGGGCAGTGACCTGGGTTGGAATGTCTGTAGAGGGGGTGGGAGAGCAATTGGGTTTAAGGTGATCACAATGTTGGTGGTGGAGGCTGTGTTAGGGGATGGTGGGCTACTGGTGTTGAACGACATCATCACGGCGATGTAGCAAGTTTATGGGTGGGGAAGGGTGGTGCCGAAGGGACTGTTAACAGGCATGGAGGTGTTTCAGTTAGGGTTTTTTTTTTGCTGTGAACAGACACCATGACCAAGGCAACTCTTATAAGGACAACATTTAATTGGGGCCGGCTTACAGGTCCAGAGGTTCAGTCCATTATCATCAAGGCAGGAACATGGCAGCATCCAGGCAGGCCTGGTGCAGTAAGAGCTGAGAGTTCTACATCCCAAGGCTGCTAATGGAAGAACTCACTTCCAGGCAGCTAGGAAGAGGGTCTTAAAGCCCATACCCACAGTGACACACCTCCTCCAACAAGGCCACACCTTCCCCAACAGGGCCACACCCCTCCAACAAGGCCACACCTCCTCCAACAGGGCCACACACACTCCAACAAGGCCACACCTTCTCCAACAGGGCCACACCCACTCCAACAAGACCACACCCACTCCAACAAGGCCACACCTTCTAATAGTACCACTCTGTGGGCCAAGCATACACAAACCATCATAGGGGTATTTGAGTGCAATGTCAAGGAGATCACCATCATCAATGGTGGTGGAGCGGGAGCGACATCCGCTGTAGATGAAGACCAATCATGCTTCTAGCCTGGCAGAGATGATGGTTTCAGAGCCAATGATGGGCGATGTGGTGGTGTGATGGCTGCCTTGGTACTGATTTTATTGGCAAGGTGGAGATGACGATGCCATGGTGATGCTGCTTTGGTGGTAGAGACAGTGATGGGGTCAATGCCCATGGCATTGCTGGTGGTAGCGGGTTGTTGACAGAGATGGTGGGACTGATGGTGATGGAGATACTGGGGATGGTGGCACAGTGATGGAGACCACGATGGCAGTGGGGTGTGTTTAGCAGGGGCAGCAAGGCTGACGGGAGTGGGTGATTCAGAGGATGCGATAGTGAGGGAGAAGGAGAGGGGGAGACGCCTCTGCCTGCCAGACATTGTCTTCCTTAGACCTCTTTATTTTTGTATAGTTCCAAGACAGTTACACTCGGAGGTGTATTCCAGCTGGGGAACTGGAGCGAGCTAAACAGCGTCCATGACCACAACACCATTTGGAAGAGCTGCTGTCAACTGGAGCCCACCCTGAAGGTGAGGGGTTGGTGATGGCCTCAGCCAGGGCAGCTTGGTCCTGATGGGAAGATACCTACAGGGGGATAAGTGGGCCAGTTAGCCCAGAGAGAGACTGGGGTATGCAGTACACAGTACCCAGTACCCAGATGGGGTATCCAGTATACAGTACACAGTACCCAGACTGGGGTATCCAGTATCCAGTACACAGTACCCAGATGGGGTATCCAGTATCCAGTACACAGTACCCAGACTGGGGTGTACAGTACACAGTACCCAGTACCCAGACTGGGGTGTACAGTACACAGTACACAGTACCCAGACTGGTGTATATAGTATACAATACACAAACTGGGGTACACAGTACTCAATACATAGACTGGGGTACCTAGTACATAATCCACAGACTGGGGTACACAGGGCACAGACTGGGGTACACAGTCCACAGTCCACTACAGCCTGTGACTTCTTAGGAAGTCCTTGCTATGCCCTGATGACACCTCACTGGCCCCTCTGAGAGTGTCCCTCATTGCACGGTGGCCTCAGCATGTCTTCACAGAGAGCAGGTGTTCTTACCTTTGTCTCCAGTTTCACATCTGCCTGATCACAGTCACAGTGACAAGAGCAGTGGGAAATGATGTTGCAGTTGGTGGTGATGACTGCAGTGGCGGTGATGGTGGCATGGTGGTAACACCAGGACAGGGGCTGGTGCTGACAACCGTCATTGCCATAGATGAACAAGTATGTGGTGGCAGACGGTAAAGGGCATGGCCCAGGGAGTAAAGACTTGCTGTGCAGCAGTTAGGACCTGGGTTCGGATCCCAGAACCCATGTAAAGACAGATACAGCAGCACACGTCTGTAATCCCCATGCACCTATGGTGCTGTGGAAGGTGTGAACCAGGATTCCTCAGGCTTGCACACCAGCCCAGCACACACAGTAGTGAACAGAGCTTGTTTCAAACAAAGTAGAAGATGAGGGCTGATACTTAGGGTTGTCGTCTGACTTCCATATGCACACTGTAGCATGCATGGGCCTGCACCTGCACACACACACTCACGCGCACATACACTCACACCCATGTACAATTATACACACTCACACACATATATTTACTTACATACACTCACACACATATACACTTAGGCACACTCACACAAACCCACACATACACATACATACCCTCATACAAAATATACACACATATACACTTATGCACACACACAAACTCATACATACACACCTTAACACACACTCACACACAGTACACACACATATATATACACTTATACACATACACACATTTATACTTACATACACCCTCACATATATACTCACACACATGTATATTTAGACACACACAAAATACACATGCATACACACTTATATACACACTCACACAAACCCATACACACATACACACATAATACATATACATATATACTTATACACTCACACAAACTCACGTACACATGCTCACACACAATACACATACATATACAGTTATACACATATACACATTTATACTTACCTACACATACACATGCAGACGCATACACACATTTGCACTCTCACACATTCACATACACTCAACTCACACACATACATACTCACACACTCACACACTCATGCGTACTCACACGCTCACACTGTGGGATGTGTGTGACTGCTAACATGACTAGTGTGGTGACTAGCGAAGGGGGCAGCGATGAGAGTCTGAAAGCTAACTCACAGCTGCCTAGAATGTTAGCCAGGAAGCAAAGTCATCAGAAGGTTTTCTTTTTCCCCCAGAATGCAAGAATCATGGGTGAACTCACTGGCTTCCGGCCAGTCCGACCTCAGGTCCGGCTAGAAAGAGAACGCCTTCGCTTTGGATCTTCAAGTGCAGAGGTGTGTTGTGTCAAGGGCAGCAGTGTTTACCCAGCTCCAGCAACAACCCAGCCATTCCTCCCCCCACCAGCCTCTCCCCTCCCCCACCAGCCTCTCCCCTCCCCCTTCCCCCATATAAGGGGACATGGAGACTTGAGATGGGAAAGGACTGAGTAGAGAGATGTGGATAGGAACAACTTTCTCTGGCCTAAGGAAAAAAACCAGGACCTCCATTGGAGACATTACCTAGTAAGCCAGGCCACGGGTAAGGGGGCCAGGCTCAGGTGTGACTGGAGCTTCCTCAGAGACATTGTCCTTCTGGAGGGGCTCCTCTGGGTCCCCTCACCAGGGGTGTGAGCAGGGTGGGCTGGAACCGACCCCTGCACCCAGGTTAGCTTTCTCCTCTTATCTCAGACAGGGGTGCACGGAGGGCATGTGTGTGAACCAGTGTGTATGTAGACAGGTGTGTGTGACCGAGTGTGCGTGTAGGCAGATGTGTGTGTGAATGAGTGTGTGTGTGTAGACAGTGGGTACAGATGATTGTGTGCACGTGTGGAGGGACCGTGGCCGTCTCTACAAAGCTGAGTGTGTGCAGTATGAGAACCAAGGGATCTGGGGCAGCTGACCGCTCTGAGGGCAAGATTTCGAGGTCCTGCATTTCCCATGCTGCTGGGTGGAGCACCCTCTCCTTTTAAGCAGATTGTAAGAGTGTGGCGTGTCAGCCTACACTCCTCAGACCATTCCCTTTAAGCTAGTCCCAGGCCCAGCCCACCACCCCGGTAAGGCATTGATGGAGCTCAGGGCATCCACTCTTTAGAAGGCTCTTTCCTGGAATTCCGGTGTAACCCCAGCGTTCCCGGTCACGCCCTGAGGTCCCTCCCGCACCTGGTCACCATCTCTCTTGCTTCTCCCAGGTCATCCATAACTATGGTCATGGAGGTTACGGGCTCACGATTCACTGGGGTTGTGCAATGGAGGCAGCCAACCTCTTTGGGAAAATTCTAGAAGAAAAGAACTTGTCCAGGATGCCTCCATCCCACCTCTGAGGACTCTGGTGAATACCACTTGCCCCAAGACGACATCCCAACCCCTTCAGCCAGTTGACACCATCCTTGATGATTCCCTCCTCCAGCCCCAGCCCCTCCTCCAGCACCCCCTTGGCAAAGGCCTGAAGGGAGGAAATCCTGCTGTTCCCTCTCTGCCTAGTCCTTCCAGGGCAGTGATGCTGGTTGGTTCTAACCAAGGCTGCATGAGACAGGCGAGATCTACAACCATGATGCAATTCTTCTCACGCTGCAACGACTGTACTAAGGCTGGTCCTACTGGGTGGCAGGGTCTGTGTTCAGTCTGATAGAGTAGTCTGGAATCTTTTGCTTAGAACTCTGATGAACGGTTCACGACACTATCCATGTCTATTTGTAGTGATGGAGTGATGGGAGGAGAGGGAGGAAGAAGAGGAGGAGGGGGAGGGGGAGGAGGGGGAGGAGGGGGAGGAGGAAGAGGGCTCCCTCTTCAGCACTCTGCTGGTCAACATCATTAAAGCACTGAATATCCAAACTCTCTTGAGGATTGAACCGAAGACATACCTTCCTCTCATTCTCGCTACCTCAAGACCACTGTGGTCTTGAGGAGACTTGATCTGCTTGTGTGTGTGAGGGGAGGGGAGAGGGGGGAAGGACATGGCTCAGGACCTGGAGCAGGCTAGGTAAATGTTCTACCATTGAGTGGAACCCTGTCCTCTCGAGTCCTGAAATCAGAGAAGCGTATCACCGTGGGCACAGTGAATGTCTTCATTTTAGCCTTCGTTAATGTTTTGTGTCTTTGAGTGTGAACAACCACCATGATGTGTCGAGGTCAGAGGACAGCCCATAGAAGTCAGCTTTCTCTTCCCATCATGTGCGATCAGGGGCCCAAATCCAGGTCCTCAGGTTTGGCAGCAGAGCCTTAACCACAGAGACACCTCACTCTGAAGTCTTTTCTCTTGTGGAGAGGAAACAGACGGCGTTCCCACCAGTAAATGGGACGTTCTCTAACAAGGCTGCTCAAAATTAGGTCCCTGCCGTATTGCTGGGTTTCTGAGGTGAGGCAGCTTTGTGGCGGTCCTTGTATTACTTGAAAATACCGATTTAAAAAAAAAAACTATTTGGTTTATTCAAGGTGTGTGCATGTGTGCATGTGTGCATGTATGCGTGTATGTGTGTGTATGTGTGTGTATGTATAGGGGTCTTGAGTTAGGGTTTCTATGTAGCTGAGGTTGGTCTTGAACTCATGAACCTTCTGCCTTTGCTTCTGATTCTCAGGAATTAATGTGTGGAATCATGCCTTAATCTCTCTTTGTCCCTCCCTCTCCATGTCTGTCTCTCTGTGCACATGTGAGTGCATCTCTCTCTCCCTCTCTCTCTCTCTCATACACACACACACACTCTGTGTGTATGTGTGTGTGTGTATGTGTGTGTGTCTGTCTGTCTCCATGTCTCAAACATGTCTCTGTGAATGTCCGAGTGTGTGTGTGTGTTCCATTTTTGAGGGTGTCTCAGCCACGAGACTGGCTTCAAGCTCACTGCGTTTCTGAGGAGTGCTTCTGCCTCCCAAGTACTACGATTACAGGTGTGTCCTTTGAACTTTAAAAAAAAAAATGCTCCAAGAGTTAATGTTTCTCTCTTGGGTAGGAATTACAACCTTCTTCCTTGTAGCCCCTGGAGAACATGCCTACCACCCTGCCCCCCCCCCACCCAGTGTCTTTCCTACTGTAGCTGGGTAGTTTGAAGATAAAGAAGTGAAAGGGAGCTGCTGGGGGGAAGAAAGAGGGGGGAGGAAGAGGGAGAAGAAGATGAGGAGGAAGAGAGGAAGGGAGACAGACAAGGCAAAGGAGAGACTGTTTCCTTGGAGAGAGGAACTGCCCAGAAATAACTTGAGATTCAAGAAAATGTGGGTGGGTGTGGTGGTATGCAGGGGAGAAAGATCAAGAGAATAGGGCTAGCCTGGGCTATACTGTGAAAGTCTGTTTCAAATATTAATAATTAATAACAATAATAGTCAATGTGGCTGTCAGAACAGGGTAGGGGGTTGGACACCAAATCATCCTCATGAAGAAGAGGCCACTTCGTCCCATTAACAGAGTTGTCTCTGCCGAACTCAAGGACCCGGATGCTGCCTGCCAGCTGGACCAACTTCTCCTCATAGAGAGGACTGACTGGGATGGAAT
Organism: Rattus norvegicus; assembly: GCF_021556685.1. Taxonomy (NCBI): domain Eukaryota; kingdom Metazoa; phylum Chordata; class Mammalia; order Rodentia; family Muridae; genus Rattus; species Rattus norvegicus. Next base: position 49,622,471 of record NC_141545.1, on the reverse strand, counting down.
AAGTTAGCCGACTTTCCAGTGAGCTGTCACTGATACACGGTGACCAGATTCAAACCCCGCAATGTCCGTCACCAACGTTTTAATAAGAGATGAGCGCACAACGCACATTTGGCTCCCTTGCGAGGTGTCCATCAAGCAAAGCGGCCAGTTTCCTCTGGCCTTTGATTGGGGCCTGGCCATCTCCTTCCTCCCCCTGCGTGCTTCTTTCCTGAATCTCAGAGGGGCGGCTCGTGCGTTCCGGAATCCGGGAGTACACGTGGACTGCCTTCAGACCTACCTTCCTCCTGAGGCCAAGACAACAGCCTCCTGTCTCCCTCTGAGATGGGCTTTCCTGATCCTCGAGCCGGGACATCCTCCCGGGACCCGCCTCTGTAGGACCAGCCCTGCCCTTGACAGAGGAGCAGGAGAGAAAGCAGAGGCAGAGCCGGAAGGGGCAACAGGTTCTCCGTCCCAAGACTTAATGGGCCGGCACTTGGTGCTTTGCCATGGAGATCCCTAAGCTCATGCCGCCACCTACACACAGACGAGTCTGGAAGCCTGAGGAAACCGGGACTCGCTATGTAGTGGGGCTGAGTGGGGGTGGGAGGGTAAGAGAGAGGGCCCAGAAAGGCCCTAACTGCTTCAGGGGTGACTCTGGCTTTGGTTTTGGCCCTTAGTCTCCCCTCTGCTACGCCTCACTCTCCGATTTCCAAGACAGGGAATGGGTTAACAATTTTCTGGGTCTGTCGCCTGGTGGGTCCTAGCTCTCCCCAGAAATATAACAGGACCCTCTGCAGCCAGAGACAGAGGCTCCAGAAGGGGTCAATGGGGGATGATGCTTGGCTCAAATTCACAAGCACATTCTTCAGTCAGTTTCTACCCGGCAGGCCCTGAAGAGACATCTAGAGGGGCCCAACCAAGGAAGCAACGGGGAGGGGGGTGTCTCAGGCTCCAGAAAAGCTGCTCTAGTCGGACACTAATTAGCTTGTCTTAATTCCAAAGACATCCTGGGGCCAGGGTGCAGGAGAAACTTACTGGACAAAATGGCGGGTGTCACAGGGGTCTGGGCTGAGACTGTATCTATGGAGATCTTTGGACAGTGGCTCTCCAAGGGTATGACTGGGTAACCACGTGACATCTGCTCAGCTGGCCCTGAGCGCCCTGGGACCCTCCCACACTAGCAGCTTCCCCCATGCAGATCCACGGCGACGTACAAACCTTCCCCCACCACGGAGAACCCCCTGGAGTGAATGCAGCCCCATCTTCCTGGGGCGGGCAACCCTCGATGAACATAGGCCAAACACAGTGAAGACACAAAACCCTGTCGGTCCACTTCGCCCACTCGGGGAAAGTTCTTGATGTCGGCAGTGACCGTTAGTGGCCCAGCTGGGCTCTGCCAGCTTTCTAGGCTCCGGCCTCAAAGACCAGCTCAACTCCCAGGGGTCACTACTCCTGAGAGCCAGAGTTCGACCTGGGGACGCCTGTGCTGTTTGTCCCTCGGCCAACCATCTCCTGGCCCCACTCCCGGTGGCTGGACTCCTGCAGTGCTCGGCCTTTGGTCTCGATGGGCAGAAAGCAGGAGGCCAAGGCAGCAAGGAGGCAGCAGCCACTGTAGACGGCCAGGGTCAGGTACACGGAAGATTCCAGCATCACCTGCGGAGGGAGATGCAGGGGGATAAGAACGGCTTCTCCGAGCCGTGGGCAGGACACGAGAGCACTTCACCCCGCCGGCCAAGCTCCGGGTGTGGTGATGGGCATTTATAGTCCTTGCTCTGAGAGGCTGAAGTAGGAAGGATTGCTTGAGTTCAAGGACAGCCTGGGCTACACAGTAAAGCCCATCAGGCTTGAGATTCTGCACACCGCCAGGCATAGTGGGTACCCATCACCCCAGCATGTGTGTGTGTGGGGGGGTGGTTACGGGGGTTTGCGTGGGCTGGGTGGGGCTGATCATGAGTCCAAGTTCTCACCAGACATATAGTAAGAGCCTGTGCCGAAAAACCCAAACCAACTCAACAGGACTCCCAAGCAATTGCTACGGTCTAGCCTGGGCCACACTCCCTATCTGATGACAAATGTCAGACCACAGACAGGACAGAGCTGGGTGCTCTGTCCCCGAGGGACCGGCATGGAATGAAGACATTCTGAAGAGGCACATGCTGCCCTCCCTTTGGCTATCAGACTGCTTTGAGGCAAAGGTCCCGCAGAACTGGGAGTCGGGATTGGCTGTACCAGGGATCTTGTGCCAGGAGGAGGAGGAGGCGGGAGCCTGGGGTGGACCAGAAGGAGTCTGTGTTCTGGGAAGAGATGTCAGGCTTCTGAGCACAGACAGGCCACCTATCAGCTGGAGCTGATGGAGGGGACCACAGTGTGACCAGGACCACTGAGCTGTGTGAACCACTTGCCCTCTGCTTCAACCTAAATCTCACACGGGGACCCCGATGATGGACTTGGGGGGCTGCCACTCTTATGGTTTCTCTCCCCAGTGAGGCTGTGTAAATGAATCTCTGCTTTTCTCCCTCTCTGTCTTTTCACTCGGCACACAGAGGATGGCTCGTTAGGATCTGCAGGATCCAGGCTTTGGTCCTGACAAGTCCGGGGACATTAGAAATGACATAGAAGGGACAACAACGCAGAGATAGATGTTAGCACCCCAATTTGCTGAATCACCCAGAATAGTTAAATCGGTGCAGACTGGGAGCAGGCTGGTGTTTACTCGGGGTGGGCACGACCCCTAATGGATAGAGGGACTTGGGGGACGGTAATGAGAACACTTTAGAAGTAGACAAAGTGGGGTGCACAGCGGCATATGGTGTTCGAATGCCACCAAATGATTTGTTAGAACACAGTCCCTTCTGGTGCTACTGGGAAGCCTCTTAGAGGCACAGCTCCAACTTCAGCAGTTTCCTCCCACCCCAGCCCCGCCCAGTCCCAGCGCAGCCCCCACCCCGTGGGTGCAAATTGCTGACCACATTCAGGGGCTGCAAGAGTTTCTTAGCTCCTGTAGACTCAGAGAGAGTCCAACCTGCACCTCTTCCTGGAAATCCGAGCTCATGTTAACTAGGCCTACTTCCTCACAGCCCAGGACCTCCTCCCTTGGAGACCCAGCTTTATCTGGCGGGACTGAAGCCACAGACCCTCTCTGTGCTGTGTAGTCTGTCTGCCTGTGGAATTAATAAGGCCTGAAGGATACAGGACACTGGGACTTTCTTTCTTTCTTTCTTTCTTTCTTTCTTTCTTTCTTTTTTTCTTTCCTTTTTTTTTTCCTCTTTTTTTCGGAGCTGGGGACTGAACCCAGGGCCTTGCGCTTGCTAGGCAAGCGATCTACCACTGAGCTAAATCCCCAACCCCCGGGACTTTCTTTTGAATCTATGCACTTCTCTTCTCCCACCCCAGAAATTGCTCCCCCCACCCCGTGTGTGTGTGTGTGTGTGTGTGTGTGTGTGTGTGTGTGTGTGCACGAGCATCACATGTGTGGAGTCGAGAGGACAACTTATAGGAGGGACTCTTTCTGACTTGTGGTTTCCCAGGTACCAAACACAAGTCCTCTGACATGGCAGTAAGTGTCTCACCCTGCTGAGCCATCTTGTCTGCCCAAATCTTTCAGGCATTTAATAAAGAGACCTACTCCTTTAAAAAAAAACAACGAAAGCAAGAAAGCTGGATATTTAGACCCTAAACAGGAACGGGAATGTTTTGTACCCAGAGTTACCAAATTTGGTAACTCACCCAGATCAGCCGATTCAGAACGGGCGACAGACACCTGTTCCATTGCAAACTGGTGTCTGTTGTTTGTTTTTTGGTTCACAGTTATTTTAGCCCCAAACTCTGCTCTCAAGTCTTCCTCTCACTTCAGCCTACCCAAACTAGCCAGGACTGACTGCCTCTGCTACCCCACCCAGTGTATGCAAATTACTCTGGGTCGTATCTTCTGGTACCTTAAGGGCTTTCTATGCAGGGAAGACCTGAATTTTATTCCAGGATAGTCTGAGTCCCTGCCTGGTGGCTTTGGGCCTTTTATCCTGAGCCCCTCCCCACTTTGGGTAGGTTGCTGGGAAATGTAGTCCAGTCTGTCGGCACAGCCGGCTGCTACCTGGATCTGTATTTGGGGCAGCACTTGCCTGAGCTATGAATGGAGTGATGAGCGCGCCCACTCTCGCCATGCCGCTGCAGGTGCCCAGGCCCAGCGCCCTCGTCGCCGTTGGATACACCTGGAATGTCAGGGTGTTAGCCAGATGTCACGGGGGAAAAACGCAGGAACTCCTCGCCCCTTCCCACCCGGTACCGATGGGAGTAATACCCGCCTGCAGGCAGGATGAGAGACCTGCAAAGGAGCTAGGAGGTTCCCCGGAAGCAGAGAGCATGAGGTTGCCTGTCTCATGGCCTGCTTCATGGTTTTCGCTACTGGGAGGTATTCCACAATTGGATTTTCCTGATTAACAGTGGCGGGGGATGGGTGAGTATGGAGGGCTTACCTGGCATGGTCGGACAATGGGTTCTACCCCAGTATAACCAACCTCCCCCCCAAAAGAACCCCAAAAAACAAAACACCAACTATGTGAACAGTTCAGTAGGGGTTGATGGATACCACGTATAATGCGCAACACACACTTAATTACTGATGTATTAATTGCCTGGCATATGATTGCTACTCAATACAAAATGAATAAAGGGATTAGTACTACAGTTTGGTCCTTTTCCCCCTCCCCCACTTGCTGGAGAACTTAAGGCTCTCCAAACCGAACTTGGCAATGACCTTTGAGCAACTTTGTATGTCCCGTGCGTGCGTGCGTGCACGCAAGCGTGCATACATGCCCTTAGTGGCCAGAAGAGAGTATCAGAGCCTCTGGAGCTAGAATTATAGGCAATTGTGAGCCGCCCAAAGTAGGTGCTGAGAACCAAACTCAGTTCTTCTGTGCGCTCGTAACCACTAAGCCATCTCTTCAGCTCCTAGTCTGGGTTCTCAAAGTCTACACAGAAACCTACTGCTCGGCTGGGTACCAATCACCTATTTAATTAGTTCTTCATGGTCACCAATTGCCTTCTGGCTGAGGTTTAGCCAGGCTCAGAAAAAAAAATTTTTTTTCAGTACTGAGGGTCAAATCCAGGGCATTGAGCAAGAAAGGCAAATGCTTCAGCGCTGAGCTACAAACTCAGTTTGCAAGCTGCGGAGGGTTGTCTCCATGAAGGTAGGATGTGAGCTGCTCTAACCCCATTCACTTTAGCTCTACACTCTTAGGCAGCCTCTGGAATTCTTACACTGAGCTTAATGCTTCTATGAGCAGCAACAACAACAAAAAGATTACAAAGTAAGTGGGGATAAATGAATAAATGAGGAGACACAGGTACCCAGACCCAAGAACCATTGACAATCTGGGTAGACAGCATCCCCACCCCCACCCTATGCCCCACCTCCCTCCCCATGCCCCGCCTTCTACTCTTCATCCCCCTACCCCCATCCCACTCTCAGGCACCTCTCCTACCTCAGGCGTGTAAACGTAGGCTGCTTGGAAGCCTCCAGAAATAAACGCTCTTGCAATGAACAGTAAGAGGGTTAGCACATTTCTGGGGAGGAGAAAACAGCAGGAGAGAGGGGCTTTTGTTTTGTGTCTGATTCTCCCTGCACCATCCCACCTTCCCTAGAAGAACTGACATTTGAATCTGCAGAGATCCCCTGCCAAGCGCCCATCACACCTGCACAGACGCACCCCAGAGTGCTGACAGTGAAGATGGCTCTTACAGAACTCCGGTCTCCATCCGGCACCCTGGCTGACAGACAGGAATGCCTGTGCAGCTGGGGTGAGAGTTGGGGGAATGTGGTCTGAACGGCTGTAGTCCCCAGCTGAGCCTCAGCCATAGAGCATGTGCTTAACATGTGTGAGGCCTTGGGTCCTTGGCTGAGGCTCAGCCAAGCCTTGGGTTCTAGCAGGGCCGTATTTGGCATTTTTAGGCCACTCCAGATCCCCAACCCTCGGCTCCTCTGTTCCTCTTGATAACCCAGAACACCAACCCTTCACTCTAAGTTCCGTCTTTCCCCCCACAAGTGGCCAACTGATTCCCAAACGGGAGTGATCTGGGATTCCTCTGGGGTCAGGTATATATTTAAAGGTTCTTAGGAGTTGGAAAACTAAAGAAATAAGTCTTTGTAACAGGTTTTTTGAAACATGGTATTTTTCCATCAAACAAATCATCTTTAACACAACTTCTGTGGCCAGGCTTGTACTCTGGAATTCTTACACTGAGCTTAAAGCTTGTATGTAGTCACTGTGTGGTGGTTTGAGTAAGAATGGCCCTCATAGGCTCCTATATTCAAATGCTTAGTCATTGGGGAGTGGCACTACTTGAGAAGGATTGGGAGGTGTGGCCTTGATGGAGGAAGTGTGTCATCGGGGGTGGGATTTGAGGTTTCCACAGTGTAGGCAAAGCCCAGTCTTGCTCTCTCTTCCTGCTGCCAGCAGATGGGATGTAGAACTCTCAGCTTCTTCTCCAGGACAACTGCCTGCCACCATGTTTCCCACCATGATGATTATGGACTGAACCTTGAAAACTGTAAGCCAGCCCCAGTTGAACATTAACCTTGAGGTTCTTAGAGAAACAAAGACCCATGGTCCCTTGCTGCCCCGGCAGAGGCTTTGGCCTTGAGCCTGACCATCTGGCCCCCTTACTTAGTTCTGGTGAGGGTCTGGGGGTCCTCCTGACACCCACCTTCCAATGCAGATGAACAGCAGGAGGCTGCAGAGGGAAAAGATGACGAAACACAGAGCCATGGTCTTCTTGCGGCCCAGGCGGTCGATGACCCACAGAGTCACAAGGACACCTGCCAGGAGAGCGGGACAAGGTAGGCGGCTTCTCAGCTGGTTCCTGATGACCCGCCCCATGCCATCCTCTGCCCCTGAGAGTGGACCAGCCCAGCGAATCCATGAGCTCCAGATGCTGGCCTAGCTTAGCTTTCAGGCTGAAGGTTGGCATCCGCTCAACCGGGCAGCAGAATGCCGCGGCTGGGACTCATGCCTCATTGGATCTAAGTCCCCTTGTTAATACGGAGTTGCCTTGTAACCCGGAGCTGATCTTCCCTGAGCCTCCGTTTCTTTATCTATGTACGGGACTCGTAAAATGGTGCACCCTATTTCCATAGAGGCAGCACAGCATAGAGCTTTCAATTAGTATACCATATAGTATATTAGTACTATATAATCATAATTCTATTTTGAGAATACACTTATATATCTATTATTCATCAAAAGGTCTTCTTTTTTTTTTTTTTTTTTTTTTTTGGTTCTTTTTTTCGGAGCTGGGGACCGAACCCAGGGCCTTGCGCTTCCTAGGCAAGCGCTCTACCACTGAGCTAAATCCCCAACCCCTCAAAAGGTCTTCTAAATTAAATACCACCGGATGCCTTTGATTCCAGCATTTGGGATGCGGAGGCAGAAAGATCTCTATGACTTTGAGGCTAGCCTGGTTTACATAGTGTGTTTCAGGGTAGCCAAGGCTACATAGTGGCTAACTGGTCTCAAAAAATTAGAAGTTAGGCGGGTGGTGGCACATGCCTTAAATCCTGGCACTCGGGAGGCAGAGTTCTGGTGGATCTCTGTGAGTTTGAGACCAGCCTACCTGGCAGAGTGAGTTCCAGGATAGCCAAGGTTACACAGAGAAACCCTGTCTCAGAAATTAACTAATTAATTAATTAATTAAAAATAATTAAATGCTAGCAAAGCCCCATTCTTCACATTTATTTAATTATTGCTTATTGTGTGTCAGGGCTTATTCTAGGAAGGTGATGGGTGTTCCAAACAAAACCAAACAAACGCAAACATAACAAGAAGTGAAAAGAGTCAACATTTCCCAGCAGTCACATCATGGAAAGCTAAAACCTCCGAGTAGGTACTCTCCCTTCCTAATGTTATTGAGGGAGACGTTTTAGAATGGCTGTCGGTGTGGGGGCGGTTCTGAGCTCTGCCAGCAATGAGACACTCAGTGTCTTAGGCAAACTCTTACATCGCTCTGTGACCAGGGTATAAGTCCAAGGTGCTGTCTGTGAAGGTGACCCAGGCAAGATGGTGCACTGAGGACTCTGCAGGCTGCTCTGCTTTGGCTGAGCAGAATATAGTGATTATGGAAAAATGGGAAGTGGGGGGCAGGGGTGAGCCTGAGCGATGTTGGGCTGCCTTTAGTTCCTTTTAATAGCATTGGTTCAGCACGGGATCTGAAATTGTCCTTCTTGGATGGTGAGGGAGGGAGGAGGAAGGAGGTTGGAAAGAAGAAGGAGGGAGGGAGAGAAAGAGGAGGCAGGGAAGAGGGAGTGGGAGGGAGAGAGGGTGTTTAAGTTTGGAAGTTTGATGCCCCCTCCTCACATACTTGGTGTTTTGAGGGGAGGGTCCTCCATGGCTCCATCTCTGCACAACACCTCAGCTGCTTTTTTGTTCTAGGCTACCATTCCAGAATTGTTTATACAAAAGCTTTTGAGAGCAAGGACAATGTCCCCTCAGGAACAATGACAGAGGACCTGGCAGCCAGTTATAAAGTCCTGTGTTTCTTAAGCTTGAGGTTCCTCTGTACTGTGGTTTAAACATGTTTTGAGGGATCCCCTAGGAATCATGTGGCTGGGAGCTTAGCCCTCAGTGTACTGATGTTAAGATGGATGGTAGCTATGGCCCCTGTCTCTCTGGCTTCTTGTCTCTCCTTCCACTGGCCCTCTCTACAGTGCTACCATCCCCTAGGAGGTTCTGACTAGAGCTGAGCTGATGCTGGCTTCAGAACTTAGAGCACTAAATCCACTTCTTTGTAAAGTATCTAACCTCCAGCATTTTGTTACAGTAACAGACTAGAGTGGGGGGGGGGGGGCCGCACACACACAGATCTTCCAGCTGGGTCTTCCTCATCGTGGGTGCGGACTGGGCCAGTGGGACCTGACATTATTATGACCCTTGCTACAGTGTAGCTGCAGTAGGCTCTATGCACTGCAACTGTTGCTGCTTACACCCACAGCCCAGGAGTCTTGCTCTTTGAACAGAATGTTTGACCTAGCCAGCCTAACTGGTTAGCCTGCAGGCAGAGTCCTACCCCCAGGCCTCCACTGATTTTTGTAGCGTGTAGAATGGGACCTATTTATTTTGAATCCTGAACAGATGGCAGGTTTCTCTGCCCCAGCCTCACCTGGGAACTCAGACAGGGTGGTCCACAGCAGGTCCATGTAATCCTCTTTGCTGAGGTACTCACAAGCCAGGCTGCATTTGGCTTCCACCGCCTTCTTCCGGCTGGAGACTAGGGTGGGGAGAGAGGGGTAGGAATAGTCGGCCACATAGTTCTACACTGCAGTTTGCTGTATCCCATCCCTTCTTGCCTGTGAAGAGTGGGCTGGGTAACCAACTGTAAAATCCACAGTCTCCAGGGCTTGGGAGTTGCAGTGCTGTGGTTTGGCTCTGAGACACCACAGAAAGAGCTGGGGAAACTGACAGGCTCAGGGGTGAACCCCGAGCAGAAGACAGAGCACTAGCTTGATCTCTCTGAACCCTGCTTCTGCCCACTAGTGAATTTTTATGCATTTTCTCCTATTTTGAGGTAGGCTGTGTCAGCATAGAGAGCTGAGACGGAATGCCTAGCGGCTATGCAATCACAGGGCTGTGTTACGTCAGACCCTCCTAACACTGGCAGGATGCACTTATCGGTAACTACTGATTTCCGTCACATGATGATGAACCCTGTGTAATTAGCATCTCCAAATTGCCTGCTCCCACCACACCACAAAGTGTCCAGGGAAATCCCACAGAAAGACAGAGTCGCTATTAAAGCCTCTTCCAGGGAGAGTCTTAACCAGGTCCTGGGATTCTTATCCTTCCCCTCCCCAGACCTCAACATCCGAACAAGTCTCCCCGCTAAAGTTTACCCAGAAAACGAGAATCCAGAAGTTCACCTGCGTGGCTGTGGCGCTATGTCTATTGAGAACCCACGCCCACCCTGCGGGATGTGCCTGTGTCCCTGATGTATTTCAATTCCCACGTCCAGAGGAATCATCCTGAAATACCGCACCACACTAACAAGATCCAGACTTCACCAGGCCTCCGAAAAGGGCTCCTAGGCTGCCCCCCCCCCTCCATGGAGCCTGTCACTGGACCCCCACTGTTTATCCCAGGAAATCTCTAGCAGGATGAAGGGGACATTTCCTTATAATTGATGCATAAAAAATTATCTATATGTATTCACACAAATGCACCCCCACACACACATGCGCTCTCTCTCCTCCCCCCCCCCCCCCGTGTCACACACACACACTTGCATCTCTTATATAGGATTGCTTTCTTGCTAGGCTACACCAGAATTGTGTAGCCCTCAAAGCTGGAAACATTTAATGTATAGCTCTTGACAGAAGAAGCCAGTCAACCTCTGCCTTCTGACAGTGCAGTGGGTCCTCTGATTGGCTCAAATGTCCACTGTCTGAGGACTGTCCCCTCTGTCCCCTCTGTCCCCTCTGTCCCCTCTGCTCAGTCGGTTATCCCACACACCCACCTCCAACCAGATCTGCAACTGAGTGCTTCTGCAGGGCTTAGCGTAGCCACTTATTAACAGACCAGGTAGCACGGACAGTACCATCTCTTCGAATTCTTACACCAGTAAGACCTTTCGTGAGTAAATGATGGACTGAATTGTGCGGGACATTGAGCCCAGGCCTCATGTCTGCTAAGTGCATGCCTTACCACTGGGCTCTGTTCCCATCACCCAGAGTATAAAACTACTGTCTATGAGCCCTTAGGCTTTACATGCGAGGGTGAATGGGCAAACCCTGGAGAAACTTCGTCCCTTTATCCTACACTTGACTTCAGTAACCGAATTCCGGCGTTGCCTTCAAAACAGAACCCCAACCAGAAGGCTGAACACCTGCGTGCTGCACATCTTCAGTTTGTCAGGTGATCCCTGCCTCACACTGCAAACCCTCTGGGGAACTTTTAAACCTGACTAATGTGTGGGCCTCACCCATGCTGATTAAATTGGTCTGGAGAAGGTTTAAATGGCGCTGGCGCTGTGTCAAAGTTCCCAGGTGGGAGGGTGTGGACGGGCAGTAGAGCACTTGTCTGGCTTGGGGTTTGGGTGGAGGCTCTGGGTTCCACCCTGAGTGGGGAATTCCCTGCCCCACAGGGTGGAGATCCGCGCTCGCGCTCCGGCTGACTCATTCTCACAGGCAAAAGACACATCAACCCCTGCCCGGGAACCGTGCTTTTGGGGGCAAGGGAGCTTGGGAAGATTATTTTAGCTGTGTGCAATTACTTACCTTTAAAACTATTAGTGAAAATGAATCAGGAGACCCCAAGGTTAGGATAAGATAGCCCAGTGTTTGGGGATCTTCTGTAGACAAGCTCCAAGCTGCTGAGTTTCTGACAAACCAGAAGCCGTGGCTCCCAGGAGGGGTTCCAGGACGCTCGGTTGATCTATCTGCGCTATGGGCCCTTTCCTGTCACACTTGTGTGAGGTTGGTACTCATGTCCCCCAGGAACTGCTGGTCCCCAGAGCTAAGTGACAGTATGTAACCTGGGGGACTTATGGAAACATAATGCATTCAGTTTTGTAGAATGCGGTTTCTCCAATTCTACAACTGCTCTTTCTCTCATTCTGTAAGTTGTTTTGTTTTTGTTGTTTGTTTTGTTTTTTTGTTTTTTGTTTTTTTTTTTTTGTTTTTTGTTTTTTTGAGACAGAGTTTCTCTGTGTGGCTCTGGCTGTCCTGGTACTCACTCTGTAGACCAGGCTGGCCTCAAACTCACAGAGATCCACCTGCCTCTGCCTCCCACATGCTAGGATTAAAGGTGTGCACCACCACCGCCACCTGGCTCTACAAGTGCTCTTAAAAGCCCTGTAGGAGACTGGGCGTGATAGCTTCTGTGTGTTCATGGCCAGCCAGTGTGGTCTACCTAGAGAGTTCCGGGCTAGCCTGGGCTACATGGTGAGACCTTATCTAAAAACAAAAAGCCTACTAGGGAGCATCTACCTATAGGTGTGAACACCTATAATTCCATCCCTAATCCCTGCACCAAGGAGACTCAGGTGGGAGCCTGCTGAGTTTGAGGCCAGCCTCGGCCTTAGAAAACAAAACGAAACAAAAAATTTGGTATTTTACTTATTTAGTTATTTTTGTGGTGGGGAATGAACCCAGGGCCTCACACATGCTAACTGGGGGTGCCCCCTTTGCCCTTAGAGTGGGTTCTCCTTCGGTCTTTTGGCAGAGCTGAAAGACCTTCGCATCCCTTCAGCGGAGTGCAGGCTGAAGTGAGCTCTATCTGAGATGCCTCTGTTTATCCGTACACTCCGCTAACCTCAGAGCCCAAGCCCCCACAGGGTAAGGTGGGCTGGGCACGTGCCAACTCGGTCATCGCAAAGTTGCCCAGAGTCTTGGGAACTTGGAATTCATGCCATGACAGTGAGGACAGTAGCTTGCAGGGGAGCGAATGTGGCTGCTCGAGGGGTGGGGTGAAGGTGGAGGGGGGTGGTACTTACTGCTGCAGACATCTCCGGCCTGGAAGAGTTCTGTGGTGAGCAGAACCAAGCCGTAATAAGAGAAGGCATTGGAGAACCTGCAGAGAGCACAGAGATGTCAGAGAGGCCAAGGCCCCTCCTGGCCCTGGGAAGGTCTACTCTGTCCCTGACCTTGAGCAGGGAGGTGGCTATGAAGCATCCTGATGGAAAGGACCAAGACAGACAGAGTGACATTCCCACTGGCACACACAGGGCATTCTGGGCCGGCATGGGGGATTGAACATGATTTTTTTTTTTAATTTCAGAGTGTGGGGGGCTCACATCTTCATTCCTGCATGGAATCTGAATTCGGGGTGCACAGATCCAGAGCATTCATAAGACAGCCATGAGGGGGGGTTGGGGATTTAGCTCAGTGGTAGAATGCTTGCCTAGGAAGCACAAGGCCCTGGGTTCGGTCCCCAGCTCCGAAAAAAAGAACCAAAAAAAAAAAAAAAAAGACAGCCATGAGGGGACTCAGACACAACCAGAAGCTGAAGCCGAGTCTCACCCGTGGTTACAGAGATCACAGCGAGGTGATCAGCAGGTTCTCGGGTTCTGTCAGTCTGACTAAAGCAGTTTTGATTGGCTAAAAACATTTCCTTCATCTTCTATATCTATTTCTTCAGCCCAACCTGCATTCTTGGCCACTGCAACTTCAAGCACAACATTGCTGTAATTATGTTACACGTGAATGTCAGACACAGAAGGTGGGAGAAATTGTCGCTTGGCTCGTGGCGGCGATGTGTGTGTTCTTTCACCGCGGCCTTTCACCACGGCGGCATGGTCGCCTGACAGCCTCGTTTGGTCAGATGTTAGGAACGAGCCCCCTGGTGCGGTGGGATATAAACCAGCATCCAGCATCCATGTACACAAGGCGTGGCCCTGGCTCTTCATGGGGAAATATAAAGAAGAGTCGCTAGAAGCAAACAAACTCGGTGCTGAGGATCTACGAGGCCGACTGATGTGGAAAGACAAAATTACCTGGGGCCATCTAAACAGTCATGTGTTTGCCTGCAGTCTGTGTCTGACCCAACATCCTCTCAACTCTCAAGTAAAACTGCTGGAATGGATCAACTTAGGGGACCACTCTCTCCTACCAGTAAGTAGATAGGAAGACAGATTATATATATATATATATATATATATATATATATATAGATATAGATATAGATATAGATATAGATATAGATATAGATATAGATATAGATATAGATATAGATATAGATATAGATAGATATAGATAGAGATAGATAGATAGATAATAGAGATAGATAGATAGATAGATAGATAGATAGATAGATAGATAGATAGATAATGTACCGGCTGGTGTTGTGTGTCAAGTTGACACAAGCTGGAGTTATCACAGAGAAAGGAGCCTCCCTTGAGGAAAGGCTTCCATGAGATCCAGCTGTAAGGCATTTCCTCAATTAGTGATCAAGGGGGGAGGGCCCAGCCCATTGTGGGTGGAGCCGTTCCTGGGCTGGTGGTCCTGGGTTCTATAAGAGAGCAGGCTGAGCAAGCCATGGGGAGCAAGCCATGGGGAGCAAACCAGTAAGCAGCATCCCTCCATGGCTTCTGCATCAGCTCCTGCTTCCTGACCTGCTTGAGTTCCTGTCCTGACTTCCTTTGGTGATGAACAGCAATGTGGAAGTGTGAGCTGAATGAACCCTTTCCTCCCCAACTTGCTTCCTGGTCATGATGTTTGTGCAGGAATAGAAACTCTGACTAAGGTAGATGATAGATAGATAGATAGATAGATAGATAGATAGATAGATAGATAGATGGGAAAAGCTATGCTATAAGTTTGCAGTAACTGATACTGAGGAGTGGAGACTTGGCAAATACCCTGATTTATGGCTTTCCTACTTTTGCATTTCTTTATTTAACCACTTCCACACAGGGACACATTATATTTGCTTCTGAATAAACTGTATTCTCTTTGAGGTAAGAGCTAGGTTTGACATGGACAGCATTAAAATTAGCCTCTCAGAAATGGCTTTTGGGATTCTAAATCAGTCCCAGTGAATGACAGGTTCTTTAAAACTCATTTAACTTCTTTTGAATTATGGATCCTTAAAGGCCGGTATTTTAGTTCTGTCCAATGCCCTCTTTCTAAAAACCGTTTGGATGCCACTTTGTACCGGGCACACAGCAGGTGCTTAATAAGTGCTTGGTGAATTGATTCAGCTCTTAGGATCGTGGAGGCAGAACTCAAGCCTGCCTCTGTGCAATCAAAGCCTTTCTGCCCTCTTCTCGGTAATTGACCACGCTGGGAAACCTCTCTTCTAATCAATGCCTCTGTGAAAGGTGAAAGGGAGACTTGGCAGCAGGTTAAAAATAGAACACAAACCCTCCAGCCACCCAGAACAATGCTGCATGCTAGATCTGGTGGGGGGTTGGGAGAAGGAGGGAGGGAGAGAGGGAGAAAGAGGGAGGAGAGCGAGGGAGGAAGAGGGTGGGAATGAGAGGGAGAGAGAGGGAGAGAGGGAAAGAGAAGGGGAGAGAGAGGGAGGGAGAGAGGGGGAGAGAGAGGGAGAGTGAGAGAAAGGGAGAGGGAGAGGGAGAGAAAGGAAGAGGGAGAGAGGAAAGGATGGTTGAAACTGGACTTTAAACTTGCTACAAAGACAAAAGCAATCACTCTCTGCATCTGCCTCCCTTCTGGTCTACTCCCATGGCTGTCACTTAAGAAAAATCAAACCGGATGGCAACGGGGTGGGGGTGGGGGGCCGGATCCCAAGAATGGCCTTGTTGACCACATCTTGGTTTTCAAGGATGGGCTGCGTACCACCAGTGGTAGCCGAGGCAACAGGTGCAGACGGTAAGGCCTGGCCGGAGTGAACAGTGACCTCCTGTAGAAAGGTTCCTTCGAAGTTTTCTTCCAGCTCCTTTGGTTGCACCAACTTCATCATGTGCTCCAGGATCCAGGGCCTCACCACAGCTGCCCTGTCTGCAGTACGAAGGCTTTGAAAAGCCTTCCTGTATCCTTACTGCATCTACCTTACAGAGAGTCCTTAGGGACGGCTAGCAATGCAAGTGTTTCCTTGAAAACCAGAGATAGAAATGTCTCCTTCAAAAGCTACTTTATCTGAGTGGCTCCAGGTCAAGTTCGAAACGTGAAGAAGTGAACAGATCAAGTGGTACCCAGATGTGGATGGATCAGTTGTGTGGTACTGACAGCACACGGGGATGGCCAGCCTGTCATCCCAACGTTCCAGGGGCTGAGGGCAGATCTCCATAGCAAGCTGACTAGCTTCAAGTGAGAGACCCTGCCTTGATTTGTATGGTTGAGAGAGACTGTGACAGATAACTGATGTCATCTTTCATCTTTTTTTTTTTTGGTTCTTTTTTTTTTTTCCGGAGCTGGGGACCGAACCCGGGGCCTTGCGCTTCCTAGGCAAGCGCTCTACCACTGAGCTAAATCCCCAACCCGTCATCTTTCATCTTTGGCCCTCCCATCTACACATGCATACACACATGTCCGCACGCGTACACACACACACACACACACACACACACACAGAGGTAAGATAAATAAGTAAATAAGTCCTGACCATGTGCAGTGGGAGAGGCTCGTGATGGGCGGGGCCGCGGTGGGAGGGGCTATCGGTGGGTTGGCCATTCTATGGGAGGGGCTCACAGTGGGAGGGGTCGTGGTGGGAGGGGCACACAGTGGGCGACCAGCAGCTCTTACCATATAAACCACAGCAGCAGAGTTGTCCAACGAAAGTGGGGTGTGAAAAGGTCCCTCATTTTGCCTCGGTCTTCCTGTTTCAAGACAAGGACATAGGGGTTATTGGCTAGCCTCCAGTGCACAGGCGCCTCAGCTGAAGCCTGGTGTACACACACATACACAGAGAGACACAAATACACATACACAGAGACATATATTTAGACACAGATGTACAAACACTCAGATATACACACATAGACACAGACCCACAAAGACATACATACACACACAGAGACATACACAGACATACAGATATACAGACACACACTCAGACATATACATACACACAGAGACATACAGATACCAACACAGACATACAGACACAGAAACACATAGATACACAGATATACAAACACACAAAGACATACATATACACATAGATATACACAGATACAGAGACACAGAGACATACAGACACACAGAAACACACACACACAAACACATATACAGACACTGACACACATGCACACTCACTCATACACATACTCACATACATATTCTCACAGACACACAGTCACACATACAGACACTGACACACACACTCACACACATATTCTCACATACATACACACAGAGACACCCACACATATACAGTCACACACATACACACAGTCACACATATACATACAGTCTCTCACACACACAGACATACACACACTCACACATACAGACACTGACATACATACACACACACATACAGACACTGACATATACATAGATACACAAACACATACATATAATCACACACAGAGACACACACACTCACACATACAGACACTGACATATACATACATACGCTCACACATATACACAGACACTGACACACACAGATACACACACACAGTCATACACACATATTCTCACATGCACACTCACACACACACACACACACACACACACACACACACACACACACTGACCTGTCTGGAGATGATGAGCTTCCCCAGAGGCATGGGGGCTCCATTTTCTGTTGCGATCCGCTTTAAGGTAGCAATCGCCTTTTCCTGGTTCCCAGACAGCACATCGTACCTAGCACTCTCTGGCAGCCACTGGGGGTGGGGGACAGGAGACCCAGGTGTGGCTGGTCAGTACAGGACAGAGCACTCCCCCTGCCCACCTTCTCTCCTCTGTGGGCATCTTTAAGAGGGAGGTCTCTGGAGTCAGAGGACCTGGCTTCAAATGCTGGGTCCTCTGTAGGCTACCCCATTATAGGACCCAGTGCAATGACATCACTTCCCCAGGCCTCTGACTCCTCGGTCAGGTGTTTACAGGGTTAAACAGGGTAACATGAGCATAAAAGTGTCATCACCACCATGGTGGCTTTTTGAGTTTTGGGTTCAGGTGGATTGAATGAAGACCATCATCAAAAAATCTCGGGGTTGGGGATTTAGCTCAGTGGTAGAGCGCTTGCCTAGCAAGCGCAAGGCCCTGGGTTTGGTCCCCAGCTCCAAAAAAAAAAAAAAAAAAACTCCTCCTCGGCTGGAGAGATGGCTCAGTGTTTAAGAGCACTGACTGCTCTTCCAGAGGTCCTGAGTTCAATTCCTAACAACCAAATGGTGGCTCACAACCATCTGTAATGAGATCTGATGCCCTCTTCTGGTGAGTCTGAGAACAGGGACAGTGAACTCATATACATAAAGTAAATAAATAAATCTTAAAAAAATTTTTTTCAAAAAAAAAAAATCTTCCCTAAAGCCAGGGGATGGTGGCACAAGCCTTTAACCCCCACACCCGGGAGGCAGAGGCAAGTGGATCTCTGAGTTCGAGGCCAACCTGATCTACAGAGTGAGTTCCAGGACAACCAGGGTTACACAGAGAGACCCTGCCTCAAAAGAACAAAAACCTGGACCAGCAAGAAGATGGCTTTAAACATACGTACGAAACACAGAACAGCAAAGACAAGTAGTGGAGCGGCCGACAGCAGCAGCAGCCAGCGCCAGCCCAGGCTGGGCATCACAAACACAGCCAGAAGCACCTCGAACACGGTCCCGATGGCCCAGAAAACCTGGCACGGGAGAATGGGAGTCAGTAACAGGGTAGCGTGGTCCGTACAATGCCGACTGTGGGGTATGGTGGACTGAAAGCCTGATTCGCACGTCCTGCTATGGCCCCTCCCATACTGCGTAATACCCACGCAGCGCTGGCCGGACCCGCACAACGGGAGAGCACAGCGAAGCAGGAGGGAAGGATCAGTAGTGTGTGACACAGGTATGGCAGGGGACACTCAAGGGACTTTGAATTGTTTCCAATTTTTTTCCCTAACTGTTCTAAGTATGCACTGGTATTGAGCATGCCCCCGCTGTCCCACGGCCGTCAATACTGTGGACCTCTCTGGAGGTCGTTCTGTGGAACCGTGACAGTCAGCTCCCACTCTGCCCAGCCACGGTTCTTTGGCAATCTCTGTATTTGTTTTTCTCATTGTCCTTTTTTTTAAAAATAAAGCTTTTGAGACAGGGTCTGACTATGCGGCCCAGGCTGTACCTCGAACTGGCTACGTATCCCAGCCTAGATTTGAACTTGAGATCCTCCTGCCTGAGCCTCTCAAATAGGGACATGATCAGAGATGCCTGTCCTGTCGTTTCGATCGGGCTTTATTCTGACCACCTGCGTAGCAGAATCGCATAGCACTCATCTTTTATGTCTGGGTTACTTCAGCAAGCATAATGTCCCTGTGGCCCGCTATTGCTGTGGCCCGTCATGGCTTCCTGCCCTTTGAAGGCTCGATGCTATCATTATGTGTAGATATATCACATCCTCCATATGCGTGTATGGATTGATGGACACTCGAAGGCTTCCACGAGAGGGAATCTTTTGTGCAATGTGTGGAAGTTTCACCTGTCGATTAAGAAAAGAAGGCCTATGGCCAATGAGCTCAGGATTAGAAGGTGGGACATCTGGCAGAGAGACGGAGGGCATTCTGGGAAATAGGCGCGGGGTGACTCGCCCTAGAGACAGAGGAAGATGGTTGTGTGAAACTGAGGACCAGGTAACTGGCCACGTGGCAATGATTTGGTTATGAGCTAGTCAGGGAACGGCCCAAGGCTAGGCGTTAATTCATATGTGAGAAGTCTCAGAGTCATTATTTGGGGGAAATTGGGTGTGGATGGAAAGTCTGTGGTTACACTCCCATCGTCTCTGCGTGTGACTATACATATTGTCTACTTTTGGCTTTTGTCTACTACATAAGCTTTCCTGGCCGTACAGGCTCAGTGTCCGTCCTTGGGGTCGTCTCTGCCTTATCCCTGTCCCCAAGTCATTCTCCTTTTTTTTTTTTTTTTTTCTTTTCCGGAGCTGGGGACCAAACCCTGGGCCTTGCACTTGTTAGGCAAGCGCTCTACCACTGAGCTAAATCCCCAACCCCGTCATTCTCCTTCTTTTCCTGTTTTGGAAAGGACCCCAAACACACACCAGGCCCCCTGCCTGCGGCTTCCACTGTGGACTGATCTTAAAGAGAGGGAAGTCACAGGCTGGCCCAGCCCATGGTCTCTTCAGAGGTTCCATCATCCAACTCTCTGGGCTGCTCTTGTCCCTTCCTGGTCTTTCAAGACAGGGCTTGGTAACAGAGACTTTATTACTGTTGTTGTTGTTTTTTTAAAATCATAATTGTTTCTTTGTTTGCTGAGGGGGTGGTGGGAGTCATAGTTAGAGAATTTGGGGTGGGGGGAGTCAGTTCTCCTTACAAAACATGGGTCCTGGGTTTTAAACTCAAGTCATCAGGCTTCATGGTGACCCTAATATTAAGGTCAGTATCTTAAGTGCTGGGGATTGAAGCCAGGGCCTTGTGCATGGGAGGCAAGCACTCGACCAACCGGGATGCGGCCTTCACCCCTCTTCTTGCTTTCCATTCTGAGCCAGGTCTCACTAAGTGGCTGTGGTGCTTTGAATAAGTATGGATCCCACCCCCACCCCCCATAGACTCATGTGTCTGAATGCTTGGCCCATGGCAACTAGCACTATTAGGAGGTGTGGCCTTGTTAGAGTGGGTGTGGCCTTGTTGGAGTGAGTGTGGCCTTGTTGGAGTGGGTGTGGCCTTGTTGGAGTGGGTGTGGCCTTGTTGGAGGCAGCGGGTCGCTGTGGGGGCGGGCCTTGAGATCTCAAACGTATGCTGCCCAGTGTTGGGAGAGTCCTCATTAACAGTCCGCTGATCAGAGCTGTAGAACTCTCAGCTTCTTCTCTAGCGCCGTGTCTGCCTGAATGCTGCCCTGCTTCCTGCCATGACGATCATGGACTGAACCTCTGAACGTGTAAGCCAGCCCCAGTTAAATGTTGTCCTTAATAAGTGCTGCCGTGGTCATGGTGTCTGTTCACAGCAATGCAAACCCTAAGACAGTTGCCCCTAGGCAGGGCTGGAAGTTGTGGTCACTCCTCAGCCTCCCCTGAAGCAGGGATGACGTGTTTGGTTCACCAGGCTCAGGAGGGACCTTATAGTAATGACTTTGCCAGTCTGCCACACTTCAGTCCCCAGAGCCTTCACTTAAAGGAGCCCCAATCCATTTCTGTTGTTGATCATCATGCGTGGCCGCTAAAATGTCTAGCAATGGCTACGTTAAAGATGCTGGTTGGTTAGGATGAACATTAGTCATACAACTCAACCAGGTACGAACTTAAAAAAAAAAATTTTTTTTTTTTGAGACAGGGTCTTGCTATGTGGTCCTGACTGGCTTGGAACTTGCTCTGTAGACCAGGCTGGCCTGGAACTTGCAGGGATCCTCCTGCCTCTGCCTCCTGAGTTTGGAGATCACAGGTGCAAACCATCACTTTTAGTTGCTGGATCTTGGGAGGTTTAAGGGTCCTAAATGAGAACCGAGTGTGACCGGGGTTAGCCGGATGTCAAGATCAGCTGTCCCGGGCTCATTATGTTATCAAACAACCACAGGGGTGGTGGTGAGTGCCTGTGGTCTCCACACCAGAGAGGCAGAGGAAGAGGACTGCCACAAGTCCAGGGCCAGCCTGAGCCACAGAGTGGGTTCCAGGCCGCCCAGGGCTACGGAGTAAAAGCTTTTCTCAAAAAAAAAAAAAAAAAAAAAAAAAAAAAAAAAAAAAAAAAAAAACGAACACAGCCATTTAGATAGAAAATCATCAATTTTCCATGCCGATGTCAGATGACTACTGTTGTTAGACTGTGTAAGTTGGTGGCAGAGTGACGCCCAGTGTGATCATGTAACAGAAACGGTTATCCCGTGAGTCCCCTGCATGGCTGGCCCTGACAGCCACAGAGTGAGTTCAAGGCCAGCCTGGGCAATTTAGCCAGACTCTGTCTCAAAATAAAAGGGACAAAAGAAGGCCAGGGGTGTAGCTCAGTAAACTCGCCCAACGTGTGTGAGATCCTAGCTCAGTGGTTCTCAACCTCTAGGTCATGACCCCTCTTGTGGGGGTCAAAAGACCCTTTCCCGGGCTGGAGAGATGGCTCAGCGGTTAAGAGCACCCGACTGCTCTTCCAGAGGTCCTGAGTTCAATTCCCAGCAACCACATGGTGGCTCACAACCATCTGTAAAGAGATCCGATGCCCTCTTCTGGTGTGTCTGAAGACAGCTACAGTGTACTTGTATACAATAAATGAATAAATCTTAAAAAAAAAAGACCCTTTCCCAGGGGTCACCTATTAGATATCTTGCATATCAGATATTTACATTACGATTCATAATGGTAACAAAATTACGGTTGAAATAATTTTATGGTTGGCGGTCACCACAACATGAGGGACTGTATTAAAGGGTCTGTCTACTGAGTCTGTTCTATCTTTAACTCCCTTTTGCAGTCCTGTGGCTACATTCATCTGAGAACCGGCTTGCATCCCCTGGAGACCCGCCACCCACCCCCTTACCTCAATCAGCAAAATGCACTTGGCTCTGGCCTTCATGGGGAGGAACTCGGCGTACAGGGTCACCCTAGGTGAGCAAAGAGACAGGGGTTAAGAGAGTGGGAAGATGGCAGATTCTGAGTTTCCTCCAACAGTGAACAACATCCTCCAATAATGACCCACGGATTCCTCGTGGCTAAACTCAGAAATTCAACAAACAGGTTCTTACTGTCAGCTCATGGCTGACTTCAAACTCACTATCTGTAGGATGATGTCATTATGCAGGCGAAAGCAGGTACAAGATAGAAGGAAGCCTGTCATGGGACGAGAAGGAAGGATGGGTGGGAGAAAAGTTTTAGAGAGGAGAAGGAGACTGGAGCAAGGAGACGAGAGGGAGGAGCAGCTGAAAGAACATGGAGGCTGACGTTAACATTCCTCTCTGCACATTTACAGGTTGTTATGAATATTTTTAAAGATTTATTTATTTATTTTGTCATACTTTTTTTTTTTTGGTTCTTTTTTTCGGAGCTGGAGACCGAACCCAGGGCCTTGTGCTTCCTAGGCAAGCTCTCTAACCACTGAGCTAAATCCCCAACCCCCTATTTATTTATTTTGTACATGAGTACACTGTAGCTGTCTTCAGACACACCAGAAGAGGGCATCGGATCCCATTACAGATTGTTGTGAGCCGCCATGTGGTTGCTGGGAATTGAACTCAGGACCTCTGGAAGAGCAGTCAGTGCTCAGCCATCTCTCTAGCCCTCACATCCTAATTATAAGAAAGAGCTCTTCCGGGGCTGGCGAGATGATGCAGCGGATACAGGTCCCCACCGCCAAGCCCGTTGGGCTGAGTTTGTTCCCTATTGGTCCCTGTGACTCCACAGGGCAGAAGGAGAGAGCTGACTCCTACAAGTGGTCTTCTGACCTCCATAAGCATGGTTGTGTAGGAAGTCACCTGGAAGGCGCCCCGACTGGCGATTTTCACTCCAGCTGAATGGTGCTCTGCAGATGCTCACAGCGCCCTCTGCTGGACACAAAAGTTACTGACTTTCGCCGTCTCCTGAAATCTGCTTGTTCTCCTGAAGATGCTTGCAGCTCTAGTGAGATTTTTGTTCTTTTCTTTGCATTTTATAGCCAAAATGTCACTTGTAACGATAGAGTTAGGACATTGTTTAACTCCCTTTTACAAATTAGAATCCGAATTTGGGGCTGGAGATTCCCCAGTGGTTAAGAGGTCGGAGGACCGGAGTTAGATTCCCAGAACCCACATGGCGCCACCCGCATGCAACTCCGGTTCTAGGGGACTGGACATCCCCTTCTGACCTCTGTAGGTATTGCATGCTCAAGGTGCACGCATGCACACACGTGCGCGCGCGCACACACACGTACAGGCAAAACACATACACATAAAACAAATAATTTTTTAGTCCAATTTTTCCATTTGACTAGAAATTGAGCTCAGGGCTATGTGCAAATAAGCAAGTGCTTTGCCACTGGGCTATATTCTAAGCTATAAAATCTAATCATTTTTGAAATTTTATTTATCTTGTATATGTCGCTGTCTCCAGACACACCAGAAGAGGTCATCAAATTCCATTACAGATGGTTGTGAGCCACCATGTGGTTGCTGGGAATTGAACTCAGGACCTCTGGAAGAGCAGTCAGTGCTCTTAACCTCTGAGCCATCTCTCCAGCCCTTGAAATTATTTTTAAATATTTGTTATTTTTATGTTATGCATGTGCAGTGCCCGCACAGACCAGAAGAGGGAGCTAGAGCTACATCCATGATTAGCTATTCAACAGAGGAGCTGAGAATTAAATTTGGTTCCTCTCCAAGAGCTGTGAGCGCTCTTAACCATGAAGCCATCCCTCCAGCCCCAAAGCAAACCCTATTGTATGCTTCGCTACAGACTTAAAGTGAGATTACTCAACCAAACGGGACACAGTTGGGCTAAACATCGCCTGAAGACGCATAGCATAGCTGTCCGGTGGGCAAGCACTCAGGTGCCCTCATTGTCTTGGATACTGTAGCTCTTATCCCGAACATCAATGTGTATTTTGGGGAAAGGAGGGATGAAGGGGGACAGAGGCCTCCTTACGAGTAATTTGCTCTGTCTTCCCATTTGGTATGCACGTGCCCAGAGTTTTATGTGGTGACATTGTATCCCCATCCGGAAACACTAAACTTGATCCAGTTTTGGTGTCTATGGGTGGGGGCTCAGGGTTGGGGTGCGGGAGGGGTTGATCAGGGTTAGACAATACCGTTAGGGTCAGTCCCAAGATTGAATCTGGGGGTGAGAGCTTGGGGAGAGTCTCTTGGAATTCACTGTGTAGCTCAGACTGGCCTCACATCCACAGTGATCGTCCTTGGCCCCACCCCCTCAATGCTAGGGGCCCCACCCCCTCAATGCTAGGGGCCCTACCCCCTCAATGCGGGGGGGGGGTGTCCCCACACCCTCAACACTGGGAGCTTCACCCCCTCAGTGCTGGGGGCTCCACCTCCTCAACACTGGGGTTAGGGGAGAGAGCCAACACTTTCTTCTGGATTCCTGATTGGTTTGTGAGGTTCTGTTTGGGTAAGGCAGCCCCTTCAGATGTATCCCCTAGCCTTGAGCCTGGACTATGAGCTGAGGTAAACCTCTTTTCTTTATAACCTGCCCCGCCTGTGGCGTTGTGTTCTCCAAACAGCGGTTATCGTTACATTCTGACTGTTGACGTAAAGTAATACCCCAAGATTCTATTGTTCTGATTTTCTGAGGCGCTCTGACTGGATACAGTTACTCTAAATGAACGGAAACTTTTAATATTACCTAACTACCTAAAATCATTGTCACCTAAATGTTTCTCAGTAAAGCACTTACGGAACCATCTTTCTAACTAGATAAGAGCACCCTCTAATTACCACAGAGTTGGGTTTATGTAAATGACTACATCAGAGGGGCTGAGAAGCCTCTCTTGGGGCTTCCTATTTCTCCTGAGATTTGCCAGTGGTTTTATCTGCCCTCCTCACAGATAAAATAGCTATCTGGTTACATATGTGAGAAGGCAAGTGTGGAGGGGGCTGGGCGATGTTTTAAATCTCACGACCATTAGCCAGCTCTGGGTGGGAAGGTTGGCAGATCTCTGATTTAGAACCAGCAGGCAAAGACTGTCCTTAAAGTGAGAGAACAACCTAACGGAGATTCCGATTAAATGGTAAAACAGAGAAAAGAGGGTCTGTCCGGGTTGCTCAAAAACAAGTGTGACAAGATTTGTATTGAGTTGGAGTTCCTAAGGAGAGAACTGATAGAAAGTTAAACTGTGTGCTAAAACTTCTGGAAGACTGCAGCCTGAGGAGCGGTTCACAGATGTCTGTGATTGATGATCAAACCTGTCCGAGGGTGGGTGATTGTGTCCCTAGATTAAGGAGGTACATTTCCCTCCATGCTAGCGCTGGAGATGCTTTGCCCAGCCAGGAACTCCCCTGACAACTGGGCATGGAGACCAACAACTAGAGCCACATCCAGTGTGCCAACACAGTGCCTCCCTGACCCAGTGAGCCAGCAGGTGCAGCTACGGAGAGCAGAGCCTTATCCCCCTTGTTCCAGAATAGGTCTGAGCAAATTAAGTCAGGCTAACTGGATAAGTCAGAGATAGAGAAGAGTAGGGAGGCTTCTTGAAGGAGTTTGGGGATACTGAAACTTAATGGCTCAGAGAGAATGGCTGAGGGTTACAGTGAGCTAATTAATTAGCACCTCTGTGTACCCAACCTCCACTTCTGGAGGAAGCAATTGCTACAAATGGATACAAAGGATGGAGCGGGGCTGTATTAAAGTTCACTTATGTTTGGCTTTAGTTCCGTCTTAGTTGTGAGCTTCCGGGATCTCCTGACACCTGCTGAGAACAGATGGCGACAGACATTCAGGTCATCTTTGTTATGGGGTTCGGGAAGCTGCCTTGTCCTGCCTAAACTCTGGAAGAGTTTCAGTTATGTGGATGACGTAATGCTAACCTCTGAGCGTTCTGCAGATTTGGGAAATAGAAGGGAGAGACAAACAGGCACAATTCTATTCCCATCTACCTTACGATCCTACTGGGGCTTGGTTAATGGAAAGATAAAAAAGGGAGGTTGTTACCACGATAACTCTGAAGTTTGAGTCCAAATGGAACCCTACATGCATGGAAAAGGACAATGGCTGGGACGGGCTACCTCCCTGTGAGCTGCAGACCAGAGAAGCCCCTAAGGCCCCTCAAGCCATATAGGCTATTGCTACTGCTGTTGGTTGTATGCAATGAAGATACCAGTGCCCATGCTTTGACTGTAGGGCACGGAAACATTAAGCTGGGAACGCCCACTCTGACAGCTGGATTTCCTGATGCCAGAAGGGGCCAGGCAGGCTGCTGGTGGAGAACTGTCACCAACATTCCCGCTTACCTATGGACCTTTCATGCTGAAGTATCCACATGCCAGGCATGACGTGCCTGCCTCTGCAGTAGTGGCTCAGCTGTCGTGGGTAAGACCAACCAACCACCTTCCCACTGGATTTAAGACCTGCTCCGCAAGAGGGAGTTCACATCTGGTACTGTAATCCCGGATAAAAACCCATGGCTGGGAAGATCATAGGACCCAATGGGGAAGCAACTTCTCTGGTTTTTCTAGATGGAGGTGACGTGCCCGTCCAACTGCCTTCTATATCTGTGTTTATGCCCATCCATCATTATTGTTATCTGCCTTAACTCAACCACTGGTGAAGCTCCCAAGTGACTGTCACTGTGGCATGCTGGCCTATTTCTTAGCCATAGGTGGACATCTATAGTCGGGAAGATGAGGCAGAAAAAATTTAAGAGATGGAGGAACAGATGGCATGTTGTGTAACAGTTTCCTCTGAGATTGAAACATTCCAAGCTGCAGGGAAGCTGCTTAAGCAGGAAGATAAACAACTCAATGTAGCTTCGGGAAGTCCCTGAAACTGACAAGACTCACTACCTCCCCCTCCTGCCCCTGCCTCTTAATGGAGTAAAATCTGAGAGTTAGGCTCAGAGGATCAAAACTAAGCTAAACTATGAAGAAGTTAAGCTGCCTGAAAGAAACAAAGACCTACTAAGCTGCCTTAAACAGGGTTAAACCAACCCAAGCACCTGGAAAGGACAGTCTCTCCAACCTGCTGAGCTGACTGCTGGCTATATAGTGTGCTCCAGGTTCCCAGCTTTGTGAACCGTCACCCTACCTGGGATGGGTTTTGATAATGCAGCTGTCTTTGAGTCATTTCTGTACCTGTAAGTCATCCCTCACCCCTATTCCTAAAAGTAACCCTAGTAAACTCATCAGTTCACCAAGTTGGACTTGGGTGGTGAAGGGACTCTGGCCAGCTTGAACAAGGTGAACATGGCTCTGACAGGCTTGCCTTTCTCCACCATTCCCTCTGCCTTGCTAAAAACCTTTAGGTCTTTCCTAAACTAGCCTTGAAGATCTAGTCCCTTATTTGGTCACTTCTTCCTCCAGAGGCTGACTACCAAGGTCCAGCTATCAAAAGCCCCCTTTTGGCTCACCTAGTTAACACGCCCAATCAAAACATCCCACCACACCCTAGCCCATTCTAATGTAGCCCTCTTTTTTTTTCTCTTCTTGATAGTTACACTTTCAAGGTCATTTGCTGCTGTTTTTCTCCAGAAAGCAGCCGCTTTAACTTTTCTTGTGAAAACAGGTTTTTGGGTGTGGTTTGTGCCTAATCATGGGTCCCATGAGGGAACCCCAGCTGTGCTGAGGTCTGTACTTTGGTCTGTAGTAGGTAGACAGCATATGTGTACACATGTGTGTTGGGTCTCCAGGGCAAGTTCTGTCACACAACACCTGGTGTGCTCCCCTCCCTCCCTGTACTGGGAACTCTGGGACGGTCTCCCAGCCTCTGGGGAAGAACCCTTTTGTCATAAGGTGCCCTGCAGCCGGTTTGGGGTGTAACCTTTCTTTGATCTAGTTACTTTTAAGCCTCCATTTACTCATAAGCTTCCAGAAGTTTCTCAAGGTTTCTGCTTATTTGACAGTATCCTTTCTTTGCTCTGTTAAAGGATTCCTATCACTTCTACGTCATTTCTAGGAGATTGGGTGTGCTGCACATCTCTTATGCTGTAGCATTCCGGAGCACCCCTGGAGGAGGAATTTGATCCGATCCACAACAATTCCTCCAGCCACCAGGGGGCGCTGCTCCATGGCCAGTGGTTCATGCGCAGGAATCTTGGGAGCTGGGCCACAGGTCACCAGCAGCTGTCAGCTCAGATTTATGGCTGTGTCTCTGTTAATGG
Source organism: Rattus norvegicus (assembly GCF_021556685.1). Classification (NCBI taxonomy): domain Eukaryota; kingdom Metazoa; phylum Chordata; class Mammalia; order Rodentia; family Muridae; genus Rattus; species Rattus norvegicus. The sequence continues at coordinate 49,594,188 of NC_141545.1, read as the reverse complement.
CCTCTGCTTAGAGCGCCAGTGGTTTCTAATTCCTGGATAGCAGGAAATCATGCTTTTCCACTCCAGGAAAGCATGTCCTGTGCCAGCTCGATAGAGTGCCGGCAGAAACCATCTGTGAAGACCAGAGGACGGAGTGGAACAGGTTCAATGACCTCCCAAGCCAGGAAGCCATGCCTGGGTGTTAGATCCACCCACAGTCAGCCTCCCCTCTTCAAACTACACTTTCTATTGTCCGCGTCCACACGATTTGACTTCATCAGTGCCTTGGGGAACTGGACTCATGCCAAGCTCTGACTTCCTAGGGAAGTGTTTGTTGGTTCGTCTGGAAGCATGGCGTCAGGTATTTCACGCTGGCCTTGGAATGTCACTTAGCTGAGGATGGCTTCGAGCTTGCGATCCTTCTGCTTCCAGCTCCTCAGTGCTGGGTATTAGGGAGGGAGGGAGTATTCTCTAAGGCATTGTCCTGGGCACCCCATTGTGGGGTCCTAATGTTCTGAGGGACCCATGAGGTGCAGAAGCCAACAAAACTGATATAGAGCACAGATCGGGGTCCAAACCCAGACCTTCTGGTCTGCAGATCCCGTGATTCCACCTCACTGATTCAGGGAGAACCTGCTCTTCCCACATTATCTCTCCAGACTGTCCGGAAGGAGCCCCATCAGAGTTATGGTTGTAGAGTTCATGGTCTATGTATATCACATGATGTGCCACCCCTGGGACTAGTCGTCTGACCCGTGGATAGGCTCCAGCTTGGGCAGGGTGCTGTCCCTTGTGGAAGTCTGCAGGGAGAGACTAGGCAAGTCCTGCAGGGACTTTTCTCTGAGAGGCGCAGTCACACCGGGATGCATGGCAGGGTGATACACTGTGTCCCTGGATGGTTTCAAAAACAGCGGCCAAGTCAGGGGCTCACTCCTCCAATTCAGCCAAGAGCATTACCTGCGAGAGCTCAGCGGGACCCTGTACAGGCTTTGCCTTGGCCCAAGGGTTGTAATGGGTCTACTGAAACAAAGACTATTACCCTGTCAGAGTCTCAGTGTCCTCTACTGAGAAATGGAGGGTATACTACTCGATGCTCATGCGCACACGCACACGCACCAGCTGGTGGCCTTGATGTGTGGATGTTAACCGTGCCATCAGAGTTGGGTCTGGTTTGTTAAGGCTTCTCTTTTAGGACCTTTGGACACTGCAGGTGCTGTTGTTATCTATGATGCGCTCGCCTATGTGGCTTCAGGTTCCAGAAGCCCTGCACAGCTGTCCCCACATTCCAAGGCAGTGAGGACACAGAGCCATCCCCCTTATTCCCAGGGTGCTAAACCTGAGGCTGCTCAACTCCCTCCTACGAAATGATGTAGTGTTTGATAGAGACAGACATGCTCACATCTCCGTGTGCTATAAACCACCTCTGGATGGCTGGTAGCACCGAGCAAGGTACAGATGCTACCCAGGTGTCTGCTGTTCTGTGTTCTTTAGTGATTAGTAACGGGGTATGTGTGTGTGTGTGTGTGTGGGGGGGGTGTCTACGTGTTCACTTCTCCCCTGAGCAGTTTTAAGTCCAACGTCGTTGAACCTGTGCATGCAGAAGGTGGCTATGCCAGCGCTCGGTATTTACTTACGACTGAGGCACCCCTCCAATCCCAAAGCCCACGAGGCCTCGGAGCACCAGGATCCAGCTATACACTGGCGCGAAAGCGCTGAGGATGCCGTAGTACAGGGTCCAGAACACACTGATCTTCAGCCCCTGTGGAGAAGGAGACACGGAATCACAAGAGTCTTGAGCGCCTCCAGTCCAGGTGGCACGTGTGCACAGGGAGCTAGGGCTTCCTATGAAAGATGGCACAGCCCAGGCTGGGACACCTGCTCTGAGTTCTAGCCTAAACTGTCACATTTGTTTGTATAGCCCTGGCTGCCCTGGAACTCGCTCTGTAGATCAGGCTGGCTTCTGTCTTCAGAGCACTGGGATTAAAGGCATGCCCCCATCCCTGCCTGGTGCCATTTTTTAAAAAGATTTATTTATTTCATGAATGTGAGCACACTGTTGCTCTCTTCAGACACACCAGAAGAGGGCATTGGATCCTGTTATAGACGCTTGTGAGCCACCCTGTGGATGCTGGGAATTGAACTTAGAACCTCTGGAAGAGCAGTCATTGGTCTTAGCAGCTGAGCCATCTCTCCACCCACCCACCCCCTTTTTCTTTTAAAAATTAAAAAGTTACCAGTGGGTATGGAGAGATGACGTTACAGTTACTAGTGCTGGCTACTCTTCTAGTGGATCTGGGTTTGGTTCTCAGGTCCCAAATGACAACTCAGTCCCAAGAGATCCAGTCCCCTCCTCTGGCCTCCAAGAGCACTCAGACCAAAGTTAATCTTGGAGCCACCATGGACCGAAAACTCCCAACTGTGAGCCAAAACAAATTTTTCTCAGGTGTTTGTTACAGCGACGGGCAGCTGACTAACACGTGCCTAACACTGCCACAGCTGTACTCACACCCAGGGCTTCTGACACCTGAGACCTGTGCTTCAAATGAGCGAGTCCTTCCTCCAGGGCCTTCAGTGGCTCCCCAGACTGACCTCACACTCATTGCAATCCCACTGCCTGTGCCTTCTGGAGGCCAGGACGACGTGTCCCACCCCCCATGCCAATCACAGACAGTTAAACCAGGCAGTGATCCCAGCAGATTCCGTGGATATGGAAGGCAGGCTGGGAAATGCTCCTGCCTGCAGATTGAGATAGGACCCATTCCTCTAGGACAGCGGTTCTCCACCTGTGGGTCGCAACCCTTTTGGCAAACCACTGTCTCCAAAAACATTTATATTACAGTTAATAACAGTAGCAAAATTACAGCTGTGGAGTAGCCATGACAATAATTTTATGGTTCTGGGTCACCATAACACAAGGAAAGGGTCACAGCATTAAGAAGGTCGAGAACCCTAGGACAATAAAGCTGATGTCACCCACCACCCTTTGACTGCTCCGGTCTCACGTAAGGGACACAAATTGGCATCGCAAACATCCCCTGAATCTCATGCACCCTCTTCAGCCCGTGAGACTACACAGCCATGTCCCTCCCCTGCTTCCGAGACTGCACCGGGCGCCGCCTTATGGTGGCTATGCCTCAGTGCATGCATGAACAAGAGGAACCTTACTGTTTTCCTGCCATACTGATCCGAGATGTTTCCCCAGAGCGTAGAACTGGACATCATACCAATGAAGACCACCTGTGGGCAGACACACGGTTCCTGTGAGCAGCGGGGTCAGAAGGGGCAGAGGCAGCAACCCTCCTCTTACGTCACCCCCAGAGTGTCACAGAGCAGATAAACCTGCCACTGAACAGACATCCCTTTCTTTTGGGGGACAGTGCCTGTTTGTGTAGTCCAGGCTGGCTTCAAACCCTCAATCCTTCTGCCTCGGCCTCCTGAGAGCTTGGATTGCAGGTGGGTACCACCACAGCCACCTGAAGACAGGTCCCCAACAATCACATGGGGAAGGGTGTGCCGCTCTTACGCCCATATCTCAGATGAGGATGGTGAGGCCCAGTAAAGGAAGCTCACACGGCAGGACTCCCACTGCTTTGGGGACTGGATTGCGACAGACATGATGGCTCAGGACCTGGGTTCTACAGCTTTCTTACGGCAGAATTACAGGGATGGTAGCTACAGCACCCAGGAAGTTTGTTTTTGTTTATTGTGAAACCGGGTCTGTCCTATAGCTCTGGTTGTCTCTTACCAGGCTGGCCTCAAACTCTCAGAGATCCACCTGCCCCTGCCCCAGAGTGCAGGGAGTAAAGGTGAGTTTGTGCTTTTCTTTAAGAGCTGGGCATCATTCCATAGGACACTGGGGTGGGGGGAAATCTGTGAGCTGCCAGGCCACCTACCGAAGTCAGCAGCGCCACCTGCCAGCTGGGGAGTCGCCACTCGCAGTGCAGCTGAGGCGCCAGGATGCTCAGAATCATCATCTCCATGGCGTCCGCCATCTGCGGGAGGAAGGAGTACCTTGAGATCGCTGCATACCACCCTGACCTTAGAACGTGCATGCGTGCGGCCAACCCTGCTGCTTCCTGCTGGCACCAGGCCACAGTGGGGGCTGAACCAGTGCCCTCTTGCACAGGGAGCCATGAGGGAGCTGGTGAGCTGGGTATGTTCCCTGCTTTGTGTGTCTGCTTGCTTTTTATTTTATTTTATTTTATTTTATTTTCTGGTTCTTTTTTTTGGAGCTGGGGACCGAACCCAGGGCCTTGCGCTTTCTAGGCAAGCGCTCTACCACTGAGCTAAATCCCCAACCCCTCAATTTTATTTTTAAAGATTTATGTATATGAGTACACTGTTGCTGTCTTCAGACACACCACAAGAGGGCGCCAAGATCCCATTACAGATGGTTGTGAGCCACCATGTGGTTGCTGGGATTTGAACTCAGGACCTCTGGAAGAGCAGTCAGTGCTCTTAACCACTGAGCCCCAAACTTTATCTTTAAATTTTGCATTTATTTCTCTTACGTGGATGGGCGTTTTACCTGCATGTATGTCTGAGCGCCACATGCATGCAGTGCCTGTGAAGGTCAGAGCATATTGGATCCCCTGGGACTAGAGTTATAGGCGGTTGTGAGGCACACGTCGGTGCTGGGAATTGTGGGATTTGAACCTGGGTCCTCTGGATGAGCAACTACTGGGTCAGTGAGATAGATTAGTGGGTAAAGCATCATGAATTTGACCCCCCAGGATCAGTATGTTAGAAGGAACAAACCATCTCTTGTCCCTCCAAGTTATCCTCTGACCACCACATACATGTTCACCATGGTGAACACATACACACACACATGCCTACTCATATACATACATACACATAAGCACACACAAACACACACTTAAACATACACATGCATGTACATACACAAACATACACACACAAAACACATGGATATAGCTACCCATACACACACACTCACATACAACATATACATACACACTCACATACAACATGCACAGACACTCACATACATAAATTCTGGTCCACAAATACACACACCTACAAACGCACTCATACACATGTGCACAGGCAGGCACACACATCATACACACTCACACACACACCCATACACACACAATGCGCACACATTCACACAGGAGTGCACACAAACAGTGTAGATGTGTTCCCCCAGATGAAATGAGAGTGCATCACATGTCTAAGAGCCGAGCACACATGTTTTCCCAGAGGCAGGACAGCGTGGTCCTTTGTGTTTGCGTGGCTGGTCTTGTGTTCGTGTCTGCACATTTCATGATTCTTAACGATGAACATGATGTTTGAATATATTAGCGTGTATTAAGGAGCCCCATTAGCATATACTAAATATCTTGATACTACTTGATGACTAGGCAGAATACCTGAGAGTTAAACACACAGGCCGTGGAGCATGGGGCCCAGTAAAGGTCTGCTTCTTAGTGCGAGAACTGCGGTCCATTTAGAAAAACATGCGCTTAGTTCACGTCTTGCGTCCCACTCAGAGAAGCAGCTGCAGATGGATTAAAGGTCCCTGTGCTCTGGGTTGTGGCTAAGGCGTCCTTAGCAAAGCTGTGAACACCCCAAACTGGGACCCATTATCTTACTTCTTGCAATGCTGGGGGTGGGGCCCAGGACCTTGAACACAGCAAGACAAACACTGTGTCTGTTTCCCTGGGCAGGGTATGTGCCTGAAGCCAGCACGTCACATGAGTCTTCAGAGAGATCCACTTCCCTAGCCAGATGCTTCCTAGGGAGATCGGCCAGCCATGTCCACTTTTCTCCCAGCATGCACCTGGGCCGTCACCACACATCAAACTTTGATGACTGGCATTCAGGCAGGAGTTGTATGTGGGGGAGTAACTGTGTTATCTGTGTGGCTGTGGGGTCCTTGGGGTACACGAGATGCTGTGCCCTTACCCAAGCCAAGCCGGTGAGAACAGAGAGCTTCCACTGGAATCTTCCGAACCCAATGGCTTCCACCGCATCTTCGACCATGAAAGTGTCTGGGGAGGAGAAGGGGGAGGAGAGGAGGGGTCAACACATCTTTCATTTGTCATAGTGTGGCATCTGGGCTGGTCCCCAGACAGGCTAATCAGCCGCATGTGCTGCCGTGGGAACTAGCACCATCACCGTCATCACCATGATCCCCATCCCTATCACCACCACCATCATCACCATCATCACCATGATCCACATCATCATCACCACCACCATCATCATCACCACCATCATCACCATCATCGCCATCACCACCATCATCGCCATCATCACCACCATCATCATCATCACCACCACCATCACCATCATCACCATGATCCCCATCATCATCACCACCACCATCATCATCATCACCACCATCATTGCCATCACCACCATCATCGCCATCATCGCCATCACCACCATCATCGCCATCATCGCCATCACCACCATCATCATCACCACCATCATCACCATCACTATCAACACCATAATCACCACCATTATCACCACCATCATTATCACCACCACCACCATCATCACCATCATCAGCATCACCACCACCATCATCACCACCACCATCATCACCACCACCATCATCACCACCACCATCATCACCACCACCATCAGCATCATCACCATCATCAGCATCACCACCACCACCACCACCATCATCACCATCATCAGCATCACCACCACCATCATCACCACCACCATCATCACCACCACCATCATCACCACCACCATCATCACCACCACCATCAGCATCATCACCATCATCAGCATCACCACCACCATCATCACCACCACCATCAGCATCACCACCATCATCAGCATCACCACCACCATCATCACCACCACCATCATCACCACCACCATCATCACCACCACCATCATCACCACCACCATCAGCATCATCACCATCATCAGCATCACCACCACCATCATCACCACCACCATCAGCATCACCACCATCATCAGCATCACCACCATCATCAGCATCACCACCATCATCAGCATCACCACCATCAGCATCGCTGTTTCCCTTCTCAGCCAAGTGTTCACTGATGCAACTGTCAGGGATTGTGATGTCATCAGACCTCCTGAAGTTCCAGCCTACACTGCGATGTCACCCTTTGGGACTCTGAGCCTTCCCAGCCATCCCAAGAACTTTCTACGACCAGCAGCACCCAGGCCGGCGACCCAGGCGCCAGGCCAATGCCTGAGCCGCTGGGTTTTCTCACCATCAGTGGGATTGGCAAACTCCTTGGGGACAGCTGCTCCATCATCCAGCTCGACAGCTTCTAGGCCCACTCGGACCCCCTCAATCTGAACATCATGTTCCCCGGAAGCCGCGTCGTCCTCTGACCGTGCGCTCTCTCCTGTGCGGCGGAATTTCACCACCCTGGAGACAGAAGTAGATGTGACCGGGATGGCCAGGGTGACCTCCCGATGGCCTTGCTGCAGGACTTTCCCACCCGAGGCAGGTAAAGGGCTTTTCTCACCGTCTGGAGGTCCGCGCAGGTAGACCTGGCATTTATGCTGGATTTGGTCGGGCTGGGGGTGGGGTATTGGGAGTTCTGATCAGTTGACAGTTGGACAGTTGGGCTCTGCACACAACTGGCAGCCGTAGTTGTCACGTGCACAGCTGTGCCTTTGTTCTAGGCCTGGGTTCAGTTGTGACACAGGGTCACACATTGCCTTACACTTCCCAGAATGCATTGTTGGGCCGTTTCCGAGCTGTGGGGACCTCAGAGTGCACACGTATTTACACAGACAGACAGTACGAGGTGACCTAGCCTCGTGGGTTCAGTGCTGCGAGTGTCCCAGAGTGTCACCATAGGGTGTGTCTTGGGGCCACTTCCTTGGGTCTTTAAGCTCTGTTTGTGACACGGGTAAGGACTGGGTCACACTCGGGGCTTCTGCGGGGAAGTCGCTCTGTTTGGGCTCCAAGTTGATCTAAAGGGACAGCCCTAAGGGAGAATTCACACTAAAACCCACATTCCTGGGTCTCTTGACAGAGGTGGGGACATAACTGTGTCCTGATCTCACTCTCCTTCTCTCTGAAATGACCTCCAGCCCCGAGAGCTCTCTTCTCCATGCTCCTCAGCTTCTCTTCACTCCCCACTTTGCCCATCCGTCTGGCAATGAAGGCATTAGAGACTCCACAGAACTCTACGCTGTGCCACTCACTCCTCAAACTACGCTTCTTACCTGTCTTTCCCCCTCCCTCCCTCCCTCCCTGCCTCTCTCCCTCCCTCTTTCCATTCTATATAAAGACAGGGTCTCACTATGTAGCCCAGGCTGGCCCTGAACTTCAGATCCCACCCCCACCTCAGCCTCTACCTGTGCCTCACCACCCCTGGTCCAGGCTAAGCTCTCTCTTGTCTTTCTGGGAAGGAAGTGTGGCTTCTCTGAGAAGATGTTTCTTCATCTGAAGCTCAGAATGGAGTGAGCTGTCTCCTTGTAGCCTCTTCCCTCCCAAAACACCAGGTCTCTGCTGTCTGTCAGCCAATCCTGAGGTCACAGCACCAACAGCCCTGAGCCCTGCCTCCCAGCTCCAGAGGGGGAGAGCTGTCCAGTGCCAGCGGCTCATGCCTGTGACCACAAAATCACCAACAGGGGAGGAACCAAGTGTGCAACTGAAACGTAGCTTACAGAGGCAGAGGGGTTTAGGCAGGCTCAGTACAAACGGATGATGATGATGATGCTGATGCTGATGGTTATGATGGTGGTAACGACTATTATTATTATTGTCATTGCTATTGATAGGGGCTCATGTAGCCCAGGCTGGCCCAGAATTCGTCATCCAGCCGAGGCTAACTCTGAACTTTAGATTTCCCAGCCTCTACCCCCTGAGCTCTGGGATGCTGCGTGTGACACTGTGCTCTGTCTGGGCTGAGACTCAAACCCCGGGGGGCTCTCCCACACTAGGCGAGTGCTCTCCCAACTGACCATCTTGTGGTGGTCGAGTCTTGAACTCTCAACTCTCGAGACGTGCCGTGCCCAGGCATGGAGTGTGTTTTCTTTTAGAAGCAGAGAGAAGTTACCCTGCTTGGGAAGCTTCTAGAATATGCACATGCCGGATTACAGGGATGAGAGGACAGCCAGAATCTGCATCCTTAGCCACGATGTGCTTGGAAGAGGGGCCAAGGGCAGGGTGGGGTGACTGAGTGGCTGAGTTTGAAGCCTGTGGCCAACAGTTCTGTCTCCGGCATTCCATGGGGCAGGGTGGGACCCGTGTGCTTTGTGCAGCCCAGCCGGCGTTTTCTGCATGCTCAGTTTGTGCGGCCGATCTGTGAGGTGGCTGTTGCCATTTTACAGATGAGAACAATGAGGCCCCGAAGTCACGTGACATGCCCACGGACACACAACTCCAGAGGCTCGGAACCAGGGTTCCGTCCCCGATCTGTCTGTCTCAAAGCCTCCTGTTCCAGGCACACTAGAAGCCTAAACCTTTGTGGAAGATTCTTTTCGCAGAGCTATTTCAAGCATATATAATATACAGAAATCTCCTTTCTCCTTTCTGCTCAACACGTCCCGAGGGCTGAGCAGCCAAGTACTGCCAGCCCTGGGGGTCATTCAGCCGATGCGGCTGACGTGTCCCCACGCGTATTCACGGGTGACTCTTTCTTGGTCATGTGTGCCTCAGTGTTCAAGTTAACCCCGAAACACCCCGAGAACAGGGCCTGTCACCAACCCCTGTCCCCCTGTATGTTATGATGTCTGTTATATCATGGCATAGCTAGGATGAGCGTGACGAGTTTCCCAGAACAACCAGAGGTTCACTTCTTTTTCCTCCTCCCCACTCTGTTTTCGATGATGTAAGATGCCCATGACATGACCCTGGCCACCCCAACTGATTTAGGCGAGCCCCGTTCTCCCATTGAGCAGCACATAGAGAGTACTTACAGCCGGTGACCTCCGTTGCTGTACCTGGTTCATGTTTACATCTCAGACTCTGTCCCCTTGAGCCCCCCTCCCACTACTTCTGCACCCAGCAGTCGTCGTTCTCTGTCTCTGCAAATCTTGAGTGCCCCAGAGAGGAAGTGAATCAGTAAGGTGTTATCCCTGCTCTTTCTCAGTCCTTGGAATCGATTCCAGGGCCTTGTGCATAAGAGGCAAATACTGGGTCACTGAGATAGGCCTATCAATCCTTTTACTTTGGAAGTTGTCGGTTTCACCAAGATACCCAGGCTAGCCTTAAGCTCACTCAGTAGCCAAGGCTAGCCCTGAGTTTGTGATCTGCCTGCCTCAACTTCCCGAATGGCTAAGGTTACTGGCCTGAACCACTCCCAAGCCCAGCTCCCTACTCCTTTGTAAAGGCCAAATAATATTCCATTGTATGGACATACCACAGTTTGTCCGTTCACCAGCTGACAGAGACTTAGGCTGTTCCCATCTTTTGTTCATTGTGAAGAAAGCTGTGGCAGACATGGTCTTAGAGATTTCTGAGCCCTTGATTCTACCTCTTTGTGGGTAAAAACTGATAAATGTTTAGAATCTTGAAGAACTGACAGAGCAACTCGTACACCATCTAATATTCCCACAGATTCCTGTTTCGGCGGGCGCTTGCCAGTCCTTGCTCATTCCCATTTGAACACAGACAGCTGACTGGTGTGCTGTAGCAGTTAGCACACTGGGGCTTTCATTTGCATTTTCTTTTTTTTCCTTTTGTTTTCTTTTATTTATTTATTTATTATATATGAGCACACTGTCATTGTCTTCAGCCACACCAGAAGAGGGCATCGGATCCCCTTACAGATGGTTGTGAGCCACCATGTGGTTGCTGGGATTTGAACTCAGGACCTCTGGAAGAGCAGTTGGTGCTCTTAACCACTGAGCCATCTCTCCAGCCCCCCCATTCAGCAGACTCTTAACAACTATCAAACTTGGAAACATTTTCTTAAGTCCACCACCGACTTTTCCAGCGTAAAACATAAGGAAGATTTTTTGTTGCCATGGCCTAACATCTGGTTCTGCTTTTATTGCTTGTGTCTTTGTTAAGTCCAGAATAGTCACTACTGGACCCAAGGTCATGAAGTGATCTCCTGTTTTCTTCTGTGTAACTGTTCAATGCGCATGTGCATGTGTGTGTGTGTGTGTGTGTGTGTGTGTGTGTAGGTCAGAAGACAACTTGTAGGAGTCACCTCTGTCTTTCCACCATGTGAGCCTAAGATTTAACTCAGGTCGTCAGGCTTGGCAGCAAGCACCTTTACCCACTGAGCCATGTTGCCAGCCCCTCTTCTAAAGGTTTACTTATGGGTTTTGTCTTTGATGAGCTTGGAGTTGATTTTTGCAGATGGTGTAAGTTGAGGGCTGACTCTGTTCCCCTCTGTCCTTTCTCTGTTGAGGCAGTTGTATGCCCTTGTGGAATGTCACCCATTTCCAGGGCCTCTTCTGGCTTTGTACTTCCTTGAACTATGTGTGAAGGCAAGTGTCAGGCAGGTTTGACCCGCATAGCTTTGTAGCAACTATTTTTTTTTAAATATTTTTACAAACTACCTGTGGTAATCAGGACCCTCGAGGCATCTGTAGGTTTTGTGTTCTGGTGTCCTTCGAGTCTCCGTGTGGATTCTAAGATGGGTTTTCTCATTTCTGGGAAGGATGCAGAGTGGATTCATGGGGTCAGTGATTTACTGAGAAAATGTCCTTCAGAGAACACCCACTGCAAACTGGGGACTGAGAGACAGAGAAAGAGGTGACAAAGACTCCACCGGGTCCATAGGGAGGCAGAAGCAGGGACAGTCCCCACCGAGAGGTGTGGGGACCCACACAGGGGTCAGTCTTTGGAACAGCACCTCAGGTTCAAAAGCCATGACTTCTAGGCTGGATGGCGGTCTTTGGACATGGGTGGTCCTTTAAGGGAGGGACCCTCTAAGCAGCCAACAATGGAAACAGCTGGGCAGATGCCAGCCCAGGAGAGGGGTCTGCATCCCTTAGAAATATGATTCTGAGGCGCTACGCAGATAAATATGAAGAGTCGTCAGTGGCACACCTGAGTCAGGACCAAGGCACACAGCCAGTGATAAACCAAAAGTTGCTGCAAGCCAGGCGCTACATGAGACCCTGCTGGTGTATGTGTGCTCATGCGTTGTGTGTGCATGTGTGCACGTGTATATGTGTGTGCACATGCATGTGTGCACATGTGTGTGTGCATGTGTATGTGTATGTGCACATGTATACACGTGCATGTGTGTGTGCACTATGTCTGCATTGTGTATGTCATGAGTACCTGTTAGTGTGTGTGCAAGCATGTTTGTGCATTTAGAGAGAAACAAGAGGTCCATGTCAGATGTCTTTCTGCACTGTTTTCCACATTATTGCTTTTAATACCTTTTTGAGATCTTCATTTATTTTTTACTTTATATATGTGGGTGTTTTGCCTGCATGTATGTCTGTCACATGCATGCAGTACCTGTAGAGGTCAGAAGAGGGCGCCAGAGCCACTGGAACTGGAGTTACAGATGATCGTGAGCCTCAATGTAGGTGCTGGGAAGTGAACCTGGGTCCTCTAGAAGAGCAGCCTGTGTTCTTAGCCATCTCTCCTACCCTTCTGCCTTCTTTTCTGGTGAGGATCTCTCAGTGAATTGAGTTCACAGCTGATCAGTACTTCAGATGTTTATCTGCCCGACTCCAGTCCTGGCCAGGATTACAGATGCACGGTATATAGGATATGGGACCCGGGGCTCAGACTCAGGACCACAGCATGCACAGCAAGCACATTACAGATGAGCCATTGCCCCAGCCTCTGATAACCCTTTTTAGAAAAGACAACTTCTGTTAACCTTGACAAGCAACCTATGAGTTAGATTCTAGATCACTGATGTGAATACGGTGCTCTGAGGGATGAGGGGCTTGCCCGGGACCCCATGGGTTAAAGGAGCTTAGCTTCCAGCCTGGCTTTCTTTGCAATCACAACCCTTGGTTGGAGTCACTTGGCCCCTGGTCAGTGTCACCCTGAGTGTCTACAGGTGTGGAAATCAACATGAGGCCGGAGCTGGGCTGGTTTGGGTGGGCAGGCCACCGAGACACAGAGAACCATGCAATCTATAGCCAGAACATCATGCACACCATGCAGTCCCGTGTGACCTCCCGAATCTGTCACCATGGTTCAGGGGTCACCAGACCCTTCAAGCTGTTTATAACATAAATGCCTAGGCCCAAAGGTCTCCCCTGGGGACTGAGGATTTTCGTTTTAAAGTTCTTGGGAGCTTCTTGGAATCAGACAACTGTTTGTCATTCTGGGACCCTTTACCATGAAGCGGGGCTGCAGGAAGACGCAGAGCCAAAGAACCTCCAGGTCCCCCTCTGACCAGTGTCCCACCAGTCAGGAACTGGACTGTTTCATGCAACCTAGGCAGCAAATGTCCCTTGTAAGAGGGGATAAACTGACTTCAACGGGGGCACAGAAGAGAGAGTGTTTATGTGAGAACTTGGGGAGGGGTGCTGATACAGACCACAGAAGCCATGGATATGGGGACCATGCTGAAAACTGGCCCTCATGCATCCCGTCTCAGTTGGAGCATTTCTCAGCACCAGTCGACCAAGTTCACCTGTGATGGGTGGCCAAGTGCAGGCCACCGGTGGGTGGTGGGTAAACAGCAGGCTCTGGAAAGGCCTGAGTGTTTAGGTGCCAGTGTGCCTCTGGAGAGCTGGCCCGAACAGGTTCCAGCCTGCCATGTCTGTGAACTAAGAAGGCCTTCCAGTTATTAACACAGGCCACAGAGCTCACGGAATCTCCCCACCGAGGCGAAGAAGCCAATTGAAGAGAACTTGAGAATCTGTCACGTGTATGCCATGTCCAGAGCTAGGGCTCTCCGAAAAGACAGAGGGCAAGTTGCTGGTTGCTGGGAGCAACAGGGAGTGACTTCTAAGTAGGCACCAGGTTTCCATTTGGGGTGAGAGCGACAGAGCTTTGTGATACCCGAATGCTGCTGAGTTTTACACTTTAAAATAGTTAAAACAATAATTTTCACATTATATTCATTATCCCGAAATAAACGTGGGCTCTCAACTCTTACACCACGTGGACATGGCTTGGAGAACGTCCGTTCATCGATTCAACAAATATTTACCGGCTGTACCAGTCCAGAGGGCGCTTCTGGCTTTATAAAGGTGAAGGAGAAATGGGAGACGGTCCAATCGTAGTTACTCTGCTCTGGGGTGGGACTCGCCCCACAAGCCAGAAAGCTGGCCTGGTGCAGGAGTGCACTCAAAGTCCTAGCTGTTTAGGAGAAGCAGGGCAACCCGGACAGAACAGTGGGACCCCATCTCAAAAACCAAAAACCCGATTCATCCCACCCCATGTGTCCATCTGTGTATGTGTGTATGCCCATGTGTGCATGTATATGTGTGTTGCGTGCTATAGCACTCACAGAACATGAAAATGTAATTTGTTGGAGGCGGGTCCAGTTTAATTTCTGTTGTCGTGATTTAAAAAAAAAAAAAAAAACCTGATGTAAAGCAAGTCTAGTGAGAAGAGGGGTTATTTCAGTCCCCGGTCCTGGGCTATGATGTAGGATTTAGGGGAATCCAGGCAGGAACCCTAGACAGCTTAGTGCATACCTTACCCACAATCAGGAGCAAAAAACATGCATGGTTTATTGCACCTCTCTTATACAGCTCAGGTTCCTCTGCCTAGGGAATGGTGCCGCCCACAGTGGGCAGGGTCCTCACACACTAACATGACAGCCCCTTACAATCTGCCTAGGGAATCGTGCCACCGACAGTGGGCAGGGTCCTCACATGCTAACATGACAGCCCCCCCCCCAAAACACGGCAACGCAGTGTAGACAACCGGTCATTGAGACTCTTCCCTAGTTGTGTAAAGTTCACAATTACAGCTGACGACTTCGGGGAGGGAAAGAAACCTTTTAAATACATTTACATATGAACTTATTAATCAGTTCATTTTAGAGATAGAGATCAGCAGACCACCCCTGAATCTGTATTTTAGGGTCTCATAACCCCCTGCACATCCTCTCCTTAAGGACCATCAGTGGCTCCCTACCTCTGTGACTAACATTGACACGGGTGAAACTTTTGGGGACTGTTGCCTCATGGAGCCATTCTGAAGACTATTCTTCATAGGGATCCATACATGTGCAAACAATGGTTGCTATGACGACTGTGATGTGGGCCAGCAAGGCTCATCACGTGTCAGGCCCAGGGTTTTGTGAGTTATTTAACCTCCTTTTTCACAGAGGGAGACACTTCTACTCAGAGCTGGCAGCTCACCCTATGTCATACAGCAAGTGACTGGCCTAGGTTTCCATTTGGCCATCTTCCACTCCTAGACATGTCTCTTCCAGGCTAGCATGCTATTGGCTGTTTACCTTGTGTTTGTCTAAAATTAGAAACGTTCTTCAGGAGGGGAGGGACTTACGTGTGTATGGGACGTCCACTTAGGAATATGTGTCGTGGGCTGCAGAGTTGGCTCAGTGGTTAAGAGCACTCGTTCTTGCAAAGGACTTCCTTAGGCACCGGGCATGCATGTGGCAAACAGACTAGTCAGAGGTGGGACAACCCAAGTATGTAGATAATCCCACACAGTGGGACATTAGATTCTGTTGGGTTGGGTTGGTTTGTGAGACGAGATTTCTCTGTGTATCCCTGGCTGTCCTGTAGACCCAGGCTGGCCTAGAACTCAGCGATCCACCTGCCTCTGCCTCCTGAGTGCTGGGATTAAAGGCCAGCACTCCTTAGAACAACTTTAGAACACTTTTTTTTTCCTTTTTCTTTTTTTTCGGAGCTGGGGGCCGAACCCAGGGCCTTGTGCTTGCTAGGCAAGCGCTCTACCACTGAGCTAAATCCCCAACCCCCTAGAATACTCTTAAAAGCACTACACAGGCTGGAGAGATGGCTCAGTGGTTCAGAGCACTGACTGCTCAGAGGTCCTGAGTTCAATTCCCAGCAACCACATGGTGGCTCA
Organism: Rattus norvegicus; assembly: GCF_021556685.1. Lineage (NCBI taxonomy): Eukaryota > Metazoa > Chordata > Mammalia > Rodentia > Muridae > Rattus > Rattus norvegicus. Next base: position 49,578,284 of record NC_141545.1, on the reverse strand, counting down.
CAACCATCTGTAATGGGATCTGATGCCCTCTTCTGGTGTCTGAAGACAGCTGAAATGTACTTATATATAATAAATAATAAATAAATCTTTTTTTTAAAAAAAGCATCACACTGAGAGAATACGCTAGACACAGGACAAGCACTTCAGGTTCCATTTTTATGAGGGGACCCGGAACAGGTGACCTCAGAGGTCAAACGGAGAGCAGTGGTTGGCAGGGACGGGAAGGAGGAGGATGGTTTTATTATTTGTTCCACTGTTTGCCCTTCTGTTTTTGAGAGCAAGGCTCATTAAGCAGTCCAGGCTGACTTTGAACTCACTGTGCTCCTGCCTCAGGGTCCCGCCGTCTACACTACACTACAGGTGTGTGTCACTTGTAGCTCAAGGACCAGTGTTTAATGAGTAAAGAGTACCAGTAGAGGAGAGATACAAATCTTCGGGGAGGGATGAGGTGGTGACTACGTGTTCTCCAGGATACTCACGGATGGCCACCAGGTCCTCCAAGATGCCCAAATAGTTTTATGTATGTGTTTCTACTATAGACACGTCCTCCCCATTTGCACATTTCCTCACAGCAGACGTGCATCCTATGCCTTCTCACAAGCAGGTCTGCACTGGCCAGAAAGCTTCCCTGTCAGACGTTTGAGAACAGAACTCAGAGACTTGACCACAGAGACTCAGACACTTCACTGCGGTCATGAACCAGGCTTCCTGCCTCACACAGGCGCTTGCAGAACCTAGGTTGAGCTGCACTTTGGTGGTCTCTTTCCTGCCTAGAGGTAGCTGGGTCATGGGTTCAAGCCCCAGCACCCAGTAAAAAGAGGTCAGGTGATGGCCCCACTCTACAGAATCAACATCTGCAGTTGAACAAGGATTGCCCTGAAGTGAAGGGGAACAGCAGCTCCTGAGCAGAGAAAACCATTCTCTTCTTTTAGTCTCATGAGCTTTTGGCATTTTTTTTTCCTTTTCTTTTTTTTCGGAGCTGGGGACCGAACCCAGGGCCTTGTGCTTGCTAGGCAAGCGCTCTACCACTGAGCCAAATCCCCAACCCCTTGGCATTTCTAACTGGGGCGTCTGTCGGTTGCTTCTGTTCACGTACTTCCCGAATGCCCGCCCAGGTTAGCTTTGTGCTGCGCATGCTCCGGGCAAAGCTGTGCGCGTTCGTGGATGACTTTGTCTGGGGAAACGCGGGCGGTGATGGGCTGGTGGGACCAATGTGAGGGTGCGCAGGCTCCAATGGGTGGGAACGCCGCCGCCCTGCAGGCTCTGTTTACAGTTCCTCCGGTTGAGAACGGGTGTTGCTCAGTACGGCTTGTCTTTGGACGGACATGAAAAAGAGGCCTCGGGCGTTAAGTTAGATGCAGACACCCAGACTGTAGTTCAAATCTCTCGGGCTCCAAAACAGTGTTGATCAACTGTGTGAGCCAAGGTTTCCTGAGGTGGGAGTTTGAAAGAAGAATCCTGATGGGGCCTCAAGACAGGCTGGCTCCTGCTGCTCCGATTTCTTGGCATTTAAACACCATATATAAAAAATAATTTACCAAAATAGCCAGAGACTTTTTGGTCTAAGTTTGCTACTTAAGGAAGGGAAGAGCTCGAGGAAACAGCTGTCATCAGTGTGATCTGTCTTATGAGGAACCTTAAGTGAGGGCCTGAGACTCCGGGGGTGCTTGGTTAGGAAGTCCAGTTCTTCTTTGTCTGAGCCTCTGGCTGAAATACTGAGGCTCGAATTGGTCTGTGATTGTTACAGGGTAGCATTTAGGGTCCTACAGAGGGAGGGGTCCACCTCAGAAGAGAGTCCTCAGTACCACCCTGGACTCCCTTGGCTTTCCTCTCCCTAACTATGCCATTCAGGGAGCTGTGTGACCCCAGGGAGGTTGCTTCACCACCCTGAGCCGGTTTCATGGCTCTTATGGAGATGGCGGTTACTGCCTCCAGGGGTTGCCATGGGGACCGAAGGTGCCACTGTGGAGAGAGAGTCTTGAAAAGACTGGCGATTTCAGGGACTGTTGAGCCAGGGCTGGTGGCATGCTCAATGCCCACTACAGAGTGGGACAAAGGTCACATGGCTCTCACCCCTGTAGTAATGAGATCACTGGATTCCCTTCTCCCAAGGGGTAACTATACGCTCACAGCATGGCAAGACACGTGGATACCTCAGAGGCCACCTTCGGTGAAGTGCATGCCTGGCAGACAGGAGGGGTCTTCCGTTTGAGCTCCTAAACCCCCTTTTTAAGAAGCTAGGTGTGGGGGAACACACTCGTAATCCCGGCTCTGAAGAATCAGAGACAGGCAAATCCCAGGGGCTCAACAACTACTCTAACCTACTTGGCAAGTCTTTGGCCAACGAGAGACTCTGTCTTAAAGAAAAGGAGAAGCTATTTGAGGCACAACAGCCGTGTTGTCTCTGGTCCACACACACATGTACAAACACGCAAGCACCCCGGGTTTATTGTCATTTAGACATGGACAGGTGAGGAGGCCCATTGAGAGGATGGATTCTGCTTACAGCTGTGGAGATAACGGGGTTGCAGGTGGATGTGCTCCACAGACGGACAGAGTAGGGAGGGGACTAGAGACAGGAGGGCTCAGGACCTAGTCAGAGAACTGAAATCCCAGTCACACACAAACGGTCCCATCAACCTTGTCCCCTGTGCCTGTGTTGTTTGGCACTGGGGCCCGTGGGATCTGACAGCTGTTGGTGAGCAGGGTTAGACACCGAAATCCAAGCAACAGAACTGCCGGTTCACTGCCAAATGGCTCTGCCCGGTCTCCTTCAGAGCCAGCCCGAGGCCCTCTTTACTTCCGTGATTTAATTTATTTTTATTTTATGTACCTCGGTGTCTTGCCCACACATGTGTCTGTGTGAGGGTTCCGGGTCTCCTGGAACCTGAGTCACAGACAGTCTTTTTTTTTTTTTTTTTTTTTTTTTTTTCCAGAGCTGGGGACCGAACCCAGGGCCTTGCGCTTCCTAGGCAAGCGCTCTACCACTGAGCTAAATCCCCAACCCCAACCCAGACAGTCTTAAGCTGCCCTGTGGGTGCTGGGAATAGAACCTGGGTCCTCTGACAGAGCGGCCAGTGTTCTTAAGTGTGGAGCCATCTGTCCAGACCCCTGGAGGGGCTCTTAGACTGCGGTGGGGGAAGGGACCTCGCTTTTCAGTAACTGAGGTAACTGGACACAGTCTGAGGGGACACAGTCTGCGATAGCTAGGGAGAGGTTCGACTGCAGGGGCTTGCCCACGACAGGGCAGAGTAGGAAACAGGTCAGAAGCAGGGTCAAGCTCTAACCTCAAGGCCCACCCCGGGTGACTCAGTTCCTCCAGTCAGCCCTCGCCTCCTAAAAGCCTCCACAACCCCTTAAAGCACACCAGGACTTGGAGACCAGAGGCTTCATCGTGAGCCTGGCCCTGCAGTGTGTGGTTCCCTTGCCGTGCCGGTCTTCCAGGATTCCCCGGAGAATCTCCCACCAAGCTCTGCTCGTGTATTCTACCGCTTGCCTCGCCCAGAACTCGAAAGTCTGCCACATTCCTACTGGTTTGTTCTGAAGCCTGGGAACCCTCCGGTCAGGCCGAGCGCAACAGCGAATCACTTCCGGGAGCTAGTTTCCTGTGTCAATGACATTTCTCCTCGCGGCTGTGATGAAGCACGCAGAGGAAGCAACTTGGCGGAGGAAGGATTTACTTTGACTCGTGGTCTGAAGGTACACTGCCCCATTGCTGTATCAGGGAGAGCTCACTCACATCCGGAGGGATGAGAAGGACAGTGAAGAACCAGAGGTAGGGCCAGGCTATCAGTGCCAAGGCCAATTCCGCAGTGACCCACGTCTTCCGGCTAAGCCCCACATCTGGAAGGTGCCACACATCCCCAAGTCACTGTCTGGAGACCAAATGTTCAAACGAATGAGCCGGTTGGGATATTTCACATCCAAACCAAATGATCACAGAGAGTGGGCGTCCGAGAGACCTAGGCCATGTTCTCTGTACTCCCTCACGGGAGCCCGATCCAGGAAGCACTGGGCCCCTGAAGCTGGATCTCCTTCCTGTCCCCAGCTCACAGATGCTGAAGCTAAGGCCTGGAAGGAACCACACCTGCACGACAGTCCTACAGGGTCAGCAGGAAAGTCAGGTTTGAACCCAGGGCTGCTTGACCAGGATGCCCACCACTCCCTGCTGGGTCATCACTGGAGAGGGGGAGGGGAGGCAGGGCAGGGTGGGGAGGCTGAGACACAGCTTTCAAGGTGGTTCACCGCGGCAAATTTTTGTTTACTGGGCATGAGCTCCCACTCCTGTAGCCCTGGCTGACCTGGAACTCACAGAGATGCCCCTGCCTCTGCCTCCCAATTCCTAGGATTAAAGGTGTGTGCCACCGTACCAGGGTGGAGATTTTCCTCCTTTATTTACACAGGGATCATGCAAAAAGGACTTTGTCATTGCAAGACTGAGTTCTTGCCCCATTGACTAAAGGTGCACTGGGGGTGAGGGATGATGCAGTTGAAGAAGCAGGTATGAGGGATTTAGAGGGATAGAAGTCAGGAACGTGTTCTGGAGGCCAGGACTAGGTAACCTGTTGTCTAAGGGGGACCCTCCTGGGGACATGGACAATGTTGGGAGACAGTTTCAAGAATGGTAATTGAAGCTGAGAGGTGGGGGGGGGGAGGTTGTGGCCTTTAGCAGGTGGGGACATGGCTAAATACCCAGCCGTGATATCAGGTCTCAAACATCAATCAGGTCAAGAAGTGCACCTGTGGGGTTGGGGATTTAGCTCAGTGGTAGAGCGCTTGCCTAGGAAGCGCAAGGCCCTGGGTTCTGTCCCCAGCTCCGAAAAAAAAAGAACCAAAAAAAAAAAAAAAAAAAAAAAAAAGAAGTGCACCTGTTCGAGGTCAGGGAGTGTCACCGTGAGGCCCGTGGTAAAGACTCACTGGCCTCTGAGAGGTGGTGGGCCGGTGGGAGGAAGTTAGGTCATTCATTGGAGATAGACCCTTCAAGGGGTTCCAGGATCCCGGCCACCCACCTTCCTGTTCTCTTTCTCTCTCTCTCCTCTTCCTCAATCCACTGAGATGAGAGCCGCCTTTGCCACACAGCCCTGCTACCAGGATGTGTTTGTCACCGTACCATACTCCCAAGACAATGGAGACAACCAGCTATGGGCTATCCCAGGCAATGCAGCTAATTGGCCAGGGGCTATCCCAAGACAACGGAGCCAGTTAGCCATGGGGTAAGACCTCTGCAGCCATAAGCCAACCCTCTCTCCTACTTTTAGGTTGTTTTCTTAGGTAATTTTGTTACAAATACAGAAATCTTTTTAACCTGTCAGGATTACAGCAAAAAACTATGGCGATGGTGCGAGTCTTTAATCCCAGCACTGAGGAAGCAGAGGCAGGCGGATCTCTGTGAGTTCAAAGCTGGCCTGGTCTACAGAGTGAGTTCCAGGGCAATCAGGCTACACAGAGAAACCGGTCTCTAGAAACTAAAAACCAACCAACCAAACAAAGAAACAAAAGCGAAAGAGAAACGGCTAACAATAACACAAGAAGGCTCACATAATGCAGAATGGTGCCGGGCTCACCCAACTAGAGAGGTTACACCCAGGCGCCAGCACGGTGGGGAACAGTGTTTGCTGAGGGAACCAGCAGGGCACTGTTTTAAGTGAAACAAACTGGGCACAAAAACCGCCAAGAGACACAGGGACTCAGCGACCTGTTGAATCTGATAGTGAGCTTGGAAAAAAGAGCATACTGCTGCTTACCCAGGGCTGGGAGAAGGGAAGGGTTGAGGGGCATCTCTTAGACACGGGAAATAAATTCAAGGGAACTTGAAGATGATTAAAAATAGATTTTGAGTGCCATCACCCCACGAATGTAAAAAAAAAAAAAGAAAGAAAGAAAGCACAGGAAGTAATGTGAACACGCCGAACTCGGTCTCTGTGTGTCCATGTATCCGTTTCAAGACTGTGTTCTGCATGCCGTAAATGGGTGCGGATGTCAACATCATTAAACATGGTTATTCTGTCAGTAATTACATTTCCTTGACTTTGTCAAAGGAAACGGGGCAAACAGAACAGCCAGGGCATGGATAGGAGGAGGGGCCAGTGGGATGGCTTAGTGGGTAAAAGGAGCTTGCAGCCAAGCCTGGTGACCTGTGTTCCATCCCCTCCGTCCCACAGGGTGGAAGGAGAGAACTAACTCCCAAAAGTAGTTCTGTGGCCTCCACGTGGGTGGGCACACACGTGTGCGTGCATGTATACTACCTATAAAGTAACCAATAATTTTTAATAAAATTATTCATTTAAATAAGTGATTGGATTATTAAATAATTAAACAGTTATTTTAATAAAACAATTTTTAAAAAGTAATGTGAGAGATATAAATAAATAAGTAGATAAATAAACGAAGAATGTGTGTCTGCATCTTTTTTTTTAAAAGATTTATTTATTTTGTGCATGTGAGTACACTGTAGCTGTCTTCAGACACACCAGAAGAGGACATCAGATCCCATTACAGATGGTTGTGAGCCACCATGTGGTTGTTGGGAACTGAACTCAGGACTTTTGGAAGAGCAGCCAGTGCTCTTAACCACTGAGCCATCTCTCCATCCCCATCATAAAGCTTTCTTAATCCTCTGGCCCGCACACACTGGTCTACAGTGGAGCCCAGTCATCCAGTCCTGCCCCCACCTTGGGAAGCTGGTGGGTTCCCCTCCCTGTGAGCCTTTCTCTAGAAAGACGCTGGCCCATGAGTGAGGAGGGCTGGGTGTGGCTTAGGATGCAGCACAGGCCTAGCAAAGGCAAGGCCCTGGGCTTAATTCCAGCAGCAAAATAAATGAGTCCATATATTGGAAGGTAAGGGCCGCCAAGATGGCTCTGTGGGTAAGGGGGCTTGTGGCACCAGCCTGCAGACGCAGATTCAATTCCTGGAGCCCGTAGGAAGGTGAAAGGAGAGAACTGATTGCATAGAGTTGTCCTCTGGTCTCCGCCTGTGCTGTGGCGTGCGCACCTAACACACACGTTCCGCCCACACAATAATAAAACCTTTTAAGTGATAAATGCTACAAAACCAGAAAGGTTAGCTCGACGTTATCCTTGGAGGACGAACGGAAACTGCTTACTTTCTTCATATGTAATCAACTTTATTGTCTTGCTGCCTAAGATAGCAAACACCTGTAGCCCCTGAACCCACGATATAGGAGTTAGGAGCCAGGCCAGCTTTGGCTACATCGTTAGTTCAAGGCCAGCTTGGACTGTAGGAGACTCTTCATCCCAAAAAGCAAAGCGAACAATTCCCATTTGAGCCACTTCCGGAGCGAGTGCTGCGGTGCAGTCACGTGATGTAGGTGTGGCCAGTGCCCAGGGTTCTGTGGTGTTGATCACACGGTCACGTGACGTAGCTTCCACTAGCACCCAGCTACACTGATCTTATAAAATCCCCAAGTCTATGTCTATTAAACGCTGCTTCCTGTCCCCATCTTCCACCAACTCCCTGGCAACCACCAATCTACGCTGTGTCTCCAAAAACACCTTCTCTGGGCTCATGGTCCAAACAGCTTCGTAAAGCACTTGTGGCCCGGCCCATTTCCCTTTACATCCCGCCTTCCCCAACCTGGACCCGAGTGCCTTTCCTTTTGAAGGCTGAATAGTACTCCAGTTACATAGATATACCATGCTCTATCAATGTGTTGATGGATGTGGGCCGTCTCCATGGTTTGGCAATTATGGATGACATCACGACGCACTTGGGTGTGCAGACTCCTCCTCGAGATGTGTATCCATTTCTTTGGGGGTACACGGTCATCTCAGGATCTACGGGAACTGGTTCCGGAACCTTCCGTGGAAACTGTGGTCTGTGGCTACTCGATGTGAAATGGTATGGGGTTTGCACATGGCCTCAGACATCTTCCTGTGTGCTCTGGTGCATCTGTAAATTACTTACAGTCCCTGTCCCTGGGTCAGCATCACGGACAACAGAACTAGCCCGCGGGTGCTGAGAGAGGAAGCAATCTTGTCTGTCTTGATCCCACAGTTGGTTGGCCTGGTGGATACAGGTCCCAGGCATGTGGAACTGCCAGAGAGGGTACATCCTTATTCTTGAGATTCTGAGGCCCCGCCGCACTATTTCACACTAGTCAAGGATGTCCCATTCCAACAGGCAGGGGGTGGACTTGTGACCTCTCCAGGGTCTCACTGCTTGGTCTTGTGGTTTGGGTTTTGTTTTTGTTTTTGTTTTTTTTCCGGAGCTGGGGACCGAACACAGGGCCTTGTGCTTGCTAGGCAAGTGCTCTACCACTGAGCTAAATCCCCAACCCCGTGGTTTGGGTTTTGTCTGTTTAGGGCTTATTGGTGTACATGAGAGAGGACTGCAGTTGCTCAAGGGAGTGTACACAGAAGCCACAGGAAGCTTTTGAGCAGGCAACAGCACGATCCGACATCTAACCAAGTCCCTCTGGGGATGGAGCGACCGTGCAGCCATTCTCAACGCCCCCACGTCCTCGATGGGTCATGCGCATGAGCGCGCTGAGAAACTCTTTTGAAAACTGATCTAAGACAAAAGCCCTTCAGCTGCTGTGAAGAGAACAGACGGTCGGGAGACAAGGGCATGAGTGAGAGGCCAGCAAGGAGAAGAATCCTGCTGAGAACAGATGGGACTGGGCCTGTGGGATCTGGTGACTGTAGAGAGGCGTGGGCTGGAGCACGGCTGACACTGAGACATGTAAGCAGCAAGATTTCCTGAAGATTCAAAATGTGCGAGAGAGCAGAGTCAAAGTTGACCTCAACAGTCTGGCCCACATGTGAGGGAGGTGTGGCTGTCATGGGAACCACCAAGTGAGGAGGGATCCCGAGTTCAAGTTCACAGGCTGGAGCAGGGCTTGGTGGCTAAGGTCACTTGCTGATCTTGCAAAGAACTAGATGGTGTCGAGAGGGTCACAACCTTTGGGACTTCCAGTTCTTGGGGCTCCAAAGTCCTTTTCTGGCCTCTGCTCAACACACCCAGAACGCACAAAACTCATGTAGGCACACACACACACACATGTACATGCATTTGAAAACATATATTTTTAAGGAAAGCGTTCAGTTCAGACATGTGCTGTCACAGTACTGCAGGCATTCCCACCAAGGAAAACATAGCAACCGCTTGCTTTATTGCCTGACCAAAATGAGGTTCAGCGACCCAAACCGAAGCAGAGAGGGACAAGAAATGACAAAAGCGTTTGTCAGAGCCCCACTGCCCAGTGTCTTTCCCTGCTCCGACAACAGTTCAGCCACACAGGGGCAAGCAGGCTCCAGCTTCACGAATGAGCGTCTAGCCTTCAGAAGAGGAAGACAAAGGCCAAAAACCACCCTGGTGGTAAGTGTCAGAGGCAGGATTTGAACCCAGCACTACCCGACTTGGGTTTCCCCATTTTATCTTGATTAGTGAGGCCAGAGGAAGTGAGAGAGGGGCACACTGAGGTGTCAAACTCATGCTCCATCACAAAGACAGGAAATGTAAAAAGAGAGAGATAGCATCCTTTTTTTTTTTTTTAAATGTATGTGAGTACGCTGTCACTGTATTCAGACCCACCAGGCAGAGGGCATCGGATCCCATTACAGATGGCCGTGAGTCACCATGTGGTGGCTGGGATTTGAACTCAGGACCTCTGGAAGAGCAGTCAGTGCTCTTAACCGCTGAGCCTTCTCTCCATCACTCATATCATCCTTTAATTCCCTGAGTGCCCTGGCCCTGTGGTCTTTGACGAGACACACCATGCTCTTCCCACTCAGGGCTTTTCCTCACAAAGTCTTTCTGGAACGCTCACACAGGTATTGTTTCTGAATGTTTCCTACCTACGCCTGGAAGCTCTCCTTGATCTCATTGCTGCTGAGAATCGGGATTTCTGAACAGCCCTGGACTGTACAAGCATTGGAAACAGTTGTCATAGCTATGAATGTGACACACTCAATTCCCACCTCGTCTCCCAGGCCAGCACTGCACAACAGAACCTGGGAGACAAGTACAGTTACAGGAAACATCTATGCATGGGTCCCGTGAAGTGGTAGCCCTAGCTACAGGTAGCTACAGAAATGTGGTTCATATTTGAAAACAAAGGGGCGGATTTTGTGCATTTACTTACGATATGTATTTGTCCCAACCAGCTTTAACTGTCAACTGGACACAGCCTGAGAGGAGGGCCTCCGTTGAGAAGTTGCCCAGATCAAGTTGGCCTGTGTGCCTTTCTGTGGGGGAACTGTCTCCGTTGTTAATTGATGTAGGAAGGTCCAGTCCACTGTGGGCGGTGACACCATTTCCTAGGCAGGAGGTTCTGAACTGTGTCAGAAAGCCAGCTGGGGACAAGCTGGTCAGCAAGCCCTCAACAGCCACCGCGGGCTTCCTGCTATAGTTTGGCCGTGCAGTGCTTTCCCTGACTGGAAATAATTCTTCATGGAAAACAAACGGGCTATTTCAAGTTCCTGCCCTGACTTCCTTTGAGGATGGGCTATGATGTGAACCCGAGGCCACAAAACCCCTTTCTTCTCTGTAATGCGGGGTGTCTTATTACAGCCGCAGAAATGTAGGCAGAACAGTATCATACCACACATTATTTCACATGTAAATTATATAATTTATATTAAGCACACGTGGCCAGAGGCTACCTTACTGTGACTGTAAACTGCGGCTCCTTCAAGGCATGGACCATGTTATCTTAACCATCCATGCGGTCCTCTGAACCAAGCATAGTATCAAAGATAAATTATTAGTGCCCAGGCCTGGTGGCACACATTTCTCATCCCCAGCACTCTGGAGGCAGAGGCAGGCAGATCTCTGAGCTTTGGGACAACCTGGTTTACACATTGAGTTCCAGGACAAGACAGAGTCATCTGAGGGCTGGGGATGTAGATGTGTGGTAGAGCTCTTGCTTGGCATGCATGAGGCCCGGGGCTCCATCATCACTGAATGAAAAACCACTAACCTGGAAAAGAGAAATCTCACAAGCCTGCCTCGCACAGTAAGAGCGACACACAAAGTTGTGGCTGCTCCACACCCCACACCCCACACCCCACACCCCACACCCCACACCCCACACCCCACACCCCACACGTGTGTTGCCTGTGGACAGCAGGTGGACAACAAGAGCCATCCGTCTCAACTGGGCCATCCCAGAGCTGTGCGACAAGGCCTCCAGGCTCACCAGAGGACTGCTTTCTTAGCCACGCTCACCTTGCTCCCCTCCCCAGCCTGCAATCTGCTTACAGGCTTATGGTCTATTAGCATCAACCTCCCGCAGGACCACGTCTGTTCCAGAGTCCACTCCTGCCAGCACTCTGGATATTTTCTAAGCCATATTGCTCTCAGGAAATCTGTTGCCTGCAATTTCCATATAATATATGCAGGGTATGGTCTGAGAAAACATCTAAGTCGTGATGTGTAACCCACTCAGATTCATACGGCTGCCTGTTTTCTTTTAGCTTCCTCGTTTTTTGTTTTTTTTGTTTTTTTTTTAAATAAACAGAGGTCAGGGCATTTACAGGCTAATTCTGACTTCAATCAAAGGCAGTTGGGGATTTCTTTTTAAGAGGATTTTTGTTTTCTATTTCATTTATACATATGTGTGCCTGTATGCCACCTGCATGCAGGTCCCTCAGAGGTCAGAAGGGGGTGTCAGATGTCCTGGAATTGGAGTCAGTGGTGTAGGTGAGCTGCCCAATGTGGGTGCTGGGGACCAAACTGGGTCCCCTGGAAGAGCAGCAAGCATTCTTGACAGCCTAACCACCTTTCCAGCCCCTGGGGCTTTCATGAAAGCAGCAGTTTCTGGAAGTTCAGCAACAGTAATCTACATAATTACCTTGTATAAATGTCTCAGGTGTAGTGACAGTTGGAAATAGATACTGTGTATCGGTTTGTATTGTCAAGCACTCAGAACACATCTCCCTTAGCCTCCATGATAAACATATGAACCAAGTATCATGATAGCCATTGTTTCAGGAATTGAGCCAGAGTACCTGGAGTGTGCTGACCACATACCGTGCTGCTGTCCATCTGACCCCTTCTCTGCCCCTGTCTCTTCATGGCTAGGGAAACTGAGTCTTCGGAAGGTTAACTGACTTGAGGTCAAGGTTTGAACCTGAGTCTGCCTGGCTCAGAGCCGGTATTCTCCGACAGTAAGCCACTTAACCTCTCCAATAGATAGCACACGCATGCTCTTCTTTCTATAAACCATTGAGAGATTTGGGAGAGGGGTCCAGCAAGGTTTCTCTTTGTATATCCATGGCTATGCTGGAACACCCTCTGTAGAGCTGGCTTTGAACTCACAGAGATCTGCCTGCCTCCTGAGTGCTGGAACTAATGGTGTGCACCACCACCCTAGATGATGACAGAGATGGTGATGGTGATGGTGATGGTGATGGTGGTGGTGGTGGTGGTGGTGGTGATGATGATGATGATGATAGTGTTGTTGTTGTTGTTGGTGGTGGTGGTGGTGGTGGTGGTGGTGATGATGATGAATGTTTTTGAGACAAGATGTTACTCAACCTGGCCTAGAACCTATACTTATCCAGATTCAATCTCCCAAGTGCTAGGATTACCGGACAGGTCTGCATCTCTAGACCCAGTTTCAATTAATTACATATATAAATTTCCCTAGTCTCACTATTTCTCTCTGTATATTTAGTGCCAGGGATGGGACCCAAGGCCCTGTGCATGGTAGGTAAGTGCTCACCCAGAGTATGAATGAGCCATCCCCCGGCTTCCCATTTTCACCGGCTCTTATTTATGGAGAAATTAGTTTGTAATGCCAAACCTATATCCTAGGAAGTTAAAGGCACAGGTGTCCTTTGCTGAGTTCAGGTGGTCTGGTGGCGGGTGGAAATTCATCCCACTAAAAGCTAGCATTCCGATGCAGGTTCTTATCCTGAGCTTATTCTGGGCAACATTGTTTCAATTTGTGGGTTGTGTTTTTTATTCTGGGTAACCGTTGAGCTCTGGGAACACAGTGTTTAAGCTCAGCAAGAGCCGCATTTCCTTGAGGGGGGGTCTCTGTCCTGACATTTATATTTTTTGCTTCAGGTTATTAGAAGCAGGTACCCTTTTGCATTGTGAAATACCCCTCATTAGTTGGGGTATTTATGGATCTGTTAACAAAAGCTTTAAATGTACAGTTTTAATTACTGAAGACTGTGTAATGAAGGAATGATTTTGCCTGGAGTTGAGAAGTAAATATGCCAACCCCCACAGAGCCTCAGAGAGCCTGACCAGCCACACTAAAAGTCACTTGGGAGAATTCCTCGGTAGCTGGAGGTTTGGGGAATTGGGGGGCGCACACCATTTTTAAAGTCACACGTGTTAACGATACCCAGTCCTTCCCAACAGACCTAAGTGGAACTGACTTCCACCTGCCAGTTAAGAATTAAAACGGGAATCCTGGAAATATTCTTCATACTGACCCCGTTCAGACTCTTGGAATTTGCTTTAACCATTGCAGTAGCGGCTACCTGTAAATCCCCTCTGAAGGCCTCTGTCTTCTCCACCGCCTCTCTGTGCTCCCCACTAGATTCATAGAGTGAACTGAGTATCCCCCCCCCCCCAGAAAAATTCCCGACCTCAAAGGAATGCATTCCTGGTGTGTCCAAGCTGAAGCCTACTCCAGCGAGCTCTCCCCCTCAAACCTTTCATTCAGAAGACAAGAGTCTCCAGCCAGGACTCACAGCCTTCTCATTCACAGGCTTTCCAAATAGCCTTCCCTCCAGGAAGGCATCTGTGCTGTTTAGAAAGCAGTTTGCAACAGCACAACGTTCCTTTCCGAAAGACCTTGTAGGAGGGGGAAAAAACCAGGAATTGCACAGTGTGAGAGGCTGGGAAGGGACAGATGTCAGCCCTCGGTCATTTCAGCCCACATATTCAAACACCATCCAACGCGTTCTCACAGCATAGACCTCAAAACCCCTTCTGGGTTGAGAGCGATTTCCAAGGGGAAACACAGAAGCTAAGGATCCCCACAAGGTCCTGACAGATCTTGTGGGGGAAATGAATCAGAAAACAGAAGCTGGGCTAGGAAAATGGCTTGTCTCCTCCAGGCCCAATTCTTGCGTCTCGAACAGCATTTTCCAATTCAAGAGGCCGTGCGGGGATGCACCCCTGCAGGCTTTGCTCTTCTAAAGGGCGCCCTGCCGGCCTCCCTTCGCCCCCGCGGTACTCACGGCAACTGCCTGAGCTGGAACAGGTCCTCCTCCATGTCCGCGCTGCGCCAGGGCGAGCCTGGGCATGACCCTTACATGGTGAAGCAGGGCCGGCGCTCCGGCTTTCAGCACCGGGATGCTGGACAGCTCCGCGGCTTCCTCGCTGGGCAGCTGCTGGGGGAGGGAGCCCTGCCCGGGAGACAAAGCCAGCCGCTGCCGCCGGAGACCGACAGGAGTGGGCGGAGGACGAGGGGAGGGCTCCGCGGTGCAGGGGGCGGGGCGAGCCCTGCTGCTCCCAGGAGCCCACGGTCCTCTGTTTGGGGTGTCTGTGGGGCACCCCGACCGACCAGAAGAAGCCTCCCTCGCAGATTCTTTGTAGGAATTTTAATGTCGGTATGATGTTCCGGAAGCTTAAGAACGGAGTATGGATTTTTAGAAATGAACTCCATGTATAACACTGCTGCGTGTTGAGCACCTACTGGGTTCCAGGCACAGTAGCACCCTGATGGCAAAACGGTTTGAAAAAATTTTTATCACAGAGCCGAGGGCCCGACGAAACGGGACCTAGGAAAGGATCTTGTTGGGTACTGAAGGCTAGAAGGCGGAAGAGTAACTCAGTTACTCAGCCTTGCATTGTGATCTTTGCGGCCTGACTGGAGAGGTGAACGGCAAAGTCCCTGCCTTGAGGTCTTTCCCTTAGAATTCAGGCTCTCCACCTTCCCCGTTTCCGCCTGCTTTAGAACTTGAGCTCTGTGAATTTTCTCAGCCTGGGTTACCACAAACTGCAGGGACAGATGGGGTACACATCAAACCGTATCTCAAAAGTTAAGACAAGCCAGGCACAGAGGTGTACAACTTTGACCCCAACACTTGGTAGCTGAGGCAGGTGAATCTCTGTGGGGGGGAGAGAGAGAGAGAGAGAGAGAGAGAGAGAGAGAGAGAGAGAGAGAGAGAGATATTAGAGATCTCAATTCAAGTTGCCCATAAACAGTTGACTCCTCCCAAAACTATGGAGTCTCCTGGGTGTGGGCCTGCTATCTTGACACTTAAATAGCTCCACTAATCCTAGAGTAGAAACTCAGTTCTAGTTCTAGTGTGCATAAGTGGAGAAAGGAGAAAAAGATTCACCTATCAAGATGGCGGCTCCCACGATTCCCATATACGAGAGCCATGACTGGATGGAAGATCACAGGAACAGAAGGAAGAGAGGAATGTTCTTTTCTTTTTTCTTTTCTTTTCCTTTTTTTTTTTTTTTCTTTGTTTCGGAGCTGGGGACCGAATCCAGGGCCTTGGGCTTGCTAGGCAAGCGCTCTACCACTGAGCTAAATCCCCAACCCCGGAATGTTCTTTTCTTTCTTTTTTTTTTTTTTTTTTTCTTTTTTTTCTATTTTTCGGAGCTGGGGACCGAACCCAGGGAATGTTCTTTTCTAATGTTTTATAACTTCTGTGTATGTGTGTGCATGTGTTCATGTGTGTTCGGGGGTGGGGCCTCTAGAAGCTAGGAGAGGGTGTTTCATTTTCTGGACCTTGAGTTTCAGGCCCCTGATGCAGGACCTCTGGAAGAGCAGGAAGTGTTCTTAGTTGCTGAGCCATCCTACCAGCCCCCACATACCCTACCACACACACACACACACACACACACACACACACACACACACTAGTGTTTGACTGCACATATGCACATGCATGTGTGCTTACAGAGGCCAGAAGAGGGCATTAGATCCCCTAGAGCCAAAGATACCGGTAGTTATGAGCAACCGTGTGGGTGCTGGAAAAGCAGGTCCTCTGGAAAAGTAGCCAATCTCTCAACCATCTCGCCAGTCCTCTGTAAAAGTTAACTACTACTTGCCTGAAATAATTGCCATCTCAGAAGTTTACTGCCTCCGTCTGCTCACTTAGACCTAGTTCTGGAAGCTTCTAGCCTCTGTACAATCTAATGTAGGCCTAGAATGTTTTCAGCCTCTGAGACTTACTGCTGAATAAAAAAAATAAGGAAAGAAAGAAAAAAATAAAGTTCTAACCTTTTCTGGACTTTGGCTGGGTGGTTCAGCTCAGCTGTTCTGGCTGAAAACTCCTCTCCAAGCTGACAGGTTCAATCTGGCTTCTCTCTTGGCTTCTCCTGAAACACTCTGCTTGGCCTCATACTAACTTTGGAAGAGATTTTCTCTAATCTTCTGGCTCCTTCTCATTTTCTGGATCGTTCTGTCTTCACCTGTGTCTAGCTTGTCCTCTCTCTGCAACCTGTCTTCTGTAAAATGGCCTCCTCTCCTCTTTCTCTGAGTTGCTCTCTCGTAAGCAGCCCCTCTTTCCTTTCTCTTCTCATGAGAGTTGGGTGTATCCTATCCTGTCAAATCTTTCTTCGATTCATCACTTTGTCTGCCACCCAATTAGACATCACTTCAAACATGTCTGCTTCCTTCTACAAACTAACTTTACCTTCATCGTTTGGGCTTAAAGATGTAGAGTGTGTCTGTATTCCAGCCAGAGGGATGAAAGGTGTGTGCTAAGGCTGAGCCCCACAGCACAGCTAGGGAAAGGTTTTGCCTTGAACAACACAAGCCCAGGGTTCACAGCATCATCAAATGTCCTGCAACAGTCCACTCCCCACAACCATTTTATTCTTTTCTTTTCTTTTTTTCGGAGCTGGGGACCGAACCCAGGGCCTTGCGTTTGTTAGGCAAGCGCTCTACCACTGAGCTAAATCCCCAACCCCCATTTTATTCTTTTCTTACTTTTTTCTTTTCTTTTCTTTTTTTTTTTTGTATTGACAAAGTGGGAAATGAGTTGGTCCGTAGTACAAGGACACCAATCTGAGAGCCCCAGTCACAGACAGACAGACAGACAGACTGACTGACTGACAGCACATGAACTTGAGAACCACGAGCCAGCCCTGTAGTCCTCACCATTGATAAACTGAGGCAGGAGGTTAGCCATGAGTTTGAGGCCAGCTAGGTCTATAGAGTGAGACCTTGTCTCGAAAACATAAAAGCCAGGAGACTGGAGAGGTGGCTCCATGCATAAGAGCACTTGCTGCTCTTCCGGAGGACCTGAGTTCAGTTCCCAGAATCACTTCAGGTGACTCACAACTGCCTATAACTCCAGTTTCAAGGGATCTGTTATCTCCTCTATAGGGATCTGCACACAGATGGACAGACTCACAGACACACATACAATGAAAAAAAAATTAAAAGTTAGATTAAATGGAAACTACAAAAACTAAAAATATTCAAACAAAAACCTCAACAGTCTAGAGCAGGGTGTTCTTCACCTCCCTTGCCTCCAAGATTCTTCATGAACATTCCTGGGGGACAGGTTCTGCTCTGTCGTGTGTCAGATGAGGAAACAGGTCTCCGAACACTAAATAAGTCACATAGAGATACTCAGCCAGGTAGGGGTGGATTTGAAGTTAAAGTGCCATCTGTTTGGGGGGACTGCCCCTCGGGTTCCAGGCTTTCTTTGAGGTTCTCAAGCAAAATCATCCTTCGTGGGGTTAGTAAAAGATCCCGAGTTACTGAAACACCAGATAACTAAAATAAATGGAAGACTAAAAATAAGTAGAGTGGTTGCAGTGCTGTGGCAAAATGTCCGGATGAACAAAAGCTTAAAAGGTAGAAAGGTATGGGGTTGGGGATTTAGCTCAGTGGTAGAGCGCTTGCCTAACAATCGCAAGGCCCTGGGTTCGGTCCCCAGCTCTAAAAAAAAAGGAAAGAGAAGAAGAAAAAAAAAGGTAGAAAGGTGTGCTTTGCTTTTTGTCTCAAATGTTCAGATATGTCTGTACTCATCAAGCCACAGGAAATGACAACATTGTTGCAGAAGCCATGACAAAGAAAGCAGCTTGCTGCCCCAAGGCAGCCAGGAGGCAGGAGGGAAGGGGCTGAGGTCCACATGAACTGTCAAAAGCAAAATATCAGGATTGGGGATTTAGCTCAGTGGTAGAGCGCCTGCCTAGCAAGCGCAAGGCCCCGGTTTGGTCCTCAGCTCCGGAAAAAAAAAAAAAAAAGCAAAATACCAGGGCCAGGGAGACCAGGACCCCACCCAGTTCAGTTCTCAGCAGCCACATCAAGTGACTCACAACTACCTGTAGCTAGAACACCATAGGATCTGATACCCTTTCCACAAAACAACAACAACAACAACAACAACACCACACACACACACACTCACACACTCACACACTTTCAAACAATAAGTATGAACATTTTTTAAAGCATACTCCCAGAAGCTAGTCCCTCCCACAAGCCCCCAACTCCTAACACCTGCCTTCTAAAGTGGGAAGCACCTGGGCCCATGCTTTGAGCACACAGGCCTTTGGGGAACATCACACGTTAAGTCAGCACAGTGGCTTCGAAATCTCCTATCACTCATGTACTGACTGAGTGTCGTACCTGACAACCTGCACTTAAGTCACTTGTAACTAGTCCTCTTTTTGCCTATGAATGTTATGATGTGTGTGTGTGTGTGTGTTTGTGTGTGTGTGTGTGTGTTCACATATGCTTCCTAACTAGGAGATTTAAAAGTTCTATAGAGAATGGCAGTATGTTCCTCACCTCTCTGAGCTTCCTACTTATAAATTGGGCCAGTGGGATGGTCCAGCAGGCAGTAGTGCTTGCTGCCAAACATGATAACCTGGTTTTGAACATACATGGCAGAAGAAGAGAACCAAATTCTTCAAGTAGTCTTCTGACCTCCACATGTAAGTCATGACACATGCCTCCCCAATAAATAATAGCTTTTAAATTGGCTAAAGGTTGTAAGATGGTGCAGTCGCTGTGGAAAACAATATAGAAGTGTCTAAATAAAAAGAATTTGCATATAAATCTATAATCTCATTACTTGGTATAAACCTAGAAGGACTGAAAACAAGACCAGAAGGAGATGGGGTTGTGTGCCCAAGTTTATTGCCAAGAAGTGGGAGCAACCTGTGTCCACTCACAGATGGACAGCAGAGAGAAGCTAGTACTTAAAATGGAATATTACTTTCCTATAAAAAAAGACTTTATGCCAAGTGAACCAAGCCAATCGCCAAAGAATTCTGAGCGACTCCTTTCCTGAGAGGACTGCAGACAGCCTCATAGGATTGGAAATAGAACGGAAGTTACTAGAATGGGAGACAGGAAGGGGGAGTTGTTCAACACACACAGTTCAGCTTTGAGAAGAGAAACAGTATAAAGATCTGTTGCACAGCAACCCGCCCACGCAAGACAGGAATCCAAAAATTCTAACACTTTTACTTATTATATGTATAACAGAGGGAGATTCATAGCAGATAAATATCTAGTTTGTTTCTGTGTTTTGCTGTTTTAAAGAGTGATTCCATGAACATTTGTG
This sequence comes from Rattus norvegicus, assembly GCF_021556685.1. NCBI lineage: Eukaryota > Metazoa > Chordata > Mammalia > Rodentia > Muridae > Rattus > Rattus norvegicus. Next base: position 49,558,815 of record NC_141545.1, on the reverse strand, counting down.
TGGGACTGTGTAGGACTTGGTATGAACCTAATAGAAATAGATTTCTAAGGCATTGCATTTTAATTTATTGCATGTCTGTGTCTGTGTATTTGTGTATGCATGTGTGCACGCAAGTGTTTGTGCGTATGTGTTTGTGTCTGTATGTATTTCTGTGTGTATATGTTTGTGTGCACGTGTATGTGTTCGTGTGTGTATGGGTGTAGTATGCGTGTGTGCATGTGGATGCACACATGTGTGTATGTATAGTGTGCATGTGTGTATATGTGTGCTGCGTGCACATGTGTGCACATCTGCATGTGTGCATATATGTGCAAAGAGTGCATGTGTGTATATATCTATCATTCGTGTGTGTTCATGTGTAATGTGTGTGCATATGCTTGTGTATGTGTGCATGTATGTTTGTGCTTGTGTGTGTGTGTGTGCCTGTGTGTGTGTGTGTATGTTGCGCACCACAGCACTCATAGAAAGGTCCGGACAACTTCGGTTCTCTTCTACTGTATGGTCCTGGGGACTGAACTCAGGCTGTGAGATTTGGGAGACAGGCCTACAGAGCCCCACATTCTAAAAATCAAAGAACCATCTATTTTAAAGCTTTTTCCAGTTTAATAACAGCCTTTCCACTTGAAAAACATGAACGAAGCTCTGCCCTGAAGGCGGAGCCTCGGTGTCTGTGACTGAAGCCTGAGCAAATGCGATGGCTCAAAGCTTCCAAAAAGGTCCCCGGCCCCGGAAGTCTCCCTTAGCAACAAATTAGGCTGCGGTTGCTAAGGGAAAAGGAACCGGGGAGCGGGCGTCCGTGCACTATTGCAGTCCGGTGTGACCAATTTCCGGTCCGTCTCCCTGGCTTCCCCCGCCGAAGCGGGGTCGCCACCGCGGGTTCCTCCACTTTGGGAACCTCGCACACTGGGCTCCTCATTACATTACGCTGCAGCGGGCGTGGGGGGCGGCGGCTGGCGGCGGCGGCAGTGGCCGGGATGCTGAGTTCCCGGGCGCAGGCGGCGAGGACAGCGGCCGACAAGGCCCTCCAGCGCTTCCTGCGCACCGGGGCGGCCGTCAGGTGAGCGGGTGGGGGATGGCGGCTGCGGGGCTTCCAGGCCTGCGCCGACCCGGCGGAGGCGTAGGCCGCGGCCCAGCGTTGCCTCCTGGTCCCTGCAGTGGCCGTGGCCTGCGAGGCCCCGTAGCCCTTCTCGGTGACCCCAGAACCCGGGCTCCAGGCCCACAGTCTCCTCAGGCCTGCACACCGCCCCCAGTTTGTCATATGCCAGTCTTCCACCTCTGCCGTGCTGGGAATCTTCAGGTCTGCATCCCAAACCACGTTTGGTTCCCAAGATATCAAAGCTCCTCAGCTGCTAAGCTACCCAGTGTGTGACAACTTCAGACTCTTGGTTCTTGCTAGGACCCCGGCCTGCACCCCAGGCTGTTTATCTTCCCAAGGCCTGGGGCCACACCCCCATTGCTCACCATGACTACTGGGACCTGTTGCTTGGGTTGGCTTCCTAGGATATGGGGGCAGGTCTGACAGCGTCTTATCCATCTTGGAAGACCTCCACCACACCCCCCAGTGTTTATCCTGTCCAGCACCCTTATTTTACCAGGTAGGAGATAAGGCTGTAATAGGCCTTGTGGCCTAAGAGCTGACCTGAGGGCAGGATTGGCCAGTTTTAGCCTTACTCCAGGCCCTCTTAGTCTTTTCCTGATACCGTTCTGCAGAAGTAGTAGTCTATCAACAGCGTGCCTCAATTTCCCTCATTGAGCGTATGCCGGGCAGGTGTTCGGTATGTAACTGGCCCCCATCTCCACCTGTCTGCTTTTTAAGCCAAGGTCTGTGTACTTTCTATGGATTCATCCTTGAAGGCCAAAAATGATTTGAAATTCATGATTCCCTGTGACATCGGAGAATGCTGGCCGTTGTTTGGCGATCACTGTTGTCACTAGTGACCCTATTCAGTGAGTGTTTTTATTGAGCTGAGATCTATATTCCTGGTCCTGGGGGAGGGGATCAACTTCATATAGTCCAAACATTAGGTAAGAATGTGTTACACATATGTCCACATGCATGTGGGTACATGTTACACATGTGTGGGTTGTCTTCCTTGAACATACAGAACTTTGTATAACATTGTGTTCTGAATAGTGCCCATGTTCAAGTCAAGTCTGAAACGAAGACATCTTTAATGGCATGAGCATGTAGACGATCTCTTGTTGTATTGTTTAATATTCTTAAAGAGAAATCCATTTCTAAAGCCTGGCACCACTGTTCAGTCACTCATTGTTCAGGAGCCAGGAGGACTCTTGAGTTCAGAGCCAGCCTGGGCTAGAGTGAGTTCAAGGCTAGTCTGAATGACTTCAGGAGACCCCATCTCAAAAAAAAAAAAAAAAAAACAAAAAAAACCAAAAAAGCAACTCAATAAATAGGGAGAGACTAGGGAGATGGTCCAGGTGTTCGATTGCCTATTGCATAGGCAACAAACGTGAAGACCAGAGTTGAGGTCACCAGAAGCCATGCGAACACCAGGTAGCCTGGCATATTTCCTGCACTGGGTGGGAAGAAGCATGGGAGTCTGATTAGCTGTGCCAGTGAGCTCTGGGTCCCCTGCCTGAATGAACAAGGTAGAGAGTGGTGACAAGGACATGCAGTACTGCCCCCCAACCCAGTGTTCAAGCTAAGTGCTTAAGTACCCCTGATTTCCAAGACAAATTCTTTTCTTTTTTTTAAAAGATGTATTTATTTATTATATATGAGTACACCAGAAGAGTGCTTCGGATCCCATTACAGATGGTTGGGAGCCACCATGTGGTTGCTGGGAATTGAACTCAGGACCTCTGGAAGAGCAGTCAGTGCTCTTAACGACTGAGCCATCTCTCCAGCCCCCCAGGACACATTCTTACTGGTGCACATTACTTTAGATTTCAAGCTTGCTGGTTGGTGGTTACTTTGACCAAACATCACTTCCCCACCACTGTCTGTACCCGCCTGCTGTCGGGAGACACAATGACAGTCTGCATCTTTCCTTTTTCAGATACAAAGTCATGAAGAACTGGGGAGTGATCGGTGGAATTGCTGCTGCTCTTGCAGCAGGAATATATGTTATCTGGGGTCCCATTACAGAGAGGAAGAAGCGGAGAAAAGGTAGGGACAGGGCTGTGGAGCCTCTTTTGTCTGCTTGAGTAGTTGGTTGTCTCTTTAAAGTAAGGTCTGTGTCTATGAAGTGGAACTTCCCACCCTGGGGGAAGGCTCTGTTTTACACTTGATTTTAAGACATGCTTTGTGTTGGCCTGGGGACTCACGCCTGTAATTCTAGCTCTTGGGATGCCTGACAGGGTGACCTAAGCCAGACCCCCTCCCAAGGAGGGGGGTGTAAAAAGGCTGGCCTTGTCATTATGTCCCAAGTGGCTCAATTGTTGTTATTAATGTGTGATTGTGTTTTCAGTCCTGCAGCTGACTGATTACATCACAGCAGTGGTTTCTCTAAGAGACAGGAGGGGAGGGGAGAGGGGAGCCAGGAGGACGGTTGTGGAGAAGCTCACTGTGTGCTTTCATGGGTGTTCTCACATTAAAGAGTTTCTCAACACTTACGTCAGCACACCGAGGTAGAGACCAACCTGGGCTCTGTGTACTGAGTTCCCGAGTTTTGGCAGAAGAGGAAGAGGCATCCTGGGAGTTGGAGCTGCTGTCTCTGCAGGGAGACTGACTGGTGTCTTTTTCGGTCACTGTGGGAAGAACAAAAGCCTTGTCCCAGGAGGCAGAGCTGTTGTGAGGCCCTGTTCTCTTACTAAAGGAGACAGAGTCCAGGAGAGCATGAGGGCAAGGAAGAAGGCGTGGCTGCTGCTCTTGTCTGTTTCATATCTGGGCCAGGCACCTGGAAGGGTTTCAGAGGGAACACAGGGCAGCCCTGCCCTGTGGCTCAGTCTGCAGTATAATATGCCCAGTGCCCAGGCTCACTCAGGGTGGAATCCCGACTGAGGGCTCCCATGCAGAGACGGGAGCTCCAGAAGGGAGAGGAAAGAGGGCCTCTCCAGGTGATGATGTATGGTCGTCTTCCTTCCCTGCTCTCCTTAGGGCTTGTGCCTGGCCTTGTCAACTTGGGGAACACCTGCTTCATGAACTCCCTGCTGCAGGGTTTGTCTGCCTGCCCCGCGTTTGTCAAGTGGCTGGAGGAGTTTACCACCCAGTACTCCAGGGACCAGCAGGGGCCGCACACACACCAGTGCCTGTCCTTGACACTGCTGAGCCTCCTGAAAGGTACTGGGGACGTGAGGGCGGGCATCCTCAGGGTCTGGCTGACAGAAGAAAGGCTGAGGAGCCACTTGGTAGGAAAACACGTAGTGGGGGACACATCCCGAGAACCTAAGAGAGACGGTCAGATTTGAACCTAAGAGAGACGGTCAGATTTGGAAAAGAGTTGTATGTATTGCGTGTGCGCACAGCACACACAGGGAGGTCAGGACAACTTTGGTTCTCTTCTACCGTCTGGTCCTGGGAACCGAACTCAGGGTGTGAGGTTGGGGGCAGGTGCCTTTACCTACAGAGCCCTCTCACCAGCTACTTTTTTTCTTTTTAATTAAAAATGGCACCATCTATTTAAAAATACTTTGAATATAAAATCAATTTTTAAAAGAAAAAAAATCTGCTGCCATACAAGCACTTCAGCTGTAAGTTTCAAAAGAAGTGAGTGCTTGGCCCATGAAATAAGATTGTCCACAAAAACACCAATAAAGGTCCTTGGCTTTGTTTCTTTTTGCCTGTAAGAAAAGACGAAAAAGCCAATCCAGGGCCAGGCAGCCGTTAGCTGGGGCGGGGGGTTGGGGGGGGACTGCCACTGCAGTGTGAGTGGCTTGACCTTTCCTGAGGGAGCTTTAGCAGCTCACGGTGAGCCCATGCAGTGTGGCCAGTGCTGCCAGGCCTGGAAATCTCACTGCGGAAGCCAGGCCTGGAAATCTCACTGCGGAAGTCTTTCTCGGCATCGTTAGTCGCGGGGGAGGATATGGGGATTTATTTTATTTCTTTATTTTTAAAGATTTGTTTGTGATGTACAAGTACACTGTCACTCTCTCCAGACACCATAAGAGAACATCAGAGCTCATTACAGATGGTTGTGAGCCACCATGTGGTTGCTGGGAATTGAACTCAGGACCTCTGGAAGAGTAGTCAGGTGCTCTTAACTGCTGAGCCATCTCTCCAACCCCTAGCCAGTACTCTTTTTTTTTTTTTTTCTTTTTTTCGGAGCTGGGGACCGAACCCAGGGCCTTGCGCTTGCTAGGCAAGCGCTCTACCACTGAGCTAAATCCCCAACCCCCCTAGCCAGTACTCTTAATTAACTACAATCTCTCCACGCTTTTACCAGATTGTTATCTTTTCGTTTGGCATGATTTCCAGTGGGGATGTGAGTGCCTCACAGGTAACAGCCACTCTCCAGGAGAAGGGCTTAGACAGAGGTAGACTCAGTGCTGTCTGGTTACCGAGCGTTAGCACCTGTTAATAATAACCAAGCCACCTGCTGCCTTCCGAATCAGCTCTTACCACTCTCACGGTCAGGACCAAGGGACTGAGCAGGCCCAGACGGTAAAGCGCCTGCTGCTCAAGCCCGTGGACCAGCCAGCGCCTGGATCCCCAGCGCCGATAAAAGCCCCAGACAACACACCTACACACGTGTGTGTGAGGTGGCCCTCCACAGACACACACCTACACATGTGTGTGTGAGGTGGCCCTCCACAGACACACACCTACACACGTGTGTGTGAGGTGGTCCTCCACAGAAACATGCATACACATACACATGAGGTATTTTTCTGGTGTTGGCATTTTCCTGATCGAGTGACCGCTGCATCTCTCAGTCTTTCTGTTGGCTGTCGGTTTAGGAGAAATGGCCACTCAGGGCTCTGTGTTTGAGTTGAGTTGTTGGGGCTTTGTGTTGTTAGTGTATAGGGGTGTTTTTATTAGAACTTTCTTCTTTTGAAAATGGATGTGGATATATATGTATAGATGTGTGGTGTAATGGAGGCCAGAAGAGGGCCTGGGGTTCCCTGGAGCTGGACTCATGGGCGGTTGTGAGCTGCCTGAGGGAACTTGAGTGGAAAGAGCAGCAGGCACTCTGAGCTGCTGGGCGGCCTCTGCAGCCCCGGCGCCTGTGCAGCTCAGTGGTGCCTGTAGTCCAGGTTGTAGCAAGTGTCACAGCATGGGGCCGTCTGTGCACAGAAGTACGTCTCTTTGGGAAGCATGGCAGAGCTGTCCTGTTGGTGGCAGGTTGGGAAGCTGTGAGTGACCGTGCCAGACTGCTGGTGGTGTTTGAGGCCAACATGTTCACCACAGGCTGCTGAGGTAGCTCCTCCCTGCCCACAGTTCCGGTCATGTCAGACAGCTCAGGTGGAGCTGCAGTGGGGGAAGGAGGTGGGCAGTGTTCCCACCTCTGGGTCAGAGCCTTAATGTGGGGACTCTCACATGCTTCGACTGCAGACCAGGGCCAGGAAGGGCCTGGCCTGTGTTATGTGTGGATTGCTGAAGCCGACCCTGAGAGGGCTGACCCTCCTTTATTTCCTACTTGAGCAGCATTGGGCTCCTGCACTGTGGTCTGAATGGCAGTTACAGTCTGTGGCCTGTTCCCTGGTTGGTTGGTTTGTTTGTCTGTCTGTTTGAGACAAGTCTCACCATGTAGCCTTGGCTGTCCTGGAGTTCACTCTGTAGCCCAGGCTGGCCTCAGACTCAAAGGGACCCTCCTGCCTCTGCCTCCTGAGTGCTGGGATTAAAGCTGTGCAGCCCCACACCCATCTTAGTGTGTTTATGTGTTTGTGTGCATCTCCTTGGAGGCCATGAGACGGCAGCAGAGCCACCTGATGCTGGTGCTGGACTCTGAGCTCCAGGCCTCATGACGAGCACTGTGGGTCGGGCGGGGCTGCCTGTCCTGCTAGTGACGCTTCTCAGCACCCAGCTCAGCCTGTGGCCGCTTCTGCGCTTCAGCCACAGAGCGGAGTGGTTGGGACAGCACTGCCCTCAGGGAAAAGGGCCTGACCATTGGTGTACATAGACCCGTGAATCCTTAGTGGACCCACCTTTATCTTTTTATAATTTGTTATCCATTGTTATTTGGGAAGGCATCTTGTGCTGTTGCCAGGATTGGTCCCACATTCCTGGAGTCAGGAAAGCTTTGAAGCCCAGCATCCTCAGTAGCTGGGCTATGGCCCGTGCACTATGCACACAGGCAGGAGTGAAGGCTAGGAAGCCATGTGGAGCCCCAGGAGAGGCGGGGCATGCTGGGCGGGAGTCACCCTGTGGTGAGTGCTTTTCAGCCTTGAGAATTATCGGTTCAGACCATACTCAACTGACTTACAACGTCCTCTTTATCAGATGGTAATCGTAGCTTTCCGACATCTGAGATTCATCCAACAAACATGGCATGCAGACTCCGCAGTGTGTGAGGCTCCAAGAGTGCGAGGGAGCTGCAGTGTCGTGTGCTGTCCCCTACCCACATGCGGCCCTTTCTTATGCTCTGACTGAGTTGTCTTTCTCTCTTGTACCCAGCTCTGTCCTGCCAAGAAGTCACTGAGGAAGAGGTCTTGGACGCCAGCTGCCTGCTGGACGTCCTGAGAATGTACCGGTGGCAGATCTCGTCCTTTGAGGAGCAGGTGAGCACCCCAACAGCAGGCTGAGCTGGTGCCACCTTTAACCTAGGGACAAGTGGTGTGGGCACAGTGTGCAGGGCTGTGTGCACGTGCTGCAGGGATCAAGCCCAGGACCTTGACTATGCTAGGCATGTCTTCTCCCTGTTAGAACTCCTGGTGGAGCTGAGGGCCAGTGTCTCACTGCTGTCCTGATAAAGAGGACACAACACTTGGTGGGTGGACGCTGGCACTGGGCATTAATCGGTGGCCAAAGGGAAAAGCTTCTGGCTTTGCACTGACTGCACTCAGGTCCTGAGAGAACCAGGTTTGTGTGAGACCCTCTTTCAGGCCTCACAGTTGCCTCGAAAGATCCATCTTCAGAAGTGGTTAAACTGTCCCCAGACCTCCAGGTGGTGTCCCTCACACCTTCATTCCAAACCCTCTGCCCTGCCACCCTCCTGGTCCTGGCCACTGTTGCCCTGAGCCACTTGGAGACCAGGACACCAGACCTAGGCCTGGGGTGAGGTGCTCCAGGTCCCCAGCTCCCACACATCCTCCCCAGCTGCACTGCCAAGCCTCTGTGTATCCTGCCACCATCCCAACACTGAACTGGGGCAGGGAGGCAGCCCTTCTGAGACTACACACGGATTTGTTCCTTGTTCCTTGCTGATCTGAAGCCCTGTGGCGCGTTTCCAACATGAAGTGGGTGATGCCTGTCTCTGAAGGTTTACTCGCTGGCTGCACTTGTGAGCTAGGATGTGTCTCCATCCAACTGGAAATGACCCCCGGCTACTGTTCTGACTCTGCTCTTTCCTGTGTCTCAGCAGAGACTGGCTCCAAGGTCACGGTTACTTTTTCTAAGTCCCACCCTTCTGTCAAAGGACAACTTATGCCAAGTGACCCTTGGGACCATTTCCCAGATGATCAGTGCACAGCAGTGTGTGGGCCAGCAGTGGTGCAGCCACGGGGGCTGGGGGAGAGGAGGCAGCATCTGTGTGGTTCTCTTGCTCTTCAGCAGGCAGTGTCTGCTCTCGGCCTTCCCACCATCTCCTCATCTAGTCGGTCAGAGCCAGCTCACACTGGCGGGCAGTCCACTCTGTCTAAACCAGGAGCTGTAGGAGATGCACTGGGTTCAGTCACTCATGATTGTTAGCTGGTTGCACCCCCATGACAGCCAGTAAGGAGTAAGGGTGAGGATGGGAGCACAGACTCAGGAGCAGTGACTTCCCTGTCGCCTGCCGTGTTGGCAGCACTGAAGCGCACACTCGGCTCTTGCGGTAATTTTTTACCCCAATAAGCCAGTATAAAAATCACACAACCAGTTATTATATTTATAAGCTATATGCCTAGGTCGGGCAGCTCTAACACTACACTATTCTGTTCCCAGCTATGAGAGTCCTTGCTACTTGTATCGTCTCTAGGCCATGAGGTTCTGCTCCATCTCCCTTCTACCTCCTCTCCTCTCTCTGAGACCTCCAGTCCCACTTTTCTCCTCCTCTGCCTTTATTTGACGGGTCAGAGTGGGAGAAGTTTCCGTGAGATCACCTGAGTAAGAGATCTCCTCCTGGGGGCAGCCCCTCTTGAGGAAACAGAGTTAACCTCACAATACAACAGTACCAGGGCACCCATAGCACCCAACCTCCACCTTCCTCACAGCCCAGGGAGCTCGCAGACCGGCTCTCGGCTGTTCTACCTGACAGGGCTAAGCTGTGTGTGTACCGTTGGCTAACGGTGATCGCCCACACCTGCCTCTGGGCAAGCACGGGCAGCCCAACAGGGTGCCTATGGGAGCTATGGGGCTGTGTGGAGCTCAGAGTCAGCCCGTGCTGCGAGATGCATGCACATCTTCATGAGATGCAGTTTCCACATGAACAGTACGGAGACGCCTGGGATGCCCCTCAGTCAGATGCTAGCGCACATGCCCAAGGGTCCCACCCCAGTACTGCAGGGTACACTAAATTGAAACGTAAAGATTATGAAATAGTGCCCTGGTTTGCTGTGACCTCTGCTTGAACCTAGTCAAACACCATGGCCAAAGGCAAGCTGGGAGGGAAGGGTTAATTCTCACACTTCCACATCACAAATCTGTCGCTGAGGGAGGTCAGGACAGGAACTCACACTCACACGGGGTGGAACCTGGAGGCAGGAGCTGATGCAGAGACCATGGAGGGTGCTGCTTGCTGGCTTGTTCCCCATGGCATGCTCAGCCTGCTTTCTTACAGAACCCAGGACCACCAGCCCAGGGGTGGCTCTACCCACAATGGGCTGGGCTCTCTAACATCAATCACTAATTAAGAAGATGCCCTACAGGATCTTCTGGAGACATTTTCTCAATTAAGGTTTCCTCCTCTTAGATGATTCTAGCCAGCAAAGAAGAGAAGTATTGTCATCATGATTGGCAGCTAAGGAAAGGGGCAGGGGCTGGGGCTGCTGCAGGGACCCAGCCCAGAATGGCATAGCTCAAGTCTGGCCTAGGCAGGGACTGAAGAGGTTTGGAGCTCGGGATGTGTTTAGGAGCTGGAGCCTTGGGGAGGAGGGGGGCAAGCCTGGGAATCTTGGGAACGTGGAGTCCCCATTCTGCTCTAGAAGGAAAGACTTGTGCACAGGTGCGGTGGGGTCAGAGGCTGGCTGTGGACCTTGCAGAAGCTCAGAAGCTGGGTTAGCCGTGTGTCCAGGGCTTGTCTGGCATGCACATGGCCTGGCTTTTCTCACCAGCACTGGATAGCCACAGAGAAAACTGACAGATCTGATTACCATGGACTGAAGCTAAGCTCAAATACAGGATCTGCTCCCTTTTTAAAAAAGATTTAATTTGAATATACTGTAGCTGTCTTCAGACACACCAGAAAAGGGCGTCTGATCTCCATTACAGATGGTTGTGAGCCACCATGTATTGCTGGGAATTGAACTCAGGACCTCTGGAAGAGCAGCCAGTGCTCTTAACCACTGAGCCATCTCTCCAGTCTGGGATCTGCTTTTACCAGTTTAAAAATCGCTCTGGTGCCCACATGGTGAGATCCAGGATGGGATCAAAGGCTGCACTGCCCGGCCTGAGAGAGAGAGAGAAGGAGCCATGGAGCAGCTGCAGCTTTGGGGAGGAGGTCTCTCCAGTTGGTCCTTAGAGGCACATCCTACCATGGATCTCAGCAGTGACACTGGTGAATGCAGTCCAAGAATTGCAAGCAGAGTCAAGCAGGACTTCGTACATTCACATGCTTAGAGTCCCTCACAGAAGCTATGGTGCTTTGAACATACTTGGCTGATGGGAAGTGGCACTATTAGGAGGTGTGGCCTTATTAGAGGAGGTGTGGTTTTGTTAGAGGGAGGTGTGGCCTTGTTAGAGGGAGTATTGTCACTGCGAAGGTAAATTTTGAGGTTTCCTAGTGCTCATGATCCACCCACTGCAGAAGGAAAAGTTTCCTGTTGCTGCCTTTGGATCAAGATGTAGAGCTCTTGGCTATTCAGCACCATGTCTGCCTGAACACTGCCATGCTTCCTGTGATGGTAATGGACCAACCCTCTAAAGCTGTAAGCCAGCTCCAATTGAATGTTTTCTTTTATAAGAGTTATCTTGGTCATGGTGTCTCTTCACAGCAATGAAACCCTAAGTAAGACAGAAATTGGTATCAGGAGTGGGATATCCAAAGCAACTTCAACTTATGGCTTGTTCCAACGTCTGGTATAATTAGCCAGCACCAGGCAGATGCATGCCATGACTACTAGATCAAACACCAAAACAGGATTCCTGACAAGCAGACTATAGTGCTGGCATATGACGACATTGCCAATTCTGAAGAAAGTCCCACTTCAGGATTGTGATCAACCAGCCCAACAGCACAGCTGCAGACAAGGGAGTCTTGAAGGGTTACACTGGAGAGGATAGAACTCAGAGAATTTCCTCAGTGTGGTGAGAGGCAACGCAGAAGCGATGAAGGGAAAAGGGTCTGGAAAAGTCCTGAGACATGGTCCCTAGAGTTGTGTGTTCTTGTTGACTGACCAAGGAGCCACTGGAACCCTGGAGTTTCCTAGAGATGGTCTTCATGCCAAGGATCTGAACAAGACTCTTGGCTACATGCATGAACACAGAACGTACTACAAGATGGGGTTGTATGTTGGAGTATGTGGTCTGGCTCCATGATGAACCACCCGAATGAAGTCAGTGTTTATACAACTACTGCGGCCAAAAAGAGTCATCTTAGGCCTGCTGTTATGGCGAGGACAGGAGCATATACCCGGGTGACTGGCCTAACATCAATGGATGGGAGACTCCAACATGGAGGATCTAAAGAGACCCTTCCTAAGCAGTGCCACCGGGTCAAGCCCCACAGCAGCACCCGCCACATCATGCAGTGGGGAACTAACCTATCCCACCATGAAAATTATGGTTTCAGGGCATGAAGCACAGACCGAGTTCCCCAGCTTTCTGCCCTCAGCCCAGAGGTGCTCCTGGCCGTCCCGCCATGACTTGAGGCGATCCCATCGTTTCATCAGAAGATCCAGAGGCTTCTGAGTGCCAGGCACAACACTGAAGTCCGTGCACAAGATTCCCTCCTCGCTGGCAGGATTTGGGGATACTGCTGGGAGACTTCTGTCGGAGAGAGCACAGCCTGCCACCAGAAGGCTGTGACACACTTCCTGTAATAAGAACACTACTCCTCCAGTTGGCCACACCTCTGCTCTTCCCATGGGTCAAGCACATTTAAAGCACCCCAGAAGCCAGCAGGCAGGCAGAGCACTGTGGGCCCCGCCAGTGGGTGAAGAGATGGGGCAGACTTCCCAGGGCTTCACCTGCCCACCCACTAAGCTGCACCTTCAGCCAAATAACAGATGGTTTTGTTTTTTAAGATTTATTTTTCTTTTATGTGTTTGGTGTTTTGCCTGATGTCCACCGCCTGTGCTGGGCCTGGTGTCCACAGGGACCACAAAAGAGCCTTGGATCCTGTGAAGCTGGGGTTACAGCAGTTGTGAGCCACCATGTGGGTGCTGGGAACCAAACCCAGGTCCTCTGCAAGAGCAGCAGTGCTCTTATCCACCCAGCCATCTCTCCAGCCCCACAAACAAAATTTTTTGATAGTGCAATCCAGCCAGCCCTTAGAAGGAAGTGTGTGGGGTACCCTCAGCTGCTGCGCTGTGGGTGAGCTCAGGGGAATGCTTGTTCCACTGTGTGCAGCGCCTCAGGAGCAAACCAGCCGTGACTGCTTTCCTTCACAGGAGCTGTCGGGTTACCAGGGGCAGAAGGGAGGATGGAGGAGCAGGAGCCGGGTGGACGGTTACTGCGCAGTGGGCCTGGGTCTCAGCCAGGGGTTGATGGTCACACAAGGGGCTGGATATTCTCAGTGCTACTGCTGTACGCCCAAGAAGGTCAAGGCATTTGATTTTGTGCTGCGGTCATCCTGCCTGTTTTTCAAAGCCAGCCCCTGCTGGAGTTGGGGGCTGGTCTCCTTCAGTTATTGGGACTCACGGGAAACAGAGAGCAGACTGCCCTGTAAGGGTTGGTCTGTCTGCTGCCCATGGCCGGGCTTCTGACCCTGGCCCTGCCTCGGGAACCTGTCTTCAGGAAGCTTTGTCCTTTGACAGGATGCTCACGAACTGTTCCATGTCATCACCTCATCCCTGGAGGACGAGCGGGACCGCCAGCCTCGGGTCACCCACTTGTTTGATGTGCACTCCCTGGAGGTAACGCCTCAGTGTGTCTGTCAGTCTGTGCACAATCAGTAAGGATAGAGCATGTGGCCTGTGTCAGTGAGTGTGTGTGCTCAGTAAGTGTAGGGCACACAGTCTGTGTCAGTGTGTGTGTGTGCTCAGTAAGTGTAGGGCACACAGTCTGTGTCAGTGTGTGCACACTCATAAGTGTAGGACACAGTCTGTGTCAGTGTGTGCACACTCATAAGTGTAGAACACAGTCTGTGTCAGTGTGTGCACACTAACTATAGGACACACAGTCTGTGTCAGTGTGTGTGCACACTCAGTAAGGATAGGGCACGCAGCCTGTGTCAGTGTGTGTGTGTGCTCAGTAAGTGTAGGGCACGCAGCCTGTGTCAGTGTGTGTGTGTGCTCAGTAAGTGTAGGGCACGCAGCCTGTGTCAGTGTGTGCACACTCATAAGTGTAGGACACAGTCTGTGTCAGTGTGTGCACACTCATAAGTGTAGGACACAGTCTGTGTCAGTGTGTGCACACTAACTATAGGACACACAGTCTGTGTCAGTGTGTGTGCACACTCAGTAAGGATAGGGCACGCAGCCTGTGTCAGTATGTGCACACTCATAAGTGTAGGACACAGTCTGTGTCAGTGTGTGCACACTAACTATAGGACACACAGTCTGTGTCAGTGTGTGTGTGTGCTCAGTAAGTGTAGGTCACACAGTCTGTGTCAGTGTGTGTGTGTGCTCAGTAAGTGTAAGGCACACAGCCTGTGTCAGTGTGTGTGTGTGCTCAGTAAGTGTAGGACACACAGTCTGTGTCAGTGTGTGTGTGTGCTCAGTAAGTGTAGGTCACACAGTCTGTGTCAGTGTGTGTGTGTGTGCTCAGTAAGTGTAGGACACACAATCTGTGTCAGTGTGTGTGTGTGCTCAGTAAGTGTAGGGCACACAGTCTGTGTCAGTGTGTGCACACTCAGTAAGGATAGGGCACGCAGCCTGTGTCAGTATGTGCACACTCATAAGTGTAGGACACAGTCTGTGTCAGTGTGTGCACACTCATAAGTGTAGGACACAGTCTGTCAGTATGTGCACACTCATAAGTGTAGGACACAGTCTGTCAGTGTGTGCACACTCATAAGTGTAGGACACAGTCTGTCAGTATGTGCACACTCATAAGTGTGGCACACAGTCTGTGTCAGTGTGTGTGTGTGCACACTCAGTAAGGATAGGGCACGCAGCCTGTGTCACTATCGGACACACAGTCTTTGTAGGGCCTAGATTAGCGTAAGACCCAGTAACCAGGAGGCCGTGGCTGGCAGAGCCTAAGCTACGCACTCCTGCTGTCGTGATTGCTGGAAGCAGCAGCCTCTTTAAGAGGATTCGCTGCTGCAGCCTGGGTTGTCTTTGAGGAGGGGAGTCGGCCTGGTTCTCTGAGTGAATACTCATCTCCTGGGACAGCATAATATTAGGGCAGTGATAAGCGTTGTCTGGCAATAGGGGAGGAAGTACCCCAAAGCGAGGAAATGTGGTTTTGTGACCTCCATAAAGGAACTCAGCAGAAGCCAGCCAGGAGGCGGGTGAGCGCCGCTTCGGAATGCTGGGCTGTGGGAAATGTTGGCTTTGACAGTGCTGCTGGCCCAGGAGCTTGTGAGATTCCCGGGTGGTGAGGGTGGTTAAAGGGCTGCCGTCAGGTTTTCAATCTCACTCTCTTTTCCCTACAGCAGCAGTCAGAAATGGCTCCCAGACAAGTCACCTGCCACACGAGAGGTAGGGTTGCTTTCCATTGATAAAATGTGCATTTAAGGAAGTGAATGAAAGCAAAAAGTGTGCCTTTCAGATAGGACGGCTCTGCACCCGCCTCTGCCGGCTGTGTCCCGCTGCGGCTGTGCTGGACCTCCATGCTTCAGAGGGCCATAGCTCTCTTGAGAAATCTGTATTTTCTCAAGATTTGAAGTCAGCACAGCCTCTGGGGGCACTTACCCATTTCTACCAATTACGGTTACAGACCAAGTGTGGGCCCAACAATTGAGGGGCTGAGGCAGGAGGATTTGCTGTGTCTTTAAGGCTAACCTAGGCTACATAGTTCCAGGTCAGCCTGGACTATAGCATAAGATGATATTTCTGTGTCTCAGAAAGAGACATTGGGAGAGATGAAGTGAGTTTCCTGGTCACATGACTAATAAGCAGGCTCAGGACATCACTCAGGGCTGCCTGCCTGTAGAGAAAGCGTTTCCCATGAGCATGTTGTCCACCAGCCCCGTGCTAAGCAAGGAGCAGCCCCGTTCTCCAGAACTCACGTATTTAGGGTGTTTCCCCAGCTCCCCTCACTTTCTGGAGCCTGTGCCTCTTGCTGCCCTCTCTAACAGTGGGCAAGCGTCTGCACCTTACATAGCACGGTCTGCCCAAGGAAGGCCCTCGCCGCTTGTTAGGAACATTTTCCTAGAGGAGAAGCATCTGCTCTGTTGTGTGCAGGAGGGTGGGGTGGGGTGGGCCTGGGTGACAGGGTGTGTCAAAGGTGCTTTGCATTCTAGGGTCCCCTCACCCCACGACCAATCCCTGGAAGTCTCAGCACCCCTTCCATGGGAGGCTCAGCAGTAACATGGTGTGCAAGCACTGTGAGCACCAGGTAAGCGGCTGCCCTCCTGTCCTGCCACTCCCAGGGGACTGCTTCCGTCAGGATGCAGGAAGGGGCCTGGAGTGCAGGCTGGCCTCTGGGTGGGGAGGGAGGGACGGTGCTGGGGGCAGCATAGCTGCTGTCAGATGCCAGATTTCAGGTCCTAGGTCTGTGTGTCTGTCTGCTCGTGGTGGGCACAGCAGATTTGAGGTGTAGGAGGAACTTGGCTTCGCATTTGAGTGTTCTAACATTTTCTGTGGAAAAATCTCCAAACAGCGCAGAGATGTTACAACTTTTAGGCAGTTTTAGGACATTTTGACACACCGCACACATGAGCATTCTCTCCTGAACACCGCACGATCACTCGTCCAGTTTCTACCTGCTGGGTTACAGGGTCAGGACGGTTGGGCCTTCGCTTTTGGGGTGCGTGCACCAGCACCTCCTGCTCTTTAGGACCTGGCACTGCTGTGTCCCATGGCCCTGACAAGTGTCCTTGTTCACTGCCAGTTGAGGGGCGTTTACGTTGTCTCCACCCTGGGGTTTTTGTGGGGATGTGTTCTTGAGTGAGTGAGTGAGTGAATGAATGAATGAATGAATGAATGAATGAATGAATATGCCTAGGAACTGGCAGCTGCCACATGTAGGTACCCTGATTCAATCTTTTTGTTTTTTTGTTTGTTTGTTTGTTTTTTTCCGGAGCCGAGGACTGAACCCAGGGCCTTGCACTTGCTAGGCAAGAGCTCTACCACTGAGCTAAATCCCCAACCCTCTGATTCAATCTTTTGAGGAGCTTCCCCATAATTCTCCAGAGCAGCCACACCGTTCCACATGGGTGCCCAAGGCCTCGAGTGCTGTCCTGTCTGACTCCTGACTCTCGCCTTCCCTGCCGTTGTATAGTTCAACCCTCACTGCAGGATTTTGCCTGCTTCACTGGGAATAACTAACAAGCAAACTTCACAGAGACGTGCAGAGTATGGAGTGGTGGTTTGAGATGTACTCCAGTGACTACCACGGTCAGGCCAGGCATCTTCTGGCTCTTGTGTGCGAGTGGTGACAACACTTGTCAGGTTCCCTTAGTGTGTAAGTGGTGACAACTCAGGTTCCCTTAGTGTGTGAATGTTGACAACTCGTCAAGCGCCCTTCAGTGAGTTTCAAGTGTGCTTTGTTTAAGGCAGTCACCATGCTGGCCGCCAGATCCCTGAGGGTACCTCCCCATCCTGCCTTCCACCTCGAAAGTCACCAGTCTGTGTCCTTAAGCGAGGTCACGAGGGAGTTATTGTTTAGGGCGTGCCCCAGGCTCATCTGTGTGGTCAGAATGCACAGTGCTGCCTGCTCGAGTGTCCATCGTGCACACATTTCCTTCCCTTTCCTGTGGTGAGTGCTGAGCTTGCTTCTGTGCCTTGGGTTTTGTGCAAGCGCTGCTGTGCGCATGGAGCCACAGCGTCTGTGCAGGGCTGAGCTTGTCTACTCTTCCCTCACACCCGAAAGAGGATTGAATCGAGCCTGTGCTGACTCTGTTGGTTGGTTGGTTGGCTCAAACAGACTATCACTGTTGTAGTCCAGGCTGTCCAGATACTCAATCCTTCTGCCTTCAGCGTCCCAAGGTCTGGGACTGCAGGTGACCAGACAATTCTAGTTGTAAGTTTTTGAAGAGTCTCCATTCTGATTTCCACGGTGGCTGCCCAGTTCCTAGCACAACGAAGCAGAGTTGCTTTTCTCCAGCCTTTGCCAGCATATCTTGTCTTTGTCCATGGCATGGTCATGGGGGACAAATGTAAACCTTGAGCGCCACTTGTTTCTTGAGATGTGGTCTCTTAGTGATCTGGAATTTACTAAGTTGGCTAAGCTGCCAGGCAGTGAGCGCTAGGGGCCTCAGGTTCATCTGTGCCTGTCTCCACCTTCAGGCTTCTAGTGTTGTGTGTGTGCATGCACATGCGTGTGTGTGTGTGTGTGTGTGTGTGTGTGTGTTACCATGCCTGGCTTTTTTTTTTTTTTTTTTTTTTTTTTAATGTAGGTTCTGGGGATCAAACTCAGGTCCCTTATGCTTACAAGGTAAGCCCTGACCACTGAGCCGTCCTGCAGACACCTTTTTGTCCTTTGTAACGCCCGTCTGCCCCTGGCTGGGCTTCTTGGAATAATGGTTTTTTGAGTCCTTTGCTGATCTGCTTGTCTGCCTTCAGTTCCTCTGTCTCTCCCTGCCTGTTTCCTTTCCTCCCTCCGTACCTCTCTCTTTTCATATCTGTCTCCTTCCCTTCCTTCTTTTCCTTTTTGGTTGTTTTTGGAGCAGGGTATCATGTAGCCCAGGCTAACCTCCGAACTGCTCCTCCTGCCTCGGGAGCCCTTCCAGGTATGAGTGTCACAGGTGTTGGTCTTTTGGGGGCGTGCGTGCTGCTGATTTATGTGTTTTGTGTATTTGGATCTTACCCACCAGGCCTGTGGTTTGCAGAGGCTTCTCTTGCTCTTAGGCACCGTGTTGTATAGCGTTCTCCGCTGCCTTGTGTTGATTGACATCACCTGTGGCTAACACGTTACCCTTTGTGAGAAGTAAGGTTCATATATGATAGTCCCTGCTATGTCCTGGCCACTCGCCTCTGCTCTGCTCTCCCCTTGCGTTTCTTTGTATTTTGAAGCTGTTGCAGGGAGAATTGGAAATGTTGTATTTCCCGCTGTCTCCTGTACATGGGATTGTGGTTAGTTGTTGCTCCGTTTTACATCTTGAGATTTTACAAAATTTATTTCTCACTTTACTTTTCACACTGTGGGGACTAAACCCAGGGTGTGCCCTTGTGAATGCAGGGCCAGCACTGTCCTGAGCCTCTCGTGGAGGCTTCACAGTGGCTAACGTGTACATGGGAGTTCTCTGCCTTCTATGTCTTCTCTCCCTGTCTCTGGCAAGGCCAGCAGCGCAAGGCTGGGTAAGGAGCTGATGGCCACTGTGTCTTCTTTTTTTTTTTAATCTAGGAAACATGTGACGGGTGTTCCCACAGTGGTACTGCTTAGAGTTGTCCCCCGTGTTACACAGTGTTCCTTTCCAGACACAGCAAGGCCACCCGTGCAGACGCTCACACACTCCACTGCGCTTCTGTTTTTTAATGCAGTTTCACTTCTTGGACGCCCACAACTGTGTGATGACTCCCAGGCTTCAGCTGCTCCTGGTTTGGGGCCATCAGTGGATCTGATGGAAATCCTGGTAGTTGGTACCAGTTCCTTAGGATATTGAAAAAAATTCCCAAGCTCCTGGACCGGGTACATACTCTAGGGTGATTTCCTGCTGCTGTTCAATGCCGCTGTGCACTGTGTTCCTCTGCGTTACCGTCTGACTGCGAACCTCACTCCGCCCCATCTGTTGATGCTGAGCTCTCTTTTGATTTTCTGCAATATTTCTTTCAGAGCCCTGTTCGGTTTGACACCTTTGATAGCCTTTCCCTCAGTATTCCAGCTGCTACTTGGGTACGTACTGATCTTGTGGCTTATTTGAATCTGTTCTGGACACCTTTCAGTCCAAAGGGGCCTTGGGTAACCTTTATATGGCTCAGTACTAATTGTCATTGAGATGTGTGACCAGCTAAGCCATTGAGCTCTGATCTAAGGGCCTAGTTGTAGGAGAGAGAAGATAACCATTTATCTCACCAAAGACACATTGACATTTGGACACTTGTGTGTTGTGCACAAATCTTAAACTCTAAGATTGTAGCTCTGTGTGCAGGTGTACATCTCAGCTCTGCTCCTCTCCTGAGCCTGTGTGGTGCCCGGTTCCCGCTACCCCACCCCGCTGAGCCTGTGTGGTGCCCGGTTCCCACTACCCCACCCCGCTGAGCCTGTCAGCAGTGTAGCAGGGACTGACTGCGCCCATGTGTACCTGAAGCCTGAACACTGTAGACACAACCCTGGGAGGCCGTCTGCCCCAGTGCAGCTCTTCTGAGCTGTTCTAACTGCCTGCTCCTGCTCTAGGGGCACCCACTGACACTGGACCACTGCCTTCACCACTTCATCTCATCCGAGTCGGTGCGAGACGTTGTGTGTGACAACTGTACAAAGGTATGCAGTCCTCCTGACACCAGGCACTGCCCTCCCCTGCCTTGGTTTGCAGAGCAGCTACCTGTGATTTTGTTCCCACACGAGGTTTGATTTGCCCACAGTATTTATAGGAACACCTTAAACTCTGGACATGGGTGGAGCTCCCATTCCCCTGTCTGTACTTCTGTCCCATTTGCCTTGTGTCCACCTTTTCACCCGGCCCTGACTTCCTTCTGAATCCAGAAGAAATATAGACATTTAGGGCTGCTGGGGTGCATCCATACCACAGGTGCATCACAAACACACAAAAAAACCAAAAACAAACAAAAACAACAAAACCTGCTCAACCTGCAGGCAGCTCCATTGAAGGGTCGCCTCTATTGCTGGTTTAAATAACTGTGAGTGCGGGTAGTGGCTCCTGAGTCAGGAAGTTCCAGGGACCTTCCTGAGCCTCGCACATCCTTGTGACTTTTCCAGACCTGGGAGCTTCCCTGCACATTCCTGAGGGGGAAGCTGTGGTTTGGAGGAAGTGGAACCTTGGCGAGTTACTGAGCAGGATAGGAGCGATGCTGCTCACAGACGCCCTCTGCTGTCCACGTGCAGGTCTGACTGCTGCTCCACCCGAGGGTCTTCAGGCAGGGCCATAGGTGCTGAAATCCACTCATTGTCCCAGTCCTACTATCAGCAGAAACTGCCTGGTGAATTCCAAGGACCCCAGATACTGAGGCTCTCTCAAGCAGGGAGGTCCAAGACATCTATAATTGTCCCCAGAGGCTATTCGAGTGAGACTCCAGAGGAATCACACCGAATTGAGAGGGAGAGGCGGGCCTAGGGGATCCGCATAGAACTGACTTGGGGGTTTATTGGCTTTGTGAGTGCCTTGCGTGTGTATGTGTGTGCACACGCCCCATGTGCGTGCCTGGTGTCAGGGAGGTCAGAAGAAGGAATTGGCTCTCCTGGAATTGGAGTTATTGCTGGTATAAGCCATGTGGGTGCTGGGAACCAGACCTGGGTCCTCTGCAAACGCCGCAAGTGTTCTCGCTGCTGAGCCACGTATCCAGCCCTCTCTCCACAGAGCTGCTGAGCACTCAGAAAGTTCACATTTCAGTGTTGCGTTTCCTGTCTTCCCTCCATGGTTCCTGGGACTTCCTGATGAGGAGGAATCTGTGAGAACGGACTTCAGCTGAGGGCTGAGCTCACTCCTGGGCTCCTGCAGACACGCTGTCTCTTTATTGCAGATTGAAGCAAAAGGGACCCAGAACGGGGAAAAGGTGGAGCACCAGAGGACCACTTTCGTTAAACAGTTAAAGCTAGGAAAGGTGGGTCCTCCTGTGCTTGTAGTCCACCATACTGGGGCTGTGCACTCTGTCTGCCCTGCCCCACCTGAGCACTTCCCTCCCCTCTGCCTGCAGCTGCCACAGTGCCTCTGCATCCACCTGCAGCGGCTCAGCTGGTCCAGCCAAGGCACGCCCTTGAAGCGGCATGAGCACGTGCAATTTAACGAGTTCCTGATGATGGACTTCTACAAGTACCGCCTCCTGGGACATAAACCCAGCCAGCATGGCCCCAAAGCCACTGAGAGCCCAGGGTCTGCCCTGGGAGTACAGGACACACAGGCGGCCCCGAAGCCAGGTGTGTGGGGACTGCAGAGAGGAGGTGGTGTCCCTCCCCTGGCTCTTTCCACATGCACTCTAGCCATGCATGGTTGGTTAACTTCCCAATAGCAGGGTTGGGGGTGGAGGGCAAGGGCTTCCTTTTCATTTTTATCAGGCTAGGGCCAGATCTAAGCATCTCACTTCTACTAGGAAAGTGTTCTCCTGAGCTCTGAGCCACGTCCCAGCCAGCGTTTCCTAGAGAACTAAATTGCACAGTAATGAGCATGTAGTGTTAGTACCGCAGGCATCGGGTTGTCGTGTACATAAATGCAACCTCAGCTGGACCCGTGGTGCCCATGTAAAGGTGGAAGGAGAGGACGGACTGCACAGAGTTGTCTGCTGGGCTCCACAGGCGCTCTAGTAGGCAGGCATGCAGTACTACCTGTTCATCTCTAACGTGGAAACATACATAAAAGGAAAGCCATCATGGATGGAAAGGCACAGGGAGCGTGTGGGTGGGGGACTATGCAGGGAGATGCTGTGGGGCTGCCATCTTGCTTTGAGCTCATGCATCACCTCAGAGCCGGGTGGGACTGCATGCTATGACCCTGTCTGCAGCTAAACAGAAGCCAGAGGGAAGTGTGTGCCCAGACGAGCTGCCGTCTCTAACGTTTCCCTACAGGTCTGAGTCAGCCAGCGGCCCCCAAGACACAGTTTTTTATGAATGGCGCCTGCTCCCCGTCTTTGTTGCCAGCCCTGCCTTCTCCGATGGCCTTCCCTCTACCAGTGGCTCCTGACTACAGGTGAGGAGGGGCCGAGGAGTTCTGCCCATGGCTCTGCAGTTCTCAGTGTCGGAAACACGGAACTGTGGGGTAATTCCCTCTTTCATTGAGGTAGAATGACACTGTTTATTACCAAGACAGAAATGATTCTTAGTAAAAATCACAGGAGTGTATGAAATCTGCGAGTGTGTGCATGTGTAAAGTTTGCAGAGAAGTGTTTCCTGGGACTCCAGCAAGGCAGTGAGCATAGACCGTAGCCATCCCTGTCGGAAGTGTGTTCACTCAGTGCATGTCCTTCAAGTGTAGAGCTGTAGTTACCAGTTAGGTGTGCTTGTGCACACTCACACTCACCTCCTGTGGTGTAACACACGGGGCTCTGTAAGCTTTCCCTGTGCCTGCAAATCCTGGGTCTGTCATAATCTGTATTTTTCCTGCCTCTCAGCTCCTCCATGTACCTCTTCCGCTTGATGGCAGTTGTCGTCCACCATGGAGACATGCACTCTGGACACTTTGTCACCTACAGACGGTCACCACCTTCTGCCAAGAACCCTCTCTCAACCAGCAACCAGTGGCTGTGGATTTCCGATGACACTGTCCGAAAGGCCAGCCTGCAGGAGGTCCTGTCCTCTAGTGCCTACCTGCTGTTCTATGAGCGAGTTCTGTCCAGGGTGCAGCAGCAGGGGCGAGAGTACAGGTCAGAGGAGTGACAGGCCAGCCCAGAGCCAGGGCCCTCGGCGAGGTCCACACGTCCAGGATAAAAGCAAAGGCATGCCACGTGTACACGTGCAAGCCAGCCCTCCAGAGCCCTCAGCCTCTGTATTCTGAGAGCAGGCTCCACTGGGAGCCAGTCCCACAGCGCTGCCAGGGTGACCTGGAAGATGTCCTTTTGTGTCTGTGGAGCCTCTTCCTTGACACAGGCAATTAAAACCGCCAGATCCCAGAAGCCCCCTTTTCTGTGCTGTCATTGCTAGGTGTTCTCGGACGGCCGCCTTTGGCTGACTCCCTGACATTTCACCATAGATCTTTATTTTTAATAAGGAGGCCCATAAATATTATTGACAAGAATTAGTGAATTATTAAAGGCAACAATTGAGAAGAAAAAGTGCCTTTGTTTCCAGTTGTTCTGAGACCAAGCATGACCTAAGAGTCACAGGCGAGAGGCTGAGAAAGCCCTGTCCTTCCAGGCTCCTCAGAGGCCAGAACAGTTCAAGGATGCCTGAGACAGCGCCAGCTCGCTCACACCGGAACCCCAGCATGTAGAGAGACTGAGGCAGGAGGATCACTGCAACTTCCAGGCCAGCCAGGGCTCCTTAATTAAAACCTTGTCTCCTCCCCTAAGCCTCGAGAACACCTACCTACCTTTGGGTGTGCCTTTTGTGATCTTCAGTTCTGTGTTATCAAGGTCATTTGCCAAGCTCACACTGGATGAGGGGAAAGCCTCTTCCTGAGCCTGTCACCTGCACTGCTGGTGGCTACACAAGGTTGCTCTCTTCATGTTATTGCCCACAACAGGATTTGCAGAGCTTGGGCAGGGCCACCTGAAAGCTGGCACTAACCCAGGGCCGCGGTCTCTCTGGACCTTGCTTTCTCAGCCCACAGTGCGGAAGAAAGCAGTGTGATGTTTGGACAGAAGTGTAGCAGGTGCGTCCTTCAGGCGTCAGGGCCGCACTCTGTCTCTTTCTCTCGTGACCTCTCGGTAAGCAGAAGGTACACTGGGCCTCTTCCCTTTCCAGACAAGCCTCATGAACAGCCAGGCACAGAGGAATCCGTGTTAGCTAAGTGTGTAATTTAGAAAAAATGATACCAAACTCAAACTGACTCTTCTGGTCTAAGATTGGGAACCAGACCTATCCAAAGGTCACTGAGGTAAGACTAGACCGTGTTTTCTTCGCTGGGGTGAGCTGGCAGAGATTCCAGATGTGCCTCCGTCAGCTATGAGATCAGGTCTCACTGTGCATCCTGAGGACTCGAGACTATGCAGTGCTGGACCGCCACACCACAGCAGCCCCACACAGCAGACCTGGCTTTCGAGCTGAGATGAACACAAAAGAGGTCAGTGGCTGTAACCCTAGAGCACTGTGCAGGGCTGTGGGCCCCAGCGAGAAGAGAGGTGGCCAAGAGGAAAGTGTGCAAGGCTGCTCAGTCGCCGCTGTGAGCCCAGGCTGTAGATGTGTCAGCCTGCGCGAGCGCTAATGTCCTTCCTCATGTTGTAAATTATTACAGTAGATAGTGACCAATGATGGTTCCTAGTTTTAAGTTATTCACAGTAGGTATCTTCTTCCTGGAGAAACTTAAGTTAAGCTAGTATTTACGCTGTAGGCTGCTGAGTGTGGATTTGCTAAAGCATTTGTATCTGCTGTGTACTATTGCAATAAAGATGGTTTTGTTAGGAAATACCAGCGTGGTGTCTTACTCCTTTATACAGGGCATATATACAGCAGGCTACCCACAGATGTGAAGATTGCCTGCCTCTGCCTCCTGGGTGTACCAAGGTTTTCTTTTTTTCTTTCTTTCTTTTATTTTTTTGGAGCTGGGGACCGAACCCAGGGCCTTGCGCTTGCTAGGCAAGCGCTCTACCACTCTAAATCCCCAACCCCTGTACCGAGGTTTTTATACCCCTCTGTGTTCTCTGCGGTAAAGCAAACACCGACTCTTTCTTCAAGCAAAAAGAGAAAACACACAACACTGGTTATTAAAAATGGACAGATTTGTCTCCGTAACTAGTACCTATGTTGAGCAGCCCACGACCACCCGTGACTATAGCACCAGGTGATCCGGTACCTTTGGCTGCAAGCCACACAAACACCAATAAAAATAATAAAGACATGTTTTATTTCTTAGTAGGTAAAATTTTCCTAAAAGTCAAGTTGATCCGAGGAGCCAGGACCCTCTTGCGGATGGGGAGACTGTGGTACCAGTGGGTGTTGGTGGGGTGGTTCATCATCAGCAGGCTTCCATGGGCCAGCTGCAGCCTGACCACCTCCACTGCCCTCCGGGGCCTCTTCCCCCGAGAGTCTTTGTGCCGGAAGAGGATGTCTCTGCAGGCACCGAAGGAGACGGACGCGATGGGGCTCCCCGGGGCCAGTTCTCGTTCATCGTCTCTGTGCTCCCCAATGTGGTCACAGCCGTCTTTGTACCTACAGTGGGGACAATGGCAATTCTTACAGCCTGAAGCAGCATGCTGGTCCTGTACCCTCCTAGCCTGTGAGGCCACTGAGCCCAGCCTCAAGTGTCCTTGCCCTGTGTGCTGCTAAGAATGACAACAGCCCCTTACAGGCTCATGTTGACACACTTGTCCCCCTAGTGGAACTATTTAGGACCAATCAGGAGGTGTGGCCTTGGTGCAGTAGGTGTCACTGCAGTGGGGCTTTGATGTTTGAAGAGCTCTCACCAGGCCCTGTCTCTGTGTGTGTGTCTTTGTGGCTTGTGTCTCTGTCTCTGTCTGTCTCTGTCTGTCTGTCTGTCTGTCTGTCTCTCTCTCTCTCTCTCTCGTTCTTGCCAGCAGATTAGGCTGTAAAGCTCTCAGTCACAGTGGCAAGCCTGTCTGTTCGCCCTCCTAATCGGTAAGTGAGCCTCAGTGACACGCTTCTTTTATAACAGTAGCTTTGGTCATGGGGTGTTTTTTTTCAGAGCTGGGGACTGAACCCAGGGCCTTGCGCTTGCTAGGCAAGCCCTCTACCACTGAGCTAAATCCCCAACCCCAGGGGTGCTTCTTTTAATACCTGCAGACCTCACATCAAGTAACCACGCCTCCCAGTCAGGCGATGGAATAACTGTCACACTCCTCCCCATGTTCGCTAACCATCCCCCACCCCCTCCTAGACGCTCCCCCCTTCCCTCCACACCCTCTCCATGCTCTCATCTCCAGTGACAACAAAGGGACTCCACTCACAGACACCTTGAGCCCACTCTGCACCACTCTGAACACTGGTTAACTCCAGCTCTCTAGCTAGTTACCAGGCCAACAGTCCCAGCCTGGAGGAGCCTCCCTCTAACCACCTAATGTGAAATGACTTTCCCTTTAGCTCAGGGCTCGAATCTGCTGTCAAGATGGTTGGTTGCTATAATGGAACCACAATGAGGGTGCTACTGGCACCTACAGGGGTGGAAGCCAGGGGTATGTTGGGCATCCTGGTACACAGGTCAGCCCCAAGTCCAGCCCCATCCTCAACCCAGCCAACCTCTCACTTCTACATTCAAGCTCTCCTCGTGTGTATGTGGGTTAGTGTATGTGAGCAGAGGCACTCGTGGGAGTTCATACATGTGAGTACAGGTGCTCATGGAGGGCAGAGGTGTTGGATCTGCTGGGAACTGAATTTGGGTTCTCTACGAGAGCGGCACACCCACCTGCCCATCCCAGTCCACTCCAGAAGGGCTGTCACAGATGTGCACAGCACCAAACTCTTCCCTTGGAGGAAGCATGCGTTACCTGTTCACGAGCACAAAGTTGAAGGTCTGTCCTGTCACCCTGCAGACTTGGTCTCGAACGCGCTCTAGAACCGGAATCCACGGCTTTGGTGTCAGGGTAAGACCAGAAAACGTATATGTGAGGCCAGCGTCCCCATAGGTTGCCTGCTTCCTGGGAACACTGTGCCACTTTCCGAACACCTGCACCTTGGCCAGTGCACCTGTGCAGACAAAATGGGAGTTCCGTCCCTGACCCTCGCCCGGGGGCAGACAGCAGAGTCCAGCACACTCACTTGCCACAGATTCAAAGGGGGAGAAGTAGAAGTGGTGTTTGTTCCCTCTGCTCATAATGTATAACGCCCTGTTGGGGACCTCTTACCCTAAATCACTGTCCCAAGTATTCATAAAAGGACCCACTATGTGTGGACACAAGACATGTAGACAACATGTGTGGACATGCTATATGCAGACCCATGAGGCATGTAGGGACACTGTGCAGACATATGAGATATGTAGACATACTTTGTGCAGATGCATGAGATATGTAGACACACTATGTGCAGACACATGAGACATGTGGACACACTAGCATTAAAACCAGTGGGCCACAAAAACAAAACCCAAGAGAATGACTGGGCTTGGGACAAAGGGGTTCTGCAGGAGTGAGGGGGTGACAGAATCCGGTGTGTATGAAAACAACCAAAATACATCATATACATGCATGAAAGTGTTAAAAACAAAACAAAACCATGGGTGATTTGTGATAGGTTATCCTTCTGCTGCTGGTGAAAAGCCGAGTCAAGCCAGATTAGATTATACTAAATGCAGGTTTACTGGGGCAAGTTCAGTGGACTGGGGCCAGTGAAGTCACCATGGGGGAGGGGGAGGAGAACTAGAAAAGGGCACGCTCGAATGCACTGAGACCAAAAAGTCTGGATTACATAGAAGAGCTTCTGGGGGAAGGGCAGCTTGCCCCTGGGCTGGAAAGATCACAGTTGGGGGCAGTGTATGCCAGGAAGGGACTGAGGGATGCTGGGAGAACCTGGAGGCCAGGTCTGCTTTGGTATGTAAAATAGTCCCTTTGTCCCTGGTCCCAAAC
The DNA here is from genome assembly GCF_021556685.1 of Rattus norvegicus. NCBI lineage: Eukaryota > Metazoa > Chordata > Mammalia > Rodentia > Muridae > Rattus > Rattus norvegicus. Next base: position 49,531,065 of record NC_141545.1, on the reverse strand, counting down.
CAAACTTGGCCTAGGAGAAGGCACCTGAGGCCATCTCTCTCCCCTTCCCTTTTATTTTTTTTCTTTTTCTTTTTTTCCGGAGCTGGGGACCGAACCCAGGGCCTTGCGCTTGCTAGGCAAGCACTCTACCACTGAGCTAAATCCCCAACCCTCCCCTTCCCTTTTAAAACTTTGGTTCATGTATTTAAGTATTTTATTTTGCCTGCTTGTAATGTCTGTGCACTCCTGTGCCTGGTGCCCTCCCTCCGAGGCTGGAAAAGTGTATCAGAACACCTGGAACTGAAGTTACAGAGGGTTGTGGGCTGCCATGTGGGTGTTCAGATCCAGACCCGGGTCCTCTGGGACAGCAGCTAGTCTACTAGTAACCACAGAGCCATCTCACACATTTATTTAATTATGGTCTTTAAAAGACAGGATCTCACGCAGCCCAGGGGGCCTTGAACTCTCGGTTAGCTGAGGATGACCTTGAACTCCCACTCCTCCTGCCTCCACCTCCCAAGCTCTGAAATGACAAGGACACACCACCACACCCTAACTTCATGCTTTAAAGCCTCATCTTGGTTGCCTTAAGTCAGGGCATAGTGAAGTCCTCGGGGCTGGTTGGTTTTGTCAGCTGTGATTCCTGAAAGATGGGCTTATGGCCGCTGGTTCCGACCCTGCCTGCTCATCGCAGCTTCCCGACATGTGTTCTCCAGGCAACACTGCACCGCCTGCAACGCCTCAGACGCTGGACTGACTGCCGAGGTACATGGCCATCAGAGTTCTGGGCAGCAGTAGGCGTTCAGGTTAACTAAACAGCCTTCAAGGGTACCTGGCTACTTGCCGTCTCTTCTTGGCTGCACTTGAGTGTGATTGCTCCTTTGTTTTGGCAATGCTGGGGGTCTAACCTGGGGTCGTGTGCGTGCTACAAGTAATAGCGACTACTGGCCCAAAAGACTGGTAAAATCACCGAGGCTCAAGCTGCGCCTCCAGCTATTCTGACTCAGTATCACAAAGAACCCAAAATGGTTTGATCTGAGGGCTTGTTTTGCCTTTGTTTTTGTTTTGTTGTTGTTGTTTTTAACTTCCCAGGTAATTCCAACCAGGAGCCAGGTAATTTCGTTAGACCTCGTGGGCAGTTCGTATTTCAAACCTAACCTAACCTAACAACCAGAGGTGCCTAGACCGTGACCTAATCCGTCACAGCCTGAGTTCACGCTTCTCCTACTGACGGCGCATTCGGTCCTCTCACGAGCCTGACACACGTAAGACCTCCGCCTACCGGTAAAATACTCCACTTCTTGCTCCAACTCTCGGAAAATCTGGTCTGCCTCGGCCTTGCGGAACAGGACGGTGTAATCGCAGTTCAGACCTTCCGCGCGAAAGTGTTGCCAGCCGGGGCTCTGCATGTCGCCTGAGGCTTCTCCCGTAGGGGCGGGCTCCTCCGCGGCCCCTTGGATGTCGCCTCGGTCCGGTCTCACAAGGAATCTGTCCATGCCGCCGCCCCCCGCAAGCCACAGACGCGTCCTACCAAGGAAAACGAGCGCATTAAAACTCCTAGGAGGTGCCTGGCGGGCAGCAGCCAGGCGGGGAGCTTGCAAACCCCACAGGCCTGCTCTTTAGCTCAAGTCGTCCTAGCACAAGCGGACCCGAACCACGCGTCCTCAGGCTCCAGGAGCCTAACTGCAGGGATCCAGAGCGCGCATCCCCAGGATCGCTCCGGAATGGGAGCACAGGCTACAAACGGCTGCCCAAACCTTCAGGCTACACATGGGACGACGCAGGCGCAGAGGAGCGGGGCTCGCCCAGTTACCCGGAAAAACAGGGTGCCTCTGTTCTGCGCCCCGCGGGGTAGGCTAGCACGGGGACGCAGCCGTGCTCCACGGGAGGGTCCAGAGCGGCGACCCGCGCCAGGGCTCTGCACATACGCACGAATCTTGGCAGCACTGCAGCCCCAGGCGCCCTCACCCCGCCCCTCACGCCTGCGCGGGACTTCCGGGCGCAGCGCCCCCTGCCGGCCTCCCTGCACACTGCAGGATGCTGCCTCCACCTTGATGGCTCTGCTACCTGTCCGGGCCGGGGCAGTGTGTAAACCTGCACTTATGACAAAGCCACAGCATTGTCTGACCATCTCCACTTAATGGCCCTGCCTGCTGTCAGCTATTTCTGCTCGCTCTTCTCCACAATTCCAAATAAATGTGTTTTGCGTTTGACTCCCTTTTGTAAGCACAATGCGTTTAGATATAACCGCGGTTTTTTGTTTTTTGTTTACACCAGAAGAGGGCATCAGATCCCATTACAGATGGTTGTGAGCCACCATGTGGTTGCTGGAATTTGACCTCTTAACCACTGAGCCATCTCTCCAGCCTCCAATATAACCCCATTTTTTTTTTTTTTTTTTTGGTTCTTTTTTCCGGAGCTGGGGACCGAACCCAGGGCCTTGCGCTTCCTAGGTAAGCGCTCTACCACTGAGCTAAATCCCCAGCCCCATAACCCCATTTTTTAATCTCTAGCTTCAAGGACAGCCATTAGGTGTATATAGTATGTATAAACATATACGACGTTTGCGCCTGTTTTTTCTTCTTTCATTCCTGGTATGGAAAGACCTGTGACGGTCGTTTCTTGCTCCCGGTGGCAAAGAAAAATCACTATAAATAATCATGATCAAACTTTTCTGTGAATGCTGATTTTATTTCACTTGAGGAAATGCCTTTTGGCGCTCGACCAGCGGGAAAGTGTTACGTCTCTATGAACCGCTGCCTATGGGAGCACACGGTGGGTGCTCAGTGATGAGCAGATCTCTCCTACAAGCACTGGACACTGTCACACACCAACTGGGCACAGGTCCTGTCTTACCCACAATGTATTTTGGAGCTGGAAACAAAAGAGCGCGCTGTAATAAACAAGATTACTTTGTACGGCATGGAAGTTGTAAGCAGGGTGACAGGCCAGGGAGTAGGAGGGTGGGGCAGAGGACCTGACAGGGAAGAGTCCCAAGCCAGCACTGAAGCTTACCACGTAAGGGACAAAAACCATAACATGTGAAGACCTTTGAGGTTCAGCTGGGGAGAGGCGAGCAGCCGGGAGAACTGCTAAGAAGCTGGGAGTCTAGGCAATTAAGATTTGGAAGCTGCAGCCCAGGCTAGCCTATAACAACTTATGTAGCCAAGGTGGGCCTTGTGTTCCTGATCCTCCTGCCTCCACCTCCCAGATGCTGGGGTTACAGGGTGTGCTGCTGCTCAGTGGAATAGGAGGGTTTTTCCCGGGCAGTCGTCAAGGTTTAATGTACACCCGCAAAAGGTCACTTGTGAGACTCAAAGTGAGCCTTAGCTACTGGGAGACAACCCCCTCCCCCCCATGAGACTAGAGAACCAAGTCCTATGCAAAAGCAAGAGGTTTATTGTTCCAGCGTGCTGGGTCGTCCTGCACCCAGAGAAGAGACGACCCCTTCTCTTTCTTTCATAAGCTTTTTATACAATTTTTGAGGGCAGGTTATAGCAACAGCAACTAGGCACCCAATGATTGGTGGTTCTGGTGGCCTTTAATTGGTTGGGCAGAGAGGGGGGGACTCAGAGACCTTCCCTATCTCCAGGTGGAAAGTTCCAAGTCGGGACTCTCTCTGACACTCAGTAGAAAAGATTGTTGTACCTGGGGGTGGGAGGGGATGGAGATAACTGAAAGCTGCACAGTGGAATGTAGGTCTGAGGAAAGTGCGGGAGGTAAAGAACAAGGGGGCGTATAGCTCAGCGGTTGCCCAGCATGCACAAAGGTCCTGAGTTCAATCCCCAAAGGGGACTGAAAAGGAGGAAGGGAGGGAGGTTTATCTGGGGAGGTGGAACATTTCGGGGCTCAAACTCAGAGGCATCCAATGCTTACATCAGTAAGACCTGGAGAAAGACCAGCTTTAGAGCTAAGGTGTGCAAGCACCAGGCTCTCCTTACCTCGCAGGCCTCACCCACCTGGGGGCGGTGCTGCGGCCCCACCCACACATGCGCACTGGGTCCCACCGCCCCCTGCCCAGCCAGCCTCCCCGCCCCCAGCTGGAGACCTCGCGGGTGGCTGCACGCCAACTGTGAGCACGGCTGCAAGAATCCCGGAGCTCCGTGCTGGGGTGCAGGCATGATCGGCCAGAAGACCCTCTACTCTTTCTTCTCCCCGACCCCCACCGGGAAGCGGACCACGCGCAGCCCGCAGCCGGCACCAGGGAGCGGAGTGACGGCCGAGAACAGCAGCGATGCGGCGGTGAGACTTGCGGGATAGCACGGGACGGAAGGACGGCGGGGTCCCGGGCAGGAGCGACGCGCACGCCGCTGCTCAGATAGACTGGGATGCCTTAGAGATTCAAAACAGCCGCGAGCTGTGGGCCGCCGCGGCGTGGGGACGGGGCTCGGTCACTGCTGAGCCAATCAGTGTACAGCGCGTCCGTCCCGCTTCTCGCGTGGTCCAATCAGAAGCGGCAGGGGACGGGACCTGTTTTGCCGCGAAAAGTCCGCGTGGAGGTGTTTGGGTCAGGCGCACGTGGGGCAACACTCGGCAGCCCGGGACTGGGGACGGCGGGGTCCGGGGCAAGAGAGCCGGACGCGCAGCTTATTAGCCAGGCTAGGGGTTCAAAACAGTCTTGCGCGTCGACGGCCGCCATGCCGAGACATCCACCAATGGGAATGGAGCTCGGCCGCTGCAAAGCCAATCGGTATGCAGCGTGCCCGCCCCGCCCTCACGTGTCCAATCAGAAGCGAAGGGGGCGGGAACAGTTTTGCCGCGAAAAGCCCGCGTGGAGTCCCGTGGACGCGTAGGCGGGCGGAGCGGGTTCCGGGTTCGGCTGGACCATGGGCATCTTGGGGCCGCGGCCTTTGAAGTTGGCGCGTAGCCTGCGCGCGCCGCGGGGAGCCAGGCTGCGGAGCCTTACTCCGGACCCCGACTCCTGGCAGGCCAGCCCCGCCAAGAAGGCCCGGGTGGAGCAGGATGAGCCGGCCACACCGCCCTCTTCGCCGCTTAGCGCCGAGCAGCTCGTCCGCATCCAGAGGAACAAGGCCGCGGCGCTGCTCAGGCTCGCCGCCCGCAATGTGCCCGCCGGCCTCGGCGAGAGCTGGAAGCAGCAGTTGTGCGGGGAGTTCGGGAAGCCGTACTTCGTCAAGGTCGGTGGGCGCGCGTCCAGCCTCTTCCTGTTCCCTCCCTTTCCGTGCAACACTTACAGAGGCGCCGGGGGATCTGGGCTACAGTAAGGGCTGGAAGGTGGCGTCCTGGCTTCGTGTTACGGGGGGGGGGTGGGGGAGGGGTGGAGGTCACAGGGCAACTTGGGGAACTTCACTTAGCACGTGGATGGGGTGGGGGGGTTAAATCAGGTTGGCGGGCTGGGCGCCAGATGCCTTTAAATGGCTTTTCGCAAGCCACCTGGTTTTCCAGCCAGGAAACCCTGGGGTAGTGAACCATCAACCAGAGCGAACGAAATGACCTTTAGTCTTTTATTAAAAGTCGGGGAAGACGACTGAGGACTCAGGCTGTAACCCCAACTTTAGAGAGAGGCAGGAGGACCTGGAGGTGAGGGCAGGCCTCAGGCTTTGTGCTACCTGAGATCCTGGTTTATTTGTTTTTTTTTTTTTTTTAAAGGAGAGGGGCGGGGTTACTGTGAAAGGAAAATAGCCCCACCTATCATCTTTGATCCAGCCTAGAGTAAATGGATGAAGCTACTTCGAGGGGAACAGGTGCAGGCTTCCGGTTGTTTGGGGGAGGGGGGTTGGGGCTGGAAAAATGGCTCTGATCTTAAGAGCACTGACTGCTCTTCCTGAGATCCTGAGGTCAATTCCCAGCAACCATGGTGGCTCACAGTCATCTGTAATGGGATCTGATGCCCTCTTCTGCTGTGTCTGAAGACAGCGACAGTGTATTCATATGTAATAAATAAATCTCTTTTACAAAAGGAGTTTGGGTTTAAATCCTACGGAAAAGAAGGCACATGAGGCTTCAAACACCTTTTACAAGAAGGTTTTTAAAGATTTATTTATTTATTTTATTAACTATCACTCTCTTCAGACACACCAGAAGAGGGCATCGGATCTCATTACAGATGGTTGTGAACCACCATGTGGTTGCTGGGAATTGAACTCAGAACCTCTGGAAGAGCAGTCAGTGCTCTTAACCACTGAGCCAACGCTCCAGCCCTACAAGAAGGTTTTTAAACCTGATTCTCAACAGTTTCCAGTGAGAATGTGATTTTAAATCTCCTTTTATCTTCTAAACCAGCTCATGGGCTTTGTTGCTGAAGAAAGGAAACACCACAAGGTCTATCCGCCCCCGGAGCAGGTGTTCACGTGGACCCAGATGTGCGACATCCGTGATGTAAATAAATAAAGCTGGGGTCTGGTTAGGGGGGAATCAGTGGCGTTTCGGGCTATTTGATAGTAAACATGTAGGTTTTGAGGTTTGATTGTATTCAGGAAAATTCACATACCCCTTTGCTTTTGTGCTCACTTTTTTTTTTTTTAATTATCCCTTTGCCATATGGTAGCACTAATTTATTTCAGTCTGTTGAGCATAGGCAGTGGGGCTGGAGAAGTGAGGTTATTTCTGCCCACAAGATGTAGGTTGTTGGGAAAAGGCAAAGAGAAACCTTGCAGTCCCACATACCCATAATCTCAGCACTTGAGGGTTGGAGGCCAGCCTGGGCTACTTGAGACCCTAATTCAACAAAACACAAGGCAAAAACAAGGACAGTTGTGACTTCCCCAGATTAGGATGGCCTGGGGGTACTGGGTTCAGGTTGCCTGCCTAGCTTGTGTGAAGTTCCCTCCATGAATGACCATGAATAATCGTTCTCAGCCACAGGGGTGACTTGAGTCCCTTGGTTAACCCTGTCTTCCCTGTCATGGCTTCTTTGTCTTTCTCAGAACTCGTAAAGAGATAAAGCAAATGAGTAGATCTCTCACAGTTGAATAACAGCTTCCAGCAGCCTTCACCTAGGCGGAGTCTAGGCAGAGACTGTCACCTCAGGCTTATAGGGCCACGCCACTCAGTGACAGTCTGTTATCACTCATAGCCTTCCCTGTCAGGACCACTAAGCTGTGCCCTTATTATTTGGAGAAAGATCTAAATCACCCAGGCAGGGTGGCTTTGGATACACTTTTGTTCGGGCTGACCTTAAATTTCTGGTCTGGCTGGGCCATGGTGGTGCACACCTTTAATCCCACTACCCGAGAGGTGGAGGCAAATGGATCTCTGAGTTTGAGGGCAGCCTAGTCTACAGAGTGAGTTCCTGGATAGCCAGAACCATATAGAGAAACCCTGTCTCATAAAAGTATAGGGTCTCAAGAAAAAAACAACAGCAAAACCCTCTTGATTTAGTTTGTTTTTCTTTTTTTTTTTTTTTTTTTAAATTTTATTTTTTTCGGAGCTGGGGACCAAACCCAGGGCCTTGCGCTTGCTAGGCAAGCGCTCTACCACTGAGCTAAATCCCCAACCCCTAGTTTGTTTTTCTATTTGGGATTTTTTTTGTTTGTTTTTGTTTTGCAGCACGGGGGTGGGGGTGGGGTTAAACTCATGGTCTTGGTTACTGTGTTTCACCATTGAGCCACACATCTGCAGTCTTGCGGTTTTGATGACCCCACTCCCCACTCACCCGACAAGTAGCTGGGATTGTAGCCTGATTGAGTCCTGGCTTGGGTGACACGGTGCAGGGGGAGTCTTCCCTGGGCTGCCCTAGAGTGTCACCCTTCCTTTCTCTCTCTTTACATTTATTTCCTTTGTGTGTGTAGCAGTGCACACCACAGCACACTCGTGGTCAAAGGACAGCTCAAAGGAGTCAGTTCTTTCCCTCCGCCATTGGGTTCCGAGATTGAACCCAGGTCATGGGGCTCGGAGTGGCGGCTTCAGCCACTGAACCATCTCAACCCTGTCCTTTACAGCACATAACTGGCTGTCGTGCTTTGCAGGGTATGGTGACATCGCAGTGCCTTTGGGACATCCATCACCTCAGACGTCGATCTTTGCTCTGCCTTGGGTTTTTGTTTTTTGTTTTTTTTGTTTTTTTTGGTTTTTTTTTTGGTTCTTTTTTTTCGGAGCTGGGGACCGAACCCAGGGCCTTGCGCTTCCTAGGTAAGCGCTCTACCACTGAGCTAAATCCCCAGCCCCGGGTTTTTGTTTTTTAATGTACATTGCTAGTTTCATTTCGTGCATGTCTGTGAGGTGGGTGTCAGATTCCTGGAACTTGAGTTACAGCAGTCGTGAGTTCCCATGTGGGTGCTGGGAATTTTGAACCCATGTCCTCTGGAAGAGCATCCAGGGCACCTAACCACTGAGCCATCTTTCCAGTTCCTGTGTTTGCTTTTGGTTTGTTCGTTTTTTAAATGTTCTGGCATTTTGGCCTGCATGTGTCTTTGCTGCACATGCGTGCAGTGCCAGCTGAGGCCAGGAGAGGGCCGTGTGGGTGCTGGGAAATGAACCCAGGTCTTGTGCAAGAGCAGCCAGGGCTCCTAACTGCCACACCGTCTCAGCAGTTCTTTACTCCCTATTGGGCACATTCCAGACCTTGCTTGTAACTATTTTTGGCATATTTAATTGTTGTCAACTGCAGTTACTCTAAGGAACAGCGGAGTGTTCCCAGTTGCTCCTGCCTGTTGCCAGCCCTGCCCATCCTTTCCAGGTTCCCAGTCGCTGTCCGCCACTTCCCTTTCACTTGGTCAGGAGGCCTGCGTGGTGCCTGTAGGCTCTCACCGTTGTGTGCCTTTGCCAGCTTTCCTGTGTGTCACCCACGGTTACTTCAGTGTGTGTCTTGGTACAGCACGCAGGGTCTGTGTCCAAGACTGTGTTCCAGCCTTGCCCCTGCCTGTCACTGTCTTGCAGGATTGCCGTGTACACGCTGTCTGGGGAGGCCAGTGGAGCCTCTTGCCTGTCAGGCCCTCACCTCCCCTTACAATGTAGACAGGTGATCCCTGCTTGCCGCAGCATTTTGAGGCTTTCAGGGTTTTTCCCTCTGTCACTGTTAGTGGCCCTGGAGATCTCACAAGTTAGTCAGGGTGGTAAGCATCTGACTGCAGGAGCAGGCCACTGCTTCAGCCACGCCTGACTCTCAGCAAACCCCACAGCTCGCGCCTCAGAAAGTGGAACACAAGGCCTCCTCTGCATGTTTGGTGTGGATTTCTGTTGGGAAACACAGGCTCAGGAGCCAGGCATTCTGTCCCCAGTTGTCCCTGACCTGTCACCTGAGTCCTAGAACAGGAAAGGGAAAGCCTGCAGCTGAATTTGCTGGGGACAGAGGGTGTTAGCCACACAGGAGATTCTAGAAAGAACAGAGACTCTGTCCAGAGGTCAGCCTTTCAACACCTGAGAAAGGCACCTGTGCGCATGGCTTGCCAGCTACTCCCACGCCCGCATCCTGGCCTTGTTGTCTCGGGGCTGCAGAGTACAGGGATCCCGGCGCAGATCTGAGAATTAGGCCTCCCGCTTCTTCGTCCAGCAGTGTTTTCCTGTGAGAGACAAGAGGACAGCCTACAGGAAATGGGCACAGGAGTGTAGTAGCCCTTTGTAGACCAATTCCACTGAGTCAGATACGGTTTAGGGAGTCCCTAAGGCAGAGCACTTTGGTTTTTCTCCTCCCTGTATCTGCTTCAAGACGGGGCCCTCACTGACATACCCTGTCACCTGTCACTGAGCCTTTCTACCCTTCTCCCCTTAAATCCTGCTTCCTGTATGACTGAAGATGTCCCAAGCTGCTTCCAGTTGTTCCAGGTTTTGTTGTGAGAAGTGGAGAGAAACCACCCTGCATCAAGGCCGGCTGGGGGACAGGTTGCCACTGGGGGTGCTGGCGCATGCACCCCATGTTTTAAATCCTCAGCTGAGCAGCTACTGAGCCAGCCTTGTGTTCTTTGAACTGAGCGGTATCGTCCGATCCCATCCACAGGTGAAGGTTGTCATTCTGGGACAGGATCCATATCACGGACCTAATCAAGCTCATGGGCTCTGCTTCAGTGTCCAGAGGCCAGTTCCACCCCCGCCCAGGTACGCCCGCCCCCCACCCCCCTGCAGATGCCTACTGGCAGGTTACAGGTGTCGTTGCTGGTGGCCTGGGTCACTGAGGGGCGGCACTGCTCTGGGCTTTTGTACATACACTTGGGAAGTGTGTCATGACTGCTGAGCTCACTTAGTCTTCCTCGCTGCTGCTCTGATTTCCGGTATGACGGGGTGACCTCGCAGGGCTGTGGCATTGGTCTCTGCTGGTTGCTGGTCTCTCCCAGGCTAGCTTTGTGTCTAACCCTTTCAAGCCCACTTTAGAAACTGGAATTTATAGACTGCTGGGGATTCTGGTTGATTGTGCTTTTCTCTTGTCTTGTTTTCAGTTTGGAAAACATTTTTAAAGAACTGTCTACAGACATCGATGGTTTTGTTCACCCTGGCCATGGGGATCTGTCAGGGTGGGCCAGACAAGGTAACCAAGCCTGGCGAGGTTTATGTCAGAAAAATGCTGGCACCTGCTCGCTCATGCTCACTCTGTCTCGTGTGTGCGTGCGTGTGTGCGCGTGCGCGTGCGCATACATGCTGGTGGAAGTCGGAGACCGTAAATTCCCCGGGAGCTGGAGTTACAGGCAGTTTGTATCCAACGTGGGTGCTGGGTGTTAAACTCAGCTCTGTGAGAGAGCTGGTGTGCTCAACTGCTCAGCCACCTCCTGCCGCATTGCTGTATGTTAAAGCATGGCCACACTGTAGCGGGGGTTCTGATGGGGCCCTAGGGGCCTGCTGCACCCATGTTACTTAGCCTCAGCCACTCCTGTTTCAGGTTGCTTGCTCCTGGCGATCCGTTCTACCACCCCAAACTGGAAGGTGCCAAAAGGGTAGACGTGAAACCACATACCTTGGTGTGCCTCACGGGTCCCTCCCTGCTGTCCTATTGTCTGCCCTGGGTGTGGCCTGAGAAGTGTAGTCATCTGTAACGGACCGTTAGTTTGCGCTGTCTCTGACCTTCCTCCCCAATGTGTCACAGGTGTCCTCCTCCTCAACGCCGTCCTCACTGTCCGCGCACACCAAGCCAATTCCCATAAGGAGCGGGGCTGGGAGCAGTTCACGGATGCAGTTGTGTCGTGGCTGAATCAGAACCTGAATGGCCTTGTCTTCCTCCTCTGGGGCTCCTATGCTCAGAAGAAGGGCAGTGCCATCGACAGGGTATGTGTCTTCTCACGCCTGTACAGAGAACCAGGATCCCGGGTCTGTGCAATCTACTGTGGCTCATGTGATCCCAGAACCTAGGAGGTGGGAGGAGGGCCCTGTGGGCAAGCCTGGGCTATGGGATGACACCATGTGTGCCCCGTCTACTATGACTGTAGTTGGCTTTCCTCTGGCAGATGAGCAAGTTCAGACAATGGGATGCTCAGGGTGGTGTAGAAGCATCACCCTGGCCTACAGTCAGGGCACCCTCGTCTGCATGTTTCTCGGTTCTTCATGAGGGAGTTAAGTGTCTTGCTTCTGAGAAACTAAGGACTTTGTAGGAGGCCAATTCCACTGAGTCAGATATGGTTTAGGGAGTCCTTAAGGCAGAGCACTTTGGTTTTTCTCCTCCCCGTGTCTGCTTCAAGACGGGGCCCTCACTGACATACTCTGTCACCTGTCACTGAGCCTTTCTACCCTTATCCCCTTAAGTCCTGTCTTCCTGTGTGACTGAAGATGTCCCAACACTGCTTCATAGGCGCCCTGCCCTCGCTCCCAGGCTGGTGGCCAGTATTTGTAGTGATGGCTGTGGTCGGTGTAGACAATGGGCCAAGGTGGGAGGATAGGGGAGTTGAGGACTTCCAGGTAAACAGCTTCTAGGGGCTCCTTAGAACCACAGAGACTGAACCTGGCGACTGTGGCATCTCTGGCTTTGAGGATGAGAACATCACCCAGTGTGGTGTGAGCGCTGGGTTTTGAGTGCTAGGGGTGAATACACCCTAGGAGATGGGCAGGGCAGGGAGTGCACAGCTGTCTGGAGATACAGTGGCCACTTTCCACTCTGTCCTTTTTCAGAAGCGTCACCATGTCCTGCAGACAGCTCATCCCTCCCCGCTGTCGGTGTACAGAGGGTTCTTTGGATGTAGACATTTTTCTAAAGCCAATGAACTGCTCCAGAGGTCTGGCAAGAAACCCATCAGCTGGAAGGAACTGTGACCCTGCGGGCAGTGTCTGTCTACAGCAGGCTTTCCAGTGCTGCTGCTGAAGCATTCGCCCTTAGAGCGTCACTGAAAAGGCCCTGTTCTTCAGTTCCCTGTGGGAGCGGAGAAGAGAAACAGATAGGTCTCTCTAGAACCACCATGAGCCGCCAGGACACAGAAACTGTGGCTTAACCAGGCAGAACCCCTCCAGGCCCCGCAAGGTGGCTGTTGAAACACCAACTTCTCAGAGACCGGCATCCGTGTCCTCGGTCTGTGGGCTGCCTGGGGTTTGAGGAGAGATCTGTAACTTTTGACCAGCAGTTCGGTGCCAGCTGCTGTCCGCTGCCCTATGCTGTTCGCTTTACCCTTTAGCGTTAGATAACAGAGTGTCCGGGTGTGTGCTTCCAAAGGCCCTTTTGTCTCAAGGAACCCATGGGTGGTTGGTGAGTCCTGGGAAGTCTGGCTTACAATGGAGTCTGCTTCCTGGTCACAAAGAGCGTGGGCGTCTCCTGGGCTCACCAGTGGCTGCTGTCTAGCCTGCTTCTTGGCTCACTTAGCCTTGAGCAGGTGCTGGAGTCCAGTACAGCAGAGAATGGGTTTGATTTGTTTTAACTGAGGGTGGGTGGTTTTTCTAGTGCCTGTGGAGTTAACTGTTTCCTCACAGCAGACTGCCTGCCACACGTGCTGTGTGTAGTGGTGGGATCCAACTCCAAGGTGCTGTTTTATGGGCTGAATTCACACAGATTGTGCCTTTCTGCAACACCGGAGAATGTTATATTTTTACGAAGTAGGCAGGTACTTTTATATTTTTTCTTTCCTTACTTGGGAGACTGGAGAGCGGCTGCGTAAGCAGGACAATAAAAGCTGGTTGAACCTTGGCTGGGTGCCGACCGTTCTTCAGTGTTTGTTTCAGAAGCCTGTGTTTCTGCTGTCACCAAGGCGACCACTGGTTGCAGGAAGGGCGACTCTGTCCTTGTACCCTGCTCTCAGGTCTCCATGGGTTCACCCACTGCCAGCCAGGAACAGCTTGCTGCACTGTGCCAGGGGCAGGTTAGCCAGAATAGGGGTCTACCAGGACCCCATGGGACAGTTTCCTGGTGGGGAAAGTCATCTTCAGGGGTCTTGGCTCACCCACCCATCCTCACCAACTTCTGGCCTGTGAGCTTCTGGACTCTTCCCTGGGAATATAAGGTCAAGTGTGACTCTGACCTTACGGTTTGCTAACAGTGGGTGTTAGAGAAATTATTATGATCCAGGCCCGGGGTTTCTTCCCCACCTCTGTTCCTGAGTTCCTGGATAGAAAACACACACAGCCTTTATGTTTTCAATATACCTTAGGCAGCAAGAATGCTGGGCAGCTGCCTACCCACTGTGCTGTTAGGATCTACTCTCCTATCAATAACCCCACGTTATTACTATGTTTCATCTGGGCGGCTCTTGTCTCTGACCAACCCTGAGGGCCACACAGGCCTTCTTAACAGAAGGCAGCTATAAGATTCCATTCTTGGAGTCAGCAGATGGACTCCTTGAGGAAGACGCCCTAGTTTACCTGCTGGTCCCTTCAGGGGTCCTCGCAGAAGCCATGCAATGAGCTCCCTTGTCTAAAGGCAAAGTGAGGGGCCGTGTCTCTGCCAGCTAGGGTGACAAATTCCCTGTGCAGGGCTCTAAGGGAGAGCCGCCCTAAAAGACAAGGAGCAGATTCTGTAGATTGTCTTCAGGAACTGAAAAACTAAGGTGGGCTTGGTGGCTCGTGCCTTTAATCCCACCACTTGAGCAGCAGAAGCTGGATGAATGAGTTCCAGGACTGCACAGAAAACCTATCTGATCAAAAAAACAAAAGCCAAAACCCTGTGTAAGGCTCCAAGGGAGACCTCTCCCCCTAAGAGAGACAAACACAGGATTTGTTTTTCCTGGCGTGTTGGGGTTGACCTTCAATCAGTCCCTCCTGGCAAGTGACTGGAAGACCCTGAGTGGCTATAACAAGCAATTTTTACACTTTTTAGGGTTACAGGTTACACCAGCAAGTCACAGTTGAAACTTACTGGCTAAGCATATTGACCTTTGAATCTATTGGCTAGCAAGCATATGACAGGCATTCGTACTCCTTCTGGGACCAGAGGGTCAGGTGACTTATCAGTACATTCTCTGCATTTTCAAAAATGTCCTTGCTCCTCCCGAGAACTGGAAAATGGAACTTGGCCAAGTCTTGACCTGAGGCGGTGGGTGTAAAGCTGGCAAAAGCCCTTAGGGTCCGCCACAGGAACTCCGTAACCCACCTACTTAATACCAGGCTAAGCCTCTTCATAGCTCTTACACTTCAGGAAACACTGGGGTCTTTCACCTGAAGGGCTGTAGAGACGGCCGTGACGAAAGCACAGACTGTTCTGCAGGCGAACCTGGCTTTGGTTGCCAGCACCTACTTAGCATCTTAGCACCGTCCACAACTCCATGCTGGCTGTGATAAATGCCAAAAGCAACTTGGGAGAAAAGGCTTGTGTCATCTGACAGGTCAGGAAATGGGAACAGGAACCTGGAGGCAGGAACTTGCTGCGTAATGACTTGCACGACCTGCCTGCTTACAGCACCACCAGCCCCAGTGGCACCATGTACTGTGGGCCAGGCCTCCTACAGCAATCAGTAGGAAAGTGTGCAATGGACTTGCTGTAGCCTCAGCTTACAGAAGCATCTGGTCACTTGACGTTTTCCCTCAGGTGACCCTTGAAGGTGTAAGTCGACATGAAATGAAAACTAGCCAGGATACTCATGCACAAATGGAGATGCTCAGCGGTTTAAAAGCACCTGCTGACCTTGCAGGGGACTCAGGTCCCAGTGGTCAGGTGGCTCGTAACTTTCTAACTTAACTTGAGCTCCAGGAGGTGGCACCTGCACACCTGTGCTCAAGTGCACACACCCACACCTACTCGGACCCAGGTATGCATAACAGAACAAAAACACCATTTTAAAAAAAGTCTTGGGGGGTTGGGGATTTAGCTCAGTGGTAGAGCGCTTGCCTAGGAAGCGCAAGGCCCTGGGTTCGGTCCCCAGCTCCGAAAAAAAAGAAGCAAAAAAAAAAAAAAAAGTCTTGAAACCATTGAAAGGCTGGTGAATGGGTGAGTGCCAGGGACCTGAACTGGTCCAGGAATCCACATAATGGAAACAGAACTGGTGTGTTGCCCTTACGAGAGCCCGCATAAAACAGATGTTCCTACCGAAGTGACTGGAGAGGGAAGAAGGCCTGATTTGGATCCCAGCAAACAGCATGCAGTTCGCAGCAGGTGCCGAGAAAAGATTGACGTTGGGCTGGAGCCCCGTACAGCACTTCTGCCAGGCCTGACCTTGGACCTGTAAAGTAGGAAGATGACCAAGCCCCGCAGACTGTCCTCAGACCTGCGTGTGTGCTTTGGCGTATGTACACAATGACACCATCACAAAGTTAGTATTTTAAGTTTATAGAATTGTGGTGGCACATGCCTTTATCCCAGCGCTTGGGAGGCAGAGGCATGCAGATGTAGTCCAAGGCCAGCCTGGTCTACATACCAGGTTCCAGGACAGCCAGGGCTACAGAGCCTCTGTCTGAACAAGCAAGGGGAAGCCAGATGTGTATGCACACCTGCCCTCAGGAGGCAAGCAGCTCGCCCAGTCGGATGTACAAAGAGTTCTAGGTCAGGGCTGCACACAGAAACCCTGTCTTATTTATTTGCAAAGCAAAACCAAGCAAGTTGAAGTGACACCTGTCACTCCAGCACCTTTCTGGCTAAAACCGGAAGATGTGGAATCAGAGGCTGGCCTGGGCTCCATAGGAGGAGTGCCTCAGAAGTAAAAGAAAAGTCGGTGTAAGGGTGAATAGATGTGAAAATAGTGCTTTAGAGACCACACTGGCTTTGAACTCATGCCAATACGGGCTCAGCTTCCCAAGTTCAGGAATTATAGGTGTGGGCCACCATGCGTGATTGAGCATCTTAAAAGATGTTTGGCCCAACCCCATTCAGCCCCCTGAAAAGGCGCAAATGAGTCACTATACAGCAAAAGTCCTGTGAGGTATGTGGCAGTAGGGTTTTGGGGTGGAGGTCCCACTTTGCAGTTTTGCAGCTCAGCATCGTCCAAAAGAACAGAATCGGGTAGACCCGGTAGATTTAAACGTTTTGGGTTTGTGGCCATCTGGTTTGAGAACTGCTGGACTTGAGAGAAATGGTCAAGAGCAGAGTGTTGGGGAGTTCTTGTAGCTCAAGGGTGTTTGGATGGTAATGAGAATCTAATCTGATTTGTAGGTGTCCCAGCCGCCTTCCCCTCATCTCCCAACCCCAAGTTGATGGGTAAAGGAAGGTTTCCTGGCCAGAGCATGGTCTACACAGTCAGGTATCAAAGGCCACTCCCCTGTCTGTGTGCAGCACAGGGTGGGTAGCTAAAATGGCTATTTTGGTCATTGACCATATCTGGAATGAACTACAATCCAGAATTGGAGGGCTTACCTGTGATCCAGGTCTCGAGGCTGGGAGACACAAGTTTCCGACCTGGATCTTGGCATGGAGATCTTGAGGCATAGTAGCCATGAAAAACTTAGGCCCAGGCCAGGTAGTACACGCCTTTGACGCCAGGAGATTGAGGCAAGGAGATCTCTGAGTTTAAGGCCAGCCTGGGACAAAGCAGGTCCCAGATCCTGGCGTGGTGTGGTGGTACATCTGGGTCACACCTCCTGCTGGGAACCTACACAGGACATTGGAAGAAGGAAGATTCTTCACCTACTTGCTCTTACTTGTCAGCACATCTGTTAGAACCTACTTCTACAGAAGACCAGCTGAAACAACCAGCCTCGTGGGTCTGAGCAACTTAGTAGTTCTCAGACTTCACAGCTGACCATTGTTGGAGAATCGTATTACAGAATCACAGTAAATTCCCTCAACATAGGGAGACATTCCATAAGTTCTGTGACTCTAGGAAGCCCTGACTAATGACTTTTCCTGAAAGAAATGAATGGTTCCTCTCACCTGCCTGTGGAGTAAGGAAGTCAGTTATGCAAACATCATCCGGGATCCAAGGGTTGTAAACTAATTGTGTGAAAGTTCACTCCCTGATTTTGACCTGAACCCGGCAGGGCCAAGTCAGATGCGGGTCTCCTGGTGAGTTCTTGTTTCTCTGAATTCCTTGCTCTCTCTCCCTCGTTCTTTCCTGGGATAAAGTCTTGGGGTTCTAGTGGAGAAGCAAAACTCAGGGGGATGCATGGGGTGTGGCTTCTCGGCTTTTCTGAACCTCTGTGGTGGACAGCATCAGGGAGACAGTCGGGTTGGCTGGGCAGACCTGAAGTGCCACCTGCCACCCCAACCCACGGAAGGACTGGAAGCTCCACTGGGTGTCTCCGCAGAGCCTGGCGTTTTAATTCAGGCCTCAGGACTTGCTGTGTCTGTAGCGTCAGTCCCCTACAGCACCGCCTAGCTGCAGCTGCCACATCCCCCTGCACCACGTGGCCCTTGGACCGTTGGAATGTGTGACTCTGAAAGTAAGGTTTGAAGAGAACGCTTTCTGTTGAGATCCCTGTGCTTTGGTGTAAAGAACTCAGTGGTGCTAGCTCTTTTGCTCCTATTCCAGAAAATACATCTTTTGGGGCAGCATGTTTGTTGGTTGTACAAATAATGAATTCTGTGTGGCCTTCTCAGTGTGTATAGTGTGTGTGTTTGTGTATGAACATGCACATGGAAGTGTGTGTGTGTGTGTGTGTGTGTGTGTGTGTGTGTGTGCACGCGTGCATGTGGGGGCCAGGAGTCGTTGTTGGCCGTGTCTAATGTCTGCTGGTACCTTTATTCACCAATCACAATAAACCGGGGGCTGTTTACTGTTGGCTTTTGCCTTTGTTTTCCTTTGGGCATGTGTGGTACATGCATGTTACATGTGTGAGGGTTTTTTTTTTTTTTTAAGATTTATTTATGATATATAAGTACACTGTAGCTGTCTTCAGACACACCAGAAGAGGGCATCGGATCCCATTACAGATGGTTGTGAGCCACCATGTGGTTCCTGAGAATTGAACTCAGGATCTCTGGAAGAGCAGTCGGTGCTCTTTACCGCTGAGCCACTTCTCCAGCCTGAGGAGTTTCTATGTACATGTGTGTTGGAAGCTCGATGTAGACATCAGGAGCCCTCCTGGACAGCACTCCACCGTATCCACTGGGTGTCAGCTGAATACAGGGCTCACTGGCTGGCCCGGCCAGCTCTGCAGCTGGCTGCCTCCGCTTTCTGACCTTACAAAGACCGCCAGAGCCACTCCGTTTAAGTCAGAACTTCTTGCCTTCATGCTTGTGTGTAAGAGTGTCTTTTCCACTGGGCTATCTCTAACCCTCCATCTTGTCTTTGAGTCAGGGTCTGCTGTTGAATGTGAACTCAGTGCCACACCAGCCGGCCAGTGGGGCTCTGGAAATCCACTGCGTCCACACAGTCTTCTCCCTCGGCCCCCACCCCTGAAATCCCAGCACTGGGGATTTCAGACATGTTCCAACACACCCAGCTTCTAGTGGGTACAGAGAACCTGACCTTACCCTGTAGTAAAAATATATATGTTTATTAAAAATCCGGCCTGGGGGGCTGGGGACTTAGCTCAGTGGTAGAGCGCTTACCTAGGAAGCGCAAAGCCCTGGGTTCGGTCCCCAGCTCAAAAAAAAAAAAAAAAAAAAAACCCGGCCTGGGTCTACTACCCCACCTTTGGTCACTGAGATCCTGGAGGACAACACACACAGCCTTTATGTTTTTAATAAACCTTAAGCAGCACGAGAGCTGGGCAGCTGCCTCCCCTCCATGCCGTTAGAGTCTACTTTCCTATCGATAACCCCGAATTACTACTTTTCCTCTTAGCTCCAATTGGGCAGCCCCGAGGGCCACCTTTTTATGGCTCAGCTAAGCCACAGCGGCTTCTCCTTCCTCCTCTCCTCCATGTTCTTCTATTCCATGCCAGCTTCTTTCTTCTCCTCCCTCCTTGTGGTTCTCTCTCACCCAAGCCTGTGAAACCTCAACCCTACTTACGTTTCTTCTGCCCAGCTATTGGCCAGTGGCATTTTTAATCACCAATCATGATAAAACGGGGGGCAGGGTCACTCAGTTGGACTCCTGTCTTTAGGGTAACCAGTCTCAGGGGCCTCAAATTAGCATTACAGTACAAGCAGCAATGGACCAAGCCACTGCATGACCCTCACACAGTAGGCGCTTCCCCACAGAGCCCCATGGCGGCGTTCTCACAGATGGGCACAGTGTACTCTGTAGAACAGTCTATATCCTAAAGACTGTTGACAGCCGCACGACCCTCCCTGTCTGCGTCCGTGACAGCGTGGATTTCTTTTGGTTGTTTTTGTTTTTGTTTGTTTTTGAGACAGGGTCTTATGAGGTAGCTCCGGCCAGTCTTGAACTCAGTGTGTGGACTGAGTTTGCCTGAGGCTTTGCCAGCCCTGCCTCTGTGTGGCTCCTGGTGGGATCACAGGTGTGTGGTGCCAGTCCCTGGCAGGAGGTAGTGAGGTTCATTAGAAGGATCAACCAAGTGCGGGTGGCTCACAGCTGTCATCCACTGCCCCTGAGTTCCTGGTTCCACAGGTTCTAGGACAGCTGGGGCTGCATGAGTTACGGTAAGCTTGGGCTCGGGTGAGACTCTGTCCCTATAACACATCAGCAAGAGGAGGGGGTTAGAAGCAAAGTGGTGCTGGGAACCCAGTGTTATTGACCTCTCAACCCTGTGGTGACTGGCAGATACGGGGACCTCAAGGCCATGAATAACTGAGCAAGGAATGGACTCCCGTCAGCCTGATGACCAAGAGCTCCCTAATTTTGCCTCGCTCAACACCCTGCACAAGTCATCGTTACTCGGTCATTGGGGAGGGTACCAAGGCCCTTAAATGCTAAGCCACAGCTCTCCTGCGAGCTGCAGCCTCCACCTGGGAAGGACTGCGTGCGTTTGATGAGGCTCTCTGAAATGCCTTCGGTCGCACATGGCTTTCTAGGAGATGTGCTTTCCAGGGAACCTCTTTCAGGGTTCACGAGCTGTTCTAAGAGCAATGCTAGGCTACTGCTTGTCCAGTATCGGGCGTGCTCAGCCCCGGACTTCATACAAGTGTATAGCCAGTGACACCTCAGCTTGAAGCGAACACGAATAACAGCGTGAAGTTCACTTCCTGCTCTTAAGTCCTCTGGAAAGGAACCTAATGTTTGCTGGGTTTTTTTTTCCCCCCTTCCCGGAAAAGAAACCCACAAGCAAAGTATCCCATGCAGGGTAACAGGTGCTGCAGCGGCCAGAACATGTCCGTACTGACTCTGCACCCATTACTGGCTTTGCAGAGTCAAGTCACCCAGCCGTAGTCACAGAAATCGGTGCTGGTGTGTGGCTTCTGTTTCCCTGCCTCCT